>NC_141990.1:291372847-292572847 GCF_049901715.1 Pseudonaja textilis | reverse complement strand
ACAAACAAACAAATACATAAATATTCTAGGAATACTTACACCAAGAATATGAAGCAATACCGCTCCTTGCTGCCTTTCTTTGTTTTTGAAAAAATCCTGAGGAAATTCATGAATTGCTGAAATAAGAAAAAAAAATGTATTGAAATTGTTTAAAACTTTAGCAACCAGAAAATGTTTGGGTTAGCTGTGTGTTGCTTCTCTGGAAGAGAAATAATATACCTGAAGTATAAATAAACCACAAATGCAAAGGAGAGACTATAGCTTCAGTGCAGGAACACATTTGTTCTAGTGCAGGGGTCTCCAACCTTGGCAATTTTAAGACTTGTGGACTTTGCTGGCTGAGGAATTCTGGGAGTCAAAGTCCACAAGTCTTAAAGTTGCCAAGGTTGGAGACTCCTGGTCTAGTGGTTAAGGCACAGGCCAGACACTGGGAGACTGTGAGTTCTAGCCCTGCCTTAGCCATGAAAACCAGCTGGGTAACTTTGGGCCAGTCACTCTTTCTCTCAACCCAACTCACCTCACAGTATTGTTGTTGTGGAGAAAATAAGAGTTGGATGTGTTGGATACGTTCAACACCTTAAGTTATTTGCAAAAATAATAAAGGTGGGATACAAATAAATAAATAAAAGGTGGGATACAAAAAAAATAAGGAAAAATAAACAATCTTTTACACAAAATATTTCCTCCCAATTTGTGGACTAATTCTAACAACATTCTTTTGTCAATCTGCAGGTCTAAATTAAAAGTCAACTTTCTGCTACCTGTACCGCTGGCAGCAGTTTGACGCTTCCAGCAAAGCTTAGAAATTGGTGGTTACTACTGTTTTTGTCCCCTAGATTTTTGAGAGAAAAGCTATTGCTCTAAGATTTGCTTGTGTTTTAAGAGGACATTTTAGTTCCACTGAAGTGAATCACAGACACTGAGAGCTTTTAGCACAGATTCTTTTGCTTATCTCCCAGCAAAGCAGCTATTACTGTGGACTATCCAAACAGTATGACTTCCCTACCATCTCTGCATGTGTTCAACTACTGACGAAGCTATATTTTAGCAAGATGTGGAAGCCACAGATGTTCCCATCGCTGCTTTATGTGATGGTTGCAAATCAGGACTGCTCCCCTGCCCAGAGTACTTTGTATGTTTCTATCCTCTCTTTTCTGGAATTAATGGCCTTTTCTTAACACAGGTAGACGTGCTAATAAATGTGGAGAACTATCTTAAAATCAGGGATTCTGTATCTTGTAATAAGGCTTTCAAATATATCTCAAGAAGCATTTATGTTCCTCGTTTGATTATGACAAGATCTGAAGTTTTCTTGATGCATCAACAAGTAGAATATATGGAGGATGAAGGAGATGCTGCAGTCCCTTCCTTATCAACATTCCCTAAATTAACTGAAGGTCCATAAGGAGGATGTGGCTGTATGCAGATGGCAATGATACTTGCAGACTCCATGCACTAAGTAAATATCCCTCTACAGTGTCTATGGAGATTCTCAGTCATCCAGATCATGGTTGTCTGGTTGTCTCAAAGATGCTTTTTCAAAAGGCAACTGGGCTATTTTATCTTTGAGGAAGAAGAAGTTTAGCTTCTCATCCAAAAAGCTTCATCAGGAGCTGTGGTGGTGCAGTATTACAAGCTTATTCTACTGACTGTGGATTGCCAGCAGTTCAATTTTCACTGGCTCATGTTTGATTCAGCCTCCCATCCTTCGGAGGTTGCTGAAATGAGGACCCATATTGGGGGCGATATGTTGACTCTGTAAACTGCTTAGAGAGGGCTGTAAAGCACTGTGAAGCAGTATGTAAGTCTAAGTGCTATTGCTATCAGAACTGATGAAGCTTCTTGGATGAGAAGTGAAACATATTCTTCAAGGGAAAAAAGATAGCCTAGTTGCCTTTTGAAAAAGCACCTTTGACACATCCTTACATGGTCTTTTTGTGGCAAGGGGAGAACCTGTAAAGAGCTTGTTTGTATACCTGCACATTTGGAAGAAGCTTTTCTTTTCAGGGATAGAACTGCAAAAACAAGACTTATCTGGTTTTGCTAACCACCATTTTTAAAAATGCCAACTGCTAACCACTGTTTCTAAAAAGTTCAGGCTTAGTCTCCAGGATTTCTGGAATCCTAACCAAAAGGTACTAAATAAAGTCATGCTAATGATGCCAACTACATTAAAGAACTGAATAATGTATAACGTAGTCTGGAGCATTGCTGATAAACCACTCCAAAATTCAATAAGGCAATAGAGAACAGCACATAAAATGTTATTTAAATATAAATGTGACTTTTCCCTATTGAATTTTTTATGCTCATTGGCTAAATGCCAATTCTTCAAAAACCATAAAAGCAAAGCTATGTTTTTACAAGTCAGTTTTATTCAGTACAGTTTTTCAACTGCTAGTAAACCACAATATCATCTGCCCTTAAAATATAACAACTGTTGTCTTCTCATATCCCATTTTTATCTGTAAAGAAATCCTTCAAGTCTTGTCATTTCAGTCCCAGTTAGCAATTAGTCCATGAAGGGTTATCTGAGATAACAACATATCTATTTTAACTTTGACCCAATGAAATAACTTTATATTTCTTTCTTTTACTTTTACAAATCTTGATATTTGGTCCTTTCAAATAATGTCCTAGAATTTGATTTTTGTATTATTATTTTTCTTGTTCCCTTTATACATATTTTTTCAAAGTTTTAATAAGCCTCTTTTGTAAATCCAATATAGGAATATTATCCAGATCACTCTCTTGGTTTGTATCTTTTTTAATTATCAAGACATCAGTTGGTTTCTTTTGTATGTCCAGTGTAACATCTTTTTCCATGTCATTCTTGTAGCTTGTCATTGTAGACTGAGTGCAAGGGAGGGGTCAAACACACCATCAGTCTCAAGTCCCTTCTGATCTACAAGAGATTTAAGTTCAGGCCATTTTGAATTCCATTGACTCTTATCTACCACCCAGTTGCTTTGACCATTAGCAGTTCAGATTCTTGTAGAGAGCATAAGCTTGCAATAAACCTTTATATTCATTTGAACTGCCTGGACTTCTGATTTTCCCATGCTTGATAGTCATTTTTAAATCCACTTTCAGATCAGTTTTAATCTTGTAAGGGAAAACTTGTTCCTCTTCCAAAATATCTTGTTAACTTTATCTATAGAAATAAGCACTTTTGAGAGCACTGTTCAAACATATCCTTCAATATATCAATATTAAAATACTTTTCTTCATTTCATATTCCTAAGTCAAGTTTCAGTATTCTTCTCCTTTAGTTGTAATTTTTAGTTCCTTCTAGTTCCCTGTAGTGTCCAATTTTTTAAATCTTACATTAAAAAAAGAAGTCAGAACAAAAGCATTTTCCCATGGGATGGATTTTTATAATTAAATTCAAAATCTTATTTCAAATTTATCTGGACCCTTAGTCCATTTGTAACTTTCTAGAATCCAAGTTTTAATTACCTTTTTTTGCGGTTTAATCCCAAAAAATTTTTAAGTCTTTCAGCCTGTATTTAAAACTTCTTTTAGTAAGAATTGAAGGAAACTCACTCAACTCAGTGCTATAAAATCTGAAGATCCAAAGGTTCTTAAAAGCTGAAAAGCAGTTAACAAGCAATTTCCAAAAGTGATTAGAAAAGATAGGGCGAGGACCCAATGTCCTTTTTGAAGGTATCAAATATGGTTTCAGCAAAATTTAAATATAAATTTACTACCTCAATTCCAACTACTGCTGGCCTTAAATGCAAGCTACTTAATGCAAGAAGCCTCGCGAATAAAATACCTGAATTTTTCCTCCTACTAAATGTGGCTAAATTCGACATTATATTTGTCTGTGAAACATGGCTTAACACATCTCTCCCTGACTCCATTACCACAGTAAGAGACTATCATGTTTACCGATCAGATCGTGAAATTCGTAGAGGAGGTAGTGTTGCTATCTTCTATAAAAAGTCCTTACATCTAAAAAATATCCAAGTTACCCAGGAGCTTGCTCTTCCTGAGACCATCATCTGTGAACTATCCTTAAATATCACAATTCGATTCTTACTATGTTACAGAGCACCTGATTATGACATCGAACATGTAAACAAGCTAAATACACTACTAACGTGGGCAGCATCCTGCCCATACCCTTTTATCTTTCTTGGTGATTTCAATCTACCTCATATTGACTGGACCCTAAATGAATGTACAATTGAAACCATACACGCAACCTTCTACAATGCTGTTACAAATCTGGGACTGGAACAACTAGTAACCAACAACACTAGACTAAACAACTGCCTCGATCTCATCTTCTGCAATAGTTTGAATTTAATTTACGGAATACAAACTAAAGAACCCTTTTCCAGCAGTGACCACAATATGATTGACTTTTGTCTCAACATACGCCCACACAAAAACCACCACAATGATGAAATCCCCAATTATAACTTCAAAAAAGGCAACTACGATCTTATAGACAACGATCTCTCATCCCTTGATTGGCAATCTCTATTCACTGGATGCAATACTGTTGAAGACCATTACAACATATTTTTACTTGAAGTCAAAAGAGTCATCAAACTATATGTACCAACAACAACTCCCAAAACAAAACAAAAAAACAGATTACCCATAACAATAAGGAAACTTCAATCCAAAAAGAGATCACTCTGGCGGAAAAACAAATCTGGTCACGTTGCCAATTTCAAAAGCCGATACAAAAATTTATGCCACCAGATAAAGACTGAATGCACCAATTATCACATTAAACAAGAGGAAAACCTTCTAAGCACCAATTCCACCCGTGCTTTTTACAATTTTGTAAACAACAAACTAAAAGACTCAAGGTCCATCCCACCCCTGATAGGACCTAATGGTAAAGACTGCAACGACGACACCATTAAAGCCAACATCCTTAACACATTCTTCGGCTCAGTATTTGTAAACAGCAATGGATCATGCCCAGTATTTCCTAGCCGAACCACAGATAACTACAATGATCTAATACATATCGATTTTACAGAAGACACTGTTGAAAAAGCACTTCACAATCTAAAACCATCTCTATCTATTGGACCGGATGGAATATGTGCCTACTTCTTAAAAAAGCTACCCACTGCCATAGCCAAACCTCTAAGCATAATCTTTGAAAAATCTTTCAGAACCAGCTCCTTGCCTAACCTATGATCACAAGCCACAGTCATCCCCATCTTCAAAAAGGGAGACCCCAGCCTGAAAATTACAGACCAATCTCCTTATGCTGTGTCACCTGTAAAGTCATGGAATCAATTATTAACCAATCTATCATCCTCCACTTAGAGACAAACAACCTACTCTCCAATAAACAATCTGGTTTCAGAAAAAAACTATCCTGTAATCTGCAACTCTTACACTGCAAAAACATATGGACTACACAACTCGATCAGGGCAAAGCAATAGATGGAATCTACATAGACTTTTGTAAAGCCTTTGATTCAGTGGTACATGACAAACTACTCCTAAAAATAAAATCCTATGGTATCTCTGGACACCTGCATAACTGGATAGAATCATTCCTGTCAAACAGACAACAAATGGTCAAAATTGGGAGTGTCCTATCAAATTCTGTACCTGTCAATAGTGGTGTCCCCCAAGGCAGTGTTCTAGGACCAACTCTCTTCATACTCTACATAAATGACCTCTGTGGTCATAGTAAGAGCAACTGTGTTCTTTTCGCTGATGATGTAAAGCTGTTCAATACCACAGACAATACTACTACCCTTCAAAAAGATCTTGACTATGTATCAGAATGGTCAAACAAATGGCAACTTCAAATCTCAACAAATAAATGCTCTGTCTTACATATTGGCAAAAAAAAATCAGAAAATAAAATACAAGCTGAATAGTCAAGATCTTGTTGATGATCCAAGCTCTGTAAAAGGACCTTGGAATACTCACCTCTAATGATCTAAGTGCTAGAGCCCACTGTAACTACATAAAGTTCTAGGCATTAAGAGTTGTTAATCTAATCCTACATAGCTTCTTCTCTGGTAATATCACACTACTAACTAGAGCATACAAAGCATTTGCTAGACCAATACTCGAGTACAGCTCATCAGTCTGGAACCCACATTACGTATCTGATATTAGCACAATTGAGAAAGTCCAGAAATATTTCACAAGAAGAGTTCTCCACTCCTCTACTCGTTGTAGAATACCTTATGCCACCAGACTTGAAATTCTAGAACTAGAAAACCTTGAATTACGCCGTCTTCGGTCTGATTTAAGCATGATATATATGCAATGTCCTACCTGTCAATGAATACTTCAGCTTCAACAATAACAACACAAGAGCACACAATAGATACAAACTCAAGGTTAACCGCACCAAACTTGATTGCAGGAAATATGACTTCAGGAACAGAGTGGTCAATGTCTGGAATACTCTACCCAACTCTGTAGTTTCTTCCCCAAACCCCAAAAACTTTAACCTTAGACTGTCTACTATTGACCTCACTCCTTTCCTAAGAGGTCTCTAGGGGGCGTGCATAAGTGCACCAACGTGCCTACCGTCCCTGTCCTATTGTTTCTTTTATTTTTCTTATATGTACCCATTTCATGTATTCATAACTATGTATACACTTATACTTATTATCTTGTAAACAATTGACAAATCAAATCAAATAAATAAATAAATAAAATGGCTGTTCATCATCTCCAAGAACTCTAAGTCCACTAGAGACTGCGGTCTTGCAATCTCCTTGCAAGAAGCAACTGTGGGAAACATTTGTGGGTAATTTCAAGTCCTCTTTTTGTCCAGAGTAGAATTATGAAGAACTGGTCTACCCGTCAGCTCTTTATTTTGTTGTGATCGTAAGCTCTGCTTTAGCCATCTTCAGTTCTCCATTTCTTCTCCAGAAGTCAGTTGCCTCATGTTCCACATATGATAGAAGTCAGCTTGATTTAGCTATATATGCTGCCGCGAAGTGTAGAAAACTTCAAAATTCAGGGAACTTTAGAATCTCATTGGCCCTTCAACACTGGAAGTTTTCAAGAAGGTATTGGATAACCATTTGTCTAAAATGATATAGGGTTTCCTGCCTGAGTAGGAGGTTGGACTAGAAGATCTCCAAGGTCCCTTCCAACTCTGTTATTCTGTTATTCAACTTTCATTTAAAATAAAGAAAATAAATCAAATTCCTAAGCTTCATCATGTTGAAATATCATGAGCAATTTAAGTAAACATTTAAAACAAACGACTCCCCCTCCTCCAAAAAAAATCTCTCTTCTGTGAACTTTCTTGGGCCCAGGAGAAAATGTTCTTGACCATGATCACTTGTTTTGCTCAAAGCAGGTGCTAATCGTATACCTGCTTTGAGCACAGCTGGAAAGAGATTGGAGGAAACTGTAAAACAGGTTGAGAAACTGCTGATGGGACCATAATGTTCAAGAGATGCCATGTATTTTCATAGAATGAATACTTGTTCCTGAAAAGCTGAGGGGGATAATCTATAAAGCAGCTGTTGATATGCAGTAATCTTCAGTGGGTGTTGTCAATTTTTCAAACAGTCAGAAATGTTCCACATTACATAAAGCTCATGTTATTCAATCAAGCAGCTCCTTTAAATCCCTCGCAGTAGACCCCTGGGTAGTTTCTGTCTCCTTGAATCCAGTACCACTCTTTTCTAAGTGACCTGTTATTGTGAGGCATTGTCATAATTGGTACCAGGGGAAAGAGGATCCAGCCAGCAAAATGCTCTGTGGTCTTTCCAGTCCTCAACTGGCCAGCACTTCTGAAAGGGCTTGAAATGATACATCATGAAATTAATGTTATAACATTTCTTATTATGGCAGAGGGATGTCTTAGAAGCTGATAAAAACTGCTTTTATTATAAAGAGCTGCAATGTGTCTTCTGTGATTGGCCTTTCCTCTTTACTTTTCTCAGTATAATTGATACTGGAGAGCAGATTTTGTTTAGCTCCTATCAAATATTATTGGAATAATGGCAGCTTTTCACCTGTATGGATCTTAACAGAGTTCATTTAAGGCCACTTCTAAGAAGAAAACTCAATTCTTGCATTTAACCACCCTTTCTTACTCCCCTTCTTTTTAGCCCTCAATGAGGAACTACTGGGATCACTTAAATTTACAAGTCTGATTGTAATTAGAGAGGAAATGTTTTTCTCTGTCATATAAATTTGCAAGCAGCTTTATAATTTATTTGTGCAACCCATTTGTATGCTGTCTTGACATCACTGTTGTCATATTTCTGTTCTATATGAATGAACAGAAGAAAAATGTTAGCTATATACAATAGTATTAACAATAATGCCTTAATCATCTTAATTGCTCATCTTTGCACTTTTTCCAAAGTTTCAACATCTTTTTTGTAATGTGGTGACCAAAACTGGATGCAGTATTCCAGATGTGGTCTTACTAAGGCTTTATAAAATGGTACTAATACTTCATGTGATTTTGATTCTATCCCTCTGTTTATACAACCAAGGATTGTATTAGCTTTTTTGGCTGCTGCCACACACTGTTGATTCATGTTTAAGTGATCGTGCACTAAGATGCCAAAGTCCCTCACACAGTTTCTGTTTTGAGCCAGGTTTTACCTAATCTGTACTTGTACCTTTGGTTTTTCCTGCCCAGGTGTAAAACCTTGCTTTTCTCCACATTAAATTTCATTTTACTGGAAAGGGCCCATTGTTCAAGTCTGTCAAGATTTTTTGGATCCTGAGCGTGTCTTCTGGTGTATTGGCTATTCCTGCTACCTTAGTGTCATCTGCAAATTTGATGAGTTCCCTCATATTTATTCGTTTGTTTGTTTGTTTATTCAAGCGATTATAAGATAACAGGTATAAATATAAACATAGTTATGAATAGATGAAATGGATACATGTAAGAAAAATAAAAAGAAACAATAGGATAGGGACGGTAGGCACATTGGTGTGCTTATGGATGCCCCCTACAGACCTCTTAGGAAAGGGGTGAGGTCAATAGTAGACAGTCTAAGTTCAAATCAAATCTAAATCATTTATGAAGATATTGAAGAGTACTGGGCCTAAGACAGAACCTTGTGGTACCCCACTGCTTACTTCCCTTCCTGCAGATGTAGCACCATTAAGGCCTACTCGCTGAGTTTGGTTTGTCAGCCAGTTACAAATCCATTTGGTGATGACGCTATCTATCCCATATTTTTCTAGCTTACCAAGAAGTAGATTGTGGTCTACTTTGTCAAATGCCTTGCTGAAGTCTAAACATACTATATCCACAATATTTCACTGGTCCAGTAATTTAGTCACTTTGTCAAAGAATGAAATAAAATTGATTTGGCATGATCTGTTTTTAACAAACCCATGCTGGCTACTAATTATAACTTTATTTGTTTCTAGATGGTCACATATTTGGTTTTTTAAAATTATTTCTTCCAGTATCTTCCCAGGTATTGATGTTAGACCGATTGGTCTGTAGTTTACTGGGTCTATAACACACACACACCCGCTCTTTTTTTTTTGAAGATGAGAACCACATCAGTTCTTTTCCAATCCTCTGGTAGTTCCTCAGTGCTCCATGATTTTTTTAAAGATATGATACAATGATTCTGAGATAACATCTGCCAGCTCCTTCAGAACTCTGGGATGTAATCCATCAGATCCCAGTGATTTATATTCATCAAGTCAGACAGGTGTTCTCTTACCATTTTCTTACTTATTTTAATTTTTATTTCTAGTCTGTCTTTTACAGTAGGTTGATCTATAGTCTCTTTTTGTGTGAAGACTGATGCAAAAAATGAGTTAAGCAGTTATACTTTCTCTCTACTGCCTGTTACTTCCTTGCTATCTTCTCTCTTTAGAGGATCTACTGTTTCTTTGACTTTTTTCTCGGTTATTTATATGTTGAAAGAAACTTTTTTTAAAAAATTATCTTTGACTTTTGTTCATTCTGAACCTTTGCTTTCCCAACTTCACTTTGCAGATTCAAGCTATCTGCTGATATTCTGCCTTAGTTATGTGTTCCTCTTTCCATTTTTTGTACTTATCCTTTTTGTCTTTCAGTTTATCAGAAAGATCTTTGAGCAATCATGCTGGTTTCTTCTTGGATTTCTTGTTTTTCTTTTTTAGTGGTATTGTGTTGGATTGGTCTTTTGTGATCATATTTTTCAGTGTTTCCCATGCTTTTTTGAGCTGTTTTACCCTTTAGGATTTTTATCCATGAAATTTTTCTTAGGCTCTCTCTGAGTTTGTTAAAATCAGCTCTTTCAAAGTTTAAGATACTGATTGGATTATATAGCATGGCTTGTGTTTGCATTATGTTGAATTCCAGTATGACATGGTCACTCTCGCCCCAAGGTTCTGGCAACTTCAACTCCCTCTATCACTTCTTTATTAGTAAGAATTAGATCTAGTAAAGTTTTTCCTCTAGTTCCCTCCTCTACCTTTCGGATGACAAAGTTGTCAGCTAAGTTGGTTAGAAATCTGTTTGATCTCCCACTTGCTGCAGAGTTCTTTCCTCCCAGTTGATATCAAGGTAGTTAAAGTTGTGTTGACCCTCCAAGAATACAATCCTATTTCATATGTTTTTCTTAGTTGATTAGAAATGCTGAAAGTTTTGGTTTAATCACAAGTAATAGGGTACCTTATTAAGGAAAGCTGTATTGGAAAGAGAGCCTCACTGGACACAATTGGAATTATTTCCAATTGGAATTATTTCCAAGCTCAGGCATTTAAAATTATACTCTAGGTTGTCATTTCAGCTTGTCATAATAATTGCTTAAGTATTAAGCTTTTTCAGCATTTTCAGAAGTTCAAATATTAGTTACCAAGGAGTTTTAATCCTTCTGCTGTCTGCAGAATATATATCCCATCCTAATTGTTTTTTAATAAATAATTAAAGGCAGCAAACATACAACACACCTCTTCCTCCTATTAAGGATGTGCTTTATAACAGAGTTAGAAGGGTCCTTGTAGGTCATCTAGTTCAATCCTCTACCCAAGCAGGAAACCCATTTCTGACAGATGGCAGTTCAGTCTCTTCTTGAAAGATTCCAGTGTTGAAATTTCCACAACTTCTGAAGGAAAAGCTGTTCCGTTGGTTAATTGCTCTCACTGTCAGAAAATTTCTCCTTATTTCCAGGTTGAATCTCTCCTTGTTCAATTTCTATTCATTTTTCCTTGTTGGGCCTTCAGGTGCTTTGGAAGATAGCTTGAACCCTTCTTCTCTGTGGCAGCCCCTCAAATATTGGAACACTGCTGTCATGTCTCCCCTGGTCCTTCTTTTCACTAGACGAGTCATGCCCAGTTCCTGCAATTGTTCATCATATGTTTTAGCCTCCAGTTCCCTAATCATTTTGATTGCTCTTCTCTGCACTCTTTCTAGAGTCGCAACATCTTTTTTTTTTATAGTGTGGTGATCAAAACTGGATGCAGTATTCTAGGTGTGGTCTTACTAAGGCTTTATAGAGTGGTATTAGTACCTCACTGGATCTTGATTGTATTCCTCTGTTAATGCAACTTAGGCTTTGTTTAAGCAAGTTCTGGTAATGGAGTATCAACCGCTTTGGGAAAGCCAGGAGAATCTGTCCATTTGACTGACACTTCTTTCAGCTGCTTTCAGTGGTCAGCAGATGATTATTTTTGATTGATGTTCTTAGGCAGTATAATCACCCTGCTCTAATATGCTAAATATCCAAATTTTGTTAGCCTAACAAGGCTTCTATTCAGCCAATCTGCTGTTTTACAGCCATTCCCAGCATGTGATATCTCATCTCACCATCAGATGATCTACTCAAAATGCCAGAGATCCCTAAGGGGATAATGATTGTCTGATACATTATACATACAGCTCAGGGTATACACAAAAGCTAAAGAGACACTTTTTCAAAATATTTTTTTAATGTGGCATTGATTTTATGCCATCTTAATATATGCACGTTGTAAATTGCAGAGTCGCTTAAACCAGCAGCCCTGTAATCAATCAACCAACTGATCATTGTAACCAATAAACAAATGGTTACACATAAAGGATCTGTGATCTGGCTTTTCTGAGGCAGAAGTAATGAATGAAAGATCTGTGTGCAAAGGAGGAAAGGAGGAAAGAGCACAAAAGAGGGAAGCCATTAGTTTTTCTTTGATTCCAATGTTGTCAATCAAAAATATCTTGTCTTTGTGCAAGTTCTTGCCCATATCTATTATATTTGCCTAAATTCTGGATTTTTCTCTTTTTGCAAAAAGTAATACAAAACCATTGTCTAAATGAAAGGCAAATCTGACAGTATTGATTAAAGATGTGGCCATGTATACCTTTTGGAATTATTAATATTACATAAAACATTTCTTCTCCAGCCCTTCTGAACTTCCTCAAATCTAGTGATATAATTGAAAGACACTGGCCAGATTAAATTGTGACACAGCTAGAGGTTAGCAATCATTGGCTAATCTCAAAAGAGGATTGAACTTGATTAGTACCTCGATGGCAGATCACAAAAAAAGTCCACGGTTATCAGCTACCTTTGAAAGCTTCCAGTGTTGAAATTTCCACAACTTCTGAAGGAAAAGCTGTTCCATTGGTTAATTGCTCTCACTGTCAGAAAATTTCTCCTTATTTCCAGGTTGAATCTCTCCTTGTTCAATTTCTATTCATTTTTCCCTGTTGGGCCTTCAGGTGCTTTGGAAGATAGCTTGAACCCTTCTTCTCTGTGGCAGCCTCTCAAATATTGGAACACTGCTGTCATGTCTCCCCTGGTACAACCCTCTTCTACCTTCTTACCAAGTAAAGTACATAGACACATCCATGAAATTCCAGGAAATGAGTTACACTCAAAGGAGATTTGACCTTAATGACAAGAGATATATTTGTAGGTTGGTATTTTGATGTTTGCTAAACTTCTGGAAACCAATTCTTTTCCTCTTGTGCCAGGTGACAGGTGCCTATGGAGATTCTCAGTCATCCAGGTCATGGTTGTCCCCATGGTGCTTTTTCAAGATGCCACTAAACTTTCTGGTTTTTCTTTGAAGATGTTTCGCTTCTCATCTAAGAAGCTGCTTCAGCTTGGATAAGAAGTGAAACATCTTCAAAGAAAAACCAGAAAGTCCAGTAGCCTCTTGAAAAAGCACCTTTGGGATTTTGTTAACAGGATCAATTAATTAACTCATTTGCACAATATGCTATGAGTGATATAAGCAACTGAGACAGGTGACCTCAAGTGACCTTTATTACCAGGCAATACATAGCTTAATAGCATCAGATAGATGGTTAGTACCACCTGCGTTCATCCTCTGCTAAGGCCTCTTGCCAACCACCATTAAGGAAAATCAATATATGACCAAAATGATTGTATAACCTGTCTTGCACATTCTTTAGCAAATACTTCAAAAACACACACATATGTAGCATGTTAAACTAAAATATACTATAAGCAATAAGCATTCACAGGCTATGTGGCTTCCACACTTTGGAATCTGCTTTCTAAGGAAATATATTTGCCTCCTACTCTCTCAGCATTTAGGAAAACGGCAAAAATTGTATCTCTCCCCCAAGCTTTTATTAATTATTTGTAATAATAAACATAAGTACTGTATATATTGCTATTATACATTGAAGTATTATACTTATTTGATTTAATGGGATGTATTATATTGCTTTTTAACTACTGTCAATTTGGTTTGTTTATTAGATTTATATTTTGCCTTTCCTTCAAAAGCAAAGATAGCATACTGTTCACAGCATCCTCTAGTGTCCCCCAGGAACAATTTCGCAGAATGTACTCAGCTGAGGATGTCTGACCTAAAATCATTGAGGTTTTGTAGCTCAGGAGCGATGTGACTTCTGAGTGCCAGTCCAAACTTTTAACCACTACATCACACTGGCTCTTAACTGGTTTCTGAGTGCTCAAACACAGAGAAAAACAGGGTATATTTTTAATAGAAATTACATTGTCTGTGAAATTAATTATATAATGCATTTTTTTAAAAAAAATATTTTTCCTCAAATTGAACAAAGCGTCGTCTGTAGTATTTTAAAAACTACATCATGACACAAGCTTTAATAAAATGCAGAGAGTGATCATAGTTTGTCCTGTGATCCTGCACAGTTTTCAAATTCCTTGAGGGAATCTCCTCCCTGTCTCGCCATAAGAATCACATATAAGAAACATTAGACAGTTAGAATAGGACCCCTTTGGTGGCAGCTCCCAGGGTAACCAGGCTGATTCCATCTTTTTGCCTTCTGCAAATCTATCAATGTATTTTAATCTAAATGGGTTTTTGATATAAACTCATTTGCCACTGAAGCGCATAGAATATGGAGGCAAGAAAAACTATTACCAATTCTTACGCTTCCCTCCTGGTTTGCATTTCTGTTCAGAAATGCACTTTACCAACTAACAAAGTAGGATTAGAGCTGATACAGTATATGATATTTACTTGTTATGAAAGAAGCCATACAAGGCTCTTGGTTGTTTTTGCCACAAAAGACTAACATGGAATGTCCCTGTGGAATAATCAGTTTATTGTTTCCAAAACAACCATCCTTTTTTCCCCAGCCCTTAATAATAGGTGAGTACCACCTGCGTTCATCCTCTGCTAACCCCAGGTTTTAAGCACCCATTTGCTCAAAGGAGAAGATAGTTTCACAAGCCTGTAATGAATGAATTCTTAGGAAGTCATTCACCAGTTAATCAACTTCCCTGCTGTGGCAACAGTCAGTGCTGAACAGGCTCCTTGTGTGATACAGCTCTTAAAATACTTACAGGGATTGGATTCTTTCTTGCCTTACTTCTGAGTAAAGGAAATAATTAATGAGTGCAGTCAAAATCAAAGTTCACTTTGTGGATGGAACAACACATGGCAAATCGGAGAATAAGCCTCTCCAATCTGCTTTGTTCTCTTTCTTCCCATTTTTCAAGCAATAGCAAGCGCTAAAATATTTAATGACAGCAATGAATTAATTTAATTTGCTTGGCTCAAGCAGGGGAAAGCTGTGAAATGACGGAAGACATGGTCACCTGCTGTCAAACTTGCAGCCTGCAGGCTGGATGTGTCACATGCTGGCCCCACCCAGTTTAGAGAAGGGGGAAAAATGTTCCTATATGTCACATGATGCCGCCATGCCGCCATAAGTTTGCTGCCCCTGCTTTAGATGAATCTGTGCAAAGAACTTGCTTGCAGCTGCTTTATGCATAGAGCTATGAATTGAAGACTTTGGGATGAGAGATTAACAGCATTGCTAAGGTGGCCTGGGGCTAAGATATAAGATTGGGTATTATCAGCATAATGACAAAACTAGCACCAAAACCAACAGGTGATTTCATGCAGATGTTAAACAGAAGTGATGAGAAGAGTATGCCCACAATCCTTCCACAGCCTCCACCTTTCCCCTCCTATCAATATTGACTTTAACCATAGAGATGGTCCTCACTTCCAATCCCCACACACTTGATCTAGAAGGATACCATGATCAAAAGTATCTAAACACTATTGAGAAAGCAAGAGAACCAGGCAAATTGTGGGTATTAATTACTCCCGGTACACAATAACAACTAAATACACAAATACTTCTCTCCCCCAAACTATGAAGTGCTCTGAGTTCCAGCCTTGCTTCTATTGCATTTTACTTTGTTGACAGGGTGGAAGAAAGAACAGCTCCAGGGACAACTGAAAAATTCTCATCTGGCATCTAAAAATAAAATTTTATTCCTGTTATAACCACACTTGTTTCACTTGGTTTACACAACCCTTGCTCTCCAGAGATTAAAGGGGAAGAAAGTTTATTTACTTTAGGGAAGAAGTGCCCATAGATACAGCCACTAAAGCTTCTTATGTATCCCCCACAATAAGACAGGGAATTAGTTATCTCCCCTCTCAAAAAAGACAATTCTGATCTTTGAACTTTGAATACCACCATGGAAACTACACATTCAAAAAGGATGTTCCACCATTTTGCAAGGCTCTAAAGTTTGTAGAGGTAGGGCAAAAAAAAAAGCAGGAAAAGAAATCAAATCTTAGAAGGGGAAAACTTTCAGCAGCAGTTCAGCAAGGACTGACCAGGCTCAGGGGAAATGGATTGTTGATTGTGGTGGAAAATAATGGGGTGGAATAAGAATTGAACAACATAGGTTAAAAGTGCAGATATTGCCATTTTATTGCACTATACATCCCCTATGAGAATGCTTCTGAATCAATACTTCATAGAGCTACCAATTAAAAATACTCCATCGCTGTTGGGTCTTCTACTGCTTAATGGGATTTTGTATAATTATTTAAAAAAGAAGAAGCAGTGGGAAAAATGCAAAGGGAAAATAAGTAGATGTTGTCTGGATCTTCAACAAAATTCTGTGAAAAAGGAAAATTACACAGTAGAAGCCTCATCAGGAGGCATCCCTGTGGCCTCTAAAACCCCTTACATTTTTCTTAAAAAAAAAAAAAGAATGGATTTGAAATAACAAGCTGTCACAATTATAAGGATTTCTTAAAATATCAAGACATTGTTGTTGATCTTGCTGCATCATCTATGATTTAAAACCACTCCAGTTAAATAACAGAAGTCTACTACTTTGTGGTGATACAATGCAATTGTGTCCAAATAACATTGATACAAATTGTGGAGTCACAGAACAATTAGAAAAATAAATTGAAATGCTTTTTGTTTAGCACATTTTACAGTTCTAGGATCACTTTGTTGCTTTACAAACGTAAAATGTATTACACATAATTTTATTTGCTTATGAAATAATTGTATTTGGAATGTCGCATCTAAAAAGTATGATTGGGTGGACAAACTTTCCACAGGTTAGAGGAATACATTAATGCATTGTATTTTTCAGTAAAGAAGTATGTAGTTTCATTTGTGCCCCAGTCCTGTGTGCTTCCAATATAGAGTCATGGAGAAAAGAATGGTTACTTCTAACTTTAAAACCTTCAGATGTGCCAGTGTACCCTGATGCAGATGTAACCATTAATTATTGTCTGCTATCATGTGCACAGGATTTGACTTGCATGCCTCCTCCCCTCTTCCGTAATTTAAAATGTGTGCAGTTGATATATTGGTTCCTAAAATGAGAGCTCAAACTTTTTGTGCATATGAATATGTTACATAAAATCTGGATCAATACCTCTTTTAGGTAAATGCAGCTTTAGAGAAGTGATGCTAATCCTTTTCTTTCCAATATTTTCCACTTTACTGGGTTCTAAGTATATTTTTTCCTTTGCAAACCGAAACATTTAGTCCTTTTAGTTGTTACATTAAGGTGCTTCTTTGTCATTTTATATTTTGCATTTTATATTGTTGAAAGGTGTCAAAATGCCTTTCTTTCGAGGATTCGATTTTCCCGCTGGAAGAGCTTGGCGCAAGGATACAGACAACTGCTTGAAAGCTGGATCTTTTTATTTTTCAAGAAGGCAGAGAACAGCGAGAAGTCTGCATTCCTGGGCTAGCTAGCTTCTTATGGTAAGTCCCTGTTATTTTATACCCTTTTCTCCCTTTGTAAGTTGATTTTGTGTGAGTGTTTGTATTTGTGCCTAATGTTTCAAATCCTGTTTCAGTTTGTCTTTATCTCTGTCAGAGGGCAAACTTCGTGGGGTGCAGAAGGCAAACTCCGCGGGGTGGCCAGATTGTATTATTGGTTTTCTGTAATCTCTTTTAGCTTTAAGATAGTTTTTCATATTTCTTCTGTGGCAATCTCCTGTCTGTCCCTTTTGTAATTTATATTTTGTGTCTTTTGTCTGTTTGTTTTGCTTATTTGGTATGTCCTGTGTTTGTAAGGGTTTTCTAAATTATCTTTTGTTTCCTTTTCCTATTTGTCTAGTTTTCTTAATTACTTAGGCTTTTGTCTATAGGGATTCTTTAATACTTTTTATTTGATTCCTTTTCCTATGTCAGTTTGTTTTCTGGCTGACCTGATGTTCCCCTTGGGCTTTTCCTGTTTTTTGTGACACTACTGCCTTCGTGAAATTCCCTTTCCACAATCCTTCAATTTTTTTTTCTAGAGGGCATTCCCTGATTGAGTGTCTGGGTATACTTGGTATTTGTGATCAATCTAGATCATCACCATGGCCGCCTGTCTCCCCTTCGATTTTCTCTTCTGAGAGAAGATACAGGCCTTTAGGCAACTAAGGCAGGGTGGTATGCATCGACAGAGGCAACACATGAGGGCTCCAAAGACACAAATAGTGACTATGATTGTTATAAGGATTTTGAGCCAATGGAGGTCTGGTATCCACGAGAAGAGCCATGAAAAGTCTAGGAATGATTGCTCATGACCAATATTTTGAGCTAGCTCTTTCAGGTGGTGGATGTCCCTCTCTACAAGTTCTGAGGTTTCATCTAGGTTGAAGCAACACATCCCATGGAATGTTTCACAGCCAAGAGGAGGAAGTCTATTGCTGCCCTATTCTCCAGGGTGGCCTCTCTGACCTCCCTCAGTTCTCTGTTAAGAGCATCCAGGGCATGGGAGGTCGAATTCAGCCTTTTGCTAGAGTACATGCTAGGCTATTCAAATTTCTAGAATTTCACACTGCCAATCCAGGTACCCCCACTAGGGATATTGCCAATGAGACATATTCTGCTTTGCTGAGAAGGGAGACTTTGGAGTCACAGTCTGAGTCTAGGGTTTGGAAGGCTCTCCTGTGCCGTCTCTGTAAGGATGGCATAAACATGGTTAGTTCCCAAGGTACAAGGGCCGTTGGTGGCATTTGCAGGAAGGTATGAGTAGGCTTTTAAGCCACAAAGGAAAAACCATCCTGGTGGGAGCTTCAGGTAACTATATGAGAATGATATGGTCTCTGTATAGTTGCATTTTAGTTCTGTGTTGCTAAGGCTAGTGCATTCTGTGAGCCTAGGTGTGCTGCACCCAGTGACATTAAAGCATCTCTCAGAGGTGGTTACTGCAGCAATGTGTAGGGTGTACATGGTGTGGTCTTTGATTTTTGTAGAGTGGCCCCAGCTAAAAATGCTTTCGTAGGAGTCAGGAAGGTTTCTAAATGTGGTGTAGTTAATGATGTTATGTGGTCAAGTTGCCACTCCCATTAGGCATGTGGTTAAGATGTCTTTGACTGATTTCCCTCCTGCTAAGCAAAAGATAGTGGTGTTGAGTATTTCCCTTGCTAAATATTCCCATACGTTTCCTTTCTCTGGGATAAGCTTTGGTTCCAGGAATGCAGTTGCTTGTGTTACAAGTGTTACAATTGTTACAGATAATAATACATAGTATATATTGCATTTCATGTTTCCCATTGATAGATTCCTTTTCTTCCCTGCCCCCCCGCTTTTTTTGTACAATGTTAAAAAAAAGGGTATAGGTCAAGTCTTAAAAATTACTAAAAGGTATGGCTCAAGTCTCTTCCTTGTTAAAAAAAAATACAAATAAAAAATAAAAAATGGAGAAGGTAAGAGAAAAAAAAAATAGCAAACCAAATAGCAAATACCAAACATTTTGCTGTATTCTGTATGAGATCATCTGAAGAAGATCAAAATCTACAGTAAACCTCATTACATTAGAGTGAGGCACATACTCAACTACATCAATTAAGTAGCTTGGAATATTTGTTTAGAAATGACAAAAGCTGCTAATAAAACCAATGTAGCTTATCAAACTAGCATTATTTAAGCGCATATTCAAATGTAGCTTATCAAACTCAATATTTAAGGGCATATTCACTACTTCCACATACTGTACATTGAGATTCATTTACAAGATTAATAATTTTTAAAAGCCGCTATTCATCTGAAAGTGGCAAGAAATAATGACTGTTCAATTTCATATGGCTACTCAGAAAAATAACTGCCAAGTGAGAACGCTGTTACTTTAGGAATATCAATTTTATTTACAACTACACAATCTGGGATGCAAAACTAGACAACTGCTAGAGGAGAGCAAAATGTTTTTTGTATTTTATTGTATCTCATCTTGTACTGTCATGGTCCCCTACAGATGGTTATTGTTTTAGGAACAGAAGCTGCCTGGGAATAGTAGTCTGCTTTTGTGATCTTACTTCTACTGAAAAACAAAAAAAGTTTCCTGACTACTAACAATTACTGATATAATCCAAGTTTTTTTTCCAGTGAAGTTTCCAGTACAGTTCAACAAAGATATTCATTAACTCAGGGGTGTCAAACTCAATTTCATTAAGGGCCGCATCAGGGCTATGGTTGACCTCTGGGGGCTGGGGCCAACTGGGTAGGTGTGACCAGCTTGACACCACTCCCCAAACTGCTGGCATATTTTGTCTTCACATTGAGTAGACCGGGCCAAAGCCACGCTGGCCTGATCATTCTTCTTTGCATTGGGTAGCCCAGGCTGAAGCCAGGCTGGCTTAATCTTTTCCCTTTGCTTTGGGTAGACCAGGACGGCCCTGCGGGCCTTGAGTTTTACACCCCTGCATCAGGATGGCTTTCCTGTCTCAGCCAGTCTTCTTGATGCTTGCAGATTTGTAGATACAAGCCAAAAAAACAGCAAGGCTTGAAGTAGTTTAATTTATAAGCAATGAACATCCCATCCGGCAAGAATGGCCAATATCCAATCTAGGTTAGCGCTAGGAACGTCTGCCTTCTAGTGCTGTTTATAGTGCAACCACACCCACCTAATCATGGCTAATTCCTGCATTGTGCCCCATTCTAATTACCCAATTACCCTCCTTGTCTACCTTCCGCAGTTTATCATAACTTCCATCATATATCCTGCCTACTCCATTCTAATCAATCCCTGTCTAGCCCTGACCCCTCTCTAACCCCCAATCCTCCACCCTGTGTTTGCGAGAGGGGAAGGCTCTCCGTCACAAGCAGAATCACCCCCAAAGTGTCTGGTATTGCCGATCATTGAGCAGGGAATCCCCATTGTTGATGACAACAATGTCATCTCCCTCTGGGGACTCCCCATGTAGTCTCCGCCTCTCAGCTGATGTCACAAGAGAGTGCAGCATGGAGGATTGGATCCCATCATCACCATCAACACTGGTGGGCTCCGTGGTTAGTATCGTCACGTTCGGAGCCCAACATCCTGCTTGTCTCTGTTATTAACATGGACTTAAGATAAAAACTTCCTCTACATTTCTGATGTTCACAGAAGTTCACAATGACCACTTGTCTTCTTCTGTTTGGGCTGTCCATCAACTGATTTATGGTCGCCAACCAGTAAAACACAAGTACAAAACTTAAAATATAGAAAGATCAAACCTGAGACAATTACTGTATATGAAAGGATGGTAACCAACTTATTGCAAACCACAGCTATTGCTAGAAAGTTGACAACTTTTCTAATGGTAGCCCAAGTTAGGTCTGGTTGAAAAATTGGGGATATTCAGATATGAATTAGGACAACAGCCAAAATTTGGAATGGGTTCTGGTTCAAAAATAAAATATAATGCTGAAAAATTATCTGTATTATGGCAATAAGTACGTACAAATCTCCAGCTCTTCTTTTTCTTGTTCCACTCCTTTGCTCATGTGAAAAAGAGATTGAACATTTCCACTTTAATTAGGAAATAAGTGTGGTGGCATCAGCAATCACATTTAGCTCTGAAAATATGGCCAAACAAATGATAATTTTTCTTTAATTACCAACACTAAAAAAATCATCAAGAAGAAAATTAGGAGGAAAAAAAACATTTAAAAAAACCGGAACAGAACAAACAAGATATAATAGCTTGCTTAAAGTAAACATCTTGTCCCAAAATTATTTAGGGCTTTATAGGTCAAAATTACCACCTGGAGATGGGCCCAGAAACAAATTGGCAGCTGGTACCATCGATAGAAGGCTGGTATATTATGTTGACAAAGGAGGCATCAAAATGCTCCATTCTGAACTGACAGCAGTTTACAAACCCTCTTGATTTCAGAACTGCCCTACACAGAGCACTTTGCAGTTTTCCAAGCAATCCTCAGGCATAGCTAGATCTGCCATCTCCAGAACGAAATTTAGCAAGAGCATCATTTGAAACCTTGTGTGAAGCTTTTATTGTGACACTCCGACGAAACAGGCCCAATGCCAGCATTTTTCAAATCCGTAATACTGGCATTACAGAATTGTTTTTCAGGATAGGTCAAATTTCAACCGTTTTTCAAGTATTCCAAAGGTGCTTTTTCACCTAGGAAAACCAAAGTCCAGTCGCCTTTTGAAAAAGCATCTTTGGGACAACTGTGACCTGGGTAACTGAGAATCTCCATAGACATTTTCCAAGTGTCCAATTAGAATATCTTCTAAGGAGGAGAACTATTCAATATATGCTGTCCAATAAGTATTATTGGGAAAACCTGGCAGTGGAAAATGGAGCTATCCTTAGAATCATGCTAAGAATTCATTTAGGATAAAAAAGCTTGTGCACATAACCCACAGTAACTAGATGCACCATGTATAAGTATCCAATCCTGTTCACATCCCTTCTCCTGTTTATCCTGAAACAGGCCCCAAAGGAATCATTAGTGGTCCCAATTGCAGGATTGCAGATTTCTAAGCTCCTTTTTCTCTTCTTACAAACTGATAGTTGCTCCTCAAATGCAACAGCCATCTGAAAAGTGTCTGCCATTCCCTAGCAAACCAAAGTAGCTGAGGCTCAGTTAAATGGCTCGTGCAAGAGAACAAACCATCCCCTCTGGAGCTGATGGTTAGCCTGAAACCCCCGTTCAAGAATTAAAAAGCTGAACTGAGAACTGACAGAAAATGTAAATTGGAGCATTGCAGACGAGTTGGTGTTTCTGCTCCACATTCCTGGGCATGATCTGTTCCGCTGCAATCGGTAAGATTAAAGAGACTAAGGGATTACAGAGAAAGTCATCAGATGATCCAGAATGATGGCAAAACAGAAGAATGGGTATATATGACAGCTGCCAACTGTGAATTTTAGGCTTCTTAATTAACTGAAGTGAATAAATATGTCTCCTGCCAGATTCCCCTGGCCTGGCATCCCAGCTCTCTCCCCTGCAGGTTCACTGCAGGACAACTGAAGTGTTTGTCCTCTGTCACAACTGGAGCATCTTCCTACCAAAGGCAAATTATTTTTGCTCGGCTGCTGCAGTCCAAACATTAACATTAAAGCCATGGGATATCAGAGTTAAATTTTTAAGGGAAATATAAGTAGTAGTCAGGCTCCGTTTTGCCTGACATAAGGTTTGCTACTGTGATCGTCTGGAGAAAAAAACAACACAAAGTATAATTCAAATAATATGTGAGTAAAATGCCCAGAGGTTTATTATGTTCAACATACTGCATTGTTTAAATATTACCCACTGTCTATCTCCATCCCCTGACAAAATCATCTTTGGACTACCTTTTTGTTTGGTTTTTCCCCTTCCAGACAGAAATTACCATATCTGGATTGAACAAATCTGGGTGGCTACTATATAGCAGCAAGGAAATGCAGAAAAATCTAAGTCTTTGCTGGCTTCTAGTAACCACTCAAGTATAGTACTTTATCATTCAGCTCTGATGGATCACAATGTTCTTTCCTCACGTATTAAAAAGAAGAAAGTGTCAAAATTCACATTTTAACGCATGTTTCCTTTGTCCCCAAATCTAACATAGCTGTTACATTTCTATGCACAGCATACCTTCATATTAATGGTTGGTAACTTGTCCTATACTAAATTGCAATTTGAAAGAAAGTGCAGAGCCAAGAAAGGCTTTTTTTTAAATTGCGTGGTGGGCACAAGTAGTTCAAAGCAAGACGTTGGGCTTAGCATCTAACTTTGTCAAAACTGATGAGGAATCTAGCTTCTCCGTCTCTTTTTTATTATCTTTTCCATATATTCAAGGGGCCTTCCACATCACTGAAGATGTTTAGTAGAAAAAGGGGCCTCCTAAGTGGAAATATTCAAACAGTCTTTTTGCAAAATTATTGCTATTAAAATAGAAGGTTTAAAGCAGGGGTGTCCAACCTTGGCAACTTTAAGACTTGTGGACTTCAACTCCCAGAATTCCTCAGCCAGCAAAGCTTTGCTGGCTGAGGAATTCTGGGAGTTGAAGTCCACAAGTCTTAAAGTTGCCAAGGTTGGACACCCCTGCTTTAAAGGAATTTAGAGATGAAATCAGAAGGAAAGAACTGTTAAGGAGAGACTTGGAGAAGGGATGACATAGTCCAGAAATCAAAGCAAGTGCCTGAAAGAAATGCAAAGTAACTCTACCTTGCTAATATAAAAGCTGACAGAGAAATTTGAAGAGTCTGTTATTATACTACAATAAAATAGCAACCTGAAGCATCTGCAGTGTCTGTTTCTTGATCTGGTATACCTTGAAGGACTGAAAGGATGTACAATTGAATGGAAGAAAAGGAAGAGAATGCAAATACATTTTTCCCACTAATGTTTTTTGAAGGTTCCTATATCTAGTCCATCCTTATCTTTTAACTGTACGATGGGATCTTCCTACTAAGCAGAAATCTGGTCACTCCAGTTTAAAAAGAGCTATTATAAACTTCTAAAAGAGCGAACAAAATGATTAGTGGGCTAAAAGATGATAGCAGTTGTGACTCTGCTTAGACTTAAAAGTAAAGACAGTAAAAAAAAAGATATGATCAAGGTATATCTAATCATGCATAGGACAGTGTAACAGTTCAAAATCATTTACCGTAATTAAATGCAAGGAGACACAGGAGTGGCAGAAGGAAACACTTTTTCACACAGCAGTCAGCTTAATTGGAATTAGCTATTCACACTTGTGTGAATGGTAGCAATTTTGATCTTTATAAATGGGGACTAAGCAGGTTAATGAAATATCTGGCTACTGATGGCTGTTTGCTATCTCCTGAATTATAGGGAGCTTGCTTTAAACAACTGGTAGCTGGAAAATGACAATGAAAGAGAACTACGGCTCTGTAATCCGGGGTTATGAATTTCCCAAATGTGTCAAGTGTGCGTGACACAGAATGCTGAGCAAAATGGGGCTATGGCTTTGCCTCATTCCTTTTCCTCTGCTAGTTGGCATAATTGTCCTTACTAAAGCCTTGAAAGAGACAGGTTAGTCAAGGTTAGATAGTTTCTCCCCTCCCTGAGTTAGAACATTTTAAATGTATTTTTAATTTTTTCCCCCTTCTGTTCAATTGAGTCCAATTCTTAGAGACTGCCTGGACAAATCCCTGCAGTTTTCTTGGCAAGGTTTTTCAGAAGTGGTTTGCCATTGCCTCTTTCACAGTTGTAAATACCAAATACGGAAAGGTCATAATAGCATATTGAAGTTTAAGTATCACTGGAATTTAATTAAGCGCAACTGCCCAAGTTCGAATATAGTCTTTGAAAATCTAATTGCAAATGTAGCGTTAAACTTCCTATAGTTGTCTGCGTCTGCTATGGAGAACTGAGAATTCTTCCAAATCAGAAAAATAGGAAAGTTCCAATCTCTCCAAATGTTACTTTTTCATATAGTAAAACAATGGACACCAACCACCAGTTGAATCCCGAAAAAACTGTTTAGCACGTCCTCCATATATAATTTTCAAAGTTCCAAAACTACACAAGACCATTAAATCGTGGACAATAAGAACACAGTTTTAATGACAGTAAAATACTAAGATCTCACAAGACCTCACCAAACCCAAAAACAAGCATATGGTTTTTTGAGGGTTTTTTGGAAGAGCAAGAATTGTGCTGAATCTTGCAGTGCGTACAAAGAAAACTGCCAAGATGAACGGAAGTATACAATCCATGATAAGACAATGACTGTTTCAAACTGGAAAACATAGTTATAGACATAACTATGTAGCCGCACAAATTGGGAAGAAAAAATGGAAAGTGGTCCTTATTTCATAGATTTTGCTGTTGATCTGTATTCCTCCAACTGGTATTCTCCAAATCTGTTAAAATTCAGGTTCCATAATTCCTAGTTATTAAGCATACTTTGCTGCCTCACTATGGCCTGCAATATGTCTTAGAGGGATGAGCAGAGAGCACTGGACGGTCTATGCTAAGTGTATATGCTTCCAGCTGGTCTCCAAAGGAATGAAGATCATCCCAACTATCAGCTAAAGCACAGGTATCCAACTGTTGCCATCAGATGACATTTTGCAATGTTTTTCCCCTTTGTGGAGCTGGGGTGGACGTGGCCTGCACATGACACATCCAGCCTGTGTGTTGAGGTATTCCCCATTAGGAGAATGAGTGCACTCAGGGAAACATAGTGAGAGTGGTGAGGAATAACACACAACCAGCATACAGATACACTGGATAGTAAAATGTAGGTTTTACTTCCAGTAAACGGGTAAACAAAGTCCAACAAACAGTCCAGATCATACATGGTTAAAGCAGTTAGTATCAGTCCAGGGATAATCCAAAAAGTCCAGTATCATAAACATAATTCAGTAAACAGAGTTTGCTAACAGTTGCAAGACTCACAGCAATCCAAGCAGAACGACGACCAGGCAAAACGGCAAAACAGGAAATGCAAGAAGAAAGAAACCAGGTTTCTGGCTCCATCTTATGGCCGTTGGAGGAACCTCAGCTTATCACAATTACAGCATTCTCTTAAAGATACAGTATTAAATTACTATCCTGGTTTATATATTTCCAACCCAACTTAGGTGACTATCATTCCTAACACTGTGGGCCATCAGTTTGACACCCATGAGCTAAAGCAACAATACAGGAAGATGCTGGAGTCTTAGGATCACTTTAATGACAACAGCAAAGTCATCATTTCATACTGCATAGGAGAACACAATGGCAAACATTTCCTGTATATTACCCAGAAAATCACATGGGTGGACAAGGTAAGATAATTAACAACATAATGCTATGTGATGTATGGCCCCTTAAGTCAAGTGACACGTAACCTGTTACTAACAGTGGAGGATATTTTAGAACACTAATAGAATTGAAGATGCAGCTAGAACAAAGCTTTCAGATGTCTAGTTGCTGATGCTGCCATGTAGGAAAAGAACATCCAAAGTTGCAAAAACAAAATTGTACTGGGAACATGAAATGTAAGAATATGCATGAAGGAAAACTCATCAAATGAAAGGTGAAATGAGTCAAGTACAAATTGATTTCCTAGGCATCAGAGAATTAAAATGAACTGGCATTGAACACTTTTATTCAGAAGCTCATGCAATTTACTATACAAGATACACACAAAAAGAGAGAACAACATTACATTCATTGACATGAAGGACATAGCAAACATAATGCCTGGGTACAACACAGTCTAACATCAATTAAACTTCAAAGACAATTCTATAAAATGACAGTTGTGCAAGTTCATGCTCCAACCACTAATGCAGGACAAGGGAAGGTTGATGAGTGTTATGGTCAAATTCAATTTGAAATCAACAGAGCATTCAAGCAAGATATGCTGCTTATGTTGGAGAATGGAATGCCTAAATTGGAAATGGCATGGAAGAAAATATTATTGGATTTCATGGCTCAGGAAACTGAAATAAAGCAGAACAGTAATTTATCAGTTTCTGCCACTCCAATGACTTCTTTGTCACTAAGTCTTAGGACAACCAAAATTCTTGAAACAATCAAAATTTATAAACATAGATGTAACCAGACCAAATTTACTATCTTATTGTTAATAGGAGATGGAAGAGCCAACAGCAAAGATATAGCAAGGGGTAGAAAGGACTATAAATTATTCCAGCGCAAGTTTCAAGTTATGCTAAATAGGAAGAATAAAATCAACCAATTTTGATAAACAATTTTGAGCAAATACCCACCATTTTCAAGGAGACCATTATGAACTGTTTTGAACTGTTCCTATCCTGAACTTCATGGATAAGAAACCAGAACTGGGAAATGGAATCAAAGAAGTTGTTAAGGATGAATATGAAAAGAGACTGCCAAAAAGCCAAGTAAGAGAAGAAGGCAAACAGGCTGTCAGAATAAATGGTGAAAACTGCCAAGAAAAGAAGAGAAGCCAAAGGCAAGAAACAAAACAAAACAAAATCTCAGGAAGGAACAACGAAGAATTTCAGGGAGCTATTAGAAAAGCAAGAAACTGTATTACACTGACACCTGTAAAGATCTAAGAAAGAAAAGAAAAGAAAAGAAAAGAAAAGAAAAGAAAAGAAAAGAAAAGAAAAGAAAGAAAGAAAGAAAGAAAGAACTTCTAAAAAATCTTGAAAGTCAAAAAGAGATTCCAAATTGGAATGCTAAAAGTCACCAATGGATAGACAGTAACCAATTCACAGACGATCAAACAAAGATGGAAAGAGTATACTGAAATTCTGTATATTAGAGATGCCAACATCAATAGAAATATGACAAGCAACACAAGAAGGTTCTAGTCAAACTGCGCCAATAAATTTGGAGAATGATACAGTAGCCAACAAATTTGAAGAGATTGATTCACATTCCATACCAAAAACAATAGATTTAACAGATTATATAAACTACTATATCAGTGGTGGGTTTCAAATATTTTTACCATTGGTTCAGTGGGTGTGGCTTGGTGGGCACGCTTTGTGCACATGCACACACTTTGTGTGTGCGCGCGCATGCCAAATGCTCACTTTGCACAGGCGTAAAGGCATTTGCGCAGGTGCAGAGGCATTTTAACTCACGTCCTGCAAGTCTGCACGATCCCGGTCGCTTCAGCAGCTGCCCGCGCAGCACTCTTTATGCTGTGCAAAGCAACTGTTATTCAAATTCAGAGGATAAAGGTGAGTAGGAGAGCCTGGGTGGGCGGGTGGGCCCAAAAGCAGAATGGCGGAGAGAACCGTTCAGTCTCCGCTGCTCATCACTGTTACTGGCTCGGCAGAACCGGGCCAAAGCAATAGAATACCACCACTGTACTGTATATTATCCTTCATTTCACATGCTAGCAAAATCAACCAATGCGGATTAGAGCCCTAAGGGAGATGCCAAATGTTCAAACTAGTTTTAGAAAAGGCCAAAGAACAAGAATCATTATTGTTGATGTATGCTGAATAACGGAAAAAGCCAAATAATTCCAAAAATAAGTCAATATGTGCTTAGTTGATTATAGAAAGACTTTTGAACGTGTCAAATGCAGCCTGCTGTGAAATGGTTTTATCAAACTGGAATCCTAGAACATTTCATTGTCATGTGAAACATACATAAGACATATACTCAGAGTCTAGATTTAGCATGGTGACAGAGTCGCTCCAGACTGGCAAAGAAGTGAGACAAGCCCTTATTTATTCAACTGTGTTCTGACAATATATTGAATGAAGCTAATTGAAAGAAAAGCAATGAACCTTAAAAATGGACAAAGAAATATCAATAACCAAATGCTGATAATACTACTCTTGATAGTTGAAAAAAGCAAATGATCTACAAGGTCTAGCAATGAAAGTTAAGGAACACTGAAAAAACAAACTAGCAAAGAAGACTAGATTCTTGATAATAGGGACTGAACCAGCCTTAACATTGTCAAACAAAATACAGGGACTTCCGGTTTGCAGGGCTTTGGCAGTAGGCAGGAATCCGCGATCGTGCACGGTTTCTGCCTGGGCTCGCCGCTGGAGTGCCCCGAGCCAGCTGGCTTCGGGGCTAAGCCACCCTGTAGAGGTGGTGAAGACGGGGGAGATCCCAGCAGGGTTGAGGAAAGCCGCATCTTTCCTCCTCAGCTGGCTAAACTCCCTTTCCCGAAGGTTGTAAGAGCGGCGGTCAGAAATGGCCGCCTCAAAGAAGCACTCATCTGGAAAACAAAGTGCAGAAGGAAGTTAAGAAGTGAAAGTTTTGGCTGACCGGGATAAGAAGCAACAACTAAGGTATCCTGGAATTTAAATTTTATAAAAGATACATTGCTCCCAAAGAAGATTCGGAAGCAGCGAATGAAAGTGGAAAGTTTTTTTTTCACTCTCCTTCCTTACGTTGACAGCGAAGAGAGATGAATGAGAAATTGGAAAAATCCACTTTGGCACCAAGAGGTAATTAAACTGGAAAATTAAATGCCAAGGGGACAATAAAGATTTCTGAACACTAAAAAAAAATTTTTTTGGCTGTAAGTGGAAAGGGAGAGGAAAAGAATAACAGCAGGATTTGCAAGGAGGAGGCTGCCTGGAATCCTAAAGAATCTAAAGTTAAATCTTAATAAGACTTCTAAAAGATACATTTTAACTGGAACTTTGTAACTAAATAGTAACCCCAGGAAGAGAAAGTGTTAAAAGAAACAGTTTGTGTGTATTTGGATTGCTTGGTGACTTTGGGACTTCTGGAAATTATATTTGAATGACTAAAAACAATTGGGTGGTTGTTTTAAAAAAATTTATAACGGCATCACTTGTGGATGAACTGAAAATGGAATTCAAAAAATACAAAGAAGAGGAACAAGAAGGCAAGGGCTCTTTTGGCTCCGTTTTTCATTTCTTAGAAATGGTGATTTGTACCTACGAGAAACTACAAGAAAAGACTGCAACAAGAAGATCAGGACAAAGAAGAAGCCATCTTTAATGAACAAGTAACTTTATCTGGGGAAGAAAGGGGAAAGGGGGGAAAGAGAATGGAGAATTTAAGACTTTAAAAAACAGCCAAAAAAGGGAAAAATAATGTGAAAAGTGGGTATAATGTTGGAAAGTAACAAAAAAGGGGAATACAGAAGAGGGAAATAGAGGTGGAGAGACAAGGGGGTAAAGGGGAGAGAGGAGAAGAAAGGGAAGAAGGAAGGGAAGAGAAGTTATAAAAGTTTGGAGCAAGATGTAAAGAAACAGGACTTATTCAGAGATAATGGGTAAAAATTTAACTGAAAAAGTGATTCTGCAAAGGTACATAAGATTGTATTGTTATATTTGTATTAGAAATAATGTTAGAAAATTGGAAACAACATATGATTAAAAAGTGGGATAAAATACTCAGTGTAATTTAGTGAAACTTTTGTGAATAAAATAAATGAAATGAAATAAATGAGAGAATTGAATTAGGAAGGAATGGGAACATTTTAATTACACAATGTTTTAAAATATAAGTGAAGTGGAGGGAAGTAACTATGGAAAGCTTATAAGTGTTCCCATAGAAGCATGACACCTATTTGAAAAGTAATGTGTAAAATGTTTAAGATTTAAATGAATATTAATATTAACGATAGAATTGAATTGGTATGGATTGTTGTTTTAATTATATTATATATCTATAATTTTTTCTCTTTTTAAAATATAGTGTGTAGCTTTAGAACGTACAAAGCAGAATCCGAATGGAAGTTATATATTATATTAAGTGTTATAAATTTAGGGGAAAGATACAAAGGTGTCATACTCCAATCAGTGATTACAGGAGAAATTTTGTTTAATGAGAAAAGATAATAGACAGCTGAAACAGGACAGACAAAGAATATAAGTATAATGATCTGAATTGAGATAAAATAAATAAAATAAAATTAAGAAAGCTAAAAGAGGGGAGAAGCTATATAGAAAATGTAGAATGGTAATAAGATATGGAATGGTATATAAAAATGAGCATGAACTTGAATTTGTGTCTGTACGAAGAGATGTAACCCGGGATCAAGCTGCTTTCAAAAAAGATGTTTTATGTTTTTATGTTTTATGTTTTGTTTGTTTATGTTTGTTTTTAAAAATCAATAAAAATTTTGGGGAAAAAAACATTGCCAAACAAAATACTGAAGTGCTACGCAGTTTCTGCCTTTTAAAATAGATTATCTAAAAAAAGGGAACCAGCAGTCAAGCAATATGCCACAAACTAGTAATTGGTAATTTCATAGATCAAAGATCATAGAAACATGGGCAAAGGGAACTTGGAGGTCTTCTAGTCCAACCCCCTGGTTAAGGCAGAATCCACATAGCATCCCAGTCAAATGGTTGTCCAGTCTATTTTTGAAATTTGGAACACCTACAACTCCAGAAAGCAAGCTATTTCACTGATTAATTGTTCTCACAGTCAGAAAATTGATCCTTACTTCTAGGTTGGATGTCTCTTTAACAAGTTTCCACTGATTCTGGTCCTGCCCTCTGGTGCCTTAAAGAATAATTCAACCCCCTATTCTTTGTGATAGCCCCTCAAGTATTGGAAGATAGTTATTATTACCCACCCACCCAGGGGTGGGATTCAAATTTTTTAACAACCGGTTCTGTGGGCGTGGCTTGGTGGTCATGTGACTGGGTGGACATGGCTTGGTGGCCATGTTATTGGCTGGGTATGGCCAACTCAATATCACTCACAACGAGGCACGCATCTCCTCGCCTGGCCTCTCATGACTGTGGGGATGTTGCAACAGTCATAAGTGTGAAAAATGGTCATACGTCACTTTTTTCAATGCCATTGTAACTTTGAATGGTCACTCCACACAAGCAAAGTACCAGCAAAGGAGGGGCAAAAACTCCAGAGAAGTTCCTGAGGCAGGAAGTCTAGTCCTGCCAAGAATGTAATAAGGGTTAATGGAGAGGCAGTTTCTGTAAGCAACACCAGAATGTTTCCTTCCTGCCTTCCTTACAGGATTAGGCCAGTAATTTCTTCTAACAACCGGTTCTCCAAACTGCTTAGAATGTTAACAACTGGTTCTAGAGAATAGGTGCGAACTGGTAGAATCCCACCCCTGCACCCACCCCAAAATCTTTCTCTTCAATAGGGTAGCTCCTCCAACTGTTTGTCATATGATTTAGCCTCCACATCCTTTATCTTTGTTGCTCTCCTCTGCACACTTTACAGGGTCTCAGCATTTTTTTGTATCATGGTAACCAGAACTGGATGCAGTATTCCAATGAGGTCTCACTAGTGTGGTGTAAAACAGTACTATCATTTCTCATTGCCTTGATGCTATATCTCTGTTGATGCAGCCTAAGACTGCACTGGCCTTTTTGACAATTGTAGCACACTGTTGGCCCATATTTAAGTGATGGTCCACTAGGACACCTAGATCCCTCTCACAGTTACTACTGTTGAGCCACATACCACCTATTCCACGAGTGTCAAACTCAATCACTTCATGTAACGTCATGTGACATATCGTGATGTTTTTTTGCCTTTGCAGAGCTGGGCATGGCCTGCATATGACATAAACGGCCTGCAGGCCGCCAGTTTGACACCCCTGATTATTCTATATTTATGCATTTGGTTTTTCCTGCCTAAGTGCAGGACCTTACTTTTCTCACCACTGAACTGCACCATGTTGAATAGGACCCAAGCTCAAATCTTCCAAAATGTTTATTTATTTAATTTAAATCAGGGTTTCTTAAAACGGTCAACATCAACATCAATTGGTGATTGATAACTGATGGAAGCTAGGTTGGGGGTTAGTTAGTCTTTTGCGGTCTTTATTGGGCTCCACACCACACCCAAGCCCTGAAATGACAGCTAATGGCAAGTCAGTGTTACCACTGAATAAGCTTAAGTAGAGTTGTTGTTATTTCTAATACTATTAAGGTAGTATTTATTAAATTATTTTCATATAATCAATGGGGGTTGTTGAGCAATCTGAAACTTCATAAAGGGTCAATAAACAGAAGTTTTGGGATCCTGATTTAGGCATTGCGCAATTCCAACTGACTTGGTTGGGTTAGAGTTAACCTTAGAGGATGACTTGAATAAAGTAGCAAAAGATACACTGTTGAAAGATGAAAATGGTCAATTTGGGAACATATTACCCTGGAAAGAGGTTCATCTATGTGGTCATTAGGAGTCAATACCAACTTGATAGCACATAATCAGTTTGGGAAATGCCTTGGACCTATAAGCTCCCACCAGAACCTAGATCAAGGCACTCACAAGGCAACCTGTAAAACCTGGGCATAACCAGATGCAACAAAAAATGGTACTGAAAGCAGCATATCTTCAAATAGTACTGCATATTTTATAAGGTAAAAGTGAGACTAGGTTTGCTTGGAAGAAATTCTGCCTCAGAGCAAAAATAGATAAACATTGGCCAACGATGCATTATACATACAGCACAATATCCCTTTGTGTTCTCTGTTTTAAATAGCACACACAGTTGCCCTTTCTTATAATCCCTGTGTATATAAAAAGTCTCTCTTCACACTTCACAAATCTTTACGGTGAAGTGTTAATATCAAACATACAATTTAGCATAGTATTTTAGCTTATAATGTAACAGGGTTCAATTAGTCTCCAAATTTCAAACGTAGATATACAATTACCATATTTTACTTCTTCGCTAGTGCTTTCTAAACTTAATGTGTAAGAATGAAGATTATCCTAAAAAAGAACTTAGATCTTTAAAATAGCAACTGTTTTAATGGCTCTTTATAAATAGAATAACTGCAAGAACCTCGATGGTGCAGGGGTTAGAGTGTACTGCAGGCCACTTCTGCTGACTATTGGTTGCCTACAATTTGGCAGTTCAAATCTCACCAGGCTCAAGGTTGACTCAGTCTTCCATCCTTCCGAGGTCGATAAAATGAGGACCCAGATTGTTGGGGGAAATATGCTGACTTTGTAAAACCGCTTAGAGAGGGCTGTAAAGCACTATAAAGTGCTATATAAGTCTAGGTGCTTTTGCTAAGTGCTATTTAAGTCACTACTAGGTGCTCTACTACAGTCTTTCTCATTTTGGTTTGTGGGTTCTGGGAGTTTAGGCCCACATATCTTAAAGTTCCTGAGGTTGAGAAACTTTGAAACTAATTAGACTTACTTGAACTAGCAACTTATGAAGATCATCACCACAAACATCTAATATACTGTATTTTATTTCTTAGATTGCATTAAAATATACCAAATATTTTGGTATATTTTTAATGCAGGTTAACTTTCTATTTCGGCTACTTTCTATTTTCTTCCAATTGGTGCATCACATTAGAGACAATTCTCTTTTCTGTATCATCTCAATTCATTTACTCACAAACCATTAGTTAAAGGAAGTTTAAATGGTTTTATTTACAGAATATATTTAGGCTGGCTTCCTGCTAGAATATACTCAAGGTGTAGCTAGTGCCATAGCAAGTCAGATTACAGTAGGCTGAGAATGAGCATCAATTTATTAAAAGTTGTTAAATTGATTCACCTTGCAGCCAATTCAGATTTAAAGAAACCAGAGATAAGCTAACAATTAGGGTATCATTGGCTATGCATCACTCTGGAAGTGATTAATGGATTAAGACAAGACCCCCCTCCACTCACTTCCTCCCTATCTTTTTATTGTAAATTATGGTTTATGTCGCACAGTCAGCGACATATTGACCAGGTTTGGCATTTTTGTCCACCTATCCAAATCCTTCCCAAGGATCTGGAACAGGCAGGTGTTGATGTTTGATGGAGTTAAAGGTATCAGCTCAGGATATAAGCTGTTCTGAGTGAAGTCACCTTTTTGCAATTGACTGATGGTGAATTTGTCAATGCCAATGGTTCTCTAGTTGTCATGGCACCTATTACTGTTAGTGCTACCTTTGCTTTCTTTTGCCATGCTTGTTCTATTTCCATTGGCAAGGCTTTATATCCTGTTATCGTCTCTGGTTTGTTTCTATTCTATACTATCCAGACTTATTTGCCTTTCGTATTCACAATGGTTAAGTCTAACAATAAAACAATTGTTAATCATTTCTACTTTTAAAAACCTTGATTTTTAGTCCATACAAATAACGTTGTGGAATTTTCTTTTTCTTTTGTGCCTTCTCACAAAGTTTTAACAAGCCTCTTTTGTAAATCCAGTATAGGAAGATTAATCAGATCACTCTCTTGATTTGTTGTTTGAATGTCCCTTTTAATTATTAAGACATCAACTAGTTTCTTTTGTATGTCTAGTGCAGGGGTGTCAAATTCGTGGCCCATGGGCAGGATGAATTATGCGCTGTCCCCACCCCACCCCCATTTTAGTGAAGGGGAAAAATTGAGATACTGTCAGCCTTCAAGATTTTCTTCCTTTGCTTTGCATCTTTCAGCTGTCATAAGTAACGGGGGGAGGAGTGGGGACATGGTTATGGGAAGCGAGTTGGAGGTGTTACAAAACAGAATTGTATAAGTTGGAGGAGAAGGTTCTTGCTTAGGCTTCTATCCTATGGCTATGCGCAGCTGCAACTCTTTATCAAAATATGTCAAGGTGAACGGACAGAGGCCTCATCACCACCTGGAGATGCTGACATGATGCTATACACAACTTTTAATTGGATGAACCAATTGAACTATTGGGGGTGGGAATGTTGCCGTCACTTTGGATATGTGATTTACGTGCTCATTTTCTCAGATTCAGAATTCTTTTGATGCTACCACTTGATTTCCAGTAAAAGATATCTTTTCTCTAATGGAGTCTAAGTATTTCTTTCTTGGATTTTGAATGGAGCACCATCTGACAGATACGTCATGTGATGACAATGTGTCATCATGAGTTTGACACCCCTGTCTGATGTAACATCTTTTTCTATGTCATTCTTGCAGTTGTTCTCTTTAAATCTACTTTCAAAATTTATTCCTCTTCCATAACTACTTTTAAACACTATCTACTGTATAGAGATAGAGGCACTGTTAAAATTAATTTGTTCAAAAATATCATTCAATATGTCTACTATTAATATGTTTGCTTCATTCTATATTTATATGCCAAGTTTCAGTATTATTCTTTAACTGTAACATTTAGCTTCTTCTAGGGTCCAATTTTTAAAGTCTTATGTTTTTACAAAGAATTCAAAACAAAATAAAACATTCCTATGGAAAGGATTCTTTAGTCCATTTGTAACTTTCTAAAAGTTTTAATCACACTTCTGCTGTTTACTCCCTCCCCCCCCCCCCCAAAAAAAATATTTTTAAAAAGTCCTTAAACTTGTATTTAAAAGTTATTTTCCTCAACATTGAAGGAAAGTCATTTGTGGAGCCAAAAGTCCCTAACAGCTAAATAGAAAAGTATGCCAACTTAGTGTCCTTTCAAACACATTGACTGTGGCTTCAGCAAGACGGCTATTCCCACATCTCCCAGAGGTCTAAATCCTTGTCTCTTCCTTGTCTAGAGAGGAATTATTAAAGATATTCACTGGCTATTCATTTCACTGCAGTCCACCATTTCCTCCCTGGAAATCTGTGATTTGTAATAACTGACTTGGCTATAAGTTTGAATGTATGCCTAATGCAATGGTATAATTTTGTTTCCTTTCTCTGAAGTATACATAAAAGTTTCTGCATACCATTTCCTTATATTATAGAAATGTTCATTTCACATTTCACTAGGAAAAGCAATTATAAACCTCATAATAATACACAATAAATAAAGGTTTATCTAAAATAGATGTTGTCTCTTTCCGAAGCTTACTCCGAAAGGGGGATTAGGGCTAAGCCTGTCAGGATTTGAGATCACCTGGAAACCAGATCTTAGGTTCAAGAAAGGCAAGAAAAAACACAACTCTATTTTTTGGGCCTGGGAAGGTTTGAGTTTTAAAGTAATTTTCTTCCTCTTTTCTTCCTCTTTTTGAAGGCATGCATAAAGAAACATAACAAACATTATCTTCAATCCCAAATGAACTACATACAAAAGCATACATTAACTTGCTCATACACCATATACTTTTCCAATAAGAAAGGAAGTTTGTAAAAAAATGTATGAATTACAGACAACTGCATTTTCAAATTCAGCTGCCATTAGGACACAATTCATGAGTTTCTCTGACCCCCTTTATCATTTGCAGGAACTCTACTGTCTCTAAAATCTCTCTATTGGCTCTTTAGATGAACTTGGTGGCTTTCCAAAAATAGTAGGCTGTCCTGTTGTTGAACCATCACATGTTTGAGATTTGATCCTTATCTGGCTTCCCAGTCATGCTATTTCATATTGTTGGGGGCAATATCCTGACTCTGTAAAATGCTCAGAGAGGGCTGTAAAGCACTATGAAGTGCTATATAAGTCTAAGTGCTATTGCTATTAGTATCATGGGACTTTACCATGAAAATTTCTTTTTTGCTTAGCTTTTACAAAGAGAGAGAAAATATTTTAAGCTGCTCAGAAAAAAAGCATTCCCATTCAGAGACTGACTTGGGGATCAGATTTATGAACCACACTTAATCAAATTTGTTTTAAGCACATTTTTCTAATTAAATCATAATTAGCTCAGTTACAGGTTGTGCTAACTCATAACTCCATGGTTTGGTCTTCAAAAGCCTTGGGTGCAGCCCCCAGAGGCCCTTCGAAAACTGGTACTAAATTAAAATTCCAATTGTGGCAGAATAGGAACATTATCCAACATGTGGGGAATAATCAAGCTATATAAATTCAATCAAAGGTATTGTTTTACTTGGTTCCACCCTCTTCTTTGTCCTGACTCAATAAACATATTGGAGTGTAGCCCTTGGCATGTCAAAAGTCAAGTGTGCTGCTTAACCAAAAATGGTTGATAGCTATAATTTACAAACTACTCAGCCCGGAAACTCAAAACCAAATAAACATGGTATGAAACTCAATATAAGAATCTAGCCAAGCTCTAGAACAAGGGTCTTCAAACTTGGCAACTTTAAGACTTGTGGACTTCAACTCCCAGAATTCCTGAGCTAACAGGACTGGAGGAGGAATTCTTGGAGTTGAAGTCCACAAGTCTTAAAAGCTATCGAGTTTGAAGACCCCTGCTCTAGAATAAAGGTGAAATCTCAGAGCACTTTGGAAATTTAAAAAAAAAACACGTCATGGGACAGCTTCTGAAAAGCTTCAGCAGTCTCCTTGTACAACAGCTTGCACATACTAATCATGGACATTGTAAGTCTTGGTAGTTTTGATGGAACAGCTCCCTCCATCATTTGTTCTTTTGCTTTCCACGAACCTGATTGGCATCTTCTCTATCCTCCACTGGAAAAAGTAATTTGTGTGTACAAAGCTCTTTTGCATCTCAGTCTTCTAAAGATTGGGCTTATTTATGAGCCCAACAGCTTTTAGGAGCCTACAAGGCTAAGTAACAGGTAATTGCCACATGAGTTGCTTCATCAAAATTATTCAGGAGGCAAGGAAAGTAAATGTTTCTCCCGTCCATGAAAATTCTTTATTAATTTATTTACATAATTGATGCCCTGCCTGGTATCCCATACTCCAGGCAGCTCACATAAAAATGCACTTCAAAGCAGGAGACTTTTAAGTAGCACCACATAATGGGGCTTTCAAACCTTTAAATATCTCTGCTGCTATGATTATGCATGATAAGCAAAGAGACCTGCATTGATCCACCACTAGCCCATTTTGATGCAGGTGGCAAATCAATACAGTATTTGAGCCAGTGGGGGCATTACAGTCAATACAGCTAAATCACACTTGTTTTTTTGAGTCACTTGAAAAGGGAACAGGACTATTGGAAATTATATAATCTATGGCTTTATTTATGTCATTGGCTGTAAGATTAGTATCCCATCATTTCTCCAGGAACTTGAAGGAGTCGATTTAGTATTCCTTCCTCCAAATTCTTCCTACAACTCTGTGAAGGAAGTAGGCCTGAAAGAGAATCACTGATCCAAAATCTCTCAAGAAAACTTCCATGGCTAACAGTAGATATAAACCTGGGACATCTGGTCTACAACCAACACTTTAAGCACAGCACTATCCTGCCTGCCAAGAAAGTGTTTCTTATATACAACCTCTTGCCATGTAACGCATACAATCAGTTTGATTACTACTTTCCTGTTTGCCTCAGGAACCTTCTGGAGTCATTGCTTGTTACTGTGGAAAGTAAAGTCATGCCCTTAACTATCTATAAGTCTTTGTAAGCCAGCCACTTTCATGTTCCTAAAATCCCTTATCTTCTGTACCTCTCTAATACTATATTTTAGTGGCTACACAAAGAAGAGAGGGTCGACTATTTTTTTCAAAGACCAGAAGGCAGGACAATAAACAATGGATGGAAACTAATCAAGGAGAGAAGCAACCTGGAATTGAGGAGAAAGTTCTTAACAGTGAAAACAATTAACCAGTGGAACAGCTTTGCATTCAGAAGGTGTGGGTGCTTCGTCACTGGAGGTACTTAAGAAGAGACTGGACAGCCACTTGTCTGGAATGGTATAGGGTCTCCTACTTGAACAAGGGGTTGGACTAGGATAGGGGTCTCCAACCTTACTGGCTGAGGAATTCTGGGAGTTGAAGTCCACCAGTCGTAAGGTTGCCAAGATTGGAGAGCCCTGGACTAGGAGACCTTGAAGGTCCCTTCCATCTCTATTCTTATTGAATCAGATTTCACACATGCTTAAGTAGCATTGCTGGGAAACCAGTTGTTGGTAAAATAAAAATAGGTGTATGAACTATTGATCTTATGCCATCCTTCTGTTTGGTTATCCTGGTAAAACAATGGTGGAATAAATAGCTACTTTGTTCCAAAAGAACCCAACATTTAAAATGACCAAAAAATAGCAAACAGCAGAATGAGAATATAATAGTAAACTGCTGCTGCAAAACACAGACATGCCCAAATGCTAAAAAGCTCACACCCTGGTGAACCCATACTGGAAAGCAATGAAAGAAACAATGTATGAAAAACATCTCAACTCTTAGCATTCCATGTAGCTCTCAACGGGGACTCTAAGTTGCTTAGAGCTTTGAAATACTAAAAGCAAATAGGTTTGCATTTAGAAAGAGGTCAGTTCCCACTGCTAAGCATATGTACATTATCCTTGTTGGGGACAAAATTTAATTTGGCTTTATGAAGGATAATTAAGCCACATCCATAAGAAAAAAGCAACAAAAACGATATTAGATGGCATCATTAGCAACTTCATATTAACTTACAAAAATGTAGTTGGAATATTTTCTGCAGTCTTTGTGACTACTTCATAAAATACTTACATAATGCCAGAGAAACTCAATGAATACAGGTAGTCCTTGATTTATAGCAATTCATTTAGTGACTGTTTGAAGTTACAGTGGCACTGAAAAAAAGTGACATGACCATTTTTCACATTTATGACTGTTGTGATCAATATTCAGATACTTGGCAACCAACTCACATTTATGATGATTTCAGTGTCCGGGGATCATTTAATGCAAGTTTCTGACAAGCAAAATCAATGGAGAAGCCAAATTCACTGAACAGCCGTGTTATTAACTTAACAACTGCAGTGAATCAGTTAAAATTGTAAAAAGAAGCAAAATTCACTGAACAGCAGTCCCCACCTTTCTTAATAGTCCTCAGCAGACGTTAGCACTTAAGAGATAAAGAGCTTATTGAAAGAAGTCAAGTATCTACGTAGCTCTATTCATCGGCAAAAATACCCTCACCCAAGATCCCAGAAAGGTAGGATTAGCCCTCAACCACCATAGGAATTGCCCAACGCCCCTTCATTGCATCAGCAGTCCAAACTTCAACAACTTAGCTCAGACAAACATGACCCCTACATGGCCCCATGGGAGTCTGACAAGAGCCAATAGAATATATGTTCTTGCACAGGAACTTGAAACTCAAGTTCAAAGCCCACTCTCAACTCCATGTGGTCAGCTACCCAGAATCACACGTGCTTGCTGGTTCTGCTTCATCAATAAATGGACCCTCTTTCCAATCAGCCTCCATTTTGTCTCCAGTGCCTTTCTCCCGGCTTGGAACTGAACCAGGTGGATATTTCTTTCAACACCTCCATAGGCAAAAGATGAGCATTACTGCACGTATCTCAAACCTCTCTCTCAAAATAGCTGGAACATTTTGCTTGATAGTATGCTGTACCAGGTACTTGGGAGATTTTTGAAAACTTACATTTTTATTCATGTATCAATATCCTACCATTCCTCTTAAAAATCATCCTATTGGGTTCTCCCCTAATTTCCCCCCCTAAACAGCCACACTGAGTGAGGGAGAGAGAATCTGGCCTAGCAGTGAGCACTGCATTAGAAAGGTGACCTTAATCTACATTTTCCTGGCCAATGGGCAGATGTTAAGGTACAGGATCATAAAATCACAAGTTAAGAGATTTGCTGAAGTTTTTAAAAAATAGATGTTGGAGTCTGCCCTCCCCCACCCCCACTTTTTAATACTACCACCTTAGGTCTTCCAATTAAATTAACTGCTGTGACTGTTGATAAGTAGTAAATTTATATTTGAACTTTATATTTTTAAATACTTTTTTTTGCATTTCTCTTATTAAAACCAGTTTCCTGCTGTGTGGTTTACATTGGTACATGCAAACCAGAATTTAATCGCTTTCATTACAAAGTATAGAAAAGGAATATTATTTGCTCATGGAAATAATATTCCTTTTGTCGACTTTGTAATGAAAACAATTTCATTAATTTCTCAAATCTCTGTCTTCAGAGGTAGTCAGAAAGTTCAGATCATTTCAGAAGTTCATCCACTGTTGGGCTAGCTAGTAGAAGTCACAAAGGCTGCTATAGAGGGGAAAATCTACAGCTATCATGTGCTGATTAGGGGTTAATAAAAAGCATATTGTTGTCTACAGTGGGGAAAAAATCCACTGGATTGGATGGAATGCTGACCCTCCTAGATTTTCTGTTCTTAAAATACAGTGGCCATATGTCCATTATTATAAAGGACAGTCCCTTCTTTCAGAAAGCTGCCCTTTTGGATGTATTTTTCAAAAAGCATTTTTGTGCTTTATTTTTGGTTATTTAATTTTTACCATACAAATGGTATCATTTAACAATTTTTTATACTCATGTATACTATATGGAGACTGAACTTTTAAAAGAAATAAATTTACTTATGCTGTTTGGTTTTAGGTATCTTTTTAGAATATGCATTTTGTAAAATACTGGATTCTTTTTTAATTTTCCTTTGTAAAGCAAAGTTATAAACATAAGCTGTTAATTTTGCATCCTCGTTCATCTTTTTCAATATCTGTCCCCGTTTTCGGGTTTCTCTTTTGTTTTTTCCTAGGAAATATGATCTACATTAACTCTAAGTGAATATTTTACACTACAACCCTGTATGTTGAAGGGAATACCTTTCATACTGAATGAATTTTTTTTTTAATCTCATGTAAAATTGGAGTTTCAGTCAAACTCTCGCACAAAAACAAAACAAACCTGGAAACATTATGTTGTGGGGAAAAAAAACACCTGCTGCATATTTATTACCAGATCCCTTCTATAAAAATAGATTTTAAAAAAAAAAAATCCTGCTGGCTTAAATTCTCCTTGAAGTCTAGGATCATAAAAAGTTATAAGTCAATTTTCTGTTTTTAAATTACTTTCAGGATGTTATATGGTCAGCTATTTCTTTTTTTTTTAAACAAATTTTATTAATTTTTAAAAACAATACACAAACAAAACGTAGAATATAGTAAACATAGAACATCTTCTGAAAAACAAATAAAACATCTTATTTAAAGACAGGATAATTCCAAATTATCACATTACCATACAAGCACAGTTTAATATATATATTTATCTTATTTGTTCAGCTTCATATCTTTTCCCAACTTCTTTATTTCTCCCTTTCCTTCTATTCAATTATATTTCTTTTGCCTTGTATATATTCATTGTATCCATCTGTCTTATACAATTTCGTTATTCTCTTCCAACATTCTTCTAGCGTTTTATTAATTCAAACATAGACAAACAAAACACAAAACATAAATACATAAAACTTCTTTTTGGAAAGCGGCTTACCCCGGGTTACATCTTTTTGTACAGACATAAATCAAATTCATGCTCACTTAATATACTATTTCATATCTTATTTAACATTCTATATTTTCTATATATTTTCTCTCTTCATTCACTCTCTTAATTCTATTTTATTTATTTCATCTCAATTTAGATAATTATACTTGCATCTTTTGTCCGTTCTCTTTCAATTATCTATTTATCTTTTCTTTCTAATACAATATTTCTCCTGTAATCACTGCTTGAAGTATGACAAACATTTTATCTTTCCCCTAAATTTAACACTTAAAATAATACATACTTTCCATACTGATTCTGCTTAGTACATTCTAAGTATTACATTTTAGAATAATAATAATAAAAAAAAGAGAATTAAGTTTATAAGATAGTAAAAACAGTATTCCATAGAAAGTTAAACTCTATTGTTAAATCTTAAACATGTTTATACATTCCCTTTAATGCATTATTAACTCATATAATATTTCAGTTTTCTAACTCAATTTCAAATACTAATATCTACAATACAATCTTATGTACTTTTGCAGAATCATTTTTTAAATTATAATTTACCCTTTGTCTCTGAAAAAAACCTGTTTTTTAGCATCTTGTTTTAAACCTTTATGACTTCTCTTTCCTTTTTCCCTTCCTTTCTTATCAATTCTAGCCTTTTTGACCCCCCCATCTCTCAAACTCCCCTCTCTTAATCTTCCCTCTCTGTTGTATTTCTCTTTTCTGTTGCTTTCTGACATTGTATCGATTTTTCATCTTATTTTTCCCTTTCTTGGATGCTTTTTTAAGTTCTAAGTTCTCCATTTTCTTTCCCCCCTTTCTCTTTTCTTCCTCAAGTAAGATTGTCTGTCCATTAAAGATAGCTTCTTCTCCTTCTTCGCCTTCTTGTTGTATTTCCTGGTAGGTAGAAATCGCCATTTCTAAAAAGTGAAAAATAGATCCAGAAGAGCCCTTGCCTTCTTGTTCCTCTTCTTTTAGCTTTTGAAATTCCATTTGCAATTCCTCAACAGATAATGCCATTTTTTTTTCTTAAGAACAACCCAAATGTTTTTAATCTTTCAAGAAATAATTCCCCAAAATCCCAAAGTCACAAAGCAATCCAAATCAAAATAAATTGTTTCATTTAGCACTTTCTTTTTTATATATTTTCTCTTCCTGGGGTAGAGTTCAATTACACAGTTCCAAAGTAATTTTTTAGAAGTCCTTATTGCCTTTTATTTCTGGTCTTATAAACTGCAAGCAGTCTCCTTCAATACAATCTTAAAATAAGTTATTTACCTCTTCCCTCCCACTTATAGCAAAAAAGGTTTTAGTTTTTAATTCCAATGTTCAGAAATCTTTTATCCCCTTGGCTTTAAATTTCAAGTTTAGTTACCTTCTGTGCCCAAGCAGGTTTTTCCGATTTCCATCAGCTTTTTCCACGGGGAGGGAGAGTGAGAGAAAATAACTTTCCCATTCAATTTTCTTCCGCTGCTTTCCAGTCTTCTTAGGAAACAATGTATCATTCAAGCAATTAAAATTCCAGGGTGTTTAAAAGTTCCTTATTGTCCCGGTTCAGCCAAAAAACTTTCACTTTCTCCAACTTCCTCCAGCACAATCTTACCCGGCTGCAGGCTTTTTTGTGGCAGCCATTGCTGACCGCTGCTCCACCACCTTGGGAAAAAGGAGTTTAGCTGGCTGAGGAGGGGGTTTGCGATACCCACGCCGAAGCCTTGCAAACCGGAAATCCCTGGTCAGCTATTTCTTATTCAGTGGAAAAAACAATGCACCAAGTGATTACATAGAGAACAATGTAAAGTTCCCAGAAGATTCTATGTGGTGGCTCCCAGCTTAAAATTCCTGCCTTTTAAAAAAGCATGTTGTAAAGTCTGAGCACATGACATGTATGGAACTTTTGACTGAATAATAGTATGCAAAGCTCGGTTTTTGACAAGAGGGCCAAGCGTTCTATAGTGGAGAAATAAATTGGCTATTTTCAGCTGCCTTCCTGGTTCCTTAACATGTACTGTTTACAATGAGATGTAGGATAATGTCTGAACTGTGGAACTTGTTTAATATCTAAAACTCCTATGAAGCTATGAAGCTCATCAAATGGTTTTGGCCTAAGTAAGTACCTCATAAATGTGTTAGACTGCTAATTGTGACTCCAATCATTTTAATAGTTGAAATATCTAGTGATCTTCTCAGAGAACCATGCAACAAAATGTAAGCTGAAAGAGGAACGTTTTGAATTTCAATATTAAATATGATAAAATATAATGAGATGTATAACATATGATATATCACTGCAGATATTAGAATCCAATTCACAAACTGAATTGAAATGTTGTGCTAAATCGTGTTTTGACTATAGTTTTTGATCGTCATGCATCATGCTACATTATAAACCAGTTTATTCATCAATAGCTTTATTGATATAATATGACCAAAGTACATAAACTACTTTCAGGCTAAGCATAACACAAATGAATTACTGATCACTTTAGTTTAACGATCTGACTGGAAACTTCCCATAGATCAACAGAGTGTTGGGTTTCTTAATATTCATTATGCCACTAACTCAAGAAAGGCTATGCCTTTAATAATAAATAGTATTATTCTTATGCCCACAAACTCATTCTGAAAAGTTCCAGGCAAAAAAATGTGATCCTGTTCTCCCCATATATCTACAGAAATTAAAATTGGTGATACTTTCTGTAATTAAAAATAAATATAAGTAATAGTGTATGGTCTACAATAAACACATATAACATGGGTAAATCACATTTAAGAAAGCCAGTTTGGTGTCATGATTCAGGCACCAAGCTAAACACTGGAAGATCCTGAGATCTAGTCCCATTTTAGGCACAAAGCCATCTGGGTGACCTTGAGCCAGTCACTTTCTCTCTAGGAAGAAGGAAACTGCAATTTACTACTAAAATCTTGCCAAGAAAACTGCAGGGACTTGTCCAGGCAGTTACCAGGAGTCAACATCAACTCAAAGGTACAAAAGACAAAAAACTTGGCAGAGAATAAAAATGTTGCAAAAGGTTGGACAACAAGGCAGGCAACAAATGGAAAAGAGGGAACGGAAGAGTGAAAACCTGGACTAAGCAATTACAAGAGCAAAGGCAACAATTTCTAATGGCCATCATTACGAATGTAGCCATCTTCTAATTGCAGCTGCTGCTGCATATTCACTGACTGCAACAGGTAAGTCAGCTTAGTAATGAAATCAAGTGGGGTACAGGGCAGTCTAACAACTCATGTACAACAGCCTCAGTCATTTTGTCCTAATACAGGAAAAGGCAATCCTGGAAAGGCATACTGTGATATTTATTTATGTAGCCATTGAGGACAGGGCCTCAAATTGTACAAGTGTGAATATCCTTATATGTGGGGCATGAAGATTATAATAAAAATATCTTTGTTGTTGTTAGTCGTGAAGTCGTGTCCGACCCATCTCGACCCCATGGATAATATTCCTCCAGCCCTTCTTATCCTCTACCATCCCCCGGAGTCCATTTAAGCTCATGCCTACTGCTTCAGTGACTCCATCCAGCGACCTCATTCTCTGTCATCCCCTTCTTCTTTTGCCCTCAACCATTCCCAGCATTAGGCTCTTCTCCAGTGAGTCCTTCCTTCTCATTAGGTGGCCAAGGTATTTGAATTTCATCTTCAGGATCTAGTCTTCTAATCTAAGGAGCAGTCAGGGTTGATCTCCTCCAAGACTGACCAGTTTATCTAGGTAGGATAAATAAATATCTAGATAGGATAAATAAAACCTCTGCAGGTTCACAGTAATGATGTGTTTTTTTAAAAAAAAAAACTTCTTTTTTTGAGGTTCAAGACTCTCCACTTAAACTCTGCAAAAATTTTATCTAGAGCCATAGTGAGATAGCACAATAAATAGGGATAAAACAAATTCAAGCTTATTTGCTTTTTTTTAAAGGAGGAAATATAACTACCCGAAAGGGTGAGCTCGGCCAAGAACTTACTCCAGTTTAAGCTAAAATTGTAGGTAGGCCCAATCTCAGGTGAATCTCAATAAAATGTTCTACAGAAGCCTGATGATGGCAGATGAGATTATTCCGAAACGTTGCTACAACTTTAAAAGCACAACTACAATGACGTGGGAAAATACCCGAACAAAGCTGAATGCCATACATGTAAGTACCCGCGAAAACTTAAGAATATGAATATATATATATATTTGTTTTTTAAGATTATCATAATCCAATCATAATCCTTTCTGTGGTTTCTGTTCCAAAGATTAATCTGGCTACCTCTCAGTATAAGTCTTATACAAATTACTATTGCTGCTGTTTAAGTAACATTTTACTTTTTTTTTTAAGTGTAAAATGACAAATGGTAAGAAGAAAACATTTATCATTCTTCTTAGCTGTATATGTCTCCCCTTTCCATAAAAGAAATGCAAAAAAAATAAAATAAATATACAATCACAAAATTAGAAATTATCCATCTGTTTGTCTGTTTCATGCCTTTCCTTCAGGAGCTCAAAGTGATATACTTTCTCCTACTAATGTTTTCCACAGCAGCCCTATGAGGTAGGTTGGACTGAAAGACATCGCACAGTCCAAAAGAGCCTGCCAGCTTTGGTGTCCAAAGGTGCATTTGACCAGAGGTAGTATTCAGCAGGTTCTGACCAGTTCTGGAGAACTGGTAGTGGAAATTTTGAGTAGTTCGGAGAACCGGCAAATCCCACCTCTGACTGTAGATTTTACAATATCCTTCCCCTGCCATGCCCACCAAGCCACGCCCACAGAACAGGTAGTAAAAAAAATTGAATCCCACCACTGCATTTGAACCATGCCCTTCCCAGTTATTGTCCAACATACCAACCACTGTGCCACATTCTTTTTATGTTTAGTTGGGAAGGACAAACTAAAACACCCACAGGCCAAATGCTGACTTTCATTTTTATATAAATATATAGTGGAGAGACTCAGTGATTAAGTCATTTTCTTCCAATGTTTTACGTTTGTTTCTGGGAGACACTGCAACAGCTAAGGAAAAGAATGAGAAAAGGTACTTGAACATTTGAGCTCATGTTGAAATGGCCAATTTGCCTTTCTTTTGGCACTTGAGTTTGAAAATACAGGCAAGGAGAGCTTTGGGAAAGATACAGAAAGTCAAGGTGTATTTACCATCCCTGCTGTTGCTACTTCAATCCATGGCTTTACACCTGCTCCCTATTTCAGACGAGCCAGTTCTTTGTTTTTCTCTCTCAAATCTTGGGCCAGTTCCAATTGTCTACTTTTTCAAGCTACGGTTAGAAGGAGACAGAAGATCCTTCTAATCTGCAGAAGATTTAAACTGCAAGCTTTCATATTGGCCAAACTGAACTTTCATTTAATGAGCCAGTGGTCCTGAAAGGCAAAGGATATCTGCCCCGCTCCTTAGCTGCAGCCCTAAAGGAATTGGTCCAAAGATAGTATCTGATTTAGGAAGAACTCCTGATCAGGACAGCCAGTTTGGTCTAGTGATTAGGGCAGCAGGCTAGAAACCAGGAGACTGTGAGTTCTAGTTCTACCTTAGGCAAGAAAGCCAAATTGGTGGCTTTGGGCCAGTCACTCTCTCTCAGTCCAATCCATTTCACAAGGAGGTTGCTGTGGGGAAAAAAAGGAGCAGGAAGGCATGTTACCTGCCCTGAGTTATAATAATAATAAGGGCAGGATATCTACAGGGGTGGGATTCAACTGGTGTTGCTACCAGTTCGGTACTTACGTTTTGCACGCTGCGCGCGAGTGTAATACAACAAAAGCTGTGTCTCCCGGACAGCTGATAAGCACTACGTGCGGATGCGTAGCATTTGAAAAACACCTTTTTTTTACTGCTTTTTCAACCTCAGCTGTGCCATGCAAAGCAACTGGCGTTGAAAAAGCAGGAAATAAAGGTCAGGTAAGAGCCCAGGCAGGTGGGTGGGCCAAACAGCAGCAGACACAGAACCAGTTCTGTATCTGCTGCTCTTCAGAGCTACCAGTTCTACAGAGCCAGGCAGAACCGGTAGCATCCCACCCCTGAATATCTATATATATAAAAGCAAAATACCACTCATGCATCATCACAAAATCTCCAGAACCAGAAAACCTACAAACTTGAAATTTGACACATATGTTCATCTTGGCTTCTAGGTGCTCACTAAGAAAGGATTTTTTGAAATGACCATCAGAGCATTAGTATTTCGTATATTACTATTAACACACTCTGATGCTAAGGAGTTCTATTCCCCCTCCCCACCTGAAAAGAAATCTGTTTCAAATGCAAAACAAAAGCAGAGGAGAGGAGTTTCAGTTTTCACAGCAGCAACCAGTTTTAGTACAACATAGTTGAGCTAAGCCATGCCCAGGCTCCTTGCTGTCTCATTTTTGCTCATACAGCAAATATGTTTCAGTTTCCAAACAGCCCTCAACTCTCTCACACACTGACAGGATGCTACCAATAGATGCTGATAGGTAGGGGCACAATTTTTTCCCTTGTTTTCCTCCCCAAAAGCTAAGCCTGATCACATAGCTTCACAGCGAAGCACGGGTATAGAGCTAGCAAATAAATGAAATATATCTCTTTACTCCCAACACCAACAGAAATATTTCCCCCTAATGCAAATTCAGATTTTCTACAGAAGGGAAGGAAAATGTTACATTTCCAATTTCTTCTCCATCTTTCCAATTTCTGCTTTATGTCTCTGCCTCACATCTCTATACATAAAGCTAATGCTATTTACAGTTTTCAAAACTAGCATATTAAATGCAAACTCGCAGTAAATGGCAGTTCTCATTTGGACCTGTGATATTGTTTTGAAATTACCAGCCAGTCATTTTGGAATAGATTGTTAAAGTGAGCCTATTTCCTGCTTCTCCTTGAATATCCATTCAAGTTCACGTATTACCAAACATAGCTTGATATAACCATGCTCCTTTAAATCAATTTGTCTTAATGACCCTTTTCATGAAATTATTCTTACCACAATAATACAGTGGTATGATATAAACAAAGGCATTGCAGGAAAGATCCATTGTCCATACGTATCCCAATTAATGTATGCATAAATCAGACATTTATCCCAATAAATCTCATGGAAACAGTTCCTAGAAAAATATACCGTTTAACTCCTAGCACACAGAGCTAAATCTCTTGACCTTATTCTTTTGTATAAACCTGATACAAAGCAGTGCTGGGTATTTAGCATGCTTTTTTCATGTAACCTTTGCCTTAATTTCAAAAGTTTCTAGTTTAGGTTTCTTACAGAGCTATCCTTCTCTTAGCAATAGCTTACTGTTTGCAGAGAGAAAGAATTTTTATTCTTGGTGTACTTTTGGCTGGGCCTAATTCTTCAGAGATGATATCATGCAGCCTCTTATGGATGGATAGGCTACAGGATATCTCAATGGGAAAAAGGGTTGCCTATCTATTATGCAAAGGATGTACACATTTCAAGGAGTAGTCAAGGATGCATTCTGCATATGTTACCTCTCTGCTAGAAATAATGACTGAAAATACAGTATACTAGCCAGATACATCAAAAATATGAATTGCTCACCTTGCTTTTTGAAATAGGAATCAAGTGTTGGATGAACCATGGAATTAATTGCTTTCAGTTCCCAAATGGCCCATCTATCATGAGATTATTGGACTTGAAATTCAAAATATCTGGAAGATACAAGGTTTTCTACATTTCATCCATGTAGAGAACCTATTTATTTGACAGGAAGACATGTAACAGTCTTATCTCTCCTTTCAGTTCATAGTTGAGATTCTGGTGCTTCAACAACTATTTCTTATTGTGCGACTTGTTTAGGCATCCCATTCAACTTCAGTTGCAATGAGTAAAACAGATTCAATTTAGGTTTAAGTGAATTTGCTCCAGAAAGCTAGTAATGTAACCAAAATAGGTACCTTGCACAGTCACCATGGATATGTATGTGCATATCCTGAATAAAAGGATTCATTAAGTTATATATCATGCAGATTAGGCCATAATGGAAATTCATATATAATGAGTATCTTTTATTTCATAAGGTCTTTAAAACTGGGCAGCAGTTCAAACTCCTGGTTTGATACATGCTTACTCAGAAATAAAACCACTCAGCTTAAAGAAAAACGATTTCCATTGTGTTGGCCTATTAGCATTTTAAAATAATCAAGAAAATAATACGATTGTTAAGATCCACCAAAAAGTTACAAAAAATTCAGCAACCTTTCAGACCCTTCTTCACAATCTCAACATTAAAAGAAACACAGAAATAAAATGGGGAATCTAACAGATATGACTCAGTATGGTGAATCTTGTAATTTCATTATGCAAACAAAACCATTATTTTATGACACATTAACACACCCTCCTAGATTCTGTGAGGCAATTAAAACAATTCTGTTCCATCTTGCTTTCAACTAGGGATGATTGTTTTGTGATACACATCTTGGAAGAATGGAGGCTTTTCTTCTGATTTTAATTGTAGGAGGATTTTATATGATGATGACATACCCCATTCAGCCTACAGATTGAAATCAACTTTTAAAACTATACCATAGGATGAGATTGTGGGTTCTTGATGGAAAGGTCTTACAATTTTGAACTAGCTCCTAAAAAGTATTTATTTGTTTATTTATATCCACCTTTTTATGAATAACTCAAGGCAGCGAACATATTCAACACACCTTCCCCTTCTTCTTTGCCCCAGAACAACAACCCTTTGAGGTAGCTTGGGTCAAGAGAGAATGACCCTAATAATCAATGCTTGAATCCTGTATCTGAGAAACTTTCTTTAGAATATTTCTGAAACTTTCTTTAGAATACTTCTGACATAAAATGAGATAAGATTTATTCTCACTAACTGAGAATGAAATAGGATTTGTATGTTCCTCTCACGATGAAAGGAAAAAAAAAACCCAACATTTGTTTATTTTAATGACTTTGGAAAAGAGGAGGAATTGGTTATCTGGATCAGGTGGTTTCAGAAAGTTTGTTGCTGGAACTCTGGTTACCTTTCTTGAAACATCTGTTTGCTAATTATATTAACATATACCAGATTTATGACAAAGTATTTCTGATACAAAATTTATTATGCTCTGGAAGTTTCCAGAGTTACATTTAATCTTATCCTTTGTACTGGCTTGTACAACTTGGTACAAACGCAAACGCAATGGGATTATAAATGTCAAAATTCCCAGCCTAAGAGAATCTTAAGAGTCCTTACAGGTATGGAGGACACCAGGTAGGATTGATCTAACCTTTCCTTCCAGAATTGCATTCTGTAACTATTTTTTTAATCTCTAGCAACAAATTGTGGCATTGTCAAAAGGAATAATTTTTAGCATAAAAACTTTTTATCTAAAATGGATTCCTAGTCAAAAATTCAGGGTTTACTTTTGTCAAACAGCACACAAGCCTTAATGTAAAATGAAAATACAGTGTAACTCTAATTAATCTTATAATTAGAAGAGGGTTTCAAGCACAGCTGTTAAACTAAAGATCCAAAGTCTTAGTTCAAATATGAAGTTATTATGTAGCCAAAATAGGAAGCCAATTTGATGTATTGATTGGCACCAGGCTACAAACTATGGTAGGTGACTAGGAGTTCTAGTCCTTCCTTAGGCACAAAGCCAGCTGGGTGATAATGAGCCTGTTGGGTATAACATTGATACACCAACTAAGTTTGGGTGAATAAATATATAAACCAAGGTTTGGGTGTTTGTAACTTGTAGCTTTAAGCACCAAACTGCTTGTAATTAACTAATTAAGGGTGCGGTTACAAACGGCAATAAAAGGGCAGTAAAAGAAACGTAACTCTCTCTCTCCTTGTTTCATCTGCTTGCTACTGTTTGTTTGCTACTGTTTGCTACAACTGTTTGAATACCTGAACGAAAGGACTATTTCATTGATGTGCTGATATCCTGTGAATACTCAGCGTTGTCTTCAAAAGGAAAGGTATCAGAGGAGAAGATATCTTTACAAGCAGATAAGGATATAGAACTGACTAGTGAATGGACTAAGTTACTGAATGGATATATTTGTGAATGACATATGGACTGATTGACAATGTTTAAACTCTAATTGGATTAAACAACTATTTAAACTACAAAAACAGTGTTTGTCATCAGTGTGTGTAAACTCTAGGGCCCTTCCTCTCTCATTTGGCTGCCTGGCTTGACTGCTGCTGCACATTCTGTTTGGGGGTTTGTCCCCAATCACTAACATTGGTTATGGGCCCAGCGTGCACAGTCTAACTAACGAGGATATAGCAGTGAGAGTTGGTGTGAGTTGCACATTACTGTAAAAACAAACTGTTTTTTTTTCAGTAGTTTTTTTAAATAGCTACATATCTGAAGAGCAATGGCACAAGTAAATTTGCCAAATCTGTCCATGATATCCAGACTAGATGGAACGAACTATGTTTCATGGTCAATGAAATGTAGTTTACTTCTACGAAGAGAAGGTTTGTGGGACATAATAACAAACCCACCAGATGTGACTAACTTAGATCCTAATGTTGAATAGGATGACAAAAAGATACAAGACTATAAACGAAAGAATGAGCAGGCTTTATGCATCATAGGACTGACTCTCTCTGACCAGCAACTTATCCATATCCGTGGAGAGGAAAATGCTGCAAACTGCTGGGAGAACCTCAGGAAGATATATGTTCGGGACAGTGTAGGAGCTCATATATATCTTACACGCAAACTATTTCGAACACATCTTCAGAAGAATGGAGACATGTTAACTCATTTAAATTGTATGAAGAGCATTTTTCAGGAATTACAAGAAAAAGAGCTTATATTTAATGAGTTGCAACAAGTATACATCATACTGTCTTCATTAGATCAAAGCTATCATGATTATGTGACTGCTTTAGAAGTATTGCCAAAAGATAGTTTATCATTAACCGAGATTACCGGCAGGCTATTAGAAGAAGCCAGAAGAAGGTGTGAACGTGACCAGCTGAGAGAAGATAAACCTAATAAAGAAGAGAAATTATCTTCAAAGCTTGAAAGAAACCAACTAAGTAAATTAAAGCACCTGGAAGAAGAGAATTTATCTTCGACGGCATACACAATTAAAAAGTGTTTTAATTGTGGAGGCAGAGGACATTTGGCAAGATTCTGCAGAAAAGAAAAAAAACCAGAATGTAAAAAAGCCAAAGAAATCTTTTGAACTAGCCACGTTTAGCAACTGTGATGTGAAGAATGATTTATGGGTGGTGGACAGTGGTGCATCCCACTGCATCACGAGAGATAAGACAAAATTTATAAAACTGTCTACAAGCTCTCAACATATATCACTTGCTAATGGCTGGAACCTCAAGGCCAAGGGAGAAGGTATTGCATACTGTCCATGCTTAAACCAGGATATAAAAATGTTGTATGTACCACAGTTAAAGGTGAACTTGCTTTCTGTAAGGGTATTAGACAAACTAGGTTATGTAATTACATTTAAGGATAATAATTGCATAATTGAAAAAGATAACAAAAGGGTAACTGCAGCTTTAAATGGAACATTGTATGTATTACATGATAGTAAGAAAGGGGAGGCACAGACTGTATTTAACAATATAAAGCCTCATAATGAATGTATCCATTTATTGCATAGGCGTTTGGGGCATGTAAATTTTAAAATGCTAAAACGTACAGCAGAGTTATCTGATGGAATAAGGTTAAAACCTTGTGATAAATATTTGCGTTGTAATGTCTGCTGTGAAGATAAGAGTAAAATATTGCCTGCAAATAGGCTAAATGGTTTCAAAACTAAAGAACCTTTAGAAGTAGTATTTGCAGACATTATAGGTCCAAAGAAACCCAGTATGGGGGGTGCTCAATATATACTGAGCATTATGGACCATTATTCTAGATATGGGTTTTGCTACCTAATGAAAAGCAAAACTGAAACGTATCAACATTTCTTCAACTGGTTAAAATTTGCAGAAAGAAAGACTAAACGGCAACTGATAACCCTGGTGACAGATAATGGTACGGAATTTGTTAACAGCAAATTCCAGAATAGATTAAAGGTAGCTGGAATAGAGCACAAGAAATCTGCACCATACAGACCACAACACAACGCATTTATTGAGAGAAGAGGCCAAACACTACAGGCAATGGTTAGAACAATGTTAACTGATTCTGGATTACCTGATTCTTTGTGGGGGAAGGCCACAATGTGTGCTAATAACATATTGAACAACGTTGTTAATACAACTACTGGTGAAATACCATTCACCATGTGGCATGGCAGGAAGCCTGATCTGAGTTACCTGCACACATTTGGTGCACCAGCATGGGTGCATATCCCTACACAACTCAGGCGTAAAGGGCAACACAGAGCTAAACAATTATTCTTCGTTGGTTACCAAGCAAACCATAGGGCATATAGATTTTGGGAGAAAGGCACATCTAAGGTGTTATGTAGTGCCAATGCCCAATTTCTAGAGCACGTAGGATGGGATAAGTTAGAACAGGATAACAATAAAGAAGTAATTATTGAATCCTATAGAAATCCCATTAATTATCCCTGTAACTTTAAGAATAAAGTAAAGAGACAAATACAGGCAGAGATAGAGCCCATAAAGGAAGAAATAGTACCAATAGCTGAGCAAGCTGAGGAACATGAACAGGTAGTAATTCAAAAAAGTCCTCATACTAGCCCAGCAATTCCCAGAAGAACTACATGAATATCTAGACCGCCTGATAGATACCAGGCTAACACAGTGTGCCAGATTAATAAAGTTCCATATACTGTAGATGAAATAAACATGTATCCTACTAAAGATAAGGAAAGTTGGTATGCAGCAATGAATAAGGAATTGAAATCCTTAAAGGATATGAAAGTATATGAAAATGCGAGATTACCTGTTGATATAAAACCCATTGGCTGCAAATGGATTTTTAAGATAAAAACTGAAAAAGATGGTAATATAATCCATAAGGCACGATTAGTAGCCCAAGGTTTTAGACAAGATGCCAATGACTATGATGAGGTATTTGCACCTAGCCTTAAAGCAGCAACATTAAGGGCAGCTTTAGTGTGGGCAGCAAGTAAAAAATATATAGTCAACCATCTAGATGTAGAAACTGCTTACTTGCACGCTCCACTAAGACATACTGTATACATGAAAAAACCTATTGGATTTAAAGGTGAAAATAATAATGATTATTGGTTGTTAAAAAAGAGCCTCTATGGTCTTAAACAATCAGGCTATGAATGGAACCAGTATATTGTAAAGGAACTAAACAATATAGGGTTTAAAGCTGGTTTAGCCGATCCATGTCTATTTAAAAGGGAGACAAATGGGAAAATATCATTATTACTCTTATTCACAGATGATATTGCTTTGATTACAGAAACTAATGATGAAGCCAATAAAATAATAGCATCATTAGCTAAGAAAATAAAAATCAAGCAATTAGGGGAGATAAAGAAATATCTAGGTGTGAATATACTGAAAACACAGAAAGGTTTTAAGATATCTCAGGAGGATAAGATATCTAAATTGCTAATAGATTATAAGATGGAACTTTGTAAGACTGCAAAGACTCCAATGAGTCAGGATATTTGCAAAATGGATACTCAAAGTCCCAAGTTTGATAAGGTAATATATCAATCTTTGATTGGTAGCTTATCATACATTAGCAATTGGTCAAGGCCAGATATTGCTTATGGTGTTAATCAACTGGCACGACATAATAATGATCCACTTCAATGTCATTGGAAGGCATTAAAGAGAATTTTAAGGTATCTTAAAGGAACATTATACCATGCACTGTATCTAGAACCAAAAGGTGATCTAATACTGAGTGCTTATGCAGATGCTAGTTTTGCATCAGAAAGAGACACAAGAAAGTCGACTTCAGGAACAGCCATAATGCTGGGTAAGACATTAATAGGTTGGAAGTCAATAAGAGAACAGCATATAAGTTTGTCTACTATGGAAGCAGAATTCTCCTGTTTGTCGTTATTATGTACTGAATTAATCATGTATAAGCAGATGATGAATGACATGGGATTAACTGTAAATTATCCTATAATTGTACATGAAGATAATCAGGCAGCAATTCAAATGGCCACAAATATTGCAGTAAAAACTAGGAGCAAGCATACAGATTTAAGGTACTTAAACGTTAGACAATCTGTAAAGAGTAAAATGATACAGCTGGAGTACTGCATGTCGGAGGACAATATAGCTGATAACTTTACTAAAGCCCAAGGTGCCATTAAGCACCAAGGGAGTTGTGTAAAGTATGGTTTTAGATTGTAAGGGTATTGTATATTTATATCACCCAAAAGGGGAGAATGTTGGGTATAACATTGATACACCAACTAAGTTTGGGTGAATAAATATATAAACCAAGGTTTGGGTGTTTGTAACTTGTAGCTTTAAGCACCAAACTGCTTGTAATTAACTAATTAAGGGTGCGGTTACAAACGGCAATAAAAGGGCAGTAAGAGAAACGTAACTCTCTCTCTGCTTGTTTCATCTGCTTGCTACTGTTTGTTTGCTACTGTTTGCTACAACTGTTTGAATACCTGAACGAAAGGACTATTTCATTGATGTGCTGATATCCTGTGAATACTCAGTGTTGTCTTCAAAAGGAAAGGTATCAGAGGAGAAGATATCTTTACAAGCAGATAAGGATATAGAACTGACTAGTGAATGGACTAAGTTACTGAATGGATATATTTGTGAATGACATATGGACTGATTGACAATGTTTAAACTCTAATTGGATTAAACAACTATTTAAACTACAAAAACAGTGTTTGTCATCAGTGTGTGTAAACTCTAGGGCCCTTCCTCTCTCATTTGGCTGCCTGGCTTGACTGCTGCTGCACATTCTGTTTGGGGGTTTGTCCCCAATCACTAACAGAGCCAATCACTTTCTCTCAGCCCTAGGAAGCAGGCAATGGCTAGCCACTTCTGAAATCTTGCAAAGAAAACTCCAGGCACCTGCCAGGGGTTAACACTGACTCAAAGGCCCACCTACACAGATATGTCATCAATTTATTAAGTCAAAATCAAACAACATGTTCAGCTCAGAACACTTACCCAATCATACTGAATATAATTCAATATTCAAACTGTATCCACGATTATACTAGTTGAAAAACCATCCTCATCCTCTACCTTCTTCAACTTCAGCACTAAATAAGACACTCACTTGAGTAATTTTTAAGTAATGGCATTTATTTAAACTTCAAAATATTTTAACAGCCGGGCAAACCATTTAATATCAAGTTATTCAATTGCAAATGAAAGGGACATTTTTAATTAAATCAGCTTCAAATCTTTATCACAATGAAAAGATGTTATCAAATCCAAATCAATAAAGACAGGAATAGTAAGCCGATGCCCTTATAAATACCCTCCAAAAGAATGCCTGTCTCTTTTAAGACTGATAGGAATTTGATATATTTCACAATTCTGAGACTGACTCTTTTTTTGTCTAAATAATTTATATGAATGCTGAGGTGAGGCTGTCCTGCCTGTACCAGTTCTATATATATATATTTCTTCCTACTTTGAGTCAAAACAGTTGCACATATTTATTAATTGCCTGTAACCTGGTTTTGCTCTACAAGGAGGGCTTGTTGTTTGAGGGGAGAAGGAGTTTAGACTACAATATGAGAGCAGGCTCAATGTCACAGACGATGTCATTGCTTCCAGGTTTAAAAGATATGTTTAAAAAGATAAGAATATCCATGCAGGATCAGTGAAAGATTAACCTTACCCATCATCCTGCTATCCAAAAGGACCTCAAGGGTTCCTATCAGAAACCCACAAGCAAGTTGTGTAAACAATATCCTCTCCCTCTGCTGCTCTCAGTAACTCTTATTCAGAATCATGTCAACTTTTATCTCTATATGTCCACGCTACTTTTGTGGAACCACAACTTGGATATTACAAGATGCTGAAATAATATGACAGCTATATTTTCGACAAGATATTATTTCTAACAACTGCCACACAGGCCATGCCCAAAAATGCCTTTACATATCTCAGCACAAGAAGCAATTTATAGGAAAGAAACAGGAGGGAAATAAAAACAGTTAACTTAGCAGGAGTTATTAGAACAAGATCCTGGAGAATATAAGATGAATCAAGACAACAACTAGCTGCAGAGGGATTTCATTTTCAATGTTTTTCGTATGCACAGTTAAGAGAAAGATTTAAAGCAGATCATATGACCTTTAGAACTGAGCAGTAGAAGACATAATTTGAAGTTCAACTATGTACAAACCATGAATGTGTGTTGCTAAAATGTATAAAATTTTATTGAAATTTGAAATGTAAGAAATAAATTGTGTTAAGAACTTTGGACACAATATATTGATGGAGTAGTCGGAAAATATGTTTTTAAAAGAAGTGAAATTCACATTATATTTTAACTTAAAACATTTTAACTTTGTAAAATAAGGTACCATTGCTTTATGACTCCAGAAAAATTGTCTAGAATTTATAGAAGTACTTCAAATGTGGATAACATGACAGGTCATTTTTTTTCCTGCCTGGTGAACTTAGGGAAAAAAAACCAGAAATTTTTGGCTTCAAATATAGACCTTCATACAAACATTTTAAAGTTCAAGATAAACCGGAACTTCTCTTGTGCAAGATGGAAAGACTCTGGAATATCCACAATGAAGGATTACTTGGTGGAGAAGACAGAACCAGCAGAGATGGCAAAATTAACTCGATTGATTACAGAATAATCAACAACTACTTTTATTATGGCTAGAAACCCCTTATGGATTTTAATACTGAAAAAGAGAAAAATAAACTTGCGATTTATGAGTTTGAGGATTAGAAACTCTAATTTATGAAAAGAAGGAAATTATGGTGTAACCAGAGTGAGAGAAAGTGTGTGTAAAGTAAAAATGTATCTATAACTGCTATCAAGAACATCAGAAACTGCTATTTTATTACCCTTCCTTTCCCTTTTTCTTTTCTGTATTTTTCTATTCCCTTTTCCACTATTCACTATTTTTCTTGGTATCTTTATTTTCTCTTATAGCTTTTACTATGATAAACATATTTATCATAGTAAAAGCTATAAGAGAAAATAAGAGAAAAATGACAGCTCTGTAACTCATAACGTATTTAAAATACTGTATAATATGTATGTATGTATGTATGTATGTATGTATGTATGTATGTGTTCCAGAGCTGTCATTTTCCATAACACGAACTTGATCAGCAAAGCATTGCTGCACCCTCACCTTCCTCATTGTAAGTACTTTCTTCAATGAAATTTTCATTCCACAGCAATGCCCACATCTGGAGGTAGCCCAGACTAGGAAAAAACATTCTAAAAGGAATTACTGTTTTTTTTTCCTTTTAACAACCCTGTAATCCCTTGCATCGGGGTAAAGTGGGGTGTAACTCAATGGAGTTGAGCATTTACTGGCTGGATGCCCTTCCTGACACCTATGCAGAGTTCTTTGCGTCCAGAGAGAAAAATATCTGCTGCTACCTAGGATTGAACTCTCAGCCTCCTATTGTGAGGTGAGAGCTCCATCTCTAGGCCACCATGCTTCTCCCTAAAAGTATTTTCTATTTATAGTAAAAAGAATTACTATAAATGGGATTAAATGTAGATGAAACTACCTGATTAAGCTTGTTAGGAAGATTGCTGCTACTTAGCGTATAGAAACATGACTGGTGAAAAATCACCTTCTTGGACAGTTATTGCACAAATAAAACGAAAGTAACCACCATGAATGGTAGTTTCCTGCTGTGGTTTCCCACTTGGGGCCTTTCTAATCTCAGAGCTGGCCCTGCATTAATATGACAGCTTCTGATTTGTCTACAGTTTGATCCCTAGATATAAACCAAGAGAAAAACAGGTTCTGTCCTAAAAATCTTCTAATTGACTTCATTATACCCACCCTCCACCCCAAATTTCTAATACCGTTTTTCAGAAGTTCCATTAGGTGCCTTTCTGACAGTGAGAACCATCAACCAATGGAACAGCTTGCCAACTCCCACAAGTTGTGGGAGCTTCATCAGTGGAGGTTTTTAAGAAGAGATTGGACTGTCATTGGTCAGAGATGGTATAGGGTCCCCTGCTTGGGCAGGAGGTTGGACTAGACCTGCAGTACAAGGTCCCTTCCAACTCTCTTAATCTGTTAAAGCCTGAGACTACCAAACATGACTTTATCCTCACTCTAAATGCGTTCTCCCGCTTCAGGGTTCTCATCACCACGGCCAACTGATTTTAGCTTACCCACAAAAATGATCCATTTTACAACCACTGCACTACAATTATCTATCACCAGAAGCAACTTATAGAGAAAAAAAAAAGACATGGTGACAATTTGCTACACTTGCTCAGGGAGCTATTTTAAAGGTTCGATTGCTCCATTCCCCATACCTCCTGCTGAGAAAGGAGAAGCTGGTTCAAAATTGTGCAAGGAGAAGCATATAATTTCACACACCAGAGAACTCAGGACAGGTAACTAAAATGACCAAACAGACTGAGGAGCTCAGCAGTCAAATCTACTTTAATGCCTTCTTTAATATTTAACCATGATTCTTAATTCAGTGGTTATATTCTCAGAAAGTGGTTGTTATGGATTAAAAGGAAACAAAGGCTTCAGTTTAGACTGGTTTCCATATTGAAGTATGGATTAATGAGCATATAGTGGGGATGTAGAATGTCTTTTCAGCTTCCAGTTTCCAGGAACAGTTGAATGAAGCATCATTACCAAACCACATGATTTGGAGGACTAGGAAGAGGAAAATTTCTCCACATGATTGTGCCAGAAATAAAAGTAAGTGCTGTAAAGATACGCATAATGATATAGCTGGAAACTTATACAGGTGAAACTCGAAAAATTAGAATATCATGCAAAAGTTCATTTATTTCAGTAATGCAACTTAAAAGGTGAAACTAATATATGAGATAGACTCATTACATGCATAGCAAGATAGTGCAAGCCATGATTTGTCATAATTGTGATGATTATGGCTTACAGCTCATGAAAACCCCAAATCCACAATCTTAGAAAATTAGAATACCACAAGCAATCAATAAAACAGGGATTGTACATAGAACAATATCAGACCTCTGAAAAGTATAAGCATGCATATGTACTCAGTACTTGGTTTGGGCCCCTCTTGCAACAATTATTGCCTCAATACAGCGTGGCATGGAAGCTATCAGCCTGTGGCACTGCTGAGGTGTTGTGGAAGACCAGGATGCTTCAATAGTGGCCTTCAGCTCTTCTGCATTGTTCGGTCTCATGTCTCTCATCTTTCTCTTGGCAATGCCCCATAGATTCTCTATGAGGTTCAGGTAGGTGAGTTTGCTGGCCAATCAAGCACAGTAATCCCACGGTCATTGAACCAGGTTTTGGTGCTTTTGGCAGTGTGGACAGGTGCCAACTCCTGCAGGAAAATGAAGCCAGCATCCCCATAAAGCTCGTCTGTGAAAGGAAGCATGAAGTGCTCCAAAATCTCCTGGTAGATGGCTACGTTGACCCTGGACTTAATGAAGCACAGTGGACCAATACCAGCAGATGACATGACTCCCCAAATCAACAGACTGTGGAAACTTCACACTGGACTTCAAGCATCTTGCAGTGTGTGCCTCTCCATTCTTCCTCCAGACTCTGGGTCCTTGGTTTCCAAATGAGATGCAAAAGTTGCTCTCATCAGAAAAGAGGACTTTGGACCACTGAGCAACAGACCAGTTCTTTTTTTTCTTTAGCTCAGGTAAGACGCTTCTGAATTGTTTGTTGTTCAGGAGCGGCTTGACAAGAGGAATACAACATTTGAAGCCATGTCCTGCATCTGTCTGTGTGTGGTGGCTCTTGATGCACCGACTCCAGCCTTAGTCCACTCCTTGTAAAAGTCCCCAACACTTTTGAATGGCCTTTTCCTGACAATCCTCTCCAGGCTGTGGTCATCCCTGCTACTTGTGCACCTTTTTCTTCCACACTTTTCCCTTTCACATAACTTTCTATTAATGTGCTTTGATACAGCACTTTGGGAACATCCAACTTCTTTTGCAATTACCTTTTGAGGCTTTCCCTCCTTATGGAGGGTGTCAATGATGGTTTTCTGCACAATTGTTAGGTCAGCAGTCTTTCCCATGATTGTGATTCCTACTGAATCAGACTGAGGGACCATTTAAAGGCTCAGGAACCATTTGCAGGTGTTATGGCTTAATTAGCTGGTTAGAGTGGGACACTTTGAGCGTAGAATATTGCACCTTTTCACAATATTCTCATATTCTGAGATTGTGGATATGAGCTGTAAGCCATAATCATCTCAATTATGACAAATCATGGCTTGAACTATCTTGCTACACATGTAATGAGTCTATCTCATATATTAGGTTCACCTTTTAAGTTGCATAACTGAAATAAATGAACTTTTGCACGATATTCTAATTTTTTGAGTTTCACCTGTATTACAAGACAGCTAATATAAAAGCTATGACTAAAAGCATGAGATTGTATGTCTCCCTCCTCCACCGACCTTATAAGAAGTATGTAATATTAGCTTGAACAACTGAAGAAGCTTCTTGGATGAGAAGCAAAACATTTTCAAGAAAAAAAACTAAGAAAGTCCAGTTGTCTTTTGAACAGCGCCTTTGGGACAGTTAGCCTCTTTCATTAACTGGGGAACGCATTGATAGAGCTCTGTCCACCTAGCTGAGCACAGAATCAATCCCTACAGCAGAGAACTCAAGTGGCAACTGTCAACAAGAAAGGGATAAAAACAAAGTATGTGACAAAAGAAGAAACCAATATCAGCACATTTATGAAAACAAAAGGTTTGCAGAAGTATTTCAAGGGCTATTTTAAAATAACAAAGAGGTATCTGTTCTTTATACTGAAAGTACTGATGGAATATATACATAGCATGTAAGCAATGCTTGAGCAGAATTGTCTGGGACGCTACACATCCTCTTCATGACCTGTTTTCCTTGTTACCTTCTGGGAGGAGGCTTCGTGGTATCCGAAGCAGAACATCCAGATTCAGTCATAGTTTTGTTCCATATAGCACCAACCTTATGAACTCTCAAGTTTCCTCTTTTCGCTACGTATTCAAAATGGACAGTGATTAATATGTGTCTGTCTGTCTGTCTATCTATCATCTATCTATCTATCTATCTATCTATCTATCTATCTATCTATCTATCTATCTATCTATCTATCTATCTATCTATCTTTCAGGTGGTGTGGGGTGTGTGGGTGTTTGTGTGGGTGGGTGGGTGTATATTCATGTATGTACGTGTATATGTGTTATGTATGTGTGTGGATAGATATATACTTTCTTTTGAGAGCAGGCAACAGAATTTCATTTTTAATGTGGGCCAGTGTACTCACAGTAAAAAAAAACCATAAAGGTCATCTTATCTTATTTTATCTGAATTCACATGACACACACATACATAGTTAGCAAGGGCTACCGTATTTGGTCAGCAAGAATCCAGACAATTACAAGAAGAAGAAATGTGAAAGACTGTGCATTAAGAAGTACCATGTGTACAATAAAAATTAATGACTAAAATAAAGAACAAAAGTGGTTTTTTTTTTAAAAAAAATGTCTAAACGATAGTTTTCTCAGATAAGGAACTGTCCTTTATAACAACATGGTCCTCTACTTTCACCCTTGTAAGATCTTGGAGAACTACATCCCAGTTGGCCATCCAAGGATGCCTGAATATATGGCTGCAACCTGAAACTCCTTCATGGCAATAGCACTGTGTGCCAATGATTCCTTGTTCAATACCTGGCAGTTCTGACTAAGAAAATCTGTAGCAACTGATGTGAAAAGGTTCTCCGAGTGACCTAAGACAGCTACAGCCAATGCAAACAGGCAATCATGGGCTATAAATCCTATCTACTGTAAGTCAGTTTTCTAGCATCCCTTTAGGCTTCTGCTCGTTCTTTCCCCAAAGGAAATGCTACTTAGGAACGGTTTGGATTCTGTTTCCAAAAGGTGCTTTAGAGTACACAGGGGGATAAATGCAGCAGCTCTCTCTAGCAAACGTTTTTTCAAGCTAAAGAATCTATGGTTAATTAAAAAGAATGTTTTGGAACCTCTGATCAAGAGGTAAAATCCTAGATATGGAGATAAAATGAAACAAGTGCTTCTTGCAATGTATTTATGCTCCTCCATTTATTATGATCAGTAATCAAGTGCTAGAGGTAAACTGTAAAATTAACATTATAGTAAATGTATTAGCATCATTACTGTAATGTGTTTACTATAAAACGTAAATACAAACATTCCATTTTAAATTCAAGATTAAAACTTGAATTTCACCATAATTTGGAAGGTTAGTCCAATCAATGTTCAGTGACTGGGAAGTGAACGCTTTTCTCTAGAAAAATTGCAATGTATGTTTGACTAAATAGTCTCTCTCACACACTCTCTCTATCTCCTTCGCCCTTATGGAACCCTAAAATTCCATACAGCACACAGTTGAAAACCCTCCATTGTAAAACAGCTTGGTCTGCTTTAAATCTTAAAGTTGTTGGGGAAGCAACAACTGTGTTCCAAGGAACTGTCCAAAATTCTGCAGAAAGCCCTTTTCTGTTTTTCCTTCCAGCAAACAACAGTGGTAAGGGCAACTCTGCTGATCATTATTTCATGCTTCCATCATGATGTATTCGTTCAAATGCCTCCAGATATGGCAGAAAGCAACTCCAAGAATTCTCCAGTTTATACTGGAATATAAGAATTCCCAACTACTTTGACTAGCAGAAAATTGTAGAGATATTATTTTGACACCTGTAAAAGCTGGTAACTTTTGGGGTAACTGCCAGAATCCTGACACCAGGCACAGGTTATATCATAGGACTGTAGATTGGAAAGACTCTTAGTGATCATTTATTTCAGTTCCTCTCGGTGTAGGATCTGCTAGAGGGGGTCACCAACCTTTTGGACCTCAGGGACCACCAAACTCATAATTTTAGATCCCGGGGACCACTAACTGGTTTTGTGGGTGTGGCCTAATTTGTGGGTGTGGCTTGGTGGTCATGTGACTGGCTGGGCATGGCTTGTATGTAAATATTACAAATATTTATATAAATATTGAATTTTTTATTAAAAAAAGAACAACTTTTACCCAAAATCAGGCAAAGCAGGCAGGCAGATTGAGTTGCTCACAGATCACAGATTTATTCAGAAATCTATCTATCTGCCATTGGCTAGCTCAGTCTGTCACATAAAATTTGCTTGCAAGCAAACTCACAAAATTTACTCACAACACACCATGCATGTAAATGTTGAATTTTTTATTTAAAAAGAAGGGCAACTTTTACCCAAAATCAGGCAAAGCAGGCAGGCAGATTGAGTTGCTCACAGAATCGCAGATTCATTCAGAGATCTATCTATCTGCCAGCGGCTAGCTCAGTCTCTCAAATTTGCTTGCCGTGAGTCTGCACTGAATTTGCTTGCAAGCAAACTGTCAGTCCTAAGGGATGTTCGGCTGTGCTGAGCCGAAGATCTAAAGACTAGCTAGAAAGCAAGAAATCCAACCATTTCCTCCTTCCTAGCTAATCTATATCTCCCGGCACAGCAGAACAGATGATGGTCGGAAAAAGGAAAAATAGAAATTTAGCAGACAAGTTTACTGGGTAAGGAGTGAGTAGGCGGGGAGGGTTCCCGCGGGTCATGTGGGCAGTGCAGCCTTGCATTTATGCGCAGCCTAGATTAATTGCTTTGGGGGGGTGCTCTGGGGGTGAGATTTCTCTGCGGCCCACCAAAATTTTCTCGCGGCCCACCAGTTGGCGACCGCTGTGCTAGAGCATGGTCCCCAGCCCCCCAGGCCATGCCCCGCTTGGAACACATGCACGCACACATAGCTCAACTTGCACAAGTGGCAGCCCGATGCACACACACACATGCATGAGCAGCTTGACTTGTGCAAGCAGAGGCCCCCACCTCCACCCTAAAGGTTGGGGATCGCTATGCTAGAGCATTTCTGACAAACGAAGAACTCCAGTGAAGGAGAACACACCACTTTATTTTTTAATTAATTTTTAGTGCATAGCATACATAGCCAAGGAATTCTACATTGCTTTTTACACAGAGTAGATCCAGTAGTTTAAGATTGCTAGTTCATTTCGTTCACTCATGAGCACTATCCATAGAATACCACAGGGGATGAATTAGCTTAGCACAAGCTTGCTAACAGTGTTTGGGGGCTATTGGAGCTGTGCGTTTTTCTTCTCCTGACCTTGCCTTGCATCCAGGCGGGTCTGGTGGCAGCTGCCATTTCTTGTTGCTAGCTTTTCCCACCAAGTGGTACCTATTTATTCATTTACATTTTCACATGCTCACACTTCATGGTGCAGTCACTTTCAAGACTGACTTCCTTTCTGAATCCCTTTCCTTTAATGTTAATTCACTGGTTCCAGTCCTGTCCTTTAGGTCAAAAAAAGAGGAAGTTTCTTCCTCCACACAGGACAGTTCTTAAAATACTTGAATACTACTGGCGCACTTTCCCTCGGTTATCTCCTCTGAGCTGGATCTTTAACAGTTTGTCATGGGATAATTGCTTTAACATGCATTATCTTCATAGCTCTTCTCTGAACTTGCTCCAACTTATTACTGATGTGTATTCAACAAAATCATCTTATAACCTATTACCTGCCAATAGTTTCAGAACCAATGTAGACACATTCACAATAGTTCTCAAGCCCAGTTATGGAACTTTTCAGAAGGCTATGAAATCCTTCAGTATAAGCAACAAATCATCACCTGAAACAGAACAGATACTCCAAAATAGTCTTGTCAGGTAGCATCTTAATCCCAACCCCCAGTAGCATCTGCTTCCATAGCCTTTCACAGCTGGTTAAATAAGCTGAACATATGATCAGGAAGAAATCTTGTCATCAAAAGAATATGGAGATATATCTAGGCCAGTGGTTTTCAAACATAAAAAAGGCTAGCTCTTTCTAGTGAAATTGTTTTTCCACATCTTCTTCAAATATTGTTAACACCAAGCATGGATTCTGATATCTGGCATCAAACAGAAGCTAAATTGGAAGCATTCATTTAAATATTGCCAGCACTTTCCATCCTCGTAATTATACATTATTCAATTTCAGCTAAATAAGGAATGAATGCTTTTTAAAATAATTTGTTCAAATATCAGTGAATGTAAAAATGCTTCTGTCTAGCTCTACTTTCTCCATTTTTATTAATATTAACATATTTTGTGGGTGTACTTTTTGTTTTGTTTTTCTCCATGCCGCCTCATAGCTTTAGGTTTATATTACCTTTTTATTTCTTTTAATAAATTGCTAAAATTTAAAAGAACTCTTTTGTGTTCCAAAACATAAGTTCCTGAACAAAGAATAAGGAAAATACAAAGTGAAATTACAATATTTTACTTCATATTTTCTTGCTTTCTAATAATAATTTTGAGAGTTTTTCCCACTGGGTCCCCTCAGATTGATAGCAAAAATGGTATTTAAGAGCTTTTAGAATAACCTTCCTTTCAGGATGTTAAAAAACTTGAAATATATAACGAAAATACAGTTAGTGAACTAAGGTCCTGTAAAAGTTACTACTGTAATTATACATTGACATTCAGATTCATTCACAATATCGGGAAGTCTCAGAAACTATTTTAATTGAATCATCAGTGGCAGAGTAGAGTAAACCTTTTTTTTTTAAAAAAAAAACCCACCGTTTTGTAGCTTAGAAAAATATCATCTGTTCTAATATTAATCATTAATTCCTTGAGTGTTATTTTTAATTATTGTTGCTTGACTCATAGGTGCATTGTATGTATTGTATTTGCACTGCACAAATATACTGCTCATTTTAAGTCACTGTCAGATCTGAGTCATGGCCAAAAAAAGAAGATAGATCAGAATAAAAACAGTTCCTATCATATGACTATTTGCGCAACATGCCTATTCAAGATGAAATGTACCATAGTTGACTCAATTAATTTTATTTTCTGGATTCACATAAAATGAATGACCTGGGTGCATTAAGCTAAAGCATAGTTAACTAGTTTATGGATTAATGTGGTCGGGGAACATATCCATTGATTGGTATTTTAAGCTGCTGTGTTTTTAATTGATATCTTAGCTGATGTCACTACTTAGCCAACTTGGCCTGTGCTTTGAAGCTAAACAGGATCAGGACTGCTTAGTGCTTGGATGGGAGACCACCAGAAAATTCTGGATTGCAATACGCTGGACTGACAAATAAATAAATATCAATACATTCTAGAATAAGGCAAAGTCAGATGACTTGTATTGTTGCCAAGAATGTGACAAAGGCCATGAAATCAACAACAGCTGAGCCCAACTCAAAGGCAATTTCATAGGTCTACCAGATTTAGACTACAAAACTCCAGACAATCATTAGATGGCAACACAGAAAAAAAGAAAATCCATTTTTTGGTCATTTTATGATCATCCAGGTTTTTGCAGCCTAGATCTTGAGTTTTTAGCAAAAGGGCAACAAATGAATATTATTTATTTATTTATTGAATCAATTTGTACAGCTGTCCAACTCAGCATGTGGTTCTGGGTGGTGGGCAATAACAAAATCAAAACAAATTAAAAAAAATAAAAATACATTACGCACCACCACCACCACCACCACCCCCAAATAAAACTAACATATTCAGGAGATAGCTCTTTTCACATACTTAGAACTCCAGGGCTGGGTACAGATCCAGCTTTTTAAGGCTGCATAAAATGCTAGCAGGGCTAGGCCCATCCTGATCACCACAGGGAGAATGTTGCATCAATAGAGCAGCACAAAAGGCATGCCTTCTGGGCCCTACATACTGACATTCCTTAATTAATGGGCCAGGTTTGGATGGGTAGAACAACCAACAACTGACTGGATTGGATGGGTAGAAACAACCAGACTGAGACAATCCCTCAAATAACCCAATTCGAAGTCATGAAGAGCTCTAAGAATTCTAACCAACACCTTGAATTGCATTCATAGGCTCACTGGCCACCAATCCAGCTTATGAATTAGTGGTGTTATATGTGCCAGGATAACCAACATGGTAATAGGCCAGCCCCATTAGAGAGAATTGCAGTAGTCCAGACAGGAGGTCACAAGGTCACATGAGTGATGCTGAATACAGGAATAGGCACAACTGATGCACAACCTGAAATTGTGCAAAGGCCCTCCTAACCATGGCTACCACTTGCTCTTCAAACAAGAGTCCAGATTATGCACCGACACCATCATCATCTGGATAATGGGATGTCATCCTATTTTATCTAGCAGAAATAAATGCAACTTTTATTCATGAGTTCCTTCTGGTGGTCTACCACAAACTCATGATTCATCGAACTCTTAAGAAGAGACTGTATGCTAGTAGGAGAGAAATCCCACCCCAATCTCAGTGAGTTTTGTACACAATATGACCAGATGTAAGAGAAGACAGGGCAATGTCCGTTTCCTAATTGTGTAGGTAAGAAAATTTAGCTGATGTCAGCAATGTCACCAATTATTAAAAATGTATGACTGCTAGTGTTTTGTGCATCCAGCCATACTTGATATAAATTAATTATATGAAAGAAGTTAATCTAAAATTAATTGAAATAAGGAGAAGTTGCATGAAAAAGTTTGTAATGAGAATCTTTTTTGAAAAAATGACATTAAGATTATCCAGATGTGCAGAAGAACTTGCAGGGAGACTGTGCTAATGGGCTTAACCAAAAAGCACAATCCAAAAATATATTATTTTTGGATTGTGCTTTTTCCTTTCTTAAGAAATATAAAGATACATTGCTGCTTTATAAATGTATATTTTGAAGGTTACAATATGATCTATATAGTATAAGTACCACTGAAAGCACCACAGTAACCATTACATTAATTCGTTAAATTCATTCTTGAGCGTTTGTCTTTTGAAAACATCATTTTCAGAATTGACTTTTACCTTACGCATTTATGATTGCAACTCTAATAACAGCTAATATTTAATATGTGAGACAATTATAAATAGCATCTGGCTATTCTGTGGATTTGCTCATTCATACATTTATATTCCATTATGAGGTCCTAAGAAACATTTCTGCCACATCTCACACAAGAAATCGAACCAAAAACAAGTCAAATGCAACAAAACTGAAAACCAAATATAATGTACAGTCTTGTCTTTGGGGGCCTCTGAAGATGTTGCATTTCAACTCACATAACTACCAGCTAACAAGTGCAAGACCACTTAGGTTAAGAATACCCTATACATCTAGAAAACTATTGACTGGAGAAAGCTGGCATGATCCACCTGTACACAAATGAATGCTGCGTGGGTCTAGCAATTGAACCTTCAACAGATGGAGTGGTGCATTCAAATTCAGAGAGGGAAACTACTAGTAGCTGAGAATTGAAGTGCCAAACAATTTGCCTGCCTGTCTTCATTACTTTTCCCATTTCTCTTCTCCTTCTATATACTTAAACTGAACGTAGAAAATGTTCCTCAGCTTCAACTAAAATGCATGTGCTATCCAAAACCCAATACTTTTCTGTCAGAAATGGCACAGCTGGTGTTATGTTATCTTTTCTTCTCTCGTTCGTTCATAAATCACATTTTTGGCTACCCAAATCATAGCAATTCTGCAGGGCATGAATTGTAACAAGAAAGTGGGCTAGACAGAATTTTTTCATTCTGAAAACTTCAGAAATTAGGTTCATCAAATAAGATTAAGTGAAAGTAGATTTGGGCAGCTGGCTGCAAGTGCTTTTTCAAATAACGCATAACAAACATATACTTTGCATTGTCAGTAGACATCATTATGGTAATCACATTAAGTAGCATAGATAATTTGAAAAGGATTTTTTTAACCAGTTCATCTACAGTTATTAATTATGGGGTAAGCAGTACCTACATATGCAAAAGTTGAATGGCATGAATACAACATTGTGCGAATAAATCATACAGGATAACTCTTGCCTCTGTTTTCTCTTGTGGGTTTCCCAAAAATATTTGGTTGGCCACCGATGGAAACAAAATGCTGAACTAAAAGGGTTCCTGATCTGATCTTGCATGGCGCGCGCACACACACACATACACACACACACACACACCACAGCTGATGTCCTTCCATATAGAAACTCTGAAATGCAGGGAGTTGGTACTCAGAAAATATTTCTGTCTCTTAAGCTACCTTGATTGCTCTTTAAGAAACTAAACAGTAAATGGACAGGAAAAAGACACCTAAGTATAGACCTCTGGCAAAACCCCAAAGCTGGAATCTCTGCTTGGTAATATTAATGGGACTGATGAGGCTTTCTCTGAGGAATAGATGCCATTTTCATTTACTGAGGGATCAGGAGTCATTATTCTTTTTTGGTTTTTTGTAAAAGTCAATTTATGTTCCAGTATATGAACATTAGGGCCCCAGCTAAAAGAGTGATTGGATTTATTATTTTGAGGAGTACTTTGTAATGTACCTTCTTAAATATCTGTTTTGATGTTGCTTTTATTACTGTTTGTCCCTTTTATATGGGTAAGCTCCCTTGGGAGAGCTTTTCACCATAAATGTAGGCCAGAAATATTTTAAATAAATGAAAATGTCATCTCTTATTATTGAACTCTTTTGAAAAACTGATTCCTGATTCTTGGATTGTCAAGAATGTTAGAACTGAACTTCTATCTGGCAGAGGGCTGGAATGGATGCACTTTATAAAAATATGAAACCCCAAAATTACTTATTCCCCTCTCAATAGCTGTCAAACTGAAATAGAAAGTATAACCATTAAAAGTAGTTATGCAAGAAACTGAATTATAACATTAATGATAAATCTGGCATAATAACAAAGGGCTCCTCTAAATTCAATAACTTTGAAAAAACATCTGTTTTTTTTCAAATATGATAACAATATAATAACAGCTCTTTACCCATAATTCAGATACCTATGTTTCTAAATAGTCTTCAAATATATGTTTTCATTTTTTAAAAAATCCAAATATGGAAGTTTATTTATAAGACTGTCAACCCCAATAATACAGAAATAACCATATGCTGAAAAGTATAGGTATTTGTTTGGCTCTGTGCAACAAAACAAAGGCATGAAAAGAAAAGATGCACCATTTCAGAGGAATAAACTTTCCATGGATGATGATACAACATAGATGATACAACCAACTGCAACAGAGAAAAGTCTCCCTGCAATTCACCCTGAAGATTTTGGCATATTTTGTGTCCCCGAAAATGTACCTTTTCTCCCAGCTATGCAATCATTCCAATTTTCTGCCAGTTCTCCCTCACCAATTTATGCTCTTATTAAACCATTTTCCAACTCTGTCACAGGTCTTGCCTCAATAAGATAGAAGTGGCACAATATCTTAGAACTCTTTATTTCTTACCTGGCTCTGTGCAGTTCTTTTCGTGTGACTCATTATGTGATGCCATCAATTTTCTATTCCTCCATAATTCTGACAGAACACTTTGGTTGACAACAGCTGACTCTTGTCCTGCATAAAGACAGACACTGTATTTGTAAGAGCAAAAAGGACTTTGAGTTATCCATATATATAATTATTTCCATTAGAAAACCATAATTTGATTTTCATAATTTGAGACTAAAATGGAAGTTGCCTCTTACTGAATCAAACCATTAATACATCTAACACCAGGAATTCTCTACCATATTAGCTAGAAAGGAATCTCCGATAATCTTTTTGAATCATACAAATTGTATATGGAGTGATGCATAATAGAGAAAAATCCCAGACAAGAAGGGGGGAGTGGGAGGGAGATAAGGAAGAAGGACAAAAAGTGCTATAGTGGTTACAGTATTTGGCTACAGAAATCAGGATGTGCAATGGAGGTTTTTTGTGACCTTGTGTAAATAGAATGTAGAATATTCTTTATTGGTGTGATCAGACACTCAAGGAATTTGTCCACAAAGTCATAAATCATAAGATACAAAGTCCTTCATAGAGTTGTGAAAAAGCAAGATATGACCATTAATACTAAAATATGCAGAAAGTTCCATCTTGATTATGTGAGTGCTCAACACAGCTCAGTTAATCATTTAACTGTGATGCAACATGGTAGACAAGCATGGGATTATCTACGGAGGGACATGCAGGCATAGAATCATAGAATTATTCTTTTCTAAGCTCCTGCTCAGGACAGGAATTCAACAAACAAATGGCTATTCAACCTTTGATTGAAAACCTCCAGTGATGAAATAGCCACAACTCCAGGAGACAAACTGTTCCACTGCTCAACTGCTTTTAGACAGGAAATTCCTCATTTAGAGTTTGTATCTTTTTTTGTAAAGCTTCTACACTCATTGGTTCTTGTCCTACCATTAGGAACTAAGAAGAATAAGTTCACATCCTTGTCCCTGGAATACAGTCCTCCATGTTTTGGAAGGCCACTCCAATGCCACCCATCAGTCTTCTTTTCCTTAGGCTAAATACAGCCACCTACTTTAATTGTTGTTTACAGGATACAGCTTCCAAATCCCTTACCATCTTTGTTGCTACTCTTTGTATTCTTTCTGGTTCTTTCTTTTTGTATTATAGCAACCAAACTTGGATACAACACAGGCAGTCCTCATTTATTGACAGTAATTGAGACTAGGAACTTCATCACTAAGTGATGTGATCATAAGGTATGATATCGTTTGATCATGCTGACTTACAATGGCAGTTGTGTGATTGCCATTTGTGACTTCCTGCCACTTTCCCCATTGATTTTGCTTGTCAGAAGGCAGCAGCAATGGTTGCAAAGGGCAATCACATCACCATGGGATGCTTCAATGCCATCATTGCAAGCTGGCCACCCAGCACCCAAAATCATGATCATGTGACAATGGAGATGATACAACAGCCACAAATATGAGGAATTGTCATAAATAGACCTCTTCTGGGCCACAATTTTGAACAGCTGCTGAATGAGTGACCATTAAGCAAGGACTAGATTACCTGTATTGCAGGTTTCGTCTAATAAGTACAGGATAAAACTATCTCATGCTTAATCTGTGGTCTAAAGTTCCAGCTCCCTCTTCGAATACTATTGCTAAAACAGGTACCACTTACCTTATATCTGGGCATCTGATTTTTTCCTACCTAAATGCAAACTTCACATTTCTCAACCTCACAGTTTTTTGGATGATGTTCAAGACCAGTGGTGTCAAACTCAACGGCCTGGGACCCAGAGCCGGCCCCCAGGGTGCTTAGATTTTCTCCCAGAGCTGCCCTGGAAACAACAAAGGACCGGCCCGAGATGCCCCTGCCAGTGAAAATGGGCTCCTGAGCTCCATTTTTGGCTACGATGGCCTCCTGCAACTCTCTGCCAGCAAAAACAGAGCTCAGGAGCCTGTTTTCACTGGCAGAGTGCCCGGGCCATCACAGGCACCCCCAACATAAGTGCTGTCAAGCTGTCCAACCCACCCCGGCCACGCCCACCCCAGCCCCCCAAAGTCAAATGGAACCCTGATGCAGCCCTCAATGAAATCGAGTTTGACACCTCTGTTCATGACTATTGAGATCCTTTTGAACCTTGAGCCTGTCTTCTGAAGTAAAAGCAATCCCACCCTTCTTTGTGTCATCTTGAAATCTGTTGAGCATCCTTATATTCCCTCATCTCAAAACATTTATACAAATGTTGAAAAGTCCTTAATGGCATTCCAAAAAAACCACAGGTATATAGTCCTCAATGATAGTTCCCAGGGCAAACAAACTGGCAGAAAATAAGAACAATAACAACAAAAATAAAAGAATTTAAGAAATGGGAAGAAGAAATGAGCATTTGTTTCACTGTTCTCCTTCAATTCAACAGCCAGGTCATACACAAGTTATAAAACAACCTACACAAGATTTGTATTGTTCTCAGTTAATAGATGGTTACTTCAAGAATCTCTTTCAAGTCTACTATGCAGAGACAATTTCAAATAACCCTTTATTCTAAAGATGCCCAGTAGGAACCTGCCATTTAAATTCTCATAGAAATGCTAGCTTTAGAAGCAGAGTAATATAGGCCCCCTGGGCTCATTCATACAAGTCAGACATAGAAAATAAAATGGGAAAAGTTAATGACGTTGGCTTAATACCTTGTAATTTAGCAATCTTAGAGTTATATAACTGAAAAAGCAAAAGATTAAAAAAATACCTGTAATGCAATGCACTTATCATGGAATCAGATACAGTATCAGAATCCATGTCATTAGAGATTTTATAGGGGTTAACTATATTTTTTATTTCCATGATCTAAAACATTGCATAGAAATGCAAGCATTGCAAGGGTTTTATTAGATGTATGAGTGGAGGATTAGTTTTTTTTGCCTACATTCGTCATCATCTGTCCAGTAACCTCTAAAACAATTTTTAAAGCTTGCTTCTCTATAGGTATTTCCCCATGGCCTTAAAGAGTTGGTTGGAATGAGCCACTAGGAACCATTGGCTTATGAATATGGAGGTCTATGCATATTTGTCCACATTAAATGAGACCAACAGAGCATTTATTCAAAGTTGATTACATTAACAAAAATACTCACTTTTTTTTAAAGGTGGTGATAGAATATCTGTATGTCTTTTCTTACACACTAATTTAGAATCAGTGCTGAATTCAAACAATTATCTAAAAAAGATTTTATGCTGTAAAATTTGAGGCATGCTGGATGCTTACTTAGTTCTGATCAATTTGCACCAAGACAAATTTGCACCAAGACAAATTCCTTGTGTGTCCAATCACACTTGGCCAATAAAGAATTCTATCCTATCCTATCCTATCAGCTTTCTCCAGGATCTTCTCCTAGGTACAATTCATATCTTCATACCTTGAATTACTATACTATATTATCCCCTGCTCATTGGGGATAGTAAAACTTACAGTCAACACATCTGGGACACATCACATTGGGAAAAGCAAATAAGTTGCCAATGTTTACATGACACTGCTGGCCAAGTAAGCGACCTCAACTACTGATAGCCTCATCTTGTGTGCCGGTAAAGCACAATCTCTGGTGACCTAGTCAGTTGGGAGCAACCATTTTCTAAATTCTCCCAGGATCTGGCCAAAGGGGTTGAGGGCTACCATTTCTTTTTCTTTTTTTTAATCAGAGCAATTTTTAAACAGTGGTCTCGTGCATAGAAAGCCAGAGAGATGACCTTGAAGAAAGATGCCACAGACCTTTGAGAAGCACCAGGTGCAAAGCAATAGGTGTTAAAACCAGAAAGGCAAGAGAACATTACAAAATGACTCAGACTAGCTCCCCCTTCTTGCCTTCCAGACTCCTTGGTAAAAGAGGGAAAGAAGGGAAGATACAAAAGCAGACTTGTAAGATTCTTTACTACATAGTAGCTTATCTCAGTATAGTTCTAGTCTTCTGATCGAGTCAAAAATCCCCTTTTCATAGATCTGTCTAGGATTTGGATTCAGATGGGGCAGATAATCCTTTGAGCTAAGATTGTGGGTTGTGGGAACAAGGCTGGTATGGCCTTTTAAACATTCTTCTTTACACTTAGCAACTTCTTCATACAGTATGTGAGAGTGTAGAAATATCTCACTAATACTGAAATTAAAAATAGATTACTAAAACATCAGGACACAGGTATAGAATCCCAGCATCTATCAAACAAAAAGGAAGGAAGGGAGGAAGAGAGGGAGGGAAGGTCCTCACAAATATTAATAAAGTTCACAGTAAGTTAATCTAAATTCTGTAATGCAGTCATATTTATATTTAAGTCCGCCGCCCTACCCCTCCAGCTTTCCTTTATATGGAAAAAGTTTCAGCATCAATATTTCTTAAATCCAGTGAAACTAATCAAATAACCAGATAATCACAGGATGATCAACTTCATTGAAACTCAGGACTATTCTTTGTCTTTGTGCCTTAACTAAATATATCCATGTTGTCCTTTGAAACCAAATGAGGGGTGGGGACCCCAGTTTGGTTGGGCTCAATATTTTAAAGTGTGAAGTGTTGCCTCATGTTTCTGCAAGGATTAAAGCATCCATTTCATTGTAGGCGTTACCCATAATGCAAAAAAAAAGTTGAAAATGTAGGCCTTACTCACCTCAGAAGGGCTGCAGAGGGTGCAAATCAAACAATGGCATACGGCCTGGTTTTACTTGAGGGACAGTCTGTCTCCCAATCCAATCTGGCAGGGTTAGTGTGTTCCAGGTTCCCTCAACTAAACAATGTCATCTATCGGGATCCCAAAAGCACATCCACTCTCTACAGCAGCACCTATCTTCCGGAATGTGATTCCCCTGAGATCTGTAGCCCCCACTCTGCTGTTGTTTTTAGAAGAGCAAGATGACTTGACTCTCCAACCATGTCTTTGACAAGGGACAGGAAGATCGCCTTTTATCTTTATCTTTTAGCCTTTTATTGGTTGTTGTGAGCCACCCAAAGTTGCTGGGATTCGGGCAGCATACACATTTAATAAATTATTATTTACACAACATGTGAAATCACAGCTTCCCATTCTTTAGCTGCTGTTGAACTGGTGTTGGAACTGCCAAAAAAAGCCAACACAATCCTAGGCTGCATTAACAGAGGAATAATATCAAGATCATGTGAAGTTAATACTGCTTTATAATGCCTAGGTAAAACCACACTTGGAATACTGCATCCAGTTGTGGTCACTGAGACTCTAGAAAAGTGCAGAGAGATGATTAGGGGGCTGGAGGCTAAAACGTATCAAGAATGGTTACTGGAATTGGATTTGTCAAGTTTAATAAAAAGAAGAATTAGGGGAGACATGATAGCAGTTGCCACAAAGAAGAGGGAGTCAAGCTATTCTCTAAAGCACCTGAGGGCAGGACAAGAAGTAATGGATAGAAACTAATCAAGGAGAGAAGCAACTTAGAACTAAGGAGGAATTTCCTGACAGTTAGAACAATTAATCAGCGGAATAACTTGCCTCCAGAAGTTCTAAATGTTCCAACACTGAAAGTTTTTAAGAAGAGATTGGAAAACCATTTGTATGAAATGGTATAGGCCAGGGTTTCCTGCCTGAAGAAGGGGTTGGGCCTCCGAGGTCCCTTCCAACTCTGTTTTTCTATTCTGTTAAATCTGTCATACACATTCTTCCCAAGAACCTAGAATTCGTAATGTATCAACAGAGTATATATGCAGTTTCAAACAGTGTAGTTTTTGTAATTGACAGAGAGAAATTTGGCTAATGTAGATTTTCTAAATGCCATCCAAGAGCTTTTGGAATGGCACGCAGTGTGCTGATAATAACTATTAATAATATTATTTATATGAGGCCACGCTCCAATGCAATATAGCATGGAAGATCTTTTCCCGATAACCTGGAAAAATGTCTAGATACTACCAACAAGCAGTTCATTTTCCTCAGTCTTTTAAACCTTTAATTCTCTAGTAAAGGCCTGATATGAAGAGAAGCAGTGTGGAATTTATGTTATACCATCGAGAACTCAGTAGTGAGTGATGCTTTCCAAAGAGAACTGGATTCAGGAAATTGGTTGATCCACTTAATTTCCTTGTGAAAGGGCTTTGCGGTTCTTGTTTGATCACATGCCTAAGAGATGAGGATGCTGCATTCTGCAGCATTCTAGATCACCCTTGTATAACATAAACCAGTTTTACTAGGTTTGAGAAAGCATATTCCTTGGGGTTGCAGCCTTAGCCTCCTCTGAGTGAGAGAAACAACAAAAAGTAGTTTATATCAGGGGTCTCCAACCTTGGCAACTTTAAGACTTGTGGACTTCAGCTCCCAGAATTGAAGCTGGCTGAAGAACTCTGGGAGTTGAAGTCCATAGATCTTAAAATTGCCAAGGTTGGAGACTCCTGGTTTATATTATTCAGTGACTACATATACTACATTTTTTCCTAAGGTGGCTTTTGATGCTGTATTTTTCCCCTCACCTATTATTAGTGAAATGATAATGGGAGCCCTGGCTAGCCCAAGATAAGAAAAACTGTTAGTCTCAGCTGTACAGGTCATTCCTTTAATAGCCACCTGGCAGCATAACCGTTGAACAAAGTCGTGTTTCCTACTTCTTATTAGAGTGAAACCACTGTACCTGCCAATTCTCTTTTTAAAAAAAGTCATTCCATTTGGTGTGTCCTCTTAACAGCCTTTTTTAATTTAGAAGAGGTGTCTCCAATCTTGGCCACTTGAAGCCTGGTGGACTTCAACTTTGCTAGCTGGGGAATTCTGGGAGTTGAAGTCCACTAGGCTTCAAGTGGCCAAGGTTGAAGACCTCTTATTTAGAAAGTTGGCCAAAGCGCAGGGATATAACATATCCCAAGAACATGACAGATCATCCTAGCTTCTGATCTCGTAAAAACCTGCATCAAACTCCTTAGAAGAGACATCCAAAGTCCATAGCTGATCATTTCTAAACATTGAATGGCAACCTTACTTTCAACCTGCCCATTTTGGAACATATACAAAGTGAGCAACATTAAAGAAACAGAAAATACGGGAGTGGTGAAATTTCTGTTCACAAGCTTTATATAACTCAGTTGGCAACAGACTTTCCTAAAGGCAGGGATGGAGCACATTAAATACAGTCAGATGTTCCAGAAAACATCTCCCCCGTTGAGAGCTCACTTAAAGGGACTGTTGGCTTTCTTGTACAATGTCTCAAGAAATGGGACAGTCTCTAAATAACCACCTCCAATAGCATACAACATTATATACCACAGATGTTTCTTCTCCTCTGCTCTTCCTCTAATTTCTTAATCAGCATTCAGTTCATTAACATTATTATATAATCATGAAGATCACTCCACAGTGACACTCTAACCCACACCACTTGGAAAAATATGGTTTCTCAGATTCGCTTTGGTTTAGACACTGCATGTGTAAGTCTAAAATGAACACATATTAATATGGGTTTTTTTCTAGGAAATCTTCTTGGTATTACAGACTGATGCTTGTTAAAACAAAACTACAGTTCTGCATTATCTGCTGAACAATAATGAATCCCTTATGTATTGGTTCCCCTTGAGATTAAATGACCTTTCTCCCCCCCACTTCTTGCCTAAAATATAATACACAAGCTCTACACAGTAGATCAAGAAGTAGGACACGTCCTTTCAACAAGTAATACTGTAACTCTGAAAATACTTATTTAAGAAAATACCAGAACCTCAATGTTTTCAAAATAAAGCAAAGGGTCCTAAGGACTGGCTAGATTAGAACACTGCTACTTTATTGACAATAGCTCAAGCAGCAACATAAAACAAAACCATGAGGAAGCACTTACTGTACACAGATAATTTATGAAACTTCTAGGCACATGGCAAGTCACTTGCACATTATTCAAATGGAATACGCAAACATATTGGGCATGACCACTGTTGTGATAAGCTTCTTGGGCATGGCTGCACTGAACTTTCGCAGGCCACAACAGGTGAAACCTCTTGCTTGTATGTTTCCCACAGAGCGCCTCACTGAACAGGGAACAGGGAACCAGGCCATTAGATGCAGTTCTCACATCCTCATGCACTGAAATTCAGGCACCAAGAACCCTTCCCTGCTGAATTAAATGACAAAAAATGACTGTTACCTGGGCAGATCAGCAAGGATGACATACAAGAGGCAGAGATGCCCTATTTTATTCCATGTTAGCCGGTTCTCCCAGCTTCTCTCTTCCATAGCCATGGGAATGTGTGTGCAATCCACCTGCATATCCTGTAGGTCAGGGGTCTCCAACCTTGGCAACTGTAAGCCTGGAGGACTTCAACTCCCAGAATGCCCCAGCCAGCAAAACTGGCTGGGGTATTCTGGGAGTTGAAGTCCTCCAGGCTTAAAGTTGCCAAGGTTGGAGACCCCTGCTGTAGGTCACTGAACGCAAACACGCGCACACACGCACACACACACACGGCACCCACTCACTTACCTAGCTTGGCCATGCACCAAACAAAAAAGAGGATCGCGCAGACGAAGCCCAGCTGTTGCAGCAGCATCTCCCGCCTCTTGCGAACTTTCCTCAGTTTGGCGAGCGGAGGCTTCGAAGGGACCCTCGGCGGCGGGACCTCCAGCCCCATGGCGAGCCGGAGCGGCTGAGGACGCTCTCGGGGGCGGAGGGGGGGGACCTGCGGGAGGCCGGGAAGGAGGCGAGGCAGCTCCTCGCGATTTGGCCGGAGGGACTCACTCGGAGGGGATCCCCGCGGAAGGTTTCATAACCACGACCAAAGACGACCCGCACCTCCGAGAAAGGGAGGGAATCCCGCGAGAGGGGGGACCGGCAGCCGCAGCCAAAGCCTCCTTGGCGGCGGCGGAGGGGGGGGGTGACTTTCTCTGCCCGCGATCACCTCTCGGGCCGAGCCGCCCCCTCAGCCTCGCCGCCACCGGGCAGCGCGAGTGAACGGCCGCGCCCCTGCAGACGGAGGGCAAAGCCGAGCCAACGATCCCCGCCGGAGGCAGAGAAGTAGCTGGGAAGGCGGCATCCGAGGGCGCCGAGCTCCGGCAGCGGAACAGGCTCCAGGCGCGCCTGGGCGACTGAGGAGAAGAAGAAGGGGAAAAAAAAAAAGAGTGCGAAGCAGGAGGTTAAGGCGGCGGCGGGGGGAGCCCGGCTCCGCTTAGCATCCCACTGGAAAGTTTCAGATCGCCTGCCCGTTCTTCCCGCCGCCGTTGCCGGAGGGAGCCAAGGCGGCGGAATCAGCGACCCTGGACGCTGGAAGCAGCGGCAGCGGCATCAGCATCTCCCCTTGCCTCCAGTCGGACGTTCAAGTGCACCCGTCCGCCCACGCCGCGCCTGCCTTTGATCGGCGTTTCCCGGGAAGGCAGCGGAGCAAATTCCTTCGCGGCGCTTTTCCTGCGTGGAAATTGCCCAGGCGCAACCTTCCTTCGCCGTTCGATTCCTGGGCAACTTTCCCAACCGAGCACCTGAGTCTTTCCCCACACCCCCGCCTCCAAACCCCGCCGTCAACACGCATGCGCCTCTCTCTGCCACCGCCACTACCAACTCCCCCCCACTCCCCCGGCCAAAACCTCCCGGGGGGCCGTTATCTCCTTGATTGCCACACGATATGATCCGTGTGGTTTTCCCGCCGTGGCCCGGCGGCGGAATGGAGATTAACTGGCCAAATTAATCTTTTCCCCTAAATAGCGCAGGCATTATCCCTTCTTCGTTTAGCGCCAGGCAGGGCTCTGCATGCGCTGGTGAAGCGTGCAAAGAGCATGTGCTCCTGAGACAGAGCCGGACTTCTAGTCAGAATCACGCGCAGACTACTTTTCTCCATCCAAGCCAAAGGACGGGAGTCAGGATTGTACGGTACTCAGAAATGGGCAAAGACATTAGCCTTAGCTGAGGAATGCTTACAGGTTTTCAGACAATTCTGCAGATAATAGACATAAGAAAAGTAAAGCCAGGAAGGGGTGAGAATTGGGTGAAGTTGCTGAAGAAAACGACATGTAAAATATAATTAACATCTAATTGTTGTGTTCTTTATTAGGAGCACTGATTCCTATGATCCATTTCCTGTTTAGATGATAGATAGATAGATAGATAGATAGATAGATAGATAGATAGATAGATAGATAGATAGATAGATAGATAGATGATAGATAGATAGATAGAGACAGACAGACAGACACACACACACACACACACACACACCCTGGCAGAATTTATATTTCTTGGCCATTTTTCAGAGAATATGAACACAAAAACATAAAAAACTTTTCTTTCGCTCATGGTTAGTGTATGGCTGAAGCTATTTATTATCAATCAACTGTGTTTACTCTTTTTTAATTCATAATGACAACAGAAACTACCCAAATTATCCTGATCAAAAGTTTACATACCCTGGTGATTTTGGCCTGATAACATGCACACAGGTTGGCACAAAGGGGTTTGAATGGCTGTTAAAGGTAACCATCCTCACCTGTGATCTGTTTGCTTGTAATTAGTGTGTGTGTATAAAAGGTCAATGAGCTCCTGGACTCCTGACAGACCCTTGCATCTTTCATCCAGTGCTGCACTGATGTTTCTGGCTTCTGAGTCATGGGGAAAGCAAAAGAATTGTCAAAGGATCTGCGGGAAAAGGTAGTTGAACTGTATAAAACAGGAAAGGGATATAAAAAGATATCCAAGGAATTGGGGATGCCAATCAGCAGTGTTCAAACACTAATCAAGAAGTGGAGAATGAGGGATTCTGTTGAAACCAAACCACGGCCAGGTAGACCAACTAAAATTTTAGCCACAACTGCCAGGAAAATTGTTCAGGGTGCAAAGAAAAACCCACAAATAACTTCAGGTGAAATACAGGACTCTCTGAAAACATGTGGTGTGGCTGTTTCAAGATGCGCAATAAGGAGGCATTGGAAGAAAGGTGGGCTGCATGGTCACGTCACCAGAAGAAAGAGCCATTACTACACAAATGCCACAAAGTATCCCGCTTACAATACGCCAAACAGCACAGAGACAAGCCTCAAATCTTCTGACACAAAGTCATTTGGAGTGATGAGACCAAACTTGAGCTTTTTGACCACAATCATAAATGCTACATTTGGACAAGAGTCAACAAGGTCTATGATGAAAGTATACCATTTCTACTGTGAAATACGGAGGTGGATCGCTGATGTTTTGGGGATGAGTGAGCTGCAAAGGCACAGGAAATTTGGTCAGAATTGATGGTAAGATGAATGTAGTATGTTATAAAAAAGATACTGGAGGAAAATTTGCATTCATCAGTCCAGAAGCTGCTCATGGGATGTACTTGGACATTCCAACTTGACAATTATCCTCAATACAAGGCCAAGTCGGCCTGTCATTGGCTACAGCAGAATAAAGTGAAGGTTCTGGAGTGGCCGTCTCAGTCTCCTGACCTCAATATCATTGAGCCACTCTGGGGAAATCTCAAACATGCAGTTCATGCAAGACAGCCCAAGAATTTACAGGAACTGAAGGCTTTTTGCCAGGAAGAACAGGCAGCTTTACCATCTGAAAAGATAAAGAGCCTCATCCACACATACCACAAAAGACTTCAAGCTGTCATTGATGTTAAAGGGGGCAATACAACGTATTAAGAACTGGGGTATGTAAACTTTTGATCAAGGTCATTTGGGTAGTTTCTGTTGTCATTATGATTTAAAAAGACTAAACACAGTTGATTGATAATAAATGGCTTCAGCCAACCACTAACCATGAGCGAAAGAAAAGATTTTGTGTTATCATTCATATTTTCTGAAAAATGGCCAAGAAATCATAAATTCTGCCAGGGTATGTAAATTTATGAGCACAACTGTATATATGGCCCAGATTAAACATGCTGTTGGCTGAAAGAATGAAATGGTAATCCTAGCAAATTTAATTTTAATATATCAGGAATGCGGTAAACTTTCACAAAAGATAGTCATTAGAAGCCATGCTATAAAAATATTGAAAACTTGACTGCCTTGATATTAACATTATGTTTATCAATTACAATGTATGCTAAATCTGACATAGAATTTAACAAATTTGTACAAGGTGTTTGCTCTCACCAAGTTTTTTAAAAAAAAACACTTGCCAAAAGGAAGACTGACATTATTATTCTTGCTTGGATGAAAACTCTAAATGGCTAATCAAAGTTTTGTTGTTCAGTGCTAGATGCGGCAAATTCTCTAATAAAGATATCAAAACTGAAATAATTTGTTGTTACTAATTGCAAGATAAGATGCGACCTGGGACCAGCCTTCCCCAGTCCTATATAAATCCCCAGATTTATAAAGCCAAGATGCTTTAGAGCAGGGTCTCCAACCTTGGCCACTTTAAGACTTGTGGACTTCAACTCCCAGAATTCCTCAGCCAGCTTTGCAAAGCTGGCTGAGGAATTCTGGGAGTTGAAGTCCACAAGTCTTAAAATGGCCAAGGTTGGAGACCCCTGCTTTAGAGTTCAAGTTGGAATCCAGACCCAGGTTGTGTAACTAGTTCTAGCAATTAGTTAAAGACATTTTGGTATCTTTAACTTATGCTCCCCGCCGCTTCATTTTTCCTAAGCTGAATTCTGGCATTGAAAACTGATTCCGAAACTGACCTTTGGCTCTTAATCAGCATTGCTTTTTGTGGAGAGAATAGCCCCAGTGTTAGTGGCATTTAGCAGCTTAACATGATGCCCGTGTGGTGATATACTTTTGCTGTAGCCTTTTGGATGCATTTGAAGAAGCATTACCCAGATGCAAGCTTTTAAGTGCATGGGCACATTTAAGTAGGGCATCTCAGAGTGCCTGTGCCAGGGAATGATACCTACCATCAGCCTATCCTTGGGTGGAAGTCTGACCTTATTTGGTCTGAATGAGTTCATAAACCCATATGTGAAAGATTAATAAAGAATTAAGTGTTTTAAGTATTTTGAGGGGTGCTTTCTAGTCCTAAATAACTTTAGCAAATTATTGTATCCCTAATTGTTTCAGATACCCACTTTTAATGAGCAAGGGATTAGGAGAAAGAACAAGGATGCCTCCAGGTTGAAAGATACCCCAGTATTTGCTGACATAGAGAAGAGAGCCATGTTAGTCTATGATAGCCCTAAATCATCACCTTTTCATACTAACATATTGCATTAAAAGGCATAAACATCTGATGAGCAGCTGCAGCTCACAAAAGCTTATCTTTTTTCATGCTATGTATTAGTCTGAAAAGATGCTATTAAACCCGTTTTGGTTTGCAGTAGTTATTGCAGAACCTGGAGCTCTGCAGAAACAATCACCATCTAAAATTACACAAGACAATATAAATCAATGATAGGGATGTTTAGTTTGACTAAACAGGTCAGGGGTTTGAAGAACCTTGATGCCACAGATGCATTTTGTTCAGCCCCAGCATTTTAAGCAGAATACCTTCTCAGAAATATGGCTTTGACACCTGATTATGTGCCAAATGAACTCTAAGGCCTGATTGAATCATGTTGATATCCATTTTGCTTAATGTAAAAATATCTGCAATAAGCTGCTTTGCAGTATCCAAATAATGCAGTGCCCAAACATCCTGGTTGAAATCAATTATTCCCTGCACCAGCTAGAGAAAGCAGAACGAGGGACCACAGTGCACTCTTGAATAAGAGAAACAGTCAGACATCCTGAGGCCAAGGAGAAGTAGGTTCTCTGCCCTGTTTGTTGGCTCTCTTTCGTGTTGGTTGTTTCATTTAAATACTGAAAGCCCTAAATATTGACGAACAGATGGCTTTATATTTCACCTTTCTCAGAAATGTTTGAGCCATGTCACCATGGAAACTCAGATGAGGCAGAAGAGCATGAAAGCACCGTATTCCATGTGAAAATACCTAGAGGTGCCCTGGACTAACATCATCTGGGAAATAAATTATTATATAATTGTGCTGTCAATTATTTTATTTTTGTCACATAAAACTTCTCTATGAATCAGTTGCTCGGTATAGAAAAAATGTATTCAACAGAAGAGACTATTGCTCCTGAGGAATAAAGTACAGCATCAAAAATCTACAATTCTGGAAAGATGTGGTTATATTAAAAAAATAAATTTCCATACTTCTTTTTGTCAATCTGCAGGAATTTGGAGGCAAGTTTTCCATAACAGCTGGAGAATGAGAAAGCATGGTTCCATGAGAAATTATCTTGATTCTGGTTTGATGTTTTAGAGCAGGGGTCACCAAACTTTTGGACCTCAGGGACCACTAAACTCATAATTTTAAATCCTGGAGACCACTAATATGGATTTTGACTGACAGTGGCTTGCTGACATTTTCCCATGTTCTCTGCAGAAAGCAGCAGAGACCCTGGGAAAATCCCCCAAAAAGTCTGCAGGAAAATTCCCCACCCCGTTTTCCTACCTATCAATCATTCTTTATTTGGGATCGCAGGGTACCATCTCCAGCTCCGTTCTCGGGGGTGGGGAGAGAGAGAGACTATTGGCTTCATGCAAGGAAAGCAGCAGAAGCAGCAGAAGTCTTTCTTTCTCTCCCCCAAACTCTGCCAGAAATGAGTCTTTGTGAGATTTGTCATGCCGGCGCAGCCTCTTGGAGCAGGATGCCTTGCAGGGTCCCAAAGACTCATTTCTGGCGAGGTTTGGGGAGAAAAAGAAAGACTTTTGCTGCTTTCTTTGCATGCAACCAAAAGCAGAAGAAGAAAGAAGCAGAAAGAAGTAGCCTGGTGGTCAGGCGAGGTGTGTGGGGTGAGTGGGGCAAGTTCCCCCTCTCCACTCTTCCCCGCCTCACTATTTTGTGTTGTTCATAATGCAAGCAACACAAGCCTTGTGTTCCTGCGGACCATGTGGGCGACGCAGCCTTGTGTTCCCACGCAGCCTGGATTAATTGCTTTGGGGTTGCTTTGGGGGTGACATTTCTGTGCAGACCACCAAAATTTTCTTGCAGACTACCAGTGGTTCCCCAGCCCATTGGTTGATGACCACTGTTTTAGAGCACATTTGGTTCAGAAAGCAAGACTACAAAAAGATAGTAATACACTGGATGTAGTCACACATCATACTAAGTTAATGACGGCTTTTACAATGGTCTGTCAAATAACTCCCTATGATTCGGTTCATACATTATATTTATCTGTAAATCTTAGTTACAAATTGCAAGTGGCTAAATCATATACAGTTAAAAAAAAATCCAAAATAAAACAACCAAAAAACCAAACCCATTGCATAATTTTATTTAGGAACTTAATCATTCAGCTCCAGAGTGGGGAAAGAGGATATATTTACTTTGTATGGATTTTATGGATTTTGATAATTTCTGTGAACCCAGATGGACATTTCTTCCAACAATGTTAAATCTAAATAAGCTAACCTCAGGGTCATATTTGAAAGAATGATCAGCTCTCTAAATTGTTTAAAATGTTTTTTGTTTGTTTGTTTGTTTAAGCTATATGTGTGGGTGCATAGCTGTGCTCATCAACAAAATATTGTATGATTTCTACATGTTATGAAACGCCAAAATAGGAACAGGGTGTTAACATCAGGATGTGCTTCAAGATATTTTAGCAGAGTAAACATAAAATAATCACATTTCTGGATTTATATCATTCTCCCTAAAGAAGTTGCTTTCTACTTATCTTCCATATTACAGTGCATACGTTATTATATTATATAAAATTTAGGAAGAAAAGAAAGCCTGTTTAGCCACATCTAAGCAGTGTGCAATTCTCTGTGAAAATTGGAACATGTGCTGAAATTCAAGCTCTATATTGATTTCCTGCAGAAAATTCTCTGGGTAATTTTTGCCCTTGCTTTTGTTCCATGTGTTCCCCTTTTCCCAACATCCTTTCTTTTTATACTTACAGAATTGTGTGAATAAAGGTATTTCTTATTAAAACCTTTCTTTCATTGCTACACAATTCCTCCTGTTTTGTTTGCTACTTCTGGGTTTTGAATAACAAGATCTGAAGTATCCCCCTTTCCATTTTTTTTTCTCAGACCTGAGCTGAAGGAAAAAGTCTTTGGCAGAAGAACCCCTTAGTTAGTTGACAAGTTGAAACTCCTAAGATGTGTCAGGGATTCAACCTGACTGATGGCAGCCTATCATAATTGCATTTTACTTGAGCATCCTTGGATAAAAGGAATCCTTCGATTATCCCGATTATCCATAGCAGTCTTCCAATATTTGAGGGGCTGCCACAGAGAGGGAAGGGCTCAAGCTATTTTCCAAAGCACCTGAAGGCCAGACAAGGAATAATGGATGGAAACTGAACAAGGAGAGACTTAACCTGGAAATAAAGAGAAATTTTCTGACAATGAAAGCAATCAACCAATGGAACAGCTTGCCTTCAGAAGTTGTGGGAGCGTCATCACTGGAGGGTTTCAGGAAGAGTCTAGACTGCCATCTCTCAGAAATGGTGTAGGGCAGTGATGGCTAACCTTTTTGTCGTCGCCTGCTGAATGTGTGCACGTGCAAGACCACGCACGTATGCCTGTACCCATAATGCAATGCACACACAACCCCCCGTGCTCCCCCTGCACATGCGCAAGGGACCCCTGCACTCCCCCACCCCTGCACATGTGCACGCATCTCCTACATGTGCCCCATCCCCCACACATGCACAGCAGATACCCAAAAATCAGCTGGCTGGTGGAGGTGCCTGCGAATGCGCAATGGAACTGAGCTGATGGCTCTGTGTGCTACTTCTGGCATGCGTGCCATAGGTTCGCCATCCTGCTTGGGCAGGAGGTTGGACTAGATGACCTACAAGGTCCCAATTCTGTTAATCTGTATCTGTATCCCCATTTTCATCTCAGCAACAAGAGAAGTACAAGCAATATGATAACTATTTCGTGAAAATTACAACACACATTCAAATGCAGATTCAGAGGCAGTTTCTCAATAGTTTATTATGGAAGCCACTTGCGTCTTTTCCTCTTTATAATGTTAGAGGGCATGAAAGCAACCCAGTTTTTAGAAAGGAAAACCCATATAGCAAATAAACAGGAAGTTCAAGTAGGAACTTGGCAACGGAGATGGAAGAATAGAGGAAGAATCTTCTGGGGCTCTCATCAGTTGGCACCCAAGTTTATCTAAATGTTTTAATGGTGTCTGTATAATATTCTCAGCAACAGTTTTTGTGCCTTCTTCCAGGTTTGAATTCTTTGAGATGGCTTTGCTTCCCTTGGGCTTGCAGAGATCCTCTTGTCATTACTGCTATTTGAATTTCACCCTATACCTTTTGATGTTAACAACAAACATGCTCACATTCCCACTGGCATTTTTCTCAGAGATACTGAAGCTGCTCTGTAAAGTTTGTAGCCACTTTCATTTTTAAAATTGTTGCTCCTGTGGTGACTAACACCACCTGTAGATCCTGCCAGACTCTAAAGAAATGTAAACACTAACCTGGAAATGCTTAAATGTTAGTTTTTATTTTTTAGAGCCCCCACTGGCTTTGCCCAGTTGCTGGGTGATTTACATAAAGCACTGAATAATTGCTACTATAGCATTTCCTCAAACTCTAAGAACCAATGAAGCCCTTTCTGACTGATTCGTTGTTCTTAGTATTCCAAGCATGACAACTATATTTGCTCAATCTAGGTCAACCTGGGGAACTATATTGCAGATAGTTTCAATGTAGGAATTCCTGCATCCTAGACAACTTCCATTCTTTGGTTTGCCTAGTAATATACCTGAGAATCAAGACAGGAATTATATAATATGCCTACATAGGACAAACAGATATATTTACCCAAAGCAAAAAAATGATTTATGTAACTAGCATTAATAGAACTTTAATGTAGTTTTAATTAATGGAGCATTAATGGGTTCATTTATCACAAATGAATATTATTTTCCCTGCACACTATCCATAATACACTTCACAGTGACTTACACAAAAATGGAAAAAGCAGTTTTTCCTTGCTGAAGGACGAAAAGTATTAGTATTGATCATCGCACAGTCAACTAGGTGTTCAAACTGGAGTTGGCCTTTTTCTCTACCTATTGAGTCCTTACCAAGGACCTGGGATAGGCAGATCTGGATGTTTGATGTGTTACAGATATTGTTGCAGGATGGTGCCTGTCTGTTTGAATTCTAAAGCCCCAGAGCAATTTCACTTCTTCATTTTCTATGGCTTTCTCTATTTTATGATCCTACCAGTTCTAATCTGCAGGCAAATGATATTTCTTGCAGATCTTCCAATACACCATTGTTGCTACTTTGTCATGCCGCTGCTTGTAGTCATTTGGGCAATCTCCTTGTAGCAGCTTACCAGGTGGTCCACTGTTTCTTCAGCTTCTTTGTACAGGCGGTACTTACTGTCTGTTCCTATCTTCTCAGTTCTGGCTTTGTATGCATTTGTCCTTAAGGCTTGGTCTTGTGCAGCCAGAATTAGTCCCTCGGCCTCTTTCTTCAATTTTCCTGCTCTTAGCCATTGCCGGGTCTTGTTATTTTCTCCTTTCCCTGCTATTGTTTTTAATGCACTGGGTGTGTAGTGCGTTGTCTTCCCTTGCCTCCATTCTGTTCTGCATTTGGTCTTTCTTGCAGTCCAGTTCAGTCTCTCTAGTAGTAGTAACCCTTCCTGGCGTACTAAGTGCATCTTCTTTATGGGCTTTCAGATATTCTTCCAAAGCCCTTTTTTCTTCTTCAGCCATCTAATGTACTTGCAACAACCCACACCCACCTATTTGCCTTGGTAGGTAGAGACTGTCAATGTCACTGTGAGGATGAAGGGTATGATTCACCGTCATCATTTTTCTGGTCTTCCTCTCCATTGTTTTTAGTTCTGCTTGAGTCCAGTTCACTATTCCAGCTGTGTATCTAATGACTGGAATTGCCTAAGTGTTGATTGCCTTGATGGTCTTTCCTCCATTGAGTTTGGACTTTAAGATCTTCACTGTCTTCAGCTTGAAGGATACCTAGATATTTGTTTTAATCACTTTCATCAAGACTCTTAATGTTATTTTCATGAGGCATCTTTATTCCTTCAGTTTTTACTACTTTTCCTTGTTTGATGTGGTATTATTATTATATTATATATAATACTTTTGTCGCAAGTATTATAATTGGTTGCACAGTCAACAAGATGTTTAGATTGGATTCAGCATGTTTATCCACATATCATGTCCTTCTCAAGGACCTGAAATAGACAGGTTTTGTTGTTTGATGGTGGTACAGATATCATAAAAATAACTTTGTTATTTTATTTTAAAATGTCCCTGATGTACTTTGCAAACTTTCTGAATTGTGAAACAAAGTTTATTCTTCTTGGTTTGGATGGTTGCCACTGCATTAAAGAATGAGCTGATCCCCAGGCAGAAAGCTTAGCACCTGCATCCCTATCAGTTACTCTGCTATTACCTAAGTGGCTGCACAGCAAAATGCCCAATGGGAGTTGAATTTTTTGTCTAAAGAAGGCAGGGAAAAAGAGGCTCTGGGTTTTTTCCTCTCTCTCTCTTAGGTTCCAATTAATGCGATTCATTAGCATGGTAGACATTTTCCATAGATCTATTCTCGTTCTTTCCTTATTCTGTAGTACCCGCCATCCGTCTCGCCCAATTATAGTGTGTTCTTTCCAACTACAGTATAATTAGTCGTCATTTAACAACAGTAATTGGAATAGGCAACTTTGTTGCTAAGAAACTCTGTTGTAAAGTGTAACATCGTGTGACTGCCCCAATGGCAGTTCAGACAGTTTCAGTTGTACTCATTAAGTAAATCACACATGGTTGTTAAATGTAGTATTACATGGCCATAACTTGCAACTTTCCTGCTGACTTCCTCATTGACTTTGCTTGTTGGAAACTGGCAGCGAAGATGAAATGACAGGGGGATGTTGCAGCCTTCGTAATTGTGTGCTGATTGCCAAATACCCAAATCACAATCACATCACCATAGGAACATTGCAATGGTTTCAACTCTGAATAAGTTTCCTCATTCGACATCATCCTAACTTTAAAAGCCCACTGAGTGAGTGGTTCCTAAGCAAGGGAATTCCACTTCATCATCTCTTCAAAGGACCACTGGACCAGAGGTGCTATTCAGCAGGTTCTGACCAGTTCTGGAGAACCGGTAGCGGAAATTTTGAGTTGTTCGGAGAACCAGCAAATACCACCTCTGACTGTCCCCACCACCATCTCTTCTCTGCCTCTCAAGTCCCAGCTGATTGGCTGGGTCGTCTTTTGTTGCCCTGCGCAGGAGAATGGAGCTGGAAAGCAGGTGAGTGGGGTGGGGAGGGAATGGGGATTTTACAGTAACCTTCTCCTGCCATGCCCACCAAGCCATACTATGCCCACCAAGCCATGCCCACAGAACCTGTAGTAAAAAAATTTGAATACCATCACTGCACTGGACTTACTAAAACAACATGCCTAGCTGAAGCATTATAAAGCTGACAAAAAAAGAGCCCCAGACATGTACAACAAGAACTGAGCAAGCTAAAGAGGAATGGAGCAAAACAGACGTTATAACTGTTAAGTACGCATAGCTAAAAAATCTCATTCTACATTTTTTAAAAGGTGAACATTTAAGGGATCTTGTTAATTGCATAAACCAGTACAGCTCTATTAATATAGGAAGTGGGTGTGCCGGAATAGGAGCAAATGGAAAGTGGTCAGTTCAATCAATTAGGGACGTCTTTATGAAAATAAGTTGCTCTCTGCTCGTGTAAATCTCCACCTGAAATAGGTACTGTCAGCTCAAAGCAGTGATGTTACTCTTGCCCTTTTAATGTCCATCCTTCATTTACAGGGTTAGCACTGGAGAGCTTTCTCTGTTCTTTGGACTGTGGATCCTCAATCACTGAAGAGTTTTTGTGATAGGTAGGGCAATTCCTATTGCACTCTAAACTGCCTGTCCCCCAGGCTTCACCTGTTTCTAACCCAATCCAGAAAATCCAGTCTGGATTTCAATGGGTGGCCATAGAGCTGGGCTGGTACTTGGACAATGACCATCACAAGATCTAAACAGTTTGTCCTCTGTTTTTTATTGTTCCATTCTATTAAGTATGGGAAATAAGAAGCTGAACCAGGGCTTAGTGCAACAAGGTTTATTTATAAGGGCTGAACGTGCTTGCTCAGCCTGGGACTGGCTCGCAGCGAACAGCTGAAGGGCTGGACCCAGCCAATGAGGAGGGGCAGCCGCCCCCGCAGCGCGAACGGACCTTGGTGGGAACTTCTTCAAGGTCCAGGGACATAACACCCCTTCCCCCAGATGCGAACACGCATAGTCCTTGAGGTATACGGGAGGCTTGTGCTGACGCCCAGAGCGGCGCAACTCTGGTGTGCTGTTCAGTGGATCAGAGTCCGTTGGCGACTGTTGGCTCGATGATGAGTCCCAGTACCACCCTCGGTCGGAGTAGGTCCGGGGTCAGTAGGGCTGGACGCTGGGAGTGTCCTCACGCCGTCTGGCTCGGATGGGTTGGACGCTAGGTCGCCGCAGTCATCATTTGGATTCTCTGGTCCGGCTGGAGACGTTAGCAGGTCATCGGAGTCGATGTCGCTGTGTGGAAGTTGCAGCGGACTCTCACCGGTCTGTGCCCCCGAGTCGCGGCTGACAAGGGTGCCCTGGCGTCTCCGGCTGGTCCAGATGTCGTCTCCAGACCCGGCCATCTTCCAGCTTAACCCGGTATGATCTGGGTCCTGTGATGGCTACGATTTCTCCTGGGATCCACAATGGGTCGCCAGCGAAGTTTCTCGCGAACACGGGTTCCTGCAAGACAAAATGCCTACTCCCGATGTGGAAGCGAGAGGAGAGTCAGGGCAGTAATGTGGGTGGAGCCTGTCCAATACAGTTCGCAGGCGTCTGCCCATCAGAAGCTCGGCCGGGACTTGTTGGTTACTGTGCAAGGGTTGAATGCTGGCTTAACAAGAAACAGGATAGTTTGTGGTGCCAGTCATCCTTGTTGAACCTGGCCAGGGCTTCTTTAGTGGTCCTAACAGCTCTCTCTGCTAGCCCATTACTGGCAGGATGAAAGGGGGCCGTGAAGATGTGACGAATGCCCAGGTTGGCCGTAAACGACTGAATTCGGTTGACGTGAATTGGGGACCATTGTCGGAAACAATGGAGTCTGGTAGACCGTGCGTTACGAACAGGCGAGTCAATGCCTTGATGACTGCTTGTGAAGTGGTCGTGGATAGTTGTGCCACATCAATCCACTTTGAGTAAGAGTCTACGACCACGAGGAACATTTTGCCATGCAATGGGCCCGAGGTCGATGTGAATCCTGGACCAGGGTGCGTTGGCACTTTCCCACTTGGTGGGGTGGCAATTGAGGGGATGGACGGGAAACCTGGCAGGGATGGCAGGAGCTTACCCATTTGTTGATGTCCTCATCAAGGCCGGGCCACCAAATGTAGCTTCGCGCCAACGCCTTCATTCTGACGATGCCAGGGTGGCCTTCATGCAACGCCTCCAGCACTCGGGTACGCAGAGATGTCGGGATGACCACTCGAGTGCCCCATAGCAGGCAGCCCTGTAAGCTCGACAGTTCCTGTAAGCGGGTCTTAAATGGCGTGAATTTAGCTTCAATGTCACTGCCCGGCCACCCCTCCTCACCCAGTCCAGTACCTGGGCGATCGTTTTGTCCGTTTTGGATTTATTGGCAATATCAAGGGCAGTGATTGGTAGGTCCAGTTGGGTGACTTCAAAAATGGCGTTGACCGGGCAGGGTCTTCAGCTGGGTCAGGCAGGGGCAGCGGCTAAGAGCGTCTGCGTGGGACAATGTTTTACCCGGGCGGTGCACAAGTCTATACGAGTATGCTGCTAGGAAAAGGGTCCATCTGGTCATTCTGGGGGACAGAATTTGAGGGGTCTGCTTGTCACCTGCTAGTAACCCTAAAAGCGGTTTGTGGTCGGTGACTAGCTCGAAAAAGTGGCCAAAGAGAAATTCGTGAAATTTCTTCACCGCTGTAACAGCTGCCAAGGCTTCTTTATCAATTTGACTGTAATTGCGCTCTGTTGCAGAGAGCGTCCTGGAAAAAAAGCGATAGGGGCCTCGGAGCCGTTGGGCAGTCTGTGACTTAAAACTGCCCCAATGCCGAAAGGAGATGCGTCTGCGCCAGTACTAATGGGAGGTTGGGGTCAAACTGGATAAGCACTGCCTCTGATGTGAGTAGCGACTTGACTGCGCGGAAAGCGGAGTCTTCTTTGTGTCCCCAGTGCCAAACCGTTTTTTATCCAGAAGTCTGTGGAGGGTTCTGCCACAGAGGCTTTATGGGGCAGGAATGACGCGTAAAGTTCAAGAGCCCCAAAAAGGCCTGCAGTTCTGCTTTGGAGGTTGGAGTGGGTGCCTCGTGTATTGCCTTAACCTTGGACTCCAGGGGGTGAATGCCTGAGGCGTCAATTTTATAACCCAGAAAGTCCACCTGTCTAGTGGCAATGGCACATTTTTCTTTTTTTAACTTGAGGCCATGCTGCCTGAACCTCTCCAGGACTGCTCTAACTCTCTGGAAGAGTTGGGGTCTGTTCCTGGCCGAGACTAAGATGTCATCGAAGTAGGGTACTACTCCAGGAAGGCCCTGTAAAATCCGGCCCATGAGGGATTGAAAAATGCCTGGGGCAACACTTACGCCAAACTGGAGACGCTTGCACCGGAAAGCACCCTGTGGGTGACAATGGTCTGAAGTTCTGTTGCTTTGGTCATCAACAGGGAACTGTTGATATGCTTGAGACATGTCCAATTTGGCAAAGATAGTGCCAGGTTCAAAAGTATGTAATAAATGCTGAATGACGGGTACTGGATAAGCGCTAACTTGCAAGAATTTATTGATTGTGGTCTTGTAGTCTGAGCAAATTCTCAGGCTACCATCTTTTTAGGGGTGTGACGATGGGCGTCTCCCATTTGGCGAAGTCTGTAGGCTCCAGGATCCCTTGTTTTAATAATTTATCTAATTCAAGGTCTAATTTAGGCCGAATGGCGAATGGAACTCTGCGAGGTTTTAACCGAATTGGGACTGCCTGGGGATCGACTGAAAATGAGATAGGGTGCCATTATAACACCCTAACTCATCACTGAATACGTCTGAGTAATCAGCAAACAGGGAGTCCGTGTCAGAGGTTGAGGTAGCATGGACTCCTGTTAGACCTAACCCGAGGTGGGGAAACCAATCAAGTCCCAAAAGTGTAGGGAGGTTGCCGCTCACTACCACTAGAGGTAGGTGGCCCTTAAAGGTTTTAAAATTAACAAAAAACTTGCCTCTGCCGATTACAGGAATGGTCTTCCCCTGGTAGTCCTTTAGGCTAAGCTGGCACTTCTGGAGTCGGCTTCTTGATAGGCTGGGTTGAAGCTCCTTGAGGGTGTTCCAGGAAATAATGGAGAGCGCTGACCCCGTGTCAACCTCCATGTTGCAAGGTTTACCTTCTAATAAGACGGAAAGAGAGATTTTACTAATAGAATAGCAAGTTTGATTAGTGCGGCAGTTTAATACTTGCCTTTTGGGTCCGGCATGTGCGAATGAAGATGCCCTTTGTGCTGCGTTGTGTGAGGCTTGGCATACTCTTGCAATGTGCCCTTCTTATGGCAGTTGTTGCAAGTGGCTCCTTTGAATTTGCATGTGGTCCTCAAGTGAGGTCCACCACAGGAAAGGCACAGGGTGATGTGCTTGGATGGCCCGGTGTTATCTTGTCTGGTTCCTACCTGTGGGCGCCTGGCTTTGTGAGGCGGTGAATGTCGGCCTCGTCATTTGGGTCTTCCTCGTTGACCACCTCTTCTGAGTGGACGGGAACTGCTGTTTGCTTGGTGACAGGACCTTGGATCTCGGTGGCTGAATGAGATGCCAGCTCCTCTGCCAGGGCTTCCTCGATGGCTTGAGCGAGGTTAAGGTCTTTTTGGCGAGCAGCCGTCTTTGTAGGTGCAGGTCCTTGACCCCGCAGACCAGCTGGTCTAGGAGCATGTCATCAAGATAGGTGCCAAACCCACAATGGAGTGCTGCAGTCCTGAGAGCAGCCATGTACTGATTGATGCTCTCTTTGTCCCCCTGCTTCCTCATTCTGAAGGTGAAACGTCTGGCAATCTGTGAAGGTCTAGGAGAATAGTGGTTAGTAAGGATTTCTAACAGTTCTGTCCAGGGGACATTCTTTAACTCACGTGGAGCCACAAGAGCTGTGGCAGTATCGAAGACGATGGCTCCACAGTAGGTCAGGAAATATGCTTTCTTTCGGTGTTCCCCTGCATCAGCCAATCCGATGGCGTCGATGTAATGATTAAACCGATTCTTGTATGATTCCCACTTCTCCTCATCCGGCTTGAACGCTGGGAAGGCTGGATTGGAGTTCATGTTGTGGGTCTACTGGTTAACCTGTTGGGGAAAATGCCTCCTCTCTGGGTAGCAGTAGAGGTTTAGTGCCTGTGCTAGGCAAGTGACTTCAGCTCTGGGTAAGTTTCGCAATTCCCTTCTCTCTCTCTGGGGATCAGAAGGTGTTTAGACTGCAACGGTCATTGGCAGCGTTTTGAAATTCGCGCCTGTGTGGGTGTTAGCGATTTCGTAATACAACGCTGTGTTGTATTTGAATGTGACTCAGCTGACAGCTTTTTGAATTTCGCGCTAAACGGCACGAACGGCTGCGGCTCGCAGCGCCACACTTCCTCTGTAGCTTATGCTAACGAGCTGCTACAGGCGCTTCTCACTTTCACTAGCTTGTTTGCTGATCGCTTTCTCTGGGTTGCGGCTCAGCGTTCGTTCTTTCGGGCTGATCACTCTCTCTGGGTTGCGATCAGCGCTTGCCCTTATTTTGGCTGATCGCTCTCTCTCTGGGCTGCGGATCAGCATTTTAGTGATTCAGCGTTCGTTCTCATTTCGGGCTGATTGCTCTCTCTGGGTTGCGGTCAGCGTTTGCCCTTATTTTGGCTGATCGCTCTCTCTCTGGGCTGCGGATCAGCGTTTTAGTGATTCAGCGTTGCAGCTTGCCTCTGGTAGCCATCCCATCCTCGTCGCCAGTATTAGGTATGGGAAATAAGAGGCTGAACCAGGGCTTAGTGCAACAAGGTTTATTTATAAGGGCTGAACGTGCTTGCTCAGCCTGGGACTGGCTCGCAGCGAACAGCTGAAGGGCTGGACCCAGCCAATGAGGAGGGGCAGCCGCCCCCGCAGCGCGAACGGACCTTGGTGGGAACTTCTTCAAGGTCCAGGGACATAACACATTCCATGAAGGGAATGAAAAATGATCTCCTAATGATTGCCTTTTTTTCCAGGGATTCTTTCCTGTTCATTAATCCACCTGCCTTTCTTTTTATTTCCCACGTGTTGGCACATGTGATGTCTTCAAAGACCTCTTCCTACATCATCTCCTTTGACCTGACACAGAGCCTTCCCTTTTTTTTATCTTTTCCCCTTATGATAAAGCCATAGCTCCAATGTTCTAATAATCAGAGAAATAGGGAACAGCTGTTACTTTATGCTTAAAGTCCATAGAAACTTTTTAGTAAGGAAAACCTGATTGTTCAGCTTCACTGAAATTATGTTCTCAAGGACTTAAGATGTCTCAAGTCAGAAAACAACAGCTTTTAAGGGAAGCTGGAAAACAACCTTAATTTTTAATTTTAAAACACAATTAGTCATTTTTAAAAGGGACTGTTGTTTAATTTCAAATTAATCTCCTTCTACTCGATTTAAAGGAGGAGGGTAGGAAATAGCCAAACACGTAACTTCTGTAGTTGGGGCCATAATAAAATTTAAGAATGAATCAATGAATTGATAGATAAATAATTTGATGCAATCAATTATGTCCTACCTCCACCTAGGTCATATGCTTATATTCTCACACTTTGTGCTAATATTATGACTAATCAGATGGACAGTAGCAGTTCTTCTTTTGCAATATACAGACTTCTGCCTTGCAAAACTGGAAGGGCAACTAAGGTTTCATTGAGGTTCATGACTAGGGAGTTATTTGAATCCAGGCCTATCAACCCCAATAAATGATTCTAATTCTGCCTTCCTCTGCCTGGGTACACTTCTGAGGTGTGGATTTCAACTCACAGAATGCTCTAACCCCAACCATATTGAGAGTCTTGAAAACTGAAATCCTGATGTGTATCTGTACTTGTGTTCATCGATGTGTACAGAAAGTGAATACCTCTAACATAACATAAAGCTTTGTGCACTGGTAAGAGATCAAGTGGCCCACAAAACTGAGGTGTGTACTTTTATAGGCAATTAATTTGAATCAGCAATTATTATTGCATTATATTCATTTTAATTTAATAAAAATAAAAATTTAATGTTATGACTTGGTCCTAACCAGAGCCAGGACTACCTCGCTTTGCAAGAGTCTCTAAAATTAGTTTCAATGCACTTGGCGTTCCTAGCCAAAAAAGTAGAGAAACTGGGTGTACAGGATTTTTATGTCAGTTCATTTCCCTTTTCCAGTTAATCTTTATTTTTTTGGGGGGGGAGGGAATCTCATCATAAAGGCTTTGAGATAAAATGCAGTACGTGTGGTTCTAGCAAACTTCTATCCCCACTGAAAATGATTATCATAATATCATATTACTCTAGAAAGACTCTAAAAGAATGCAGAGAAGAGCAACAAAGATGATTAAGGGCCTGGAGGCTACAACATATAAAGAACGGTTGCTAGAATTGGATATGTCTAGTTTGATGAAAAGAAGGACTAGGAGAGACATGATAGCAGTATTCCAATATCTCAGGGGCTGCCACAAAGAAGAGGGAGTCAAGCTATTCTCCAAAGCGCATGAGGGCAGGACAAGAAGCAATGGGTGGAAACTAATCAAGGAGAGAAGCAAATTTGTCTGAAATAGCACAGGGTTTCCTGCCTAAGCAGGGTGTTGGACTAGACTAGAAGACCTCCAAGGTCCCTTCCAACTCTGATATTCTATTCTATATCAATTCACCCAATTGAATTCATAGCTTTTTTAGATGAGGAACCTTCCCCCTCCATAGAATAAAACAATATAATCAATAAATAACGAAACCAAAGTCAATGTGGTCAATAAATGAATAAACTTGCCCAGGTCAGCAAGTTTTATTTTCCCCATTTTTCAGTTTCCTTTTGAAAAGGCGCATTTCAAAACTGAAATGGAGAAAAGAAAGACTCAACCGAGGCATTTCCAACATGAACTTCAGCCACAGAGGGAGCGACACGGATATCAAGGTAAACTGCTTCTCCTTTATATAGCAGTCGGCTAATTAGCACAGCGCCTGCGGTCTCACCAAAGGAGCTTTAGGCACATCCATTGATGTGCATAGACAAACAAGCACCTAGCTGTTTTGCGTGGAGGTTTTTTTTTTCTCCTCAGCTCAACAACAGTTCCAAATGGTAAAGGGTTTTAGGAAAATAAAAATATGGGGGTAAACCAAAACACTTGCAGGCCTTCCTTTAATTGTAATGTGTGATGCAAAAATTCAGTCCTGCCTTGACTGGGTTTTTTTTTTTTAAATCATTGATACCTGTTGAATTTCTTTGTGACATTGTATACATGACCGACCGTCTCAACCCACTGGCCCATACCGCTCATGCTGGCAAAGGAGGCATGCTGCGGGTCCCATCAGCCTGAATATTCTGCCTGGTGGGATCCAGGAGAAGGGCCTTCTCTTCTGTTGCTCCTGCCTCTGGAAGAACTTACCCCACTCCCCCCATGTGAGGTTGGCCCAATCCTCCTATCTTTTTGTAAAGATCTAAAGACATGGCTGTGCCAGTCAGCTTGGGGCCCAGTGGGAGATCAGTGCAATGTTGTGGTTGATTAATAACAGACCCCACTTTTTGCCCCTACTCTGCTCCCACCCTCCCACAAGTATCTTTGATTTTAATGTTTGGTTTTAACATTTTTGGTGTAACTAAGATGTAACTGTAAGTCACCCAGAGTTAACCTACAGGCGGCCAATCAATCAGTCAGTCAGCCAGCCAGCAAGCAAGTAAATAAGTAAATAGATAAATAAATAGATAAATAAATAAATGCAGAAGACACATATTTTTTATTAGGAGAAACTGTGCAACTTATTTGGTAGAGACCTTCAAATTGTATCTCTTCTGCAGGATCACCACTGACCTGTGAGGCACCTTTGTGCAAAAGCTTTTTTGCCGTCAAAGTTTGAAGTCATGTCGTATGTCAGCTGCAGTTTCCAGGTGCTTCCTTCTCTTTTTACTTCTACATCTCCACGTGGACCTGGAGTTGAAAGTTGATGGGCTTCTTTCCCTGAGCTGGTGCCCTGCATTGCAGCACTGGGCTATTACTGTACCCGTTGTTTGGCGTGCACACCCATGTCATGATGCCATTTTACAGTGCACAACTTGCAAATGTATGCTTGCAGTGGCCCTACAGATGCCACTTCCAACTGGAGCATTCTCAATCTTGGTAGATGCGATGGAACATGAACCTGGGAAGGAATGGCGGGGGTGGGTGGTGGGGGTGGCTTGAGAATACCAAAGTTTCTCAGGAACAAGACAGTAGATGCCAAAGAGAAGTCCAGATTAAGAGACTGCCCAGTCCTGAGTTGGATGGAAGAGGGGCAAGAAGTTCAGAATAGCCACATTCTAAACTCTCTTAGGATAAATCTATTAGGGTAGAGGATTATAGCTTTAGTTGGCAAGATTTTATTCATTAGGTATAAGGAAATAAAGGATTGGACTATATTGGATTTCCCTATTGTATTTGAGTTTAGGTTTGGTGTATGACTTCTGCTGAACAGCTGAAAAACCAAGGACTGGACCTAGTGGATACGAGACCACTAGGAAATTATAGAGCAGTAGGCTAGACTTAGATCTCAAAAACAAAAAATTGCAGGTGCTTGGATGTATCCATTGTGTCACTGGGCATAGAGATCAACTCAAAAGAATCTTTAATTTTAAAAAAGGAAAAATATAATGAAAAAAATCATCAATAATTATACAGTAAAAGAAGCAAAAGCATTACAATGATTAAATTAAAAAGGAGGAAAAAGAAACTAATAAGAGAAAAGAAAAAGATCTGTACAATGTTAATATAAAATTTATTCAATCATTAAACCCACTGTTAAATCTAGACTATATAGAAACACATTGATCTTTTCATTTTTTTAAAATATACAGACATTTCAAAAACTGATGATGCGTATCTTGAATATGTTCTTAAACATCAGCAGAATAAGGTTATTTTCTCATTTATATAAAATTGCTTTCTGTGCCAAACCTCAGACTCAGGAAAGAGACTGTATTGTTAGGGGTCCTCAGAGACTCTACTTACACACACACTTTTTCACAACATGTATCCAATGCAAAATGTCTGTCAATAATGAAATGACATTAATGAATCAAAAAAAAATATTGCAGACTACAGGAACCAGGAGCACCATTCAAGTGACCCTGAGGACACAGATAAACCTCCAAGTACTTCAACAATCCTCTAAAAGGATGCAAATGACCAGCTGCCTGAAAGGAGTATAAATCCTTCCATTCCCCACTCTCCTGTCAGAGCTGAAAAAGCTTCTTGGATGAGAAGCGAAACCTCTTCAAAGAAGAAACAAGGAAGTCCAGTTGCCTCCTGAAAAAGCACCTTTGGGATAGTGAATTAGAAATGAATAGTGTTTAGCATGTTACATTTTTTTTTTATTTTGTGAAATAGACATTATTTTTCTAAGCTACGCAGGTTCGCAGAAATCATAGTTCAAAAGTCATAGTGCAATGTTTTGTCTCTGTCTTATTTTTTTATGTATCTGCCTTAGCAAACAATATGTCCAGTTGTCCTAAGAGATATGGTCAAGAGGGGCCTCCAGCCTCCACATGTCATTCTTTTCACCAGCTGTTATGGGACAGTCACTGCATGGGTCATATCCAAAAAAAAACCAATGAACTCACTCACTCACTCACTCAGTCCACTTAGTATTTGTGGCTTAATAATGTGTTGCTATTTTGCAGGTTGATCTCCATTATCTTTGGTTCTAGCAATGAATGTAAAGTTCTTTAAAGTTCTTGCATGGGTTTCAGACTTCATGCTTTGATATGCTTCATCACCTTTTCACCTTTTAAAATGCTAATAATGAAGCCTAAAATTTGACACAACAATACTATTAATTAATATCTGTCACTCTTCCAGAAACATGTTAGCTATTATCTTGCAACATGTGTCACACACTTCCTGAATTGTAATTTTATTTTAATAACCCTTGCCACCGCACTCCTTCACCCAGTGAAAGGGGCTCTTATTTCCACAATGTTTTATATTCATTTTAGTACAATATGCTGCTTCTCTAACCCTTTTTCTTGTGGAGGTATGAAAAGCTTCACATTCATGCACACGAAGAAGCAAAGTTAATAGCTTTATGCATTGTTTTAGAATAACATGTGCTTTATGCCTATTGTTGTGATGTTTAATAAATTCAACCACTTGAGTCATGAAGCTGCCAGTTACTTTTTCCCACCTCTGTACCTTTAGACCTCCTTTGACTATTTTACTTTTTTTTACAGATCATTCAAGTGGGAGAAGATGCCACATTTTCACACTGTATTTTGTGTCCAAATATTTTAAGTCATTGTTTATATGGCCTAAGAGTGCTTTGGCTGGCCTTGCAGTGGCAACAGAAACTCTTGTGAAATGATACGCCTAGGAAAGTTTCTGACTGTATTCCACACTGACCTGATCATGTTGAAACTTCATGGTCATGAAAGACTGCAGATGGTTAGTACTGACCAAACAGGAATGGGCATTTGGTAAAGGAAATAATTTTGCAGAAAAGATTTCAAGGAAATGGTAATGTTATTCTAGTGTCAATTATTTCTATTTTGCTTTAGGCACTGCTTGCTTGGATAGCACCTCTAGTAAAATGTCTCCCTCACTAGAGGTTCGTTTCAAAGATCAATTAGTGGGATTATCAGCAAGCTTAGAAAACCAAGAGAAGGTGTTTGAACGTAGCAGCAAGCAAGGTAACAGGCTGAGATTATAGAGTCAATTGGCAATTGAGAGTAAAAGATTTCAGTGAGATTTTTTGCTTATTGAAACATTTAAGAAAAGCAATTGAATGGGAAAAGGGAATAATGTGCAGTAATAAGAATCTGTGCTGGGCTTCAATTGCCCAGGGCTTGGGTACTCTTCTAAAAGTAGTGAGACTTCCCACCCCCCACTTTATGTCTGCCAATGCGTTAAATCGATAGCTGTGGGCTGTTCTCTGAGTTCCCCTTTCTCTGAAGTTAGGTTACTGCTGACTGGGGAACAGTAGTTTCATTAGAGGAACAAAACAGTGGGGGAAGTCACAGAAGGTTTAATTAGCACTTTAAAAGTTCTTTTACATTGCTTGCAATTTACTGGTGTTCCTCTCTTGCCTGGTAAGGACATTTTTGATTGCAGTACTCTAGCTTCAGAATGACCCCTCCTCATCAAATGCAAATCTTTCACAACCTTCCTTGTATGCCCAATCACACTGGGCCAATAAAGAATTCTGTTCTATTCTGGTGCCAGATCAAAACGACATTTTCAGGCATTGAAGAAATGTCAGCAGGTTTGGCAGAATTTGAGAGAATCCCCAAAGCCACTTAGTCCAGTTCATTACCATCAGTGAAAATCACTATTGAAGTATCCTTGGGAAGGAGTCATTCAGCCTTTGTTAAAACCCCTTTACAATCTATAGCTTTTCAAGTTAATCTTTTCTAATGTCAAATTGCTTGCTTTTATCAATAAGTTCTTACTAATATTTAGTCAAAGAGCTCCTCCACACAGTAATTCAAGCAGTTATAGCTGAATCAAATCAGACATCTATAAATGAAATGTTGCCAAAGGAACCTGGGAAAATCAGGAAAATGTTCTGCACAAGATTTAAGCAAATAACATGTTTATACTCAGGAAAGCAGTTGCCTTAATACTTTTTAAAACAACAAAAGATTCACAAATATTTCTTACCTTATGAACACCTTAGAGATGCTAGAAGGGTCTAAAATGTTCCAGAACTTAATTCCTGGACCATATTGGTGAGTAATAGCACTTTTTTATGTTATTAAAAGTGTCTGTTATTTGCGGTTATAATTTTGGTGGGATTTTCACCACCCCTATCAAGAAGCAGAACCACAACCAAAACTGGGAAGCAAATCAACTCCCTTCTTCATTTGAGAAAAATAATCTCAAGATAAACAGCTAAAGGCAATATTGGCCTTTGATTCTTTGGATGAGAATTTCTATTTAGAGCCCCTTGTCTAAAACTTAGATTCTCAGACACTGCACTCTAACATATACCAATGTTTTTCAAGCTTGGCAGCTTGAAGAGGTACAAGCTTCAGTTCCCATGCTGGCTGTGGAATTCTAGGAGTTGAAGTCCACCTCTTTTCCAGCTACCAAGATTGAGAAACATTGGCTCACCCCTTAAAACACCCATCTTTTTAGCCTTTCAGAAAACTTTAAAATCTTGCGTTTCACACAACTGGTGGGCTAGACTGGCATGTGAGCTGGAAGCTCTATGGTCTGGTGTCCAAGAAGAAAGATGCTCTTTGTTTTTTGCCCCTATATTTAATTAATTCTTATCATTATGTAATAAAAGTGGTGTATGAGTTTATCAGTTATATGTACATACAAATGCCAATTGCATTCTATTCCATGATCCTTTCTCATATTTCCAGTAATACATTTTTTCTGGCACTTTCAGACTGGACTTTTTTGTTGCCTAATAATAAAGTTCACATTTAAAACCAGAAAAAACAATTTAGATCAGAAAAAAATCCAAATAATTAGATTTCAAACAGTACCACATAACTTGTCTCTCCAGATAGCAATGAATCTCTATATTTAGGTCAGAATTCCTAATCCCTTTTTGTCAACAAATAGGCAAGTTTCAGAAAAGGGAGAGAGAGACATGAGATCAGATAGCTGGTATAAGGTGGATAATAGAGAAAGCAAGAGAAACAACATATTATCTTTCTTCCATTGATACACCATAATGTGAAACATATGAAGACTTATGGGCTATTGTACAGAGGAATCTTTGCCAGGAATAGAAGCTACTGGAAGAACTTAACTTGAAGGAACAGAATGGTTTGGAATGAAAAAGAGGGTGAGATAAGATTGCATTTGCCCCATCGTTGTTCAACTTATATAAGAAGTAAATTATAAAAATGGCAAGATTGAAAAACCTGATAAAGTACTAGTTAAAATAGCAGTCAAAATGATATTGGTCTGAGATATATGGGCAGTACCATTTTGTTAGCTAAAAGTAAAGAAAATGTGGAAAAGCATATTATGAAAGTAAAAATACAAACTGAAAAATACGGGCATGATGTTAAATATTAAGAAGACAGAGTAACATCATCTTGCATGCTTAATGAATCTATAGTGAAGCTTATTAGTAGAACTAAAGATGGCAGATAAATTACTGGAATGGCTTTAGAAACGCTAGGAAAATTATAAGTTAGGATGGTGTTTGTCCATATAGTCACCATGAAGTTTTAAAATGTGCCTATCTATTTCATAGATTTATATTCTACCTTTCCTTCAGAGGCTCAAGGCACTGAATGTACTATTCCCACCTCACATTTTCCTCATGATAATTGTGTGTACTAGTCTGGGCCAAGAGAAACTAAAAAACACAAACCTTAAACACTATGCCTTTTGCTAATCTTTGTGGTTCCAAAGCCTCATTGACTTCTGTCAATCTTAGTCTCATGAAATATCCAGAATAATTGTAGCTTTAAAGCTGTTGTCACCAAATATGGTGGGCTATTATTTAAAACTGCTTAGAGACTTCAAATCGCCATTTGTTTCTGGAATAGGTTAGTACAGCTGGACTTCTAGAATTTATAGAAACCTAAAAGATGTCTGAGATATTATATACATATTTTTCTTTCCCCTGGAAATTGCTAGACTCATAAATGTCAGAGATGTCTTCTGAGAACAAAGACAAGTGAACCAAGTAAAACATTGATACACAGCACTCAATTTTTACTTTTCAATATACAGAGAAAATACAAAGTATTGTGGTGACCACAACAGTTTTGATATTATTTGTGTCTCTCCAGACTACTGTCTGTTCTCAACATTGCCAAGTATGAGGAAAGGAAACAATGGGAGAAAGGGAAGTAACAGATTTCATTTTCTGTCTTCTGAATACAGCTTTTGGGGTGGCGGGGGGGAGGACAGGATGGAATTTTTACAAAACAATCAAAAGCATTGGGTACCAGGTGCTGAAAAATATCTTCTTTCCCAGAAGTTCCTCAGATTTAGTAGTTTCACAAGGCATTTCACCTGTAGATGTGCCTGAACAGTTGTTAAGCCCTGGATTTATGTCGATGATATATTGGCCAATGGATCATATTATATGGGTTTATTGCAATATTATTTTGGATAGAGGAGGGAAGACGTTATTTGATGTATTTGGTTGCAGTTACATGCATTGGGTGCACTATAAATATTCAATCAAACAACTAATCAAGCCATGTCTGAATGGTCATTTGGGTGTTGATGTTATGGAATTGCTTGCTAATTGTGCTGCCAGGCACAATTATCAAGATACAAAAATTTATGCCACCAGATAAAGACTTAATGCACCAATTATCACATTAAACAAGAGGAAAACCTTCTAGGCACCAATTCCACCCGCGCTTTTTACAATTTTGTAAACAACAAACTAAAAGACTCAAGGTCCATCCCACCCCTGATAGGACCTAATGGTAAAGACTGCAATGACGACACCATTAAAGCCAACCTCTTTAACACATTCTTCGGCTCAGTATTTGTAAACAGCAATAGATCATGCCCAGTATTTCCTAGCCGAACCACAGACAACTACAATGATCTAATACATATTGATTTTACAGAAGACAATGTTGAAAAAGCACTATGCAATCTAAAACCATCTCTATCTATTGGACCGAATGGAATATGTGCCTACTTCTTAAAAAAGCTATCCACTGCCATAGCCGAACCTCTAAGCATAATCTTTGAAAAATCTTTCAGGACCAGCTCCTTGCTTAACCTATGGTCACAAGCCACGGTCATCCCCATCTTCAAAAAGGGAGAGCCCAGCCTAGTTGAAAATTACAGACCAATCTCCTTATGCTGCATCACCTGTAAAGTCATGGAACCAGTTATTAACCAATCCATTATCCTCCACTTAGAAACAAACAACCTACTCTCCAATAAACAATTTGGTTTCAGGAAAAAACTATCCTGTAATCTGCAACTCTTACACTGCAAAAACATATGGACTACACAACTCGATCAGGGCAAAGCAATAGACACAATCTACATAGACTTCTGTAAAGCCTTTGATTCAGTGGTACACCACAAACTACTCCTAAAACTAAAATCTTATGGTATCTCTGGACACCTGCATAACTGGATAGAAGCATTCCTGTCAGACAACAAATGGTCAAATTGGGAGCGTCCTATCAAATTCTGTACCTGTCAACAGTGGTGTCCCCCAAGGCAGTGTTCTAGGACCAACTCTCTTCATACTCTACATAAATGACCTCTGTGATCATATTAAGAGCAACTACGTTCTTTTCGCTGATGATGTAAAGCTGTTCAATACCACAGACAATACTGCTACCCTTCAAAAAGATCTTGAGTATGTATCAGAATGGTCAAACAAATGGCAACTTCAAATCTCAACCAATAAATGCTCTGTCTTACATATTGGCAAAAAAAATCAGAAAATAAAATACAAGCTGAATAGTCAAGATCTTGTTGATGATCCAAGCTCTGTAAAGGACCTTAGAATACTCATCTCTAATGATCTAAGTGCTAGAGCCCACTGTAACTACATAGCCAAAAAGGCATTAAGAGTTGTTAACCTAATTCTACGTAGCTTTTTCTCTGGTAATATCACACTACTAACTAGAGCATACAAAACATTTGCTAGACCAATACTCGAATACAGCTCATCAGTCTGGAACTCACATTGCGTATCTGATATTAGCACAGTTGAGAAAGTCCAGAAATATTTCACAAAAAGAGTTCTCCACTCCTCTACTCGTTGTAGAATACCTTATGCCACCAGACTTGAAATTCTAGACCTAGAAAACCTTGAATTACGCCGTCTTCGGTCTGATCTAAGTATGGTATATAAAATCATACATTGCAATGTCCTACCTGTCAATGAATACTTCAGCTTCAACCATAACAACACAAGAGCACACAATAGATACAAACTCAAGGTTAACCACACCAAACTTGATTGCAGGAAATACGACTTCAGTAACAGAGTGGTCAATGTCTGGAATACTCTACCTGACTCTGTAGTTTCTTCCCCAAACCCCCAAAACTTTAACCTTAGACTGGAAAAGGATGATTGACCTCACCCATTTCCTAAGAGGTCTGTACTGGGCGTGCATAAGCGCACCAACATGCCTACCGTCCCTGTCCTATTGTTTCTGTTATTTTTCTTATATGTACCCATTTCATGTATTCATAACTATATATATATTTATACCTATTATCTTGTAAGCAATTGACAAATCAAATAAATAAATAAAATAAATAAAATCTTCTGTATACTGAATTTCTTCTTGGTAGTTTGTTTTAATCTATTTGTAATTTAATTTTTATTTTAACCCTTGAAAAGTTTCAGAAATCATTTTTAATTGGACAGTCTAAAACTACATAAATAAATAAAACAAAATCTACTACAATATGAAACCATATTCTTTCAAAATCTGGGGGAAGGGGAAGGAAAGCAAAACCAAAGCAGAATCATTCATCCTGCAGATATGCAGAGGAGAACACACTTCAAGTGGCAACTGAAAGATACCACAGAAAACCATCCTGCAACAATGATAAGATAGTACAGTCTACTTCTTGGAATAGATAGCAATCTTTTGTCTCCTTTGAGAGGGGGGGGAGGGAGGGAGGGAGGGAGAGAGAGAGAGAGAGGGAGAAATAAGATCTTATTCTCTCTTATTCTCTCTCTCTGATCCAGTTGAGGATTACACAATGTCTTGATGAGGGCCTTTCTTTGGAATATGCTGCCTCCTCCCTAGGAACCCTATCCTAACACTTTCCAGAATTGCTGGGATGGTAGTTGTCAGTTTTCCCAGCTGACATGATTAGTGAAGATTATGTTAGGGCTTGGAGCCACCAACTAACTGATACTATGAATCCAGCTTTGTTATTTCATGTGACCTGCCTATTTATTTACAACCCCCCCCCCCCCAATACACACACCTGCCAATGTTCTCTTGTGGAGTTTCCTGCTTCTGCTTCCTGTCCCTTTGGGTGTGTGGAAGCACATTATAATTTTATTTTATAATTTATGTTGGGCAGGCAGGGCCGCCTATTCTGTGCTCATTAGGTGTGCTCCAAACACTGTGTTATTTATTTGAGAGACTGTGTCTTGGGTCAATGCGTAATCAGGCATGCTGCTTGCCCAGGGGACCAAGTGGTTCCGGCTTCTTCATTAAAGTTGTAATGAGGCTGTTTTTGAAGACTATGTATTCTCTGTGTTATCTTCAATAGAAGGAAGAGGCATTTTATGTACATCCCCATTGTCTCTTCATTAGGCAACCAGAGGCTCTGAAAATTATTCTCACCAAATGTATCAGGGAATTAGGCAATCTTTCCAAATACCATAACACTGATATTCCAAACTGGGAAATGCATCTTCTGGGGTATGGCTTGGAAACGGAATATCAGTTAATAAACAATATTTCAGATTTCACACTCTTTTTAAGTTGAAATTTAGGAACTGATCTATCAGGCACAGCTGCTATACGACACCCACTGATTCAAAGTAGAACTCAGTGACATATAGGATTCGTGTGTTTAAAAGAGAGAGTATCCTTGTGCACATGGCGAACAATTTTCCCTTATTATGGTGTAACTCCACAACCCTTGCCATGGCAAAATTAAATGTTCCAATTGGGATATATTTATAAGAGCCACGGTAACGCCGTGGTTAGAATGCAATACTGCAGGCTACTTCTGCTGATCACCGGCTGCCAGGAGTTTGGGTCTCATTAGGCTCAAGGGTGACTCAGCCTTCCTTCTTTCCGAGGTTGGTAAAATGAGAACCCAGATTATTGGGTGAAATATGCTGACTCTGTAAAACCGCTTAAAGAGGACTGTAAAAGCACCGTGAAGCAGTACATAAGTCTAAGTGCTATTGCTATTGCTATTGGGCAACGTCATGCCTCAGTCCTCTTAACTCACATATTTATTTAAGCAATTTTACACGTTTGCCCATATCATCAGGAGCAACTCTGAGTGACGTACAACAATCAAATGAAACAACACATAAAAACCCTCATGATAAAAAAATATAAAATAATCATTATTAAAAGTTTAAAAATACTATTAAAAATTCAAATCTATAAACCACAAGGCATGGATAGTTATTTTATCGCATTAATCAACAAGCAATCCCATTGGAAATAAGTGGAAGTTTCTCAGCAATAGGGTTAAGATCATCCATTGCTCATATCCCATGAAGGCCATATTTGGACATTTGTACAGCTAACATAGTCAGATGGTTTCTAAATGACATGTCAGATGATCCTTGTTTAAATTTTTAATAGACTGTTTTGCCTCTCAAATTAAAAAATGGAATTGGCCACTGATTTATGTCATCTGCAGTCTGCACTGCAGTTGGAAATGTAGCAGTGATTAAGAGCCTTAGATCCTTAGTCCATTTTCTACTTCCTTCTTTCCATTATGTGAAGATCAACTCCATGGAGAATACTGAAAAAGAAATCAGAAAAGAGAAGAGGATGACCAAATCTCATTGAATGATTGGTTGTTTGGTTGATTGATTGATTATATGCCATCAAATCATTTTCAACTAGCTGCTAGGAGATTTTTCCTCCTATCTGATTCTTTTCCCAGACTTATCACCCCAAACTACAGTTTATTTATCTGGGAGGTCATGTGACAGAATGCCAGGTGGCAGGATTTTAATAATCTTGATTTAGCATTATAAATAAACAGAACCAATAACAGTGGTCTCAGCTGCTGTTTTGAATTTATGCTTGATTAATAATTCTCATGTTGAAGTTCATCTGGCAGGCACAGTACTGGAGTATGCTGGTTTAAAGGAACAGATGGACATAAATGTCCAGTAGCATTTAACAAGAATAGTAAGGATTGAAATGAAAACATCATACATATAATCTTGTGCAGAATGCACCCAAGAATGTGTATAGTTACATGGGACTGTAGTTCATATAAACCCAAGGGAAATTTCCTTGATGTCTGCTGAGCTTCTTGCCCCACCTGAATTTATGCTTGAGATTAATTTATGAAAAATTAGATGGGAAGCTAGCATGCCAGAAAGCAAAGCATTCTTGATAAACCAGTGCTGGCACTTGTCAGGTACTGCATTCTTTTCTAAATATTTAAACCCCATGCCTAAGCTTCAGTACTACACCTGGGTAGATTTATATACCATTAGATTCACTTATCTGAGAAAATAGCACATGTTCAGGATGCACATAGAGGCAGAAACTGTTGAATAGGCGGCATTGTTTGATAAATTAATCTGGTATCTAGTTAAGGTGTAGTTGTAAATTTAGAATAGGTATGACAACAAGCCTCCAATGACATCCCAAAGGAAATCAAACTGCATAAATACCTTGGGTGCTCAGGACATTTTACTTAACGAAAGGTATGACTGGGCCCACCTTCAAAATATGTGAATGTATATCCATATGCTTGGCAAATATTGAAACAGCCCAACTGGAATATAGTTCAGTCACAAAGCCTGAAAATATATTTGAATTTGTGAGCTCAGTATTCAAAAAGCTTCTAACATGACTGTTTTAGCTGTCAATTTACCCGTTATCAGTTCTGCTTAGAGGAGAGGAAGATCAAGAAAATCATGGTTGGGTGAAGCTGATGAGAGCTTCAAAAAAAGAGAGATGAAAAATTTAAAAAACAAATGGATTTGATGGAAGCCAAGATAAGGAATAGAAAGATATATTGGATTATATTGGAGAAAACTAGACATATTTCTTTTCTTTTCTTAACACTTGCCTTTCAATTATTTTGTTTATTACTTCTGTTCCTTTGTCTGTGTTTTGGATAATATTGCTTAATGAATTGAGTACATGTGTCTCCTGAGATCTTAGATGCACAGTATTTTTCTTTAAATAATTCTCTGAAGCAAAAAGCCTTTCTTTTATTAAAAGAAAAAGAAATTACAAATCTATTTTAGGTTAAAACAGGCTAAAATAGCTCCAGAACACCACTAAAACAGATTCACATAACCCAATCATTAATTAATTTCTACACCACAGCATATAAAAATAGCTACTTAGTACATCAAGACATAAACAAGAGGAAATGAGCTTTCTTTTTCAGATAGTTGAAATGGCTCATGCATTAATTTCTTATTACACTTGTTAATTTAATTCCTTATTTCATATTAACATCTCAAGATTGACAGAGTTTTTTAGTTAGTTGTCCATGAGTCTCTTATGCTAAAATATTCCTAAAATAGTCAAACATTTAACAAATAAATGTTTTATTGAGATAGCATATTCATTATACTTGAGATCTATGCATTTCCTTCTGTCACCTTCTTTTACAATTCTGTCACGTCTGGAAGTCTGATAAGAACTACATATTTAATTAAAGATCTTGACATTTTCCATTTTCAGAGATCTTATAATTTTTAGATTTTTAAGTGACATGGCATCACTAGATGTTAGCTCAAGGAACATAGGATGTAGTTATCATATTCATAGTTATTCTCTCTCTATTTCTTTGGAGATACACACACACACATGCTTACATACAGGACCCTGGGTGAGAAAGTTTGACACATAATGGCAGAATACAAGATGCAGGCAGGAACAGCAGTCTCTGAACAGTACAACCAAGGAGCTGACATTGCATAAAGGAACAACTGCAAAGTGTATAGGATAGATCTTTCCAGGTCCAGATGGAAGATTCCACAGAAGATTGTGGAGAATAACAGGACTAAGATCCTGATGAACTTTCAGATCCAAATGGAGGGGTAAGTACTAGCAGTCAACCACACATCATGATAGTAGATAAGAAGCAGAAAACAGTAGTGATCATAAATGTAGTGGTACAAAGTGATAGCAACAGCATGAGAAGCTGAAGAAATATCAGGAACTGAAGGAGGAACTACAGAGGCAGCCAAAGTAATCCCACTAGCCGCAGGAGCATTCGGGGCTCCTAAGCTGGGAAAGTAGCTCCAATAGATCCCAGGAATAACATTCTAGCTCTCACTGAAGAGTGCAGTCTTAGGAACAACTAAGATACTGTGTCAGAACCCTCAAACTCCCAGGCCAAGGAAGAGAATTTTAAAGTGTGTGTGTGTATGTATGTATTTGATTCACTAAATTCATTACAAAACCAGATGGTGTTTTTCCCCCAAATTAATTCAATATGTTTATCCTCCTACTATCTGTGTATCTCAGCGACTGTCCCCTTGGTTACTGAAAAATTGGGGGAAATCGTTTCTTACTCTTAATGTAACAATATTGTGACTTTTGGAACCCCTCAAGATATGTTATGTACTGGAGAATACACTAGCAATGCATCTTGATATATTTTAAGATAAAAAATGTATCTATTTGGACCTTAGGTGTGTATGTGGCCTTTGAATGACCTTTTTGGGAGCTTAGAGCTCTCCATTAGAGCTGGTAAGATCAGCAGCTCATTTTCTCACCAGTTTAAGCTGAAAACACACGGAAACTGAAGGGTAAGTTATCAAACCTAACATGATTGTATAAGCAAATTAATCCTCTCTCAACCTGATAAAAAAGGGGGAAACCTTCTTCCCACCCTTTTATATATGATATGACTGCACACGTTTTGCATCATTGCTCTGCCTATTACAGCCATCACTCTCCCCAAAAATGTTAGGTGCAGCCCCACTCACCCAAAGTTGCCTTGCCTCCTATTATAAGGTATTCTTCCTATTATATTTGCAGAATAGATCCAAGCATGCATCCCCTCTAGAAGGGCTGAATAATGCTTTTCTGTATAATTCTTCCACTTACATTTTAGAACTGCTAGTTCAACTAGATCAAAATTTAAAATAATCCACCAACCCTACTGCCATTGTGACAGCCAAGAGTGTAAGCCGAAGTGAATTCCAGTGACTAGAGAAGAAATGTACTTGCATTTCTTAGGACTCCAATTAGCTTTTAAGGCTGGTTCTAGTTGGGAGTAGCTTGATGGGGTGGGGTGGGGGAGCATTTAATGGGCCATTGCATAAAGTTCCCATATATATTTAACATACAGCTTATTTCCAAGTCAAATTTTGCTGTCCTAGAATTCAGAACTAGGCTGCATGCAGGCTGGATGTATGGCACTTTGGGACATTCGTTTTGACTTAAAGAAAAATCCATCTCTATCTTCACAGGTTTTGTGTGCTTTTAATAATATGCAATCATTTCAAGGGTGCTATATAAATGTGAGCTCCCCTTCTCTTCTCAATATATCCAAACATTGTATTAAAATTGAAGTCATATGGAAGATAACATATTAGAATTCCAGTATATCCATTATAGTGGAGAGAATAAGATTATATTTCTTAGATTTTTCTCTTCTTTTTTTAGGTCTTTAAATCTTTTGAAGATGAAGGAACTTTGCAGTTTGAGACATTATAGAAAAATCTTCCTTAAAAAATAGAGCCCGTGATCCTTCATTAAGTTTTACCTATAATTTGGAAAGCAGCTGTAGGTATTCATTCTCTTTGCTAGTAGCGTAAATCAGGCCTCTAGTGTTGAAAAAGGGGGAAAATTCTAAGTGCTGAACTCAGCTTTCAAGGTAAAGTGTGAATCTTTGTTGTTTTGAGCATTTGATGAGGGGCAGAACATTCAGTTCCTCACAATAATTCAGATCTTCCCACAGTCAATTTGAAACAAAGAACAATTACCAGCTGCTTTATCATGTTTAGTGTGTGGTGGAAAGTAAATTACGTAATTATTCTTTTATTAAAGTTTTATAGGAGTATAATGTCAAGTACCATGCAACATTTATTTCAAAAGTGTCTGAATTCTTTAATAGCAACCATGGAATATTCTAGTAATTAATATTCTCATTATTTGGGATACAAAAAAAAGTATGAGCTGTTTTTTGGATAAATTATTTTATAATATCAACCACTGAACGTTGAACACAGTTAAAAGATGAATCAGAACTGCAAAATGGCTGAAAGAGACATTATACAATTAGAAAATTCAATTGTTTTGTTTCTCCTTTGCCCACAAAGTTATACAGTCTGCCTCTGGCTTACTTGCAGAGCTAGCATAGGTGTGTTCTCAACCAAGACCATCACACCTCACCAACCAACCAGCAGCCTATCAGAGAACACTTTATTCAAGACCTCCTCAAATCTGGGAGCTAACCTTGCTCATTGTGAATTCATAAATGTGCAGAAAGAAAAATTAATTACGCATCACATTGGTCTACTCAGACTTGACTAGCACAATGGATTAATTTTAACTTAACTGCCATAAGAGCTAGAAGGAATCTGTAGGAGGAATTTAGTTCAGGTAATTTTTTCCACTATCAATTTACAGAGACCTCTAAAACCATCCAACTGTTGCTTGTACCAAAATAATATCAACGAGGGTAGGATTCAATCTTCAACAAAGATTGGTAATGCAATGATGACACCCTAAGTCAATAGTGAAGAAATGGTCACAACTGCAATAAAGCAATAAAATACAGCAACAAAGGACAAAAAATAATATTAGTATATGTATGTACCAGAGGTGGTATCCAGCAGGTTCTGATCTGTTCTGGAGAACTGGTAGTGGAAATTTTGAGTAGTTCGGAGAACTGGCAAATACCACTTCTGATTAGAGATTTTACAGTATCCTTCCCTTGCCATGCCCACTAAGTCACGCCCACAGAACCAATAGTAAAAATTTTTGAATCCCACCACTGATATGTACCATACATGTATTAACTGAGTTATGAGTTATGTATTAATTATTCAGTGCATCCTGTGATAACATGAAAATTGCTTACTCGAAGTGTGTATTTACAGCATAACACAGCACAGGATCCCTGAAACATAATAACTATATATTTTGGTTTGGTAAACTACCTCATTATAGGTACCAAGAGTAAGGTACCAATTATAGGTACTTCAACTGTAAGGTACCAATTCCTTAGATGGCCTCATAAAAGCATTTATTTCTTATCTGAAAAGATCCTGAAAAGTCCAGGTCTAAAAGAAGTATCAAATTGTTCAGTGATTCTAGTACTTACTTCAAACAAGGGATGCCCCAATATTGCTCACCTCAGACATAAATGCTAAGAACTCAACAGAAAGATCCAGAAGTGAGGCCAATTGGCACAAGAGTATCATTATGATGCCTCCTAGTGCAACCAGTTACTTTCCTCTTTTCTACTTCTTAGCTGCACAAAAAAGAAAAGATAGAACTGGCTCCTAGCCACTATCACTATTCTGGGTATACACACGTAACATACCCAGCAAGAAAACAATGCCATAGAGAAATCCAGAAACATACAAAATAGTCATTCCATTCTTGTGCTTGTTTACCTGTGCTCCTCCCAAGTGGTCTAATACAGTTCTATGTGTACCCTCTTTATGCCATTTAAATTATATCAAGAGAGTGGAAGAATAAATGAATTAAGATAATTTGTTTACATGATGCTACAATAATGAATTTATGCTAACAGTGTTTATTCCCATTCTTAATTTATATTACAATTGTAATTATACTATAATTATAATTAATTCTTGTTTTTGGGTGGGAAAATAAAGGCACTTCATGTGGAAGTACAAATTCAACCAATGCTGGACCTGCCTGAATGTGACACCTCAATACAAAGGCAGCATCAGTGAAGGGAAAATCCCTGGATGATGCGGTAGAACACTGGTAGATATTCAGAGTGCAGAGTTATGTGCACTTCTGGATAGCATGCATGAACTGAACAGACTAGCAGTCTTAAGCAGCCAAACAACTACTTTGGTCTCCTGGCTAATGTACCATCGTCATATGCAAAATATTTATTTTTACTTATTGTAATGTATTATAAGTTTTATGTTATGTTGCAAACCACTTTTGACTGAAGTAGTGAAGACGTTTATAAGAAATAAGGCAAAATGGCAGTGGTAAGATGAAGGAAACTGTTGTCCATGAGAAATATAGTATCATAATAATGTTGCTTTGTAAGAGTCCAGAGCAGCCAAGAGAATTTTGTTCTTGGCTGGTCAGAAAAGCTAATCAGAATTGGACCAGGTTAGTATCTGGAGGGGAGGCCACAAAGAAACTGAAGATTTTGGGCTAGCTTGGGAAGCAAAATGGAAGAAGCCAAAATGAACTAATTCCACAGTATTCTTAAAACAATTCAAGGTAGTCAGTAAAAGTCAAGATTTGCTTGCAGGAGTCTTGCAAAATATTTTGCAGCATTCTAAGGTTACATCTGGAAATTCCAGTAGATTCTGGTAATGCAAGAAAAGCGCTAAGAAAAGACTCTGTGCATGTGCTGCCAGATGAAAAACAGCTGACGGGGTCTTAGATGCAATGTGAAATATCTCTGCTTCACTTCTAAAAGTGTTTGTGGGGTGGGGGATGCTTTGCAAATTAACTTTAAGCCAGCCAAGTCTTAAAGGTGTCAAGGTTGGACACCCTGATCTACACAAGTGAAGCATTGCACAGGCTAGTGCGGGTGTTGGCAACCTGTGGCTCCCAAGCCATATGCAGCTCTTTGACCCCTCTCCTGCAGCTCTCTGTCCCAAGACACTGGCCAAACCAGCCTTGGCCAACGCCAACCTCACTAACACAAGAGCTGGTGGGGTGGAAATGGGATCCAGAAGGAGGGTACGATGGAAAGGGGGAAAGGCCCGCGGCTGAGTGAGCATGAGCTACTTCTCCTCATGCGCCCCCCTGGCTGGCTGTTGCAGGGCTGAGAGGGCGCACACAAGTGGGGATACCCTCCTTAAGCAAGCCACCGAGCTCGGCCAAAGTGCAGTGAAGGCGCATGGAGCTGGCAGGTTGACCAGCTGACAGATGAGCGTCTTTGCCAAGGTGCTATGGTTTTCTCTGAGCCTGATCCCTGGGTTGGGTATGTGAGGTTCAGTGGGGCCAGCCCCCTCTTCCTGCTGCCCCACTCAGAGAAAGATGTAGTACCCTCACCAAAGATGTTCACCCGTCAGCCAGTCAACCCTCAAACTCCACTTTGGCCAAGCCCGGCCACTCGCTTAAGGAGGATATCTCCACTTGTGTGCGCCCTCTCGGCCCTGCAACAGCTGGGCAGTGGGTCATGTGAGAAGGAGGAAGCCACTGCCGAGGTTCGTGCTCACTCCTCGGCCAGTCTGGATTTCCGAAAAGTTGCCAAGAAGAAAGAAAGAGAGTAGCAAAGAGCTCCAAGGAAACCTCGCTGGGTCACCCAGCTCCTGCTTTCTGAGAGAGAGAGAAAAGAGACAGAGATAGTGGAGAGAGAGAGAGAGAGAGAGAGGAGAAAGAGAGAGGAGAGAGAGCTGGAGGGAGAGAATGAGAGAGAGGGAAAAATGAGAAAAAATGAGAGAGGGAAAAGAGAGGGAAAAAAAAGAAAGAAAAAGAGAAAGGGAAAGGTAAAGGAGAGGAAAACTAAAATGAGTGGGAGAGAGAGAGAGAGAAATGAAAAGAGAGAAAAGGGGAGAAAAAGAGAAAGAGACAGAGAAATGAGAAAATGATGGAGGGAGAGAATGGGAGAGGAAAAAGAGAGAAACAAATGAGAGAGGGAAAAGACAGAGAAAATGAGAGAGAGAAGGGGAGAAAAAAAAGAAAAAGAGAAAGGGAGAGGAAAAAGGAGAGGAAAACTAAAATGAGCGGGAGAGAAAGAGAGAGAGAGAAATGAAAAGAGAGAAAAGGGGAGAAAAAGAGAAAGAGACAGAAATGGGAAAATGATGGAGGGAGAGAATGGGAGAAGAAAAAGAGAAACAAATGAGAAGGGGGAAGAGAGGGAGAGAGAAATGAGAGAGAGCTGGAGGGAGAGAATGAGAGAGGGAAAAGAGGGAAACAAATGAGAGAAGGGGAGAGAAATAGAAAAATAGAAAGGGAGTGGAAAATGGAGAGAAAAGCAGAAATGAGATGGAGAGAAAGAGAGAGAGAAAAGGTGAGAAAAAAGAAAGAAAAGGGAAAATGGAGAGAATGAGAGAGAGAGAGGAGGAGAGGGAGAGAAATGAGAGAACTGGAGGGAAAGAATGAGAGAGGGAAAAAAGAGGGAAACAAATGAGAGGATGTCAGAAAGAAAGAAAGAGGGAGGGAGAGGGAGAGAGACAGAGAAACCGATTTCCCATAGAAAACACTGGGAGCCACAAAACCTGGGCAGGCGTGGCTGGAGGGGGGGGTCATGTGACTGGGGGGAAAATAACATTGAATTGGCCATGCCCACCCAGGTTTTGTGGCTCCCAGTGTTTTCTTTTCTGTTGGAAATGGGTCCAAATGGCTCTTTGAGTGTTTAAGGTTGCAGACCCTTGGTCTAGTGAGTCTTATTAGATATTTGAACTGCTGTTAATTCCTGTGATTTTAGTTTCAAAGAAAACTCAAATAAATGTGCTCCACAAACACTGAGATGTAATTGGAAGCAATTAAGTCCTGAAGTTTCTCTATGAGGAGCATTAACATTGCAACATTATCTAGAGTAATTATGACATTTTAAAACTTTTCTATCTATATATAAAATCTGCCTCAACATAGTATAAAATCTACAATCAATGAAACATAACATAAAAACAGGAAATGTTTATATTGGTGTTCATGTTAGACTGCAGCCTCACCCCATTTCTTCTGTATCATCACAAGTTGTTTTGTTTTTTAAACAGCTGATATGGAGGAGAAATTGCTAACCAAGATGAAGCTCATTATAAGCTGTTCTAGATGACTGTTTCATGCGTGCTTAATCATGCATTAGTATGATTAAAACGAAGATGAACATATGCCAAGAAATTTCACACTCCATATAAATTACCAGTCCAATGGAGAAAATCACATTCTACAACTTTCCCAACCAAGTTTACATAATCATTATTGACTGTGACAAGGATACTAGCTAAGTAGTTAATTATTTCCACTAATTGATGATTACACATTCTGAGGTTGCAGTGTGAGGTAGGAAGAATATTCTTCAAATACAGATGTATTTTCTAGAAATTATTTATTTAGTTCATACTCTATGAACAATTAACCAACCCACCATACTGACCTTGGAGAAGGCAGTCCTCATCTCTTCTATCAAACATCCTCTTAAAACTCAGCGGTTGGTTGCAAAGGGTGATGTACAAGAAATTATTAATTAGACAAGCTGAGAGAGGAGTGCATTGCCATGCATTTTTACAAAACTGTCTGAATGAATAAATGAAAGCTGCAAACCTAACAAAACGTTTGATGTGAGACCAAACTCCAAGGATATTCAGTATGTTTAGTTCTCACAAATGATGTGTCATAATAGCATGCAAAGCCAGATTAATAGGGACTGTTGTCTAGTCATATGATATTGTTTCTACTTTCCAGCTGTTAAAAGATTGTTTTAAATAAAATATAAAATATTTATTTTATTATATAAATATATTATATATATATGTATAAATTATATAAATATATAATATTTAATATTGCTATTCAACACCACAGACAATACTACTACTCTCCAAAAAGACCTTGACTATGTATCAGAATGGTCAATCAAATGGCAACTTCAAATCTCAACAAATAAATGCTCTGTCTTACTTATTGGCAGAAAAAATCAGAAAATAAAATACAAGCTAAATAGTCAAGACCTTGTTGAGGATCCAAACTTTGTCAAGGACCTTGGAGTACTCATCTCAAATGATCTAAGTGCTAGAGCCCACTGTAACTACATAAAGTTCTAGGCATTAAGAGTTGTTAATCTAATCCTACGTAGCTTCTTCTCTGGTAATATCACACTCTAACTAGAGCATACAAAACATTTGTTAGACCAATACTTGAATACAGGTCATCAGTCTGGAACTCTTATCATGTATCTGATATTAACACAATTGAAAAAGTCCAGAAATATTTCACAAGAAGAGTCCTCCACTCTTCTACTCATTGCAGAATACCTTATTTCACCAGACTTGAAACTCTAGACCTAGAAAACCTAGAACTACGCCGCCTCTGGTCCGATCTAAATATAGTATATAAAATCATACATTGCAATGTCCTATCTGCAAATGAATACTTCAGCTTCAATCATAACAATACAAGAGCGCACAATAGATACAAACTCAAGGTTAACTGCACCAAACTTGACTGCAGAAAATACGACTTCAGCAACAGAGTGGTCAATGTCTGGAATACTCTGCCTCTGTGGTTTCTTCCTCAAACCCCAAAAACTTTAACCTTAGACTGTCTACTATTGACCTCACCCCCTTCCTAAGAGGCCTGTAGGGGGCGTGCATAAGCGCACCAATCGTGCCTACCGTCCCTGTCCTATTTTTCTTCTTCTTATAAGTATCTATCTCATGTATTCAAAACTATATTTATTCTTATACCTGCAAGCGACTGGCAAATCAAATAAATACTAAAATTCAGGAAACAAATGTATCATGCACCTAAATGCCAGATGCAACATTATGGGAATTATTTAATTCTAAAGACTGATCGGTACTGATAACATTTTTATTGCTGGACTGTTCTCTCTTTTAAACGTAAAAAGGAACTTATACAAATATCCTTAAAGTCTTAGAAAAATAAATCTCCTACATTATTAAGCCAGTTAAAACTACAATCTGTTTAATTTAGATTTGCATTCTCAGCCATTTCATCAAAGAAATAGCGGGTATCATGCGAAGGGGCTCCAATGGTGGAGAGTTCTTCTTTAAGTGACAGGGTTCTTCTTTTATCTCTTAAGGAGGCTTAGTTGGCTTCCTCCTAAATAAAGTTGTTCCTGGATCCCAAAGTACTGAACAATTTCCATCCAGTATCAAACCTCCCCTTTTTGGAGGTGACTGAGAAGGTGGTTGCACAACAACTTTGGAAGACTTTGGGTGAAGCAGATTACCTGGACACTTTTCAGTCTCCTACATATATTTCTAACATGAAAATAAAGTATAATTTTCATGTTAGAAATATATGTAGGAGACTGAAAAGTGTCCAGGTAATCTGCTTCACCCAAAGTCTTCCAAAGTTGTTGGCAATAACACGAAGAAGCCTTTGATATATTGCTTCCCAATAGAAATACAAGTGTTCAGATGTTCTTCTTTTAGAAGCCAGGCACCTAGGAAATAAAGAGGATTAAGAGACAGACAGGAGTGCTTTAAGGAAAATTATCCCTTCAAGTATTCAGTAAGGATATATACAAGAATGTAGTCTTGTATTATTCTTAAAAAGTGAGCTTTTTATGGTCTCTATTGGGAATATTACATGGACAAGAGGACGAAAGAATTTCAGTGTATTATAATTCAAATCTGAACTGCCAATAGAGGGCAGTTGCTGAAGAGGTTAATGCTGTATTAGGCTATATGAATATTAGCACTTCAATTATAAGAAGCAATACTTCCACTTTCTTCTGTTAGTCAAATCATATCCCAGGAGACATACTTTAAAGTCACTGAAAAATGAGAATTCATAATCATAAGGCTAAGAATTATAAAGGTTCTAAAATAAGCAGCAAAAAGCTAAATAAGATTTTGATGTTAGAAAATTATAAATGGACTAAACATCCAGATAAATTTGGAATACTGGAAAAAAAATTAGAATACGATATTGGAATGAGGTATAAACAACTTCTCATGAGAAATAGATTTTTGGGTGTTTTTTTTTAACACAAAACAAAGATATGCAATTTCAAGATTTCAAAAACTGGACACTAAAGGGGACCAAAGATATTAGACAGAGGAAAAATGTTCAAGCTTGTAAAGTTTTGCGAAACATAACAATGAAAATTCTGGAGACTTTTGAAAAAGGGAATCAAAGAATAGTAGCCACAATATCAACAGTGCCAGGCATTCAAATCTTTACTATCAAAGCAGAACTGAATGCTTTTTGCATTCTGACATTAATTCTAAACTAGTCTTCTCAATAATAGGCAGTGCTAAATGCAGAGAAAGTTAACTGCATGGATAACTTTATTTATTAAATTTATATGCCACACATTTTACTTTGCAAAGCAACTCTGGTTGGGAAGTAGATAGGAAGAAGAAACCTTTGTACACAAGTCTAATGCGAAGCTGGAATAAAAGTTTATAAAATATTTTGGTGGATTGTCAAGAATTAAGCTTAAATTAATATGATCTCTGATTTTCTGGAATTCAACTTTTCATCTCTTGCAAGTATAAGAGCTCTGTGCTATTTAAAATCCTCACAATTCACGAAAAGCTGCAGTTAAACTTAATTATATGAATTTAATCTTCTATACATTGCCCCAAAGAAAGCTAGTTGGGTTTTGTCAACAAAATATAAAAAACCCTGTCTCCATAAAATATCGAAGATTGATATGAACTAGAAAAACCTTCCTACACTATACTTACTTAAGCTGATGGAACATCACTGTCCAAGTTTTTTTGTTCAAGCCAAACTAGGACAGTCTGCAATAATTAACTTTTTCTATAAAACAATTGGCATCCTGTACCTCCAATATTCATTATAATTTATTTTCTGTTTAAAGTTCTGATAAATTCTAACTTTGAATATTATAAATCTAATCTGAAATAAGATAATCATATTATTACTTCTCTACTTTCTCATCACTTGTAGCATTATGAGGAAACAGCATAATCAATCACAGGCCTAAAACAAGATGCCTTACACCAGAAGTTCTCAACCCCTGGTCCGTGAACTGGCACTGGTCTGCAGCATACTGTAAACCGGGCCATGCAAAGCAAAGCCCCATCTGCGGTATGCAGTAGCATGCAAAACCACGCCTCCTCTGGTCCACAGAAAAATCTCTCCCCATGGAACCAGTCTCTGGTGCCCAAAAGGTTGAGAGCTGTTGCCTTACACCATATAGTTACCGATGAAGTAAAATGTACTGGTAGAGTTGAGGAGAACTTTAGTAATTCTTTGGCTCTTTATAACTGTATGAGCAATAACTTGTGTAGAGATTGGTAACTTTTTCCAGACTGAGGCGACTTTCAGCTATTGAGGGGATTCCAGGCACAGCAGTCCAAAAAGTGATTGAAATTAAAAAAGTAAATTGATTTACATTCATATTTAATTAAAATTAAAATTTTGCTGGTAAGATGACTCTCATCTCATATATTTAACTTTCCCCTTCTATTGTTTTAAAAATTATAATCTGTGTAAATTTTGGAGAGAATCACTCCAAAGCTTTTAGAGGCATATATTGTACTGGAGCCTCAGACTTATACTCTTTGTATAAGGGATACAGAAAGAATTTCATGTGTTCATGTTCTATTACATGCATTAATCTATTTCCAACGTCAATGTTAACATTACATGAAAAATCTGTGTACTGGAAATTGATTGCAGGATACTTTCCTTTCAGTGAAAAAAGATTTCCTCCTTCTGCAACTACGAAAGTAGTTCAAGCTAATAATATTTCTTAACTGCATAAGTAGTGATTAAAACTGGGATCAGGAAATCTACTTAGTACTCACAGAGATTAAAGTGGAAAACAAGCAACTAGCAAGAAGCACAGAATACTGTCTTGAACTGGGAGACCAAGCACACCTGTACAAATACCAGAAGAGATGGTCTGAAGAACTGTGATATTTTGTTTCACAATTATTCAAAGGAGCAACACTGTATCAGCTTATTTGTAGACTTTTATGCAAATAACTGGAGGTGGGATTGCAACATTATTACATTTTGCTGTCTGGAGATAGTCACTTTTAAACTGTCAGAAAATCCTTGAAGCAAACTTCCAAAACTAATTGAAATTCATTACTAAATGGAAAATTTATTGTCCTACCGTGCATCATTCCCCAATCTATATTCAACAACTTACCATATATTTAAAAACTTTTTTGACAACTGAAAATAAACAAACATGTACCGTAGTATCTTTGGAGAACATATTTTATCAGTGTGTGCCTGTAAATAAATGTATGTATGCTTCAATTTAGCTATAAAAAACTACATTCCTATTCTTTTCAGGATATATTAATTCAGCATTTAATTTTATTCAGGATTTAATTCTAGAATTAAAGAACGAAGTATTTTAGGTGATGAGATGGAAACAGTGAGAAAGACTGCAGGGGTTTCCAATGCTATAACTGAACAGAAATGATTTTCAGATGGATACTGTACCAGATTTGACAGCAGAATTAAATACTACCACAAAAGGAAAGAAATGTAAGAGCCAAGCATAAGCTATAAAGGTATATTTTTTACTGATATTTATTCTGTTAATATAACTAAATAAGCCATTATACTCTTGAAGCATTGTGAAATGCAATCTGATCAGAAACAAGAAATCTGACAAGCCTAATGTACAATGCTTGATAGTAGCATTATAAAAAGACTTCTCCATGAAATGTTTAAACACTCATCATTTTTAAATCTGGAAATCTTATGTCAAAAATGGCTAAAATGATACGAGTACCTTTGAAACACTTTGATGACATGGATTTCAAGAGCTACAAGATGACAAAACTACATTAGTTGTTCGGCGAAGTTTCATTCCTACATTAGCAAAGGGTTTTTTGCAGACTCTCAAGCAAAATATAACAACCTTGCTGGATTTGTGATTATCCCCCTCCCCCCCAGTGCAGTGTTGTTCTATATTGGAAGCTGTTCTTCTGCTAATGGGAGCAGCTATCTGTTAGGTACCTTCTAAAATATGTAGCAAGTATGTATTTTGGAAATAGTAATAGCTGAATTTTAAAGTCATTGTACTAGCTTTTTACTGTGGTAATAATTTAGAGACCATTTATTATGTAGCTGTAGGATTTTTGCTTCCTTAGGATCTCTGTTGCCTCCCGCCCCAACACTGCTTTCTTTAGATTGTTATAAATAGACAAATCATTAAGAAAAATCAGTTGAGGAGTAGAGCTTTATAGGATGGTTAGACAGGAACTACTCTGAAGAAACAGATTGATTCTCAATGAATATTTGCTTTTATCAAAATAAAAATGTACAATAAATGATTTAGTTGCAAATCAGGGACATTTTTAACATAAACTTCTTTTATATTTTTAAACATAACCTTAATAAGCTACATTCATGCTAAGCTAATTACCTTTACTTCCCACCAAAAATAATGGAAATGTTAATCATACCAAAATCCCATTGCTTTCAACAGAGACTAAATGCAAATTTGTAAAGATCAAATCTCAAAAAGTTCTGTAAAACAATCTATCTGCAATCTGAAAAGCTACAACTTGAAAAGTTGTATTATTATGAAAAATATAACCAGCAAAATATATAGGATATTTATATAAAGTAAACTTTCTCAGACTATATCAACACTGGTTCATCAACTAGAAAGGTTTAGTAATGGCTACTAATTATTCTTTTACATCTGTAAATAAAACAAGTCCATATATCATATTTAGACTTCTCCTTAGACAATGGCATACTGTTCATATAAAAGGTCTCTAATTTTATAGAAATCTTCACAGAGACAACCTTCCAATCCAATACGTCCAGTTTCAGTCTGTAACAAAAAAATATATCCAGTTATTTACTTTTTTGAAAGATTTCTTACAACTGATACGTTAAATGTACACACACACACGTTCTCTTACTTACTCTGCGAACAGCAACCAAGTTATTACACACTAGAACTCCTCCTACAAATTCAGCTTGAACTCCTTCTCGCAACAGAACTTGCTTAAAATCAGACAATCTTGGCTCATTCATGAAGACCGATTGATGTCCAGGAACCTTTTTTCAAGAGGATACAAGCCAAAATAAAATTTTAATATATTTCAAATACCTGAAGCATCCCACCAGTAAAGCTATTGTTTTTGTATCACAAAATTCATACGCATAGGCCTATATGTTGTACATCATGGTAGAATTTATTAAAAGACTCAATTCTGGTCAGGACTAGATAGCATAAGCAATTTCAAAATCTTTGACAAACATGCATGGTAATTGATAATGTTATTACTTATTTATTAAATTTATTTGCTGCCCTTCTCATATCGAAATAACTAATTTCATTTGATTCAGAGATCTGACACATTTGAGCCTTAATTGTTTTTTAAGAAAAACTTAGCTTTCATTTAGAAAAAAAATCCTAACGCAGAGAAAAATGTTACTCTTTTAGTATTTAATATTATGTACATGAAAGACAGTAGCCCTTCATTTTTACTACACAAGGAACTGCTTTTAACAGTAACAGATCTACAGTTAAAAAAACACAACTAAAACCTGGGTTCCTATCATGAAACATATTTCAATAATTTCTTTATATACAAGACACCATGTTCCCAAAGCAATAAAAGTTCACTTTTAAATCTTACCTCATTGGGTGGTAAGGGCTCCAAAGTAGGAATAATTTCACTCTCCTCACAGATTTCTTTGTCATCATCACCAAAGAGACTTTTAATGGCCTTTTGCTGTGCTGCAGCACTGGAATCTGAAGAGGGTGCATCTACCTGCATTTCAGTGTCCTCACCATCATCTCTCAGTTCCCCTTCTTCCAAAATTACCCCTGTGTCTACTTTTGATACTCGCATGTCCAGAACTCCATCTATCCATGCAAGTTCTGCATCTTTAGCTTTACAAAACTGAAGGGAACTGACTAGGGAGTCTTTTAACCTAACCTAAAACAGAATAAAAAAAAACTGAAATAAACAAACAAGAAGAATTTACATTCTCAGCAGCACTGCTTGCAATATATCAATAGCCAAGACAGTGCGAAAGACAATGTAATCACACTATCAAGACATTGTTTTTATTTTTGGCATTTATTGTTAAGGAGTGCAGTAGTTTAGCAAATAACCATTAGTTACTGGAGCCTGTAATTTATGTCCTATAGCAGACCACGCTTACTACGTACTGCACTAAGCAATGATTTAGCACATTGTGTAATTTATTGAAAAAACACAATTGCCTGAGACTTAATAGTTCAGAAAGCCAGAAATCAATCACAATTAATTCCTACAATACTCTAAGTTAAAACCAAAGGAATGATGCAAGGACTCAGTGCAAGACTAAAGAATAGGAAGACCTTGTAGGGAATTATCTTGTTGGATTTTCAAACAGTAAAGTACCGGCCTTGTGGAAAGAGCACACTTAACAAAGGCAATCAAAAAGGAAATACTGGCTAATTGTAAAACTAACCTTGCTATGGATGCACGAATGTTTATCTCCCTATAAACCAATTTAAAAGTATTTATAAACCTTTCTTTTATAATAAAATATACCCAAAATATATTCTGTAAATTATATTAGACTACTGAAGACATGATATAAATAACAATTGCTAATAAGTACAGTACAAAACTATAATATTAATATAGCTAACGCAGTAATACAGTTCAATGACATAAATTTATGTGGCAAAATTCATACCTTACTATCGGAATATAAAATTACCAATCACACTCTACCATCACAACCATTTTTAAGGAAATACCTAAAAACAAGCAAGCCTTTCAAGGATCTTTAAAAGGAGCCAGTGAGGGGGTCTGACATTTCCTATCAGGCCAAAATATAGATAAGGTTACCCGCCTCCCCCAAAATATCTTCCTGTGATTTGTCACACAAAATTCCTTTTGCGGATAGCCATGTAACGAGGGTTCAAATGAAAATCTCAAAGTAGGGCAGACTGACAGAATGACTGCAATCCTCAAGAAATGAGCCCACAGACCCTTCAAAACTTAATACCAGAACTTTAAAATGCCCTAAAAATACACCTTGAGGCAGTTCAACAATACAATTTCATGATCAGACCACAGGGCTTACTTTGCTTTCTCTTGCATACAAATCCTTTGAAGTAGGTTCTTTGTAACATGTAGGAGAATATACAAATCACTTTTTAAATCATTAAAACAGTGGCATCTTGTTTCAGGCATGCATATACTACAGTAGTTGTGGAAGGTGTTGCCAGGTGTCTCCACATGCATATTCACCAGAGCCACTGGATACAGCTGAGAACAACTATGTGCCTCCATGTAGATGGAAATAGTCAGGAGCAAGCTCCAAGGCAGATCTACAAGCCTGGAAAAAGATGTGGCTACTTTAACAATTCAAAAAACTGTTTCATGTTCTAAAGTACATCTTGCAAGCATTAGTCCTTTTATAAATACTTGGAAATGGCTGAATTATGCTAAGTATACCTTGTCATACAAACATGCAAGTCTTACTTGATATATGTGAGTCTCACTGGTTGCATCTACGGTTTCATGCAGTTTGGGCATGTAAACTTTAATGTCTTTCCCTCCAAAAGCTCTACAAGATTCAGTGAGATCTTGACTGGCCTCAGGAGGTCCATGGACAATAATCAATTGCCGTGGCTTCATCTGATTAATAATTTTTTTAATGGAGTCTCCATCAGAGCGGCCTTCATAATCTATGTATGTAACTCGAGCTCTAGAAATAAGGAGAAAAAAATAGAGATGAAGAGAAACAAAACCTAATCTTTACAGGCTAAGCTGAATATAAACATGTCACGACACAGCTGTCATTCAAGCATACTAAACTGAAATCTTACATTTTGTAACTATAACATCCTTATGATTTGCAAATTTTTTAACAACAATGCAGCCTTTAACTATTAAGCCAGATGGTGTTATTTAAGAACTTTGCAAAATGCCGAATTATTTAATAACAAAAGGCAGCCGTTCCATTTTTTAAAGCGTGCATATTCTGTATTGTTAACAATGTTTTTTGCAAAGTGAAAACTTGTATCTTTAACTAATTAGAAATTTGAGAGTTGCAATCAAGATGAAGTGATGGAAGTGATCTACATAGTTTAAAAAATATACTTAGGCCTGTGAAAATTAGTCATCAAGAAATAAAAGATCAACTATTTTTATAGATGAACACTACTACCTTAGAAACAGTGTGGAAACAGAAAATAGTGTTTTTACAGTGTAAGAAATTGAACTCTTCTGTATTCAATATTTTTAAGCAATTTAAGTATTGTGTATTAATTCTCCTACAGAAGAGCTTCAAAAGGATCTTTTCAAACTAGCAATGGAGGCTCAAGGTAGATATGTCATAAAAGGAAACATGACTCCTGCTAACTGCATAGATACATCCATTAAGTTTCCTTGGCAACAGCACAGAAGAGGTTTATCACTGCCACCTTCTGGATTTTTTGTTTCTTTTGAATCCAATCCATAGCCATAGAATTCCCTGATACTTGCACTCATTATGTGATCATGTGTTTGCAATGTTCTCATATTAATACAGTATATTGGTTAGTATCAAGTCAAAGATATATTATTTCTCTTGTATATTTTTATACATACTGCAGGAGAAAATTATCAACCAAACAAAATAATAATTCATAGAAAGATTATTTGTTTTCCAACTGATGTCAACAGATTTCAAGTGTCTTTGAAAGTTTTGCAATAGAGTTTTATAAACATCGTCTGTACATCATTCACCTTGATTACACAAGTTATAGAGACAAAAATATTGCTTTGGTGTGTTCTTACTACAAACCAGCATAATACAAACCAGCTCTGCAACCAAACAAGACAGACACAGACTTCAACGGATAATTAGAACTGCAGAAAAAACAATTGCTACCAACCTGCCTTCCATTGAGGACCTGTATACTGCACGAGTCAAAAAAAGGGTTGTGAAAATATCCACAGATCCCTCACATCCTGGACATAAATTGTTTCAACTTCTACCCTCAAAACGACACTATAGGGCAATGCACACCAGAACAAGTAGACACAAGGACAGTTTTTACCCGAAGGCCATCACTCTGCTAAACAAATAATTCCCACAATACTGTCAACTTATTTACTAAGACTGTGTTAGTATTATTCCTCTAGTACTAGATTATAATAACACTTCCTAGTACCTATCTCTTCCCACTTATGACTATAACTGTGTTGCTTGTATCTTTATAATTTATATTATTTTATTTGTCTCCTAGTATGATTTGATTGCTTATTTAGTAACCTATGACTATCACTAAGTGTTGTATCTTATGATTCTTGATGAATGTTTTTTCCCTTTATGTACACTGAGAGCATATGCACCAAAGACAAATTCCTCATGTGTGCAATCACACTTGGCCAAAAAAGAATTCTATTCTATTCTAGTTTTACCCACTAGGCTTGTTCCTGTGATATTTTAAATATACTCTACTCAGTATTAATTTACTTGCAATGAACAAACTTATAAATCAAATTAAATAAATGAATTTCTCCCCTTTATCTAATCAATACTCATTGCAATTTATTTGATCAATGTATATGTTAGTGTCTGTATTTTCTAATATCCCACCCCAAGAAGCTTACTTCTAATGTTTTGTCTTCTGCTCTGTATTCTATACATTGTCAGCTAGAATTTTATTTTTATATAATATCACATAGTCCATCTCACAGTATTTAGTTAGAAGAAAAAACTATTTTGAATCTGATGAACAACATTTTTCTTCACAAATTATGCAATGTCTAATTTAACAACTGCATTGCTCAACAATGAATTTTCCAGTCCCTATTGTGATCATAACCTGAGGATAACCTAGATATACTGTAGGTTATAGAGAAATGAATAGCGAATGCAGAAGTGAATGTTTTCACAATATTAAAAACTCAGGATCATTTCAATACAGCCATAAGAGATATCAGGCAGGCTCAAATAGGGTGAAAGAGATTGTAACAGATTGATAAGTATCACACTCTATGCTATGTAACATCACCTTCAACTAATCTACATGCACTCACTTTATTTCCATTGATTCCATTGCTGAAATGCATTTAGTAGGAACATCTGATAAATCTTGATCCATAGGTTCTTCTCCATTTGTAAGGCCAGATTCTAATTTGTTCTTTTCTTCTTCTGTTGCCTGAAGTTCTGGAACAAGGAAATCCTCAGGTCTAAATACAGAAATTTTATTTTTATTAATTTCATTTAATTTCATTATTAATTTTATATTCAGGCAAATTGTCAAGAAAACTTGTGGCACTTTTGCAAATGAAAGTATTATATATACTTTTCATTTGCTAGATATAGTATTAATTATATATTAATAGCATAGATCACTGAAAAGGTATTGATCCAAATGTGGGCATCCCAACACATCCAGAGTTCTACCTGCAAAATGGCATTTCCCCTCAGAGCTGCTTGCTCCCTTTCTTCCAAATTTGCTTTAGGCACCTTCCCTGTCTTCTGGAACCATAAAGAATTGTAAATGGGCCAAATAATGTGTTCCATCAAAGGTTTTCATTATTTGGTGAATTATCAAGGTTCGATACATACATTTAAATATAACGTGTCTTTCCAGAGAACTTATTCATTTCATTTGAAATAAAAATGTATTTGGAAAAATGTGCATTCTACACGAAGAGAGTAAGTCAGCGTATACTAAAATGTAAAAATATTAGAATAGGCATTCCCTCATCTCCCACTTACTTAATAATCTCTCCATATTCATCCCATTTAATTCTCTCTTCTGGAGCAGGAAACATAGGATAAGATTTTTTGGCTTGTTTGAAGAAGCTTCCTTTTCGATTCCCTTCGCCTTTCATCATGAGATCATGTTTGGTCTTATGAACAGATGGTTGATCAATATCTTCTTCAGCATCACTCTCATCACTGGAATCTATATCTGCTCTAAAACAGGAGTCCAGAATGATTATATATATGAAGCAAACCAACAAAATATTTATATCCTGATTAATTCACTGGCACCTCAGTTCTTTGCTATAAAGGCAAAATAAACTTGTAAAATATATTCTATATAGCTATTAATTTTGAAGCTAATGAATCCAACAAACCACAAATTACTATATTTCTGCTAAGGAGGTATTTACTTTTAAGTTGCAGATCAGTCAATCATATTTAAAAGTAAATTTCATTAAAGTCAAAGAAAGGTAAAGCCTCTTTTAAGATGAAATCAGTTCCTGATGACTTTCATGGAAGTATCTGTCCAGTTTCCTTGGCAATGTTATGGAAATTACCTTATACAGAATATTTTTTTCAGCTTCCCAATAAAGCTTACAAATATGGAATTCCTAAGTGGGTCCCTAGTGAATTCTAACCAAGCCAAACTGGTTTAGCTGTCTAAACCACCCAAGGCTGTCCAGGTGCTGCTATCTGTGCGGGCAGTCAAAGCCATTTCAAATATGTTTCCAATTGGGCTACTTCCACTGTAATTCAAATTGCTTTACTAATTAATGAAACTGGAATACTGGGAGTTCTAGACCTACTTTAGGCAAAAGGCCAGTTGTATGATTTCCGGTCAATAATTCTATCTCACATCTAGGAAGAAGGCAATTGCAAATCACTTCTGAAAATCTTCGAAGAAAGTTGCAAGGACTAATCTAGCCAATTACCAGGAGTTAACACTGATTTGAAGGCAGAAAAATACAATAAACTCTTAAGTAACACTGAAACAAGTATTCTAAACTGGATGCTTTCAAGGATCCATTAAGAATGTGTGTTAATGAACAGGGTCTATATTAGTGTACCGGAGTTGTGAAGGCATATATATACTCACTCTTTTGACTGCTCTAATTTTTTTGCTGCCTCTTTTTTAATTTTTTCCTTTTCCAGGTATTCTTCAAGTTCTTTTCCTTCAAGTTTTACACGTTTCCTGAGCTAAAGTAAAAGCACAGATTAGTAACTCATATATTCACCTGCCTTACATGTTCAGATTTTACACTGAATCATTAAATAACGATGGTACACAACAGCAATATTCATATTAGATATACATATCTAACACATAATAGTACATATAAAGTTCAATCTGCAATGAAGTATGAAATGACTTCTAAAATTATTTTGGTATTAGTTTGCAAAACAGACCACTTAACATCAATGAAAAATTCTTCAAGAAAGTCAGGCAATTACATATGTATGTGTGACTATTTTTCTACATTTTATATCTCAAGCAAATACACACATATATTATATAGTCAGTTATTATGTAATGATAAGGTTTCTTCATAGCTAACTGAACAGCAATTCTATCATTTTTTTCTTCAAAGTGTGTGCATAATTTATATAATTCACCAAAAAACCCTGCTCAAAAGTTTGCATTGCATATGCACTGGCCCAAATGTGCATATTTTTTGAAATTAATTTTTCACTAACAAAATTCAAAATACTGTAATGCATGCATGGTTTTAGGTGTGGCTATCTAGCAGTTATTTTATTGCTCTCCTCTGCTTTGAGTAGAGGCAAACCATTGTGCAAGGTCATTGTGTTGCTATTCTTACACTAGCTTAAAGATGCAATATTTTTTATTAAAAAGTATTGCCTTTTCTTACCTCTATGTCTATAACTTTTTCAGAAGCATTATCTATTAAAAACCGTGCTAATGTTCCAGGAGTTGTTCTATATGTCAAAATAATAGAGTTTTTGGGATCCTGACACCATTGTATAAAGAGATCTCTTGAAAATCCGCAGTCCAGATCTGGCTGGCTAGCAAGAACAACTTTGGGACTAGGAACACGAGCCAAATCTGCAAGCCCATGACAAAGAGAAAGATGACGAAACTGGAAAGGATTGTTTCTCTTATCTTCAAAGCACCTCATTAGCTTGTCACTCATCCATTCTACCTGTATATTGAGAGAGAAGTACAGATCAGCTGCCCTTTTTAATACTAAGTGAAAACAAATTTTCACCAACATTTTAGGTAGTGATTTGGAAGGATAATTGGGTTGTTTTGCAAAGCATGCTTTGTATGGTCCATACCTTATAATACCTAATATCTTATTAGATGCTTTGTTACTTGTTACATAAGGCTAAAATACCTGCTTTGCAACAGTGAATTTCATTATAACAACTTGAAAAAACAAACCTGAGATTTTGAGAACTCCACAACGTTGTAGCTGACATTGTTTAAAAGTGCCAAGGAATAAACTCCTAAACCAGCATCTTTTGTCCTCCATATTTGATCAAGCAGTTGGGCAAGTTCCAAAACTCTCCCTGCAGTGTCCACAGCTATTAGGACATTTCCATCACCTCTCAATGTTTCCAAAATATTTGCTGGAGATAAAAAACAAAAACAAATAAAGTTACAATATTGAAACCCTTATATACACAGAACTTTCTTGTTAATAATCAGAGGAAAAACCAAATGGCATCAAGAGTAGCTTCTAATCCACATGTGATATATAGCAATTTGATGGCTTAACATAAATGCTCTAACTACAAAAGTTTTTAAAATAATTTCTGGAAAAAAAATCATGCAGCAGACAGTATCTAACTAAAAATCACTAACCATACAACACATGTCAACCAAATGATAACTGAGGTTACCATTTAGTACTTTACCTCAAGCTAAATTACTAAAAAAAACATTAACTCCTTTTATGTTCTGAAGAAATAGTGTCTTAAGAACATCGTTTTATAGATTTCCGAAGCTGTAAGACAGAAGGCTATATGATTCCATATTTAATATTAAGGTTGTCAAATAAAAGTCCTTAGCATACTTAAAATTTTATTTTAATGCCAAGAAAAGAATGGCTTTTCATAGCTAAAGTAATATTTATGTGAGGAGAGGCACTTTTTCAACTAGCAACATTCAAAAAAACAAATATATATTCTCTGTGAGTATTCATCAGCAATATATTTCCATTAAATTAATTTGTGAAATAAAAACAGTCATGTTTCACTTAAAATATGCATACTCAGCCCCCTTTCAAATTAAAACTGAAATTATTTCAATTTTCTAGGTCATTAGTAATCTTATAAAAAAATCATCTTGTACATTCATGAATATTAAATAAACGAGAGGATGAAATCCTGTTAAGAACAAAAACCATTCCATCCTGAATCCCATAATAAATTGTTATTTCATTTGTGTCACAAAATACATACTTAACAGTTGCTCATCTCTTTGTTTCCGCCTTGGCTGTACATAAGTAGCATTGAACGAATCAGTGATGAGCAAAGAAGGTCTACTTAACATTTCCAAAGAACATCCATTTAAATGACTGAAAAAGAAGTTATGCTTATTTCAGTGTATAATATGACAATTAAAACTTGCTGAAAATAAAAGATTTTCTAATATTCAAAAATGTCAGTTTTTATTAGAACAATTTAATTGCAACCATGAATTTAAATGTATTTATAAATTTAAATACATGGATATACAAATGTACATGGTGCTATAAAAATTACAGACATAAAAAAGTCAAATTTCTCTGCTGCAATTTAAAAATAGTGGAAGGAAATGAAAAAAAAAAAAAAGAGGTGCAAGCAAATACAGTTACTAAAAAGTCACTAGAAGGCTACGCTTCTTTTCACATTAGTTTGTATTATTTCCCATATCCTGTGCTGCAAGTAAAAACTCATGCTATTTCACATGCTGCAAATATCTGAGCTCATGGGTATTTCCTTGCTAATGAGAATGCAGTGTAAAAAACAAAGCAAAGAAGGAAAAGCCTACAGAAGAACCAATTTATTTGAAAAAATGTTTTAAAGTTCATTCTTAGAAAAGGAACAAATGTTATAAACAAAATTTAAAACACGTCATAATTAAGAATAATTTAAATTTAGTATTTTCTTCCATGTCAGATTTCAAATTAATTTAACTTTTGTATCATTTCTGAATTCTCAAAATAAAGGTGTAATGACATCTTAAAGAAATGAATATAAAACAATGCATTATCCTATAAATAAAATCTTGTCTACCACTGTTGACATTATAGACAGTTCCGTAGATAAAATATGGAATCTACTTCTATAATAAAGGCAGAGACAACACTTCTTTAATTAGAACATGGATGACACTGTAACACATTTCTAAATTTATTGCCTTTTTAAAATTAAAATTAAACATAAGGAAACCTATTTTCCCTCTCCTAATCAGATACCATATTTTAAAATGAAAGTTAAGGAAACCATCTTTAATTACTTAATAGAGCTGTGCAGCACTTCTGTTTCAGAAGGAAAACCCGCATATAAAAAACTTGATAAAACACGTTTCTTTCCATGGAATCATACTGCAAGTAAGGGTTCACCACACACTGCTATAGAAAGACTTGGGTGATTTATTAATTTGTTGACAGGTCCTGCAGGAGAATCCTCACCTTTTCTCCTTAAGGTCAGAATTTATTTTGAAATTGACAACTAAACAATGGCATTGCCGAATGTAGAAGGATATCTTTGATTGAGGAACATTATGCTTTTCTTAATGCATTTTAAACATCGTCTACTAATTTTAAAAACAGGAACTACTCCAGATTTCCTTACCCTCAAATTTAATTCCTGTATGTGCAAACCCTGGCATGTATACAGGATTCTTAAGATTAAAAAGTATGGAAGAATAAGTAAGTAAATAAGGTTCCTCTGTAGTACTAATTTCAACTCAACAATTTTTCCATTTGCTACTAAGACAAACCAGGTGTGCAAGTTCCAAAAATATCATAGCTGTAAATTAACATAGGAAATTCTCTCCAAGCAATGTCAGCTTTCACACTACTGCCAAGACAATTTTGTTTGTATATTCACTAAATCACCAGAAATACAATCTTGGTTTTAAAATACTACTTTCATTCACAGAACCACCCAGGACCGAGAGTCTTTAGAAATCAGAAATGTTAAGAAACTGTAGTAGGAAAGTAGCAACATCTGTGTACATACATCTCCCTCTTGTGGTTAAAATCAACTGCATAAACAATTTCCTCTTCTCCATCTTTAACTATTTTCCATATCGTACCTCCTATCATGTGACCTGCTGGTAATGGAGTGATGGACAAACCATGCCCTTTACCTAAAGAAAAAACATAATTTTATACACACCTCAATTACATGATAATGCAACCCTCCCACATCTTTGTTTCAATTCTTTATACTAATACAACGTATTAAAGTATTATTTTTTCTATTTTATTTTTTGCTAATACAATTCATAATAACAGAACCTACTTCTAAAGAAAAATGAAAATGAAAACCTTTCATAAAAGTATTATGAAAATAATGAACAGGCTCATGGAACAATCTGTCCCCCGATGTTGATAAGAAAAATAAAATAAAATGCTGCAATAAAATGCTGCCATATGGAGAATTTTAGCAATTCTTCATTCCTTACTCCCTGTTTTCTATTGCCCATCATGGTGTTCACTGACCAATGATTCTAAGACCTTACAGAGCCTTATATCAACAGTTGTTATCGCTACTCTCCCTCCCATCTTGTTATTTCATGCATTCACACAACTATGATTTTTATGGCCTTTTGGCCTTTTCCCTTGATATATATTTTATATATCTAAACATTTCAGGATTTTTAGATAGGTAGTGGCTTGGACTATGTAGCCACAAATCAATATCACAAGATCTGGGATCAGAGACAAGGAAAGGATAAATTGAAAAAATAATAATTAGAATATTATGTACTTCAGTTAGCTTGACATCATGCAATTGTATAACCATTTGCTAAGTTTAAAACTGGAAGATTTAGATTTTAGAGAAAAGAAACAGAAATCCCAAACAACAGGACATAACACTGACTTTAAGAATGTTCTTTTTCACCTTTCAAATTGACAATCTGAGAAAATTTTAGTTGTTGTATTTTATCAAAAGCTGCATCCACATCATCCAAAGTAAACAAGGTGAAGTCTTCGGTATTATGGCGGGACTAGTCAAAAGGAAAGGAAAAATATTCACAGTTAAAATTAGCCACATTGGGGGAAAGTTTAAAATCATCTCTCTCAAAAAACTGAGACATGAGCTTTACCTGGTAGAGGTCATACATGAACATCTGGCCCATTTTGTATACAGGAATAGTTGCATAAATAGCACAGTTCAACCCCATTTTTCCCACTGCATATGGGAGAGCACCCAAGTGCAAAGGATCAGGATGTGAAAGAAGTACGGCATCAACCTGGTGAACATGTCTATAAAACAAGAACAAGGAGGAGAAAACACTCCATTTCACTATTTAAAGAAACACCTATCTCAGTATAGTGTGTATCATTTGAGAACTGATACTTTTAATCTAAAATAAAATTTGGATCTAGAGTTCTATTTTTAAGGAGAAATTTCCAATGAAAAAAGCTCTTATTAAGAAAATGCTCCCTTCAATAGATGGGAAAATGCTCCTTTCAATAGAAAGAAGGTCTTATCTTGGTTAATGTCCTGCTCTCCTAATATTCTTTAGAGTAACTTCAAACAAAAGGGAATATTAGCAAAATTGAACTAGCTGTCTATAACAGGATATTCAACTAGACTAAAAGCATTCATTAATTGAAGAAGTCAGACATCACAGAAAAACACTTAGAAATCAAGCTTTTGCTTCCATGTTTCACTTAAAAGGACTAGTGCAAAAAACTTCTAGTAATAGTTCTAGTGATGACATTGTATTTGGAGAACAATGTTCAAAACACTATGTTTTAATAAATGTTGCTGATACTGTCATCCAAGACTAAATATTATGCAAAGAAATGCAAAGTCTACATGTATTACATTATCACTGTATACATTCAAGAAACCAAAGCTAATGAAAGTCTTACTCTGTAGATCTACTCTTATCAAATACAATTCTGCATGCAAAATCTCCACATTGGGAACTCTGATCAAATGGCATTGTTTCTGTATTTGAGAAATATAATAAATGGTTCCTCATCATAATACCATTCTTGTCTTTATAAGAAAATAAATATAATTCCAACCAAAAAAGTAGCAGACTATTCTTTGTAGTTTGATCCTGCAATTGTTGTCCCTGTCTTCATGAACATTTTAAATGTTATTGATTTAAGTAAAGCAATTAAAAGATCAATATAAAGTAGAAATGTTCTACCTATGCTTAGCAAGTCTATTTTCATATATAGTAAGGAAAAATTCTTGATACAAAAAATTTTGTACCAGAACTTTAATAATTTAAACAAGTGCTTTATGTTATATAAATATGCTATAACAAAAAAGCATTATAGTACATTTTTCAAGGGTTCAGCACTTTAACTGAGTCAAATTCTACTTACTTCCTCAGGGAATCAATGATGTCCATAGAAAAATTCTCATCCCAGCCACAATCCAACAAAAAGCGAAACTCATCTACCTGAAGTAAATAGCAGAGAGCAGATTCTTCCTGAACCCCTGAGAGGGTTGTTAGCTTGATAATAGATGTCATTTTTTCTTCCCCAAATGTTCTCACCAAAAATAGTTACTATAAAGAAATAAATTTTGTTTTAAAATCCTTTTTATTAGTTTTCATATGCAGCTGTGAAAAATGAGAGATACTTAATACTATATTATTTCAGCATGTTTCATAGAATAAGGCCCCAATGGTCAACACAAGCAAACTGGAAATTTCCCCAAATCAATGAATCTATAATTTCAATGTTTGGTTTAAATTGTGAGCTTAGAGATAAAATCAAATGCTTTCTTTCGTAGAACAATTGTATCAGTTTTCCTCAACATGACAAACAGGGTTACCAGAACAGCAGGGTGCGTGCGCACGCACACACCTCTCTGAAAAAAAAGAATCCAGCATTTACTGACAGGTAACCTGTCAATTTACTGGCAATAACCTGGTTTGTAACTATAAAGTATGATTCAACATATGAACAACCCTCAGATTTATCAGGGTCTGCTCTGCTCCTTTTTGATATAGCCCGAGAACTAGAAATTTTCAAGTTTTCAGAAATTTGTATGTTAAGTTTCAACATAACCGTATCTCAGGGGTTTCAAACTCATGTCATCACGGTATCATCATGTGACGTATCACTTTTCCCTTCGCTAAACTGGGTATGGGCATGGCTAGTGCGTGACGCATCTAGGCCTCAAGTTTGAGAGCCTGCTCCACCTATTACTATATGTGTTCCTCTATTTATATAATTTTGTTTTTATTTAATTCTGACATTTATGGTAGCTATCTATATATGTATTTATTTATGGCTGTTAACTTTATTATATTTTTTTTAATCTCACCCTTATTTTTTTAAGTACAGTAACCCAAGGCAGCAAATATACATAGTACTCCTTCCTCCTATTCCCCCTTCTCCCAAAAACCATCCTGCAAAGTGGGTTGGTCTGAGTGTATGTGACTGGCCCAAAATCATCCATTATATTTTTGTACCAGAAGATAAAGTTCATCCAAAGCATGCAGGTGATACTTTGGAGCTATCTCTAATCTTACAAAATCAAGTTGGCTTTCATCCGTAACAGTGGCATTAGAGAAGTCAGCCAAAGATATGCAAAATAACCAACCAAAAGTTAAAAAGGAAATTGTATTGAAGCCATTCCATCTCAAGGAGTAAAAAAGAAAATAAACTCATTCATTGAAACCCGGGTGGCTCGAGCAAAATTACATTAAACTGAGGTTGTACACGAAGCAGAAACGACTCCATTTACTCAGGACAGGTGGTCGTTTGACAGGTGCAGCCTTTTATTACAGAGACTCTTGTTCGTCTTTGGAGCTGAGGCCTAAATCTTCGGGCTCTAAAGTGGGCTTCGCGGAATCCTGCCTATCAGCCCAAAATTCTCGGTGTCTTAAGTTGCAGGGATGTCTTTCGTTCTCAAGCTCGAGTCCAGCTGTTGTACTCGTCTCCTTAATTCTTCGTCTGAAGGAAAGCAGGCACTCATGAGCCGTGTTCACTGAGGACAGAGCCGCACTAGGGGAAAGCCAAATATCCCTTAAGCGGCTGCCCTCCGAGACACTTACTTCGTTCTTACCTGTTTATCACCCCTTGTTACCTCCGGGCACCCACATTTATTCGGGAAATGGAAAGGAGGAAAGAAAAACCCGCACGTGCCCACTCAACCATCCCCAGCCCTGCCTCTTGCTGCCGCCATCTTGGGGTAAGAAACCGGCAAGCTCGCTGAAAGAGGAGGAGTCGCCGGGAGGAAAGAGAAATCTGGATTGTACCACATACAGTTAAGAGGGGGAAGCACCGTCTATGGTATCGTGATACATACATATATCATCCACCTGAATTGGATTTCTAACCATGCTTTAAAGGAAAAAAAAACAAATTGACTCCCAGGGGGATGTGTGAAATAAAATAGCTTTATCCGCCCTTCCTTTTCCTCTCGTCTTAATGGTTCCTCCCGGATACGTAGCTTCCCGAAGTCTCATCGGTAAACGGAGAGGTCGTTTTGGGTTTAGTTGACCCTGGGTGAGGCCTAGATCCTCTGGACCGGTAAGATTAGCGTTGTGGTGAATGGAGAGGGAGAGAGTCAGAGAGGGATTTATAAGGGTGCGTCTGATGTCTTCAGAAGACTGGAGGCCACTTTGGTTTGCCAATAGTGGATGTGTCATGCATGAAGCCGTACATACTGTGCAAGATCTGGGGCTTCTGTCACATTAATTTTTCAACCACTAATCCAGACTGGGTGCACATGTAGCTTAGTATCATCAGGAAGGATGGGCATCTATGCCCAAATAAGGGGTATTCCTGGGTTAGTTGCCCAGGGCGTACAATCATATTCTGGGCAAAATACGTTGGGGAAGGGGGACTTCTTCCTAGTATAAGCTTTTCCCATTGAGAAAGGAGTTAGACATCTTGCTTGCATCTGGAGCAAGCTGGGAATTAAATACTCATTTCAGAATGCTACAGCTCTGCAATATAAAAGGAATTCCCATAATAAATCAGATATATTGGCCTGTCCTGGCCAGTGTCTCACTTTCAAGCAAAGATTGGGCTGCAGCCATCCTTAAAAAAAAAAAACTTTCTAAGAATACACGTGGAGCCTGTAGATTCTTAGAAATAAAGCTGATTGATTTATATCTCACCTCCCTCCCACACAGACGACATGCAGTTAAACATAAACAATACAAAACACTGGGTAAAACACTGGATAAAACTGATGGAAAATGGCCTTTTGGCTTTGTAACTGCTAGATTTTTTAAAGGTTTTTTTTTAATTGGATGAGGCAAGTAGTTAAGTTGTTAATGTTTGCAGTTCTATTTGAAGGGCAGGTTGGTGATTCTTTTTAATGACACTTCAAAGTATTATTAGCAATTGTTTTGGGCTTTTCGTTAACGTATACTATACTAAATGACAGTAAATTTACAAAATGGAATATAGTAAATAACATCAAAATACATATTTTGTCATCCTATTTGAAATTACAAAGTTTTAGGATTTGAGTACAGGATCTTCACATTTCAATTACATTAATTTTTTATCAAGTGCAATTCCTTTGACTTGTTCCACTATTATAAGAAAGTCTCTATTGGACAAGCCTGGCATATGATGGATAACATTTGATACAAACTTGACTCCTTGTGCATTTGTATCATATGTAAGGGGAAAACTTGCATTATGACATCCCCATTCACGTTTCATCATTTTACACATGCCAGCATTTGTGGATACTTCTATACCACCATCTATGCTACAGGCAAAATTTAACTTACAATAAAATATTTTCCACATAACATTAGGTTTTCTCCATAAGTCACATCAATCCAATAGGACTTACTTCAGAATAACAGTGAACTTACGGGCAAATAGGTCTCATCTTTTATTATAAGCAATGATGCTCATGTGGAAATATGCCATTACTTGTAATCTTTGTCCTTTTTTTTCACAGTAACTACCATGAATATTATCCACTTGGTGCGAGATCACTGGCCTATGGCATTGTGTCCCCTAGGATTCTTGGTGGGATGGTACTTTGACAGGCAACACGATGAGAAACTGGCAATATTCAGAAACAAGAGCAAATTATATCAAAGGTTATTTATTTTAATTGATTTCTTACAAGAATTTTATTCTTCCGGATGATGAAATTGCTTCCAAAAAATATACTTAAGGAAAATATTGGCAGATATAGCTGTTACTAATTTTTATTGATGTGTATAAAAGATCACAATTATTAAATTCTTCCTTTAAAGAATTTATATTGTAATATGCGATGTGTAGTATTGCTCCAAATATGGTTTGAAGCTCTACATAGTACCAAATATGGTTACCGCATTCCTAGACATACTTGACTGTTTATCTTTACTGATTTATGCCAAGGCAGATGAAAATGTTCATAATAGAAACAGTGGTTACATGCATAATATATAATTAAAATAATATAAAGTAGTCCTCAGTTAAAATACATGTAGAAAGATGATTTGTGGGGAACAATTATTTCCAATCTTTACAAAGAAGTTAGTTATCAATAGATTGCAGTAGACACCCTTTCAGTTTGGAAGAATAGTATTTCTGAGATGGATAACATAATGAAAATGAATCTCTGTATCACAGTTTTATTTCTTTTCTTTTTTTTGTAAATTTTATTTGAGTTTTCACAAAGAGAAAAAAAAATACAAATAAAACATCTTTTTTAAAAGTAGCGTAATCCCGGGTTACATTTCTTCATACAGACACAAATTCAGGTTCATGCTCATTTTTATATTCTATTCCATATCTTATTACTATTTTACATTTTCTGCATAGCTTCTCCCCTCTTTTAATTTTCTCAATTTTATTTTAATTATCTCATCTCTCAATTCAAATCATTGTATTTATATTTTTTGTCTGTCCTGTTTCAATTATCTATTATCTTTTCTCATTAAACAAAATTTCTCCTGTAGTTACTGATTGGAGTATGACGCCTTTATATCTTTTCCCTAAAGTTGTAACATTCAATATAATACATAACTTCCATTCGGATTCTGCTTGGTACATTCTTAAAATACACTGTATTCTTAAAAAAAGAAAAAATTATAAATGTATATAATTAAAACAACATTCCATTCCAATTCAATTCTATCATTAATATTAATATTCATTAAAGTCTTAACATCTTTAACATTACTTTTCAATTAAATTTCATACTTCTATGGGAACAATTATAAGCTTTCCATAGTTAATTCCCCCCCTCTTCACTTATATTTTATAAAACATTAACTAATTATTCACTTATTTTATTCACAAACATTTTACTAAATTACACTGTTTTATCCCTCATTTTAATCATATGTTGTTTCCAATTTTCTAAAGTTATTTCTATTACTAATATAACAATACAATTTTATGTACCTTTACAGAATCCCTTTTTCAGTTAGATTTTCACCCATTATCTCTAAATAGGTCCTGTTTCTCTATATCTTGCTCCGGTCCCTTGTAACTTCTTTTCCTTTCCTTCTTCCCTCTCTTTTTCTCTCTCCCCTTTTTACCCCCTTGTATCTCTACCTCTATTTCTCTCTTCTGTATTCCCCTTTTCTGTTGCTTTCCAGTATTATACTTATTTTTCGAATTATTTTTCTTTTCTTTGGTTGTTTTTTTAAGTCTTAAATTCTCCATTCTCTTTCCCCCCTTTCTTTTTTCTTCCCCACATAAAATTGCTTGTTCATTAAAGATGGCTTCTTCTTTGTCCCAGTCTTCTTGTTTTGCAGTCGTTTCTTGTTGTTTCTCATAGTTCCAAATCTCCATTTCTAAGAATTCAAAAACGAAGCCAAAAGAACCCTTCCCTTCTTGTGCATCTTCTTTGTACTTTTTAAGTTCCATTTTCAATTCATCCAGAAGTGGTGCCATTGTATAAATTTTTAAACAACCACCCGATTGATTTTAGTCATTCAAATATAATAACCAAGAATCCAAAGATCACCAAATAATCCAAATACATGCAAGCTGTTTCTTTTTTGCTCCTTTTTTTCACTTTCACTTCCTGGGGTTACTATCTAGTTGCAAAGTTTCAGTTAAAATGTATCTTTAAGAATTCTTGTTGAAATTTTACTGTAGATTCTTTTTAATTCCAGGCAGTCTCCTCCCTCTTCCAGATCCTGCCCTTATTCTTTTTCTCTCCCTTCCTGCTTATGAAAAAGAAAATTTTTAATGTCCAGAAATCTTTATTATCCCTTTGGCATTTTGTTTTATTTTCAGCTTAATTGCCTATTGATGTCAAAGCGGATTTTTCCGATTTCTTATTTAAGTCTCTTAGTTGTCAGCATAGGGAAGGAGAGAGAAGAAAAAAAAAGCCAAACCTTTCCCTTTTCACTTTCCTTCGTTGCTTCCGACTCTTCTTTGGGAGCGATGTTATTTTTTGTAAGTTTAAATTCCAGGGTACCTTAGTTGTTGCTTTTACAATTTAACCCGGTCAGCCAAAACTTTCACTTCTTATCTTCCTCCTGCACATCCTTTTCCGGTCGAGTTCTCCTTTGTGGTGGCCATTTCTGACCACCGCTGCAACCGCCTTTGGGAAAGGGAGTAATGGCCAGCTGAGGAGGAGAGATGCGGCTCTCCTCAACCCTGCTGGCGGTCTTCCCCTTCTTCACCACCTCTACGGGGTGGCTTAGCCCCGAAACCAGCTGGCTCGGGGCGCTCCAGCGGCGAGCCCAGAAACCGTTGCACGATCGCGGATTTCTGTCTGTGCCGAAGCCCTTCAAACCGGAAGTCTCTCAGTTTTATTTCTAAGCCTATAATAGTATTTACCTTCATCCTAAAAAGTTTAGAACCAAGTACAAGATTCTGAAAATGTCATATTCCTATACTGTATTTTTTCTTCGTTATATTTTGTTATTTTATGCTAATTTAGCTCCAAAAATGCCTCTTCTCATTCCCTCGTGACTACCTTGGACTTTAGATAAACAAATGTTTATCTCATTTTCTTCTTTTTTCTTCTGTACTTGACTTTCCTTCCTTCCTTTTTCAATGTTACTAATTTTTGTTGAGTACCTATATTTCAGTAAGTACTGCGAATCTCTGTTTGCAGACTTCTTAATTATTTCATCTCGATTATTGTACTAAAGCTTATTAGGATGTTCCCTTTGCCACTGCTTCCGTAACTTCCTTTGCTTGTATTATCTGTTGACTTTAAGTTTATCTGTAAAGAAAGATTTGCCTGTTATTTTTCCCCAACTCTAAAATTTAAAATAAAGCATCATTGCCTCTTGCCCTATCTGCAAATGTTGCAGATTTTCTTAACAGTTTCAACTTTTATATCAGATTGTTTAGTACTTTAAAAGTTTTTCCTACCCTTCAATCCTTGCTTAGCCTTGGAATATGTTTACAAAACATCCCTCAGTTAGTAAAAAATAATAGGTGACTTAACTTGCACTCCCTGTTACACGGTTGAGAGAATCAGCTGCCCCAAGATGATTATAGTTTACTTTATTGTCATTGTACAATGAAATCAAACATCATCTTCAGTGCACATCATGACCATGAAAATAAACACAAAATCACATCCTTCACCCTCTACACATTGAACCGAAAACCCCCAACACTGCACTATACAGCAGAATTCAAAAAAGCTACTGCCCTGGGATAGAAGCTGTTTTTCAGGCTATTTGTGCTTATTTTTATTATTCTGTATCGTCTGCCAGATGGTAATAGTTCAAAAAAGGGTGCCCAGGATGAGATGGATCTTTGAGAATGTTTTGAACTTTCTTAAGGCAGCGAGAGCATAAAGGTCTTCCAAAGAGGGAAGAGGGCAATGACGTTAACCCTCTGGAATGCTTTCCTATCTGCCACTGTGCAATTGACAAACCATACAGAGGTGCAGTAAGTTAAGATACTCTCTATGGTGCAGCGATAGAAGGTCACCAGCAGTTTTCATTCAGTTGTTGTTTTCTGAGAAGTCTCAGGTAGTATAATCTCTGCTGGGCCCTTTTGACCAGTGCTGCAATGTGAGCATCCCAGGTCAGGTCCTCTTTTATGGTAACACCCAGAAACTTAAAACTGGTCACTTGCTCCACCGAGTCTCCATTGATAAGCAAGTGCTGGATGTTTGATCTGTTCCTTCTATAGTCCACTATAAGCTCCTTGGTTTTACTGGTGTTGAGGACCAAGTTATTGTCTCCACACCACGAAAGCAACTAGTCCACCTCATCTCAGTAGGCAGACTCATCCCTCCTGAAGATGAGTCCCCACCACTGTTGCATCATCTGCAAATTTAGTAATAGCATTACTAGCGTGAGTGGGAATGCAGTCATGCACATAAAGGGTATAGAGTAAGGGACTCAACATGCAGCCCTGTGATGTACCAGTGTTAAGAGTAAGGGCTGAAGAGGTATGATTACTTAATCTGACCTTCTGTGAACGGCCAGACAGGAAATCCATAATGCAGACAGATTGAATAAGAAAGTCCAAGGTCCAGAAGTTTAGACACTAGTCTATGTGGAAGAATTGTGTTAAATGCAGAACTAAAATCTACAATGAAATCTGCAGTAGCATCTTGGACAACATTGCAATTCATCTTTTGGGTGGCTATCTGAATGCTATTCCTATTGCTATATAATTTGGGGGGAAATGTGAGCCAGCTGAAATCAGAGCACCATTCATTGAATGAAGGAAGACTTAGTTTTCCCTATCCATTTATATATCCTCATTTTGTTCCACATATGTGCAGCTGTGGACCAAAGGAGGCAAAATCAGTTTTGCAGCTGGAAAATTCAAAACGGTCACTATTTGGATGTATATATCAATTTCTCTGGATGTATACAACACGGGGGACTCAGGCTAGAAACTGGGAGAATGTGCTCTAGTCCTGTCATGAAAAGTGGCTGGGTAACTTTGGGCCAATCACTCTCTCAGCTCAACCCACCTCAAAGGGTTGTTGTTGTGGAAAATAGGAGGAAGAGAGTGTGTTGTGTATGTTTGCTGCCTTACAAAAAATAATAAAAGTGGGAATAAAAAAATAAATACCATACGGGGGAAACTCTTCAGTTATTTGCAAGAACAAGCTAATTATGCATATGATTGTATATAGGGAATACCTATCCACTGTATCTTTGCTTTCCATTTTTAAAGCTAATTATTTAAGACTATTTTTAAATGTATAATGTACTAATCTGTCATAATTTATTTTTAAAACTGTAATATTTTCTTTTTATAGGGAATTGAAACCTGGTGAAGATGCTTTATGGAAATAATGCGTCAAATAAGAGTTGATCGCCCTACAGTTTGAATAAGTGATTGTTCCATAATGAAAATAGAATCTAGTATTACCTTTGTTCAGCATATGATTACTAAAAAAGTATGTAGCCCCAACTGTATAATGTCATTCAAACATACAATTTGAAGTAAGGGTAATAGTATTAAGAAGGTTGGTTCAGTATGTTTCTCAGAAACTGTTTGTCTCTGTGAACTTGAATCTTTGTCATCTTCAGAGCATATAGTTACATCCAGTAAAGTATAGGATTGTAGTTGATGGGGATCAGTATGATTATATATATTTACTGCATAAATTTTTCTGGAATTTCTTCCCTGATAATTGATCTTTTTGGGTATCTAAATAAAAGTACCTTGAAATAGATTTAAAACACTTTTTTGTACAAAATATTATTGATGCTACCTTTGGGGGGGTTATATTTTATGGTGACTGTAATATCTAGTTCTTTAAAATATTTGGTTTCTGTTACTTATATATACCATAATAGCTCGATACCTGTGCTTTGCTATGAAACTATGTGGTCAGGCTTAGTTTTTTGGGAAGAAAATAGGGAGAAATTCTGCCTCTGCCTACCAGCACCCATCAGTATTTATCTGGCTAGCGTCCTGCCAGTGTGTGAGTTGCTGTTTGGAAACTGAAAGAGTATTTGCTGTGTGAGCAAGGGGACAGCAAGGAGCCTGGGCGTGGCTTAGCTCAACTGTTCTGTACTAAAGCTGCTTGGTGCTGTGAAACTAAAACTGAAATTCCGCTCCTCTGCTTGTGTTTTGCATTTGGAACAGATTTCTTTTCAGGTGGGAAGGGGAAGAACTCCTTAGCATCAGAGTGTGTTAATAATAATATACAAGATAATAATGCTCTGGTCATTTGGAAAATCCTTTCTTACTGAGCACCTGGAGGCCAAGAGGAACATACGTGCCAAATTTCTAGTTTGTAGGCTTTACGGTTCTGGAGATTTTGTGGTGATGTGTGAGTGTTATTTCACTTTTATATATATAGATTGAATTGAATATGTGCTTATAGAAAACTTCAGCATGCTAGGCTTTGGCACATTATAAATCAAACCAATTGTAATTATGGAAAAAAAGCCTCAGCTAAACAAATCAGAGTTAAGTGTGGTTTTGGATGACATCTATTACTCCTTTCATTGTCACAGTTGATTTGGCTGGCTAGGCAGATGTCCTTTTCTTCCATAAAATAGCCTGTTTGTTTTCCTCTAACCTGGTCTTTTAAAATCTTCCAAAGGTGCACTCATGGCACTATAACTGGGCACCACCACCACCCAACAAAAAGATTGTTTTGATCTTTAAATCTAGGGCTACATCTTAGCTGCCAAAGTTCTGGCGACCGTTAAACTTGACAGAGAATGACAGGAAACTACATTTGGTAGCCCTGCAACATCAAAATGAAAAACATTGCGACTAGTTGTTGATCGTTCCAACAATCAACCAATGGAACTTCTTGCCTTCAAAAGCTGTGGGTGCTTCATCCCTGAAGACTTTCAAGACGAGACCGGAGAGCCATTTGTCAGAAATAGTATAGGATCTCCTGCTTGAGCAGAGGATTGGACTCAATGGCCTCCAAGGTCCCTTCCAACTCTCTTCACATTCTGTTATTATTCCGACCCAAGTCCCAATCCTCATCAGAGAAGCTGTTGAGTGTGAACGGAAACATCCAAACGCCATCTTATTTGGCCTAGAGGATATCAATGATAATGATGACATCACAACTGTCCAAAACATCATCAGTGATTATCAAGCATCAACCATCTCCCCTGATGAAATACTTGACATTTCCCGCATTGGCCGAGAGCTCAAAAACAGAGACGGCTCTGTGACCCCACGCTTCTGCAGGGTCATTTGAAAAAATGAATCAAGCAAACATAAATTCATTTACACTATAAATTCACTCACCAAAACCAACACCAACCATAAGAACCTCCGTTGTCTCCCTGGCCTAACCATACAGCAATGTGCCTGCTCCCATGTACTCCACACTGAACTCAAAAAACATCTAGACAATGGAAAGAAGGACCTGTACATTGACTACCATGCTGACTGTATCAAAAATAAGTCACACAACCCGCAACTCAGCTTTAACCTTCAACCACAACCCTACCTCAACCAATCCACCATCACCCAAGACCAGGCATGCACGCCCCAACTATCTCAATTCCAACTATTGCTGGCCTTAAATGCAAGCTACTCGATTCCAACTACTGCTGGCCTTAAATGCAAGCTACTCAATGCAAGAAGCCTTGAAAATAAAATACCCGAATTATCACATTAAACAAGAGGAAAACCTTCTATACACCAATTCCACCAGTTCTAATGGTAAAGACTGCAATGACGACACCATTAAAGCCAACCTCTTTAACACATTCTTCAGCTCAGTATTTGTAAACAGCAATGGATCATGCCCAGTATTTCCTAGCCGAACCACAGACAACTACAATGATCTAATACATATCGATTTTACAGAAGACAATGTTGAAAAAGCACTACGCAATCTAAAACCATCCCTATCTATTGGACCGGATGGAATATGTGCCTACTTCTTAAAAAAGCTATCCACTGCCATAGCCGAACCTCTAAGCATAATCTTTGAAAAATCTTTCAGGACCAGCTCCTTGCCTAACCTATGGTCACAAGCCACAGTCATCCCCATCTTCAAAAAGGGAGACCCCAGCCTAGTTGAAAGTTACAGACAAATCTCCTTATGCTGCGTCACCTGTAAAGTCATGGAATCAATTATTAACCAATCCATTATCCTCCACTTAGAGACAAACAACCTACTCTCCAATAAACAATTTGGTTTCAGGAAAAAACTATCCTGTAATCTGCAACTCTTACACTGCAAAAACATATGGACTACACAACTCGATCAGGGCAAAGCAATAGACGCAATCTACATAGACTTCTGTAAAGCCTTTGATTCAGTGGTACACAACAAACTACTCCTAAAACTAAAATCTTATGGTATCTCTGGCAACTGCATAACTGGATAGAAGCATTCCTGTCAGACAACAAATGGTCAAAATTGGGAGCATCCTATCAAATTCTGTACCTGTCAACAGTGGCATCCCCCAAGGCAGTGTTCTAGGACCTACTCTCTTCATACTCTACATAAATGACCTCTGTGATCATATTAAGAGCAACTGCATTCTTTTAGCTGATGATGTAAAGCTGTTCAATACCACAGGCAATACTGCTACCCTTCAAAAAGATCTTGACTATGTATCAGAATGGACAAAGAAATGGCAACTTCAAATCTCAACAAATAAATGGTCTGTCTTACATATTGGCAAAAAAAAATCAGAAAATAAAATTCAAGCTGAATAGTCAAGACCTTGTTGATGATCCAAACTCTGTCAAGGATCTTGGAGTACTCATCTCTAATGATCTAAGTGCTAGAGACCACTGTAACTACATAGCCAAAAAGGCATTAGGAGTTGTTAACCTAATCCTACGTAGCTTTTTCTCTGGTAATATCACACTACTAACTAGAGCATACAAAACATTTGCTAGACCAATACTCGAATACAGCTCATCAGTCTGGAACCCACATTACGTATCAGATATTAGCACAGTTGAGAAAGTCCAGAAATATTTCACAAGAAGAGTTCTCCACTCCTCTACTCATTGTAGAATACCTTATGCCACCAGACTTGAAATTCTAGACCTAGAAAACCTTGAATTACGCCGTCTTCGGTCTGATCTAAGTATGGTATATAAAATCATACATTACAATATCCTACCTGTCAATGAATACTTCAACTTCAAACATAACAACACAAGACCACACAATAGATACAAACTCAAGGTTAACCGCACCAAACTTGATTGTAGGAAATACTTCAGCAACAGAGTGGTCAATGTCTGGAATACTCTACCTGACTCTGGTTTCTTCCCCAAACCCCAAAAACTTTAACCTTTAGACTGTCTACTATTGACCTCATCCCTTTCCTAAGAGGTCTATAGGGGGCATGCATAAGCGCACCAACATGCCTACCGTCCCTGTCCTATTGTTTCTTTTATTTTTCTTATATGTACCCATTTCATGTATTCACAACCATATATATACTTATACCTATTATCTTGTAAGCAATTGACAAATCAAAATAAATAATAAATAAATAAAACAAGTGCAGTAGGCAAATAAGAGTTGAGTTCTTTTCCTATTGTCGCCTTTCCATCCTTGTTTACTCTTGAAAATGCCCCGCAGGCGGTACGACGCGAGCCCGCCCGAGCAGGGTCCCCACCGGTGCCGCCCGCTGTCCGTCTCGTCGCAGGAGACGCCGGAGCGCGACAGCAAGTGCCGCGCAGAGCGTTGCGACGGGCTACCACGGGGCGTTTGTTGCGAGTCAAGAGGAGCTCCTCGGAACGGAGAGATGGCCTCGGCGATTGGCTGCAGCGGGTCACGGAGCACAACGTGGCTTGATTGGCTGGGTCGGATCATGTGGGATGGAAGCCGATGGTGGCGGTGGGAGACACATAAACATGGAGGCCATCTTTCACGAGAGGGTGAGTGAGCCTCTTGCCTTCCCTTACGGAAGGTGGGCTGTGAGGTTAAAAAGAGGGCGAAGCGAGAGGAAAGAAAGGCGGGTCGCGGGGAGCTTGCCCGGACAACGAATCTTTGCCGTTTCGGTTCCTTGGGTCGTTCAAAGGCTACCAATATCTTTTTTTTTTTAGCCTTTTATACTTTTATATTCAAGCTGCCGAGGGGAAGAATAAGAATAAAGCCAATTTCTTGTGTTTCGGAGGTACTTAGAAAGGCAAGGCGGGTGAAGGGTTTCCAATAAGTAGGAGAGGATAGTGACTGCTACGATAAAGGTCTGAGATTTGAAACATTGTCGCCTGTCTCGGAAGGGGAAGCGGTCACGTTTGTTGAAAACTGATGCTTTTAAAGTACACTCCTGTAGCTGGGTGGTGCAAGGAAGCATTTTCTCTCCCATGCTTAATGAATCTTTTCCGAGCATCCTCGCCCCTGACCATGCTGGCAGGATCTGCTGAGCAGAAAACAAGGAAGTGAGCTGAACATGGAGCTTAGCATGGAGGACAAGAACATATGAACTGGTGTTACTAAACACTAACATTTTATATGAGGTGCTGCATATATATCCTCGTTTCCTTTCAGCTGTTCATTGTTATACATGCAGAATGATACAGTAGTACATGATTTTGTTTCCTGCCTTACTGATGGAACTGGTTATTTTGAAACTGTGTATGTCTGATACATCTGTCATTAATATGAACCCTTTTTTCTTGACAACATGTATAACATTATTGTTGCTGGGTGAAGAGAATGGTTTGAGTTTCTTTTCCATCTTTGTTTTGTCTAACATTGAAATCTCTAGATGTACATTTTTGGGGAAGTTAAAATGATACATTTCAGATTATTCTGAAGGCAATGATATATTAATAGTATTATAAAGTAATAGTATCCAACTAATTTAGCTATAAAGGAAGAACATTTTTAAGCATAACATGAATTTGCTAAATTGATTCCCCCTCCCGAGAGTTGCATGTCCCTAAAAGCAACCCAGAGGGTTGGGTGTCTCTGGCGTAAAGAAAAAAAAATGCTATCCTGGAATGTATAGAAATGCCTTTTTTATGCATGTTTAGGTCAAAGAGTAGAGAAAGAACTGTATTAAGAGGCTAGTCCAGTTTCTTCAATGGGCTACCAAATGCCTTCAAGCAGGATGTGAATGTAGTTGCATTTTGCCATCTATGTTGTTAGCAACTGATAACTGAAAAAAAAAAACCTGAAGTTTGGTCTAAGTCATATTGATTTAAATCAGTCAAAAACACTATTTTAATTGACTATATATGGATAGATGCAACTTTTATGTTTAGAAACAGGTATATGTTATATATTATAAATTCATACATCTGATTTTCTTGTTATTAACTTTACATTAAAATTGTAAAAATTAGTACTAGATATATAAGACAGCTAACTGATGTGCATTTTTTCTCTTGGTAATGGGTAATAAAAATAGGTAATAGTAAGTATTATGCAGGGCTTAATGTGCTAGGAACAATAAAAAAGTTAAGCTGGAAAACTAAAGATGTGATTTAGTAAACAAATGATAAAGATTATGAATATGTTTCTGCAATTTCACGCAGAACTAGTTGGACTTGTTTGGGTACATATTTGCATGGGCATAATTTTAGCTAAATACTTTAATGGAAACAGTGAGCTTTATTCAATACACTTTCATAGTGTATTCATTTAATAGTCCAAACTGATATAAATGCATTAAAATATAGTGCAAAATGTTAAAAACATAATTGTTGAAATCACGAAGAAAGCTATCGCAGTATATCTATTTTACTATCTCTGGCTAAACACAGAAGCAGGGTAATCTCAAGGATATACTTGCTCTGGTTTTTGAACAATAAACATGAAAAGATAATATAATACTACATTTTCTTTTTCTTTTTAAATTTTTAATAATTTAGCAAGAAGGTTCTCTGTGTGCCCAGCACTGTTTGAATAACTTACTGCAAGGGGAGTATTTCAGTCCTGTGGAACTGTCTTCTATTGCACAGCAGTTAGATGAAGAAGAGAGAATAAGAATGGCAGAAGGTGGAGTTTCTAGTGAAGAATATAGAATATTTTTACAGGTAACAGCTCTTCAGGTGGTTTTACATTTATTTGCCAGTTTTTGTTCTGCATTTTTTCTTACTGAAAGAGCTTATATTGAAACTGAATTTCAGAATGATGAAATGTAAAGTTATCTATTCTCTTTCCTGGAATAGCATCCTCAAGACTACAATTAAGCCCAAAATTTATGTTGCTAAGTGAAACATTTGTTAAGTAAGTTTTGCCTCATTTTATGACCTACCTTGCCACAGTTGTTAAGTTAGTAACACAGTTGTTGACTGAATCTGGCTTTCCCATTTACTTTGCTTGTCAGAAGGTCACAAAAGTGGATCAAATGACTCCAGGATACTGCAACCATCATAAATGTGTCAGTTGCCAAGCACCTGAATTTTGGTCACATGACTATTGAGATGGTGAAATGGTCATAAGTGTGAAAAACAGTCATAAATCACTTTTTTAGTGCCATTGTAACTTTGAACAGTCACTAAATGACTGTTGAGAACTACCTGCATTAGAATTACAGTCAATTTCTCAGTGAAGCTTCTGTTTAACATTTTAAAGACTTTTTTTTTAGAAACTAGAGAACTTAAGGTACAGAATTTATTTTATCCCCAGCTACTTTTAAATTGATATCCACAAATGAGTATACAAAGAACAAAATGAAAAAGGCTACTGTACTAACCAGTAAATTCTTGTATTTGCCTGGTGTTGCCTGTCTGCATAGTTTATTTGCTGTTTTTCATTGACATAACCTGCGGATCCCAGAATTTCACACTTGTTCTCATGCCTTCAAAATGGTTCATTAAAAGTATTTTTTTTTAAGTTTAAGATTTACTGAGATTAACTGAAATTATTCTCTACATATGATTTTCCAAAAGTTTCTGTAGCACGTAAATTAATCTTCTTTCCTTTGCATTCTTTGTTGAACAGCAGCCTTCAGGAAACATGGATGATAGTGGTTTCTTCTCAATTCAAGTAAGCAGTTTCTAAGTAGTTGCTCTCTAATTTTTGAAAACTTCATTAAAATACATTTGAGAATGCTTATTGAAATACCTTGGGCTCCTATTTGAGAGCTGTTTAGGAAACAGCTGTGCTCAGTCAATACATTTCTTAAAGGTAAATGTTTGCCTCTAAAAATGTATAAGGAACAAAGCCATGGTTACAAAGAGTTCTTTATGTTTCAAACCTGCATTTTGATTGCAATTCTATAAATAGCTTCCATGCTTTTTCACCCCACTGATTTTCAGTAGAATATTAGCATTCTAATAATTTATATAATCGTTCTACATAAGTTAGGATGAGACGGATTTCCGCAGGGCAAACTGATAATGTAATACATTATTTGGATTTTTTTCCTGGACAGATTTGCTTATTTATTTATATCTGTAATTAATAAAAATCTTCCTTTGTATTGTACATCAAGGATGGTAGAAATGTACTTTTATATGTGTAAAGTATATTTTCCAAATATGTCATTACAAACTAAAAAGTTTGCATACATAAACACGTGGGAGGTAGAGAGAAAAGAGGCAGCCCAGGGAATGACCAAATAAAGAGAGTGCATAGCTTGCAACTGCATAATGGGCAGAGAAAGAGACTCAAAAAGAAATCTCACCAACTTCTCAAGCTGTAAAAGAGACGGTGGGAGAGTGATATTGAATTTTTTATCCTGCCTTTATGAGTTTTATAAAAAAATCTCAAAGCAATAAACATACTTAATACTCCTCCCTTCTCCTAGTTTCCTTATAACAACCACCTTATAAAGTGAGTTGAGCTAAGAGAGAATGATTGGCCCAAAATCACTTGGCCAGCTTTCAAGCCTATGGTGGGATCAGAACTTAGCCTTCTGGTTTCTAATGTGGTGCCTTAATCACTACAGCAAATTTGCTTCCTAGATAAAACTGGCTCCCTCTGTGTGCAAATATGTGATCACACATACATGCAGTTTCTACTCAAAATTGATCTCAGCATTTCCAGATAAACGAGACAGATGATCTAATTCTACTTGACTGTGAGGTTACATTAACAGGATCTTGTAAGGCTGATAATATAAACCTTCCACTTTCTCTTTGGCAGCATCTCTTCCCCTCTTATAGCCAGGCTTATCCCCACATATTGTTACAATATCCCTGTATAATTAATTACAGGTTGTCCTCAACTTAGTCATAATTGGGACAATTGCTAAGCAAGGCAGTTGTTAAGTGAGTCATGCCCAATTTTACCTTGTTAAAAGAAATCACTGCAGTTGTTAAATGATGAATGCACTCATTAAGCAATTCTGGCTTCCCCCATTGATTTTGCTTGTCAGAAATCGACTAGGAAGATCACATTATGATCACATAGCCCCAGGGCACTGCAGCATCCTAAATATATGCTAGTTGCCAAGTGCCCAAATTTTGATATGTGACATCAGGATACTGCATCAGTTGTAAGTATGAGGACTAGTTATAATACACTTTTTTCACTGCCATTATAACTTTGAATGGTCACTAAACAAATAGTTATAATTTGAGGAGTACCTGTGTTTAACTTGTCCTTATAGTAGGCTACTTTGGGATAGATTGTTGTATGTAATAACTAGGCTAAGTAAATAATAAGTTTAACTAGGAACAAAGACTTCAGAGCCATGTACGTTACGTAGTATATATGCCCTGCAAAGTACAGTAGTTTGTAACAACAAAGTAAACTATCCAAAGTTGACTATATTTGTATCAAGTTTGAAATCACTGAAGCTGGCAGACTTAATCTGCAATTTATCATTATACTTTTCTATAGATTGCTTTTAGTTTCTCCTCTTCTACAAAATGTGATGCAGGTGAATTTCTCTCTTTAATTTCCCAATAGTTGGCAAACAAGTTTTATACTAATAATGTATTTCAAACAAGAAATTTAAGAACAGATGGATATATACTGAGTTTTTGTAGGACTCCGCGATATCCAGAAATACAGCTCTCATGCAAATAGTCACTCAACATGTCTATGGAGATTCTCAGTCCTCCAGGTCATGGTTGTCCTAAAGGTGCTTTTTCAAAATGCAGCTGGACTTTTTTTGTTTTTCCCTGAAAATGTTTCACTTCTGATCCAAGAAGCGTCTTCAGTTCTGAGTGAATGGTGGAGAATGGAAAAATTTATATTCCTTGCAGTCATCTGGTCATTAACACTTTCTTCAGGAATTGTTGAGGTTATCTGGAGGTTTATCTGTCCTCAGGGTCACCTTAACAGCGCAAATGGATGTGGAACCTTCTTGGAATTGCTAAAAGGACTATGTTGTAAATAGGAGATCAGTGGTATACAGGAATATATATAAATCCTTCCATTCTCCAACATTCAGTCAGAACTTGAAGAAGCTTCTTGGGTAAGAAGTGAAATGACTTCAAGGAAGAACAAAGGAAGTCTAGTTGTTTTTTTGAAAAAAAAAATTGGAATAGTTACTCAACATTTAATTATTTTAGTGGCATTTAAAATGGTTAACATCTTGTCCCTGAAAAAAATGAATGTCTTTTATAATATAAAGTAAAACTATAATTTAGAGATCTCATTCACAAAGAACTAAATTTCTGCAGTGATTTACAGCATTTGCATCATGTAATTTGGGTAAAGATATAAATCATGCATATACACAAATGATACATCAGTATAATAATGTTTAACAGATATTCCTAAATTAGGGACATTTCTTCCCTAAAATAGTTGAAATGGGATTTCACGATATAAAGAATTAGATCAATAGGTTTTAAATATCTTATCAGCTACACATAATGATCTTTAGATAGTAAGAATAACATTGATGCTTCCAGAGCAAATTGATTGTATAGAGCTGCTGATAACAACTAAGGTATAATGTGACTTGGGGGCGGGGGGAGGGGATCAAATTTTTTTTTTTTCTTCCTATCATTTTCCTTGCAAGTGCAACTGGTTTTCTGAAAGGCCAAATTAGTTTTCAAATGGTATATTTGTTATCCTCCCTTAAATGTATTTTATATGTGGCCTGCTCAAAGTAGATTCATGAAGGTTAATTCTTAATTATCTTAGCCCAGTCATTTTCTTTTCATGAAATATGGTTGTTCCCCCACTCTCAGTTTAGTGGAAACAATAGAATGGGCCTAGATTTAATCAGAGCAAACCAATTAAAATCAATGTGACTTTAGTCTTGACTTCTGGAGTTCCATTGATTTCAGTGGTCTATTCTGAGTATGACGTATCTACATTTAGTTAATATATTTGTCTTTATAGTTCTAAAATGGTTGCATTGCTTACATTTTATAACTGACTGATTTATCTCATGAAAAGTGCTGTTTTTTGACAGGTTATAAGCAATGCCTTGAAAGTTTGGGGTTTAGAACTAATCCTCTTCAACAGCCCAGAGTATCAGAGGCTCGGGATCGATCCTATGTAAGACTTTATTTTTTAGCTCCCTGCTTCCATTTAAAAAATAGTAACAGTTATGCAAGAAAAAGAAAAGCCTTATCCTTTCCTTCAGAATTCCTTTTGAAGATTACTATTTCAAGTTCTGATTTTATCCACTCAACATTTTCTGTTTCATATTATTGAGGCCTTACATGTCCATTTGTGCCCTGAGCCTTCATGACATTTCAGAATCTGTAGAACGCTGTCTTTGAATAGTATCTGCTTGATGGCATCACCAGTATGTCTGTATTTATCAAGCATATATAATGATAAATATATCTCCAAAACAATGTTATTAAATATTCTGAACTATCTGAACTATAAAGTTCACGTAATCAGAATCACAGCTTTAATACCGCTGTAGGTGTTTCTAAATGCAAAAATGATAACACTGATTAATATTTCTGTGCTCAAATATTTAATTGTCTGAATATATTGTGTTTTATTTTCAGAAATGAAAGATCTTTTATTTGTAACTATAAAGAACACTGGTTTACAGTTCGAAAATTAGGGAAACAGGTAAAGTTCTTCTATATTTTCCTTCTTTAATGTCAAACTTGCCATTGGAATCAGCTATAAATTTAGTCAAAATTTAATACAGGTCTAATGACAAACACTGCATTCATCGATAGATGATAGATAGATAGATAAATGATAGGTAGGTAGTTTGATTGATTAATTGATTGAAATGATGAAACATCTTAGCTTTTTTCAAAATGTTATTTCCCAGAGCTGCTTTGTTCCTACTGTTCAGTATTCCCATTCTGAAACTGGAACTGATTCAGAATGATGTAGATGATTTTTTTCATGTTAATTGTATTAGACAACCTACAACCTTTTGAATCCTCCTTTATCAATATTTACTTACCTAAATATAGAACTATAGATAAGCAGAACAGCAGTTGGGAATGAGAGTAACTTCCAACTTCCTGCCAGCTTCCTCATTGACTTTATGGGAAGCTGGCAGGAAGCTTTGGAAATCACAGTCACATGACTGCAGCTGACTGTGGTTATGCTGCAACAGCTGCATCTTAAGATACTTGGAATTTCAGTTCCATGGGAGTAATGGGTCTTGGATTTTATACGTATTTTTAACTTAAAGATGTATTTCAGGTATCTTGATTCAAAAATTCTTGCCCTATGATGCACCAGTCTGCTAATTGAAGGTTACAACAGACAGAAAGAATTTTTCGTAACATGTAGACTAATAATAATAGCAGCAGCCAGGTTTTTTCCCTTGATGTTTCTGATTAATCAGTTTTTCTAATTTAAAACCAGGCATTTGCATTGCAATCGATCAGGGGTATCAAACTCGATTTCATTGAGGGCCACATCAGGGTTGTGTTTGACCTCGGGGTGTGTGTGTACCCAGAATGTGTGTGGCTATCAACGTCACTCATGTCAGGGGCACCTGTGCTCCTCAAGTGCTAAGGCAGGACTTCCCTCAGACCCTCCCTCCCTTCCTTCCTTTTCTTTTTCCTTCACTCTTCATTCTCATTTCTTCTTCCTTCCCCTTCTTTTTCTTTCTCTGCTCTCTTCCCATCTTCCCTTCTTTTTCTTTGTCTTTCCCTTTCTCCTTTCCTGTTCCTTCTTGGATGCTCAAATGCAAAAGGGGAAACATTTCTTGTTTTGTTTTGCGTTTGTTTTGCTATTCCTCTGCCAGGGAAAACAGAGCTCAGAGGAAGGGCCATGCACGGCCCTCCCAAGTTCCGTTTTCACTGGCAGAGGCACCAGGGGCAGTCCTACATTGTTTCGAAGGCGGTCCCGTGGGCCAGATCTAAGCAACCCCCGGGCCTTGAGTTTGACAACCCTGCAGTAGATGATTCCACAGCAAAAATTGCAATGTGTTAAATTTTCTGCTATGTATTCATAGCACTCCTTTTATTACAGCCTTGTTTTTTCCCTATAACTAAATAGTAATACAGATTAACCAAGTTGGAAGGGAGCTTGTAGGTCATCGTATCCATTAACTTGGGATTTACTATCTGACAAAGACTAGAAAAGACTAGGAATTCTCTTTATTTGCAAGCAGTCAAATTTATACAAATATTATTCCATGGTGTAGTAAGTACCATATATACTCGAGTATAAGCCGAGTTTTTCAGCCCATTTTTTGTGCTGAAAAAAAACCCCTCGGCTTATACTCGAGTCAGATTCCCTCTGAAAAAAGAAAAAATGGTGTGGAGCTCCGGATCTGGGCAGCCGCTTCCCTGCTTCCGTGTTTCCTTTGCAACTTGTAAGCGTGGGGGTAATCGGAAGCAGAAAAGTTCTTGCATGAGGATATATTGTTTTTCTTTATTTAACTGTTTTTTTTTTGGGGGAATCCACCGTCATGTGAGAATGCTCAGACACGAAATCTATCCGCCTGAAAATAAGTGTGTGTGTGTGGGGGATTTTAACAGAGGAAGACGTAGGGAGAAGGCAAAAGCGACGGAAGATCCTTCAGGGAAACTGAGGGGAGACTCACCCTTGGTCCAGATGAGCCCCCTTCCCCGCCCTAAGGAAGCAGAGGCAGCCAGCAAGGGCAGGCAAGCCCGCCGCAGACTCCATCCGTCCTCGCTCCCACCCACCCACCCAAAGCCACGAAGTCCCCCAATCGCGCAGCCCAGAATCGCCCTCCCCTTGGGGCAGCAACGACGACCAGTGTTTCCTGAAACAAGAAGCTCCACCGTGCAATGAAAGCACCCTGGCTCTAGGCTCAGAAAACAACGCGAGCCGAGGTGGCTTCATTTCCTCAGCCCTAGCTGCTTTCAGTCCGCTCGGGAGGAGGAGGGGAGGAGGAGGTGGTGGCAGCAGCTCACGTTGTTTTCTGAGCCTAGAGCCAGGGTGCTTTCATTGCACGGTGGAGCTTCTTGTTTCAGGAAACACTGGTCATCGTTGCTGCCCCAAGGGGAGGGCGATTCTGGGCTGCGCGATTGGGGGACTTCGTGGCTTTGGGTGGGTGGGTGGGAGCGAGGACGGATGGAGTCCGCGAAGCGGGGCTTGCCTGCCCTTGCTGGCTGCCTCTGCTTCCTTAGGGGCGGGAAGGGGGCTCATCTGGACCAAGGTGAGTCTCCCCTTCAGTTTCCCCTGAAGGATCTTCCGTCGCTTTTGCCTTCTCCCTATGTCTTCCCTCTGTTAAAATCCCCCACACACCCCCACACACACTTATTTTCAGGCGGATAGATTTCGTGTCTGAGCATTCTCACATGACAGTGGGTCTTCCCCCCCCCCCTAAAAACAGTTAAATAAAGAAAAAACAATATATCCTCATGCAAGAACTTTTCTGCTTCCGATTACCCCCATGCTTACAAGTTGCAAAGGAAACACGGAAGCAGGGAAGCGGCTGCCCAGATCCGGAGCTCCACACCATTTTTTTTTTCCAGAGGAAATCTCACTTGAGTATAAGCCGAGGGGTTTTTTTTCAGCATAAAAAATGTGCTGAAAAACTCGGCTTATACTCGAGTCAATAAGTTTTCCCAGTTTTTTGAGGCAAAATTAGGTGCCTCGGCTTATATTCAGGTCGACTTATACTCGAGTATATACGGTAATACAAAAAAAATATTTATCTTTGATTGCATATATGTTTACTTAATTGTTTTAATAGCAGGTATATGTTTTGCTATGTATTAAAATATATCATTAATAATCACCCTGCATGTTAATTTTCTTTCTTTGAACAGTGGTTCAACTTGAACTCTCTCTTGACTGGTCCAGAACTAATATCTGATACTTACCTTGCACTTTTTCTGGCCCAACTACAACAGGAAGGTAATGCTCATTTTCAGATGCTGAATGCTCTAATGTTGCTGTAATATTGATCTAAGGAGACTCTTCTTCCTGTGTTATTTAACTGAGTTATGCAGAATGCATAACCAAATTGCCCAATATTGATAAAGAACATTTTTTCTATCCATTAATGCTTTGTCCACTAACTTTATATTAATTACTTAATTGTACTTTATATTAATTTTTAGATTATCTTCCTAATCTCTATGTATCCTCTTATCTTTCATAGGTTATTCAATATTTGTTGTAAAAGGTGACTTACCTGATTGTGAAGCTGATCAATTACTGCAAATGATTCGAGTGCAACAAATGCAAAGGCCAAAATTAATTGGGGAAGAGACACTGCAATCAAGAGATCAGAGGTAAGGTAAATAAATGCTTTAATGGATTTGGTGTAGGTATTTTTGAGTCCTGATTATGAACAAAGAAAATAGGAGCTAAAGTAGAGGGTATTATTATGTTTACACATGGAATAAACCAAAATATATGTTTGCGTATAATAAAGATATTGTCTATGCGTAATAGAAGATACACCAAATACTAAATAAGTTTTGCATCATTTCTGCATATTTTTTTAAGAATTGGATTTTTTTTTAAAGTAAGACTTTAAAAAAAAGGCTTGGACTACCTTCATAGCTATCCTTGCAAATGCAGCTATTAGAAGAATCTTAAATAAAGTGTCAATGGTGCTATATATAAATCTACTGACCTCATTAATAGACTGTGCATGAGTGCAACGAGATCCAGAGACTTCTGGCTTCTATTCTTTGTGATTGTGGTGACATGGAGATAATAACACATACATCTGCCCTTTGTGTCCCTATCAGGGTATACTTGAGGACCTCATGGCAGCATGACAGAACACAATGTTGCTAGTTTCTGGGCAAGATCTGTTTAATCTGGAGATATTCTAATCTTGTATTTAATATTTTAAATGTTATGTCATATGGTATGCCTTATTTTAATTGTGATGCTTCTGATATGAACAACAAAAAACCAGTCCGATTTCATTCTGATGGCCATCTTTTTTCTGCTCGCTCAATCTTTTAAAAACTAAATCCTTCTCTCTACTACTTATCTCAACACAGCACAGCATTTGGCTTTAGAATAAGAATGTTTTTTTTTCCTGTTTAACTTTTCCAGAGTGCAAAAAACAGACTTAGAACAAGCACTAGATGTTAACCAGTCCTTTGATAATACCAATATGTTAGATGAAGATGAAGAAAATTTCCAAAAAGCACTTGCACTCAGCAGACAGGAAATAGATATGGAGGATGAAGAAGCAGATCTCCGGAGGGCTATTCAACTTAGTATGCAAGGTAAAAGATTACATTTTGTTTTTAAAAATGAATTGATATTTTGTATGGTTAATCATATTCAAATATAATACAACCAAGCAATAAAAATATACTGAAGCTTTTTGCATATGTGCCTTTGAGTCAGTGTGGACTCCTGCTGATTGCCAGGACTAGTATCAGCAGTTTTGTCTGCCAGAGATTGGACATGTTTGCTGTGACTTTCTTCCTATTGCTGAGACAGTGATTGACCCAAAGTGAGTCAAGGTTACACCAAATTTTCTGCTCACAGAAGCATTACATACCTTTAAAATGTCTTTATAAGATTTGCACACTTTAAAAATGAGTTACGTTTTATTTAGACTTTGCACAATCTCTGAGTCAAAATAATTAATTTCCAAATCATGTTCAAACACTGCACAACCCTAGTAAATAAGTGTTTCATCTGGTGATGTGCTTTGGATTCATTTAAGTTTTTCAGAGAAATTTATTCTCTGGAGCAGAGTGGGATTTTTTCTGAAGTGACTAGATGCAAGGATTGATACTCAGGTTTGAATGATTTAATACTAAGTTTGGGGAAGAAAGCAAATAAAGTATTTGCAAGAAATTATTTCTTTTTACTTTCACATATATGGAAAAGTGTGAGGAAAGTTGAACGATATTTACCAGAGATCTGCAGTTAAGAGTGCTTTGGTGGCAGAAGGGTGGTTAACACTCAAAATTAGCTTCTTGCTTTTTCCATCCCACCAGAGCAAAAACAAAAAGAGTAATCTTACTTTTTTTCTTAATTCAGTAACCAAATTCTGAAGTTTAAGGTAGGAATAATAATTTTAAAATATAGTGTGTCTCACATTAATATTATTACAAGGTGACAGCATTTCAAAACTGTTTTAGGCAGTTATTAAAATATTTTAAGTATCTAACAGGACCTCTTTTAAGGTGATATGAAACATTCAGTTGGTAGCCCAGCTACTAAGCAGGATTATACCAGTGTTGTTTTTTAAATTCATTTTTATAAATGAGTTGAAGTGAAAGTGACGGCCTTAAATCACAGTTAGCTTTCATTACTAAGGCAGGATTAGACCTCTCAATCTTCTGGTTTTGAAATGCAGTGATATTAAAAGAACTGATTATTAGTACATGCATTATTACATCAGAGGTGAAAGTGTTCATTTTGAGCCTCCATTTATTCTACAGTCAGCATGATCTTCTCCTGCTTTGTGGAATGTCCTCCCTGAGCATGTCTAACTGGCACCAGCCTTTTTATTACCAGCTGTGGAGGAAACCAAACGGGGGATATTTTTTGTTTTGTTCTAGGTTTTAAAGTATGATTGATGGGAGTTGCATTTGTTGCTTTTTTAAAATGTTTTTTATATTGTTCCTTGTTATTACTGTTTAATTCTTCTATTATATGATGATTATTATACAAATTTCTATTGTAGATTGCTTTTGTTATTTTATGCAAAACATATAAATATTCTGGTTAACTTAACCTTCCCAATAAGTGGGTGTGTGTGACTTTTAGGAGAACATCGAAGTGGCTTCTCAGATTGTTGCACACAGAACATTCCACACTCATCTGCAACAGGCCAAACTGAATCTCTCCCATCAGAAGAATTGCGGCGTCGAAGACAGGCCTATTTTGAAAAGTAATGTAAACTGTGTAAAGCATAATTTGTGGATGGCAAGCCCCAGAAGCCTTTGTTAAGTGATATTACTTTATTACTTGATTTTTTCAGGTATTTTGGATTACAGTTCCTATCTTTTCTAATGCCAACTATGCTGGTTAGAACACAGAATTGTAGTCCAAAGTATTAGGAGAGTGCTGAGAGGTGTTTGTTTTTCCTGAATTAACTCATACCCAGTGTTGAACTGGTTCTTAAGAGTCCTGAACCACTCACTCAGTTTTGCAAATATCTCGATTCTTTTGGCTTGATATTATAGTACAAGACTGAGGCACCATGCTGGCTGCAGATAGCAGGATTCCGTTCTTGGGCAAAACACGCTACCTACGTAACTAATTCATTGGTTAGTTATATAGATGATTGTTCCAGTTTGAAATGCAAATGAATGTATGATGCTTTATCATGATGACTTAAGTATTTTTATTTAGGGCAGTATAAAGTATAAACTAGTAGCAAATTGATAATTTATCTCTGTTAAGTATTCATTGATTACTTCTTGGCAAACATTGTGTCATCTTGTTCGAAAGTGGCAGCAATGTTACTATTTTTAATTGAAAATGCTATACTGCCTGTCTCTTGGCATCATTCTTTTTAGTGCTTCTTTTTAATAAGATCTTATTTCACAAGCAGATCCAATTTCTCTTTTGGCTTGCTCTAGACTATAAATTAGTTGGGATATGGTACCAAAATACATCTCTTGTTCTTATTATGTAATGATAAAATACATTCATTAGCAATTGGTACTCCTATAATTCTTGTCTATTTTATGTACATGTGTAATTTACCTATATCATTTTTATTTTGAAGAAAATTTTTATGTTGCATTAATTCAAGGTAATAACTGAAAATGCATCAACAGACAGACTTCATTTCCCCTAATCCTCATCACTGTAATTATTGTCCAGAAGTATATTCTACCATAGTAATGTGCCAAACTCCATATCTTGATCAGAGAACTTTGAGGTTCTCCTGGGAACATTTTTTCTTCTTTTCTCTGAGAATGCACTGGTTTAGCTCTTTCAAGGATCGTTTGTCATCTCATGGCTTTGGAATCAGATGTATTTCCCAACAGTATGATCCCAAAATATTTTTGTGTTGTGTATTCTGTATTAGGAGAAAAATGGAATCTAGGAGAAAAGACCAAAATGTGGAGTTTTGTCAACATTTGTTAGTAAGCTTATTGGCTAATTCTCTGGGATCAATATTCTTTAAATATTAAACCTATCTGATGTTTTTAGAATTGGATATTTTAAATATACATACATACATGTATATATGTATGTGTGTTAATGTGTGTAGTGCAAAATTGAAATAAATTGGTCCAGCTTCTTGTACTGTGAACTTTTTAAATATTTCATTATTAAATAGGAAAAATAAAATTGGATGAAGAAAGGCAAGGAATAATAAAGTTATAGGATTTTCTATGTATAATAAAAATTAATGCTGCATATTTCTCTTTGATTATTTTAGACAGCAGCAGCTGCAAAAGCAAGTTCAGATTCCACAATTCCATGGTGAAGCAGCTACAAATTCACACACACTAGTTAATGACACAGGTATTGCTTTTATTTGCTAGATTTCAACATGTTTCCAGTTATTCTTTCAAATGAGCCAAGGATATTTCTTACTTTGTTTAATACATTTTACCAAATATCTTATTAGCTTTCTGTATCATTGGTCAGCTTATCCTTCTGGGAAATACCAAATTTTCAGAAAGCACTGCTGTTCTGTCCTGTGGCAGTTCCGTGTGGGGTGGGTGTCTTCCAAAATACTGTTTTGTGTTTTGTGTTTATTTTGAGCATCTACTTTATAGAGATTATGTAGAGAACAACAATGAAGTACCAGTGTGTGAATGATGTCCAGTTCTGTCCTTTCTCATCAAGTACAAGCATGGTGGTACTTGTTCTGAATTGATGTCTGAACTGTAATAGATGATTCCTAATAAACTGGGAAAAGAATCTGTTCAGTCTACTCTAAATCTGATCACTCCTCTTGATTAGATTTGTAACTTGGGAGTGCTCATAGAATCAGTTCTAAGTCTAATGGTTTCAGTGGCATAGGGTAAAATTCACCCTTAACTGCCAACCTATTTGGATGCCATAGATACTTATCTGCCATTAGCCATATGTTGAAAATATGTTGCTGGAATTCATAGTGCATTATATATGAGACTTAATTTTAGAAAACTGTACTTTAGCTAGCATTTACGCTAGCATTTTTTTGGCATCACCTTTTCTGTTCTTATTCACCCTTTTAAGGTATAAAAGGCATAGAAACAGGTTACCAGAAGTAGCAGGTATATTTTGTGTGGGTGATGCTTTCTGGGTATTATTCAAAGAATGAATAATGAAATAGAATGACTAACTAGGCCAGTGAGCCATTGTGGTGTAGTGCTTAAAATGAACAACTAGGGCAGGCTAGAAAACCTCACATTCCTCACTGATTATATGGTTGGTTTCTTTTAGCCTAACAGGAAAGGTAGGCTATAAATGTAATAGAATAAATAAAATATTTGATGCTTTTTTCTTTTAGAATTTATATCAACTTTTATAAAATCTATATCACTTAATAAAATATTCAGACATCTCAAAATATCTGAAAAAAAAAGGATAGGCATCTGTTAACTTTGGTTCAAGGCTTTCTAATTTATTTTTTTCTTTTTAATATTAAGCCAAGGGTTTTCCTGTTCAGAGGAATCTGTAGTTGAATGCAATCTAGTCTCCTCTATGAATCTACCAACAAGGAAAAGGATAAACACCTGGGGGGTAGGTGGGAAGGGTGGAGAATAATGACCCCAATCCTCTTTACCAATTTCTAAACCAAAAGTGGAGACTTAGATTTAGTTCCAAGTAAATCCAGACTCCTACCCGATTTGAAGGCCACATGACATTGCAGAGGTTTAATTTACATCAGTCAGTCAGATCATGTTCTGACTCCTAATTACATTAAAAAAAGACATGGGTAAAGTGGATCTGAGTGACTGTATTGCACAATTGGTAGCAGAAAGTAGGAAATGGTTACTAGGTCTTTGGGGAATTCCTGGATAGGCCTGTCTGACAGCAAGACGTTCCCCACTCCTGTCTTGAACTAATAAGCTATGAGCATCAGAACTAGATCTTTTTCTGTCTTTTAAAACTAATATATTTTGTTTTCTTGTTTCTTCTCAGGAGGTGATTTGAGTGAAAATGATATGCTTCAAGCCGCTATGAATATGTCCTTGGAAACTGTTACAAACAGCTTGAATACACAGGAAAAGAAATGACAAATATTTATATTTATTCTAATCTGAACGCAACATTCTGTATTAATTCTGTGTGGGTGGCATAAAGGTAGGGTTCATTTCATTGATGTACCAAATCAAGATACAGTGTGAGATTTCGGACTGAGGATCAGAATTAAAAAAACAATTTGGTTACTATACAACAAAATCTCATTAGTTTATGGTAATACCGTTGACCTTCTGGGTAACTTCTATTCAGTCAGAAGAACAGTGAGAAAAGGGGTATTTAATATACAATAAAATCTCATCCAATATTTTTCTGATCCATAGATGTTCAGGTTGAGTTTATGATATCTGCAGATCTTTGTATTTGGAGCAGCTCTCTCAGTTGTGATGGCTTGTTCTTAGAGGATGTATTCTTAACAGGAAGATCAAGCATCACCTGATTATAAAGCAAGGCTTTGGAACTTTGCTAAATAAGATTATGTGAAATCTAAAAATTTGTAGTTTCACATATATGCTCAAAGGGGTTCTAAATATCATGTTTACAGTGCACTTCCAAGATTCCAGATTAACAGACTGAATATAATACAAATGTCCTTTCATTTTTTAGAGATATTTGAATTACACACATGAATCAGTACATCAGCTTAATTTCAGAATTTAATCAGTTAACAACATTTTGATTAAGAATAGCAAGAGATTTGCAGGCCATCAAACCTATTTTGGAAGACTGTGCTAGAGTATTAAAGATCATCATCATAAAATGGAACATCCTGCTTTTATTTTCCTGCTCCTCCAGATCTGCCTCCACGCATTCCAATCTTCCAAGGCTGATTTAATGGGCACACAGGAGGAACTCTCTCCAATAGCAGACTCAAGACTTATTTCTTCCTTGTTTTGCTCCAAAAATGCCTTTAGTATTTTTTTAACTAAATGTTGGGCCAATACTGGCTATGATGCACTGAACTAGTATATATATTCAGCCAACACCTAGAATCTGATTAACTGAAGTCAAAAGTGTTGGATATAGTTGATAAATGTTATAATTCTTATTCCAGTTGGTATTAATATTTTATCTTCTGTAAGATATTTCTGTAAGTATTAATACTATCAAGCTGGACATAAGTTACCTTCTACTGAATCAGCTTATTGATCCATTTAGGTTAGAATTATCTACTCTGGCAGTGATTCTCCAGTCTCAAGCAAGAATCTGCTCTCTGAATTGCTTTTAATGGAGGATAATTAGAATTGAACCCGGAATTTCTATATGTGTATCATGTGCTCTGTCATTGAGCTATAGCCTTTCCAAGATTCCATATTAATTTTGAAGTGAAGTTAAAAGAGATTTTGATGCCGTGATTTCAGTGCCATATTAATATACATTAGTAACATCTGAAATGAACCTTGCACAGTTACTTATGTGTTAAAATGGATATACACAAATGTGTATGAATATGTATTTTATCAGATGTTAATGTTTTCTTGTAACAGATTTGCAGCTTTTCATGAATGGTCTTCATTCATGCACTTTACTGTTTATTCTGTTTCTATTACCAAGGGAAACTGGGAAGCAAATTCTGTAAACTAGTTATATTCTGACAGACAAATGTTACATAACAAATATTGCAGGATAACTGAAGTTGGCAAAAAATGCTTTAAGCGCACATTCTGTTTTCATATACATATTAAGGCTATAGTTTTGGATACAAATGATATACTCATTAAACCTATGGATACTTGCCAGATATACAAAAAAATCTTGTGAAATTGATTAGGTTTTGCAAATTATTTTAAAATCATATTCCGCCATGTTGATGTGTCATTCTTTGCTACTGAATGATTAGTAAATGTACACAGATTATGGTACTATAAAAATAACTATTAAAATTGATTTTGATAATATCTGCTTACAAAAATTATTTAAGTAGGTAGTTAAATATGAAAGCCAAATGCCTCTTATTTTCATGTTTCGTATGCTGTTGATTTCTGGGAAGCTATTACAGAAATACAAGGAGGACAGTTTGGTCCAGGGATAAATGCTATAAAAGTGTATCTAGCTTTGCCAGTCAGTAAACTGAATATAGCTATTTTAGATCTGCCTAATTTATTTATTAACAAAAAATACCATATTTACTGCACATTGTTTTGAAAAAAATAACAGCATTAGTTACATAAAGCTACATGCATTCATTTTGTGTTTAAGCTACTACTTGAAAAGAAATATATGAAAAGATGTATAGAAGCCATGAAATGAAATCATACTAGTCTGTAAAAAATCATAGTTTTATTTTTTCTTACTTTTCCAATAAATTGTGTCCTTGTGGACAAGTTGAATCTGGATGAATTTAGGTCCACTTCTTTCAAATGTATCTTTTCATCAAGCAGAGTATCTTTATACATATACAATATATATCATATCCATTATGAAGCAAAGATTTTAAAAATAATTTTTCCATTTAATGTGTACTTAAAAAAGGTGTAATCCTTATTTAAGAGCCAACCAATGTAAAACATTCCATGGTTTAAAGTTAATGCAGTAGATTTTGGGAGAGATTTTTTTATTAATTTGAAAATTTCTCTATTTGGGGATTACATTAATGGACAGCCTTGAAAATTGTCTATTTGTAATGATGAACATTCCTAAAACTGAAAAGTATGGAATCCACTTTTGGTGGAAGACCTGAAAGAAATCTGGATTTCCTTCATAGCCAAGACCTTTTAAAAAAATGTCCTCTAGGGGTTTTTTATTCCATTGGCATTATAACCAGATAATGGTGTAGAATTTATTTATTTATCATACTTATATGCCCCACTCAATCTCCTGAACATGATCCTGGGCAACGTACAATAAAAAACAGTCACAATATTGAAAATTATTAATATTAAAGTATATTTAAATTTCATAATTAAAACATTTAATTGCTAGAAAAGATTATTAAATGTTACAAGCAATGTAGCTACCTCATTAAATCACCACTTCCTTGAGATCCCCCAGCCTATCAACACACTCAAGCTTTGGGGGACTTCTGCAAGGACATTGGGGATGGAGCCAATCTCACTCCCTGGGTAGGACGGACATAATATTCTATAGAGTGAAAATCATTTGGTTCATTGTCCTCAAACTTAGGTCTTTGGAAAAATACATGCTTCAGATATAGTCCCAATCCCTTAATAATCTGTAGCTGCCCAGAGCTGCCTTATAGAGGAGATGGGCAGCATAAAAATTTATCTATATATAAAAACGTGTGTATGTGTGCGTGTATGTGTTCCAGCATAACTCTGGAACACCTCAAGTAATTTCAACCAAGCTTGGTACACAGATGACTTACCCTCTGGAAACAAATACTGTGGGGGTAAGACACCCCTCTGGGTGTTTGTGCCTTAAAATGGCTTCTGTACAGCACAGTGGATTTTCCATGGTAATGGCTTCACAGTACTCCACAAAGGGACTCCCTCTGAGCCCTCCAAGGAAACATCAGGCGATTGGCCAAGTGCCAGAATAGACAAACTCCTGAGGAGAGGAATACAAGACTTGTGACGCTGCATGAGAGACAGTAAAACAGTGTGAATCCCAACTACAAGATTTTCCTATCTAATACAGGATTGGGATAAATAAATATCTGGGCAACGCCGGGTTATCGGCTACTGTGTATAACTCTGGAACGGCTCGAGCAATTTCAACCAAACATACACAAATGACTTGCCCTCTGGAAACAAATACTGTAGAGGTAAGATACCCCAACACCTCTCAATATGTGTGTGTGTGTGTGTGAGTGTGTCTTCCAATACAACAGCGTGAGGCCCAACTAAAGGATAAGAGAGGGAGCTACATCTAGAGCTTCAGAGACAGTACAACAGCGTCAGGCCCAACTACTATAGATATAATTCATACGGGATTGGGATAGATACCCAGGCAATACCAGGTTATCAGCTAGTAAATAAAATTGAAAATATGTTGTTATGTGTAAGATTACAATAGTTACCTTTGTATAAATAAGAAGCAATAATTAGAAGGCAAAGCCAAGTCCATCGCACCTTCAGCTCTGTGATAACTAATGGTTCCTTTGTGAACTTTTTGAAAATAATACTGCATCACACAGGACAAAACTGATGCTCAATGTAAAACAAGCAAACAAACAAAAACGGGCAAAAAAATGGGTTTTGCAAAAAAGCCACACCCACCCAGTCACATGGCCACGCCCACATAATCGGTTGTTAAAAATTTTGAATCCCACCCTTGCACCGCTCCATAGTGAGGGAAGTATAAATATGAGCCAGGTCGCCTATTATGATTACCAATTGCTTTTTTTAAAAAAATTGCTTTTTATTGTAAGCCACCTAGAGTTGAGAGCAGAATCTTCTTCATCAGGTTTCTGACCGTATTTGGTTTGAATCATCAAACAATAATGTTTCCCTTGCATTATTATGCTTATTCAGGTCCAAATTTGACCTTTTAAAACCTTGGCTAAATTATGCATTTTCATAATGAAAAAAAAAAAACCTCCTGCAAATGGGGACTTCTAAGGAAGAAATGGCAAACTGAAGACAGAGCTGACACAACCATGGCAGAATGAAGAACTAACAAGTAGGCTTTCTCTTCATAATTCCTCTGTGGACAAAGAGAAGACCCAGAAGTGCTTCATACAGTTGCTCCTTGTGAAGAGAATGTAAGGCAGTAGTGTCTAGTGGGTTTTGAGCTCTGGCAATGAAAGAATAGCCAACTCTCAAACCAAGTTGGTGCTTTCCAAATGACCCTGGGTTCACATGCTTACTTTTCTAACCACTTTTTAGAAATTGGTTGTTAACTAAGCTATTAGGAACCTTTGGTTCAACGCATTTTACAGCACTAGGTTTCTTACCAAAAGACATTTTAAATCCAGGTTTAAGGACTTAATTTTTTTAAAGAAAATTCTTTTGAAATAAACAGCAAAAGGTGATTAGCACTATGATTTTAGATTTGAAATAAAGATTTTTCAATTAATTAGAAGAATCCTTCCTGTTGGAAAATCCTTTTGTTTTGAATTATCTTGAAAAGAAACATGATATGACTTTGAATTGAGACACTAGAGGGAACCTGGCAAAAGATTACAATAAAAAACACATTTGACTTACTAATAAAGAAACTATTTTAATCTTGGACATACTGAAAGGTATTTTTGAACAATGGACCCAGAAATTAATATTAACAGTATCTGCCTCTATAAATATCAAGTCCTATCAAATTCTGTACCTATCAATAGTGGTGTCCCCCAAGGCAGTGTTCTAGGACCAACTCTCTTCATACTCTACATAAATGACCTCTGTGATCATTTTAAGAGCAACTGCGTTCTTTTAGCTGATGATGTAAAGCTGTTCAATACCACAGGCAATACTGCTACCCTTCAAAAAGATCTTGACTATGTATCAGAATGGTCAAACAAATGGCAACTTCAAATCTCAACAAATAAATGCTATCCTACATATTGGCAAAAAAAATCAGAAAATAAAATACAAGCTGAATAGTCAAGACCTTGTTGATGATCCAAGCTCTGTAAAGGACCTTGGAGTACTCACCTCTAATGATCTAAGTGCTAGAGCCCACTGTAACTACATAGCCAAAAAGGCATTAAGAGTTGTTAACCTTATCCTATGTAGCTTTTTCTCTGGTAATATCACACTACTAACTACTAGAGCATACAAAACATATGCTAGACCAATACTCGAATACAGCTCATCAGTCTGGAACCCACATGACGTATCTCATATTAGCACAGTTGAGAAACAGAATGGTTTAGCAACCATTCAAAGTTATTAACAGCACTAAAAAAAAGTGACTTACAACCGGTCTTCGCATTTACGACCATCTAAAGATTTGGGAAATACTAAAGGGGAAGACAGCATCTATTACGAAGTTTGTTTGTTTGTTTGAAATCGTACTGGAACGGAATAAAAAGTGCTCTTACTGTTCATAAACACTGGTGAAATCCCAAAGGGGGGCAGCCACAAATAATTCTGGATACCTCGTAATCCTGTGAAATATTTCACATCTGTCTACGCGGAGTGGGCGGGGGTCTAAGATCTATCCTCAAAGAACAAGGAATTCGGATGCATGTCGAGTTGGGAATTAGCCACGGGTAATCCAACCAAATTTTTGGAAAGGGCCGGAGTGGGGGGTGGGTAAAACCAGGTGAGACTAAAGCTACCTCTCCGGCGAGCACGCAACATTTCCACCACCCTCCACGTCCCGTCGACCTTTGTTTCTTGAGACGCATTCCCCGAGCGCCAACAGGGCGCTCTACTCTTCCGTGCTCTATGATGAGCTGGAGGTGTCATGGCGGCCGTTGAGGTGGCAGCTAGATCTGGAGGCCTTACAGCTGATTGAACAACCCCGGCCGGGACGGCTGGCCGGTAGAAATCCTACGACAAGAGCCTTTTTAAGACCTCAAAAAGTCACCCGGCGGCTTGCTGCTCTCCTTGAAACGGCTAGACCAAGGGACGGACCCTATTTGGGTGGGGGAAAGCGGCGTAGGAGACCCCAGCTGATTGTTACTGTGGTGCTTTCTCTCTTTCCCCGAGGACTGGGTTGAGCCTTGACTGGGATGTCGTCGTGGCTGGGGGGCCTCGGTGCGGGTTTCGGCCAGTCCCTGGTGGGGCAGGTCGGAGGCAGCTTGTCGACACTGACCGGACAGATCTCCAGCTTCACCAAGGATATGCTGTTAGAAGGGACAGAAGAGGTGGGAGGTAAGAAAAGGCGACGATGTGGGTGGGGTGGGGGTTAGGATCAAGCGGCAAAGGCCAGGATATGACAGGTTAGAGGTTTTCAGACTGGGGACGGGGATTCTTCCCCCAAAAATTCTCCAATGAAGTTGTGGAGATATTTTCTGTAAATATTAACCTGTGTCCTGCAGGTGGAGAATGGCGGCATATGTTTCCCTCATGTGGGAAAAAAAAGGAAGAGATCTTGGACCAGGTACTTCTGAAAGAGAGGAAGGCAGGGTTTTTTTTTAATGTAGGAAATTTTCTTTTTTATTCACCCTTTCTGTCTTCTGTCCCTTAAACAATAACTCTGAATGTTGCAAACAAACAAGCAAAAGAATAGCTCCCACCTGGTATACTGCAAAGAACTTGGGACTGCAACTTTCATTATTCATTTAAAATATTTATATACTGTAGCCACTTGACTTATATCAAACCCTGGGTGTCACCCGCTCACCCAATCAACAATTAAAACAGCATAATACATATATGAATTAAAGCCATAAATCCTCTCATTCACCTCATCATATCCCAGCAGTTGGTCGTAGGTACTTTAGGGAAGGCTAGGAGAGTAGAGACTGCCACGGAAAAGGCATACTTCCTAAACCCATAAGATAGCAATATTCAAGGGAAGGGACTGGGAACATGCCCACCCTATCTACTCTGGTAGGAAGTGGCAGTCCTGCAGATAACCTGACCTTGTGCTATATACGCTTTTAAAGGTAACAAGCAGCATCTTGACTTGCATCTGGAAGGAAACTGGGAGTCATTGCAGCTCAAACAACAGAGGACTCATATGGGTACACCTAGGGACACCGATCACTGCATGAACCATCATTTTCTAGACCAGGTGTAGCTTCTGGGTAGCCACATGTACAGCATGTTGTAGCAATCCATATGAGAAATAGCCAAGGCCGCACAGTCCAGGAAAAGATGCAGTTGGAACACCAGATGAATCTGTATAAAGACAACCTCCCCCCACCAACATGGTTGCCACCTGCTTCTTGAGCAGAAGTGGTGGTTTTAGATGGTCCTCCAAATTGTGTGCCCAAGTCAATGCCACTTCATTCAGAGTCAGAGATGAAATATCATCTGGGCCTGGGGGTCAAAAATCCAGGGCCATTCTGTCTTGATGGGGTTGAGCTAAGGCTAGCTCCTACCCATCCAGACCCATATAGCCTGCAGGCACTCAACCAGCACCTACATACCGACTGGAGAATTACTGCCCTAATATATCTGAAAATGTCAGATTAGGGAAGGCTACCTTTAAAAAAAACCAGATGGATACAGAGCTCAAGGATCATAGAATCTTGGGTACTTGCACTATAAATTGAGGGCTTTTTTTGGTAAGATATTTTATTCTCTATCTTAGGATCCAAAGAAGAGGCTATAGATGTATGAGATGGTAATTTATCCCAAAGTAATTTCTTGAAACTAATTTTTTTTAAAATAACATTCGTACTAAAGGTTTTTATAGCTTCATGTACTAAAATATCCATTTGATCTGAACTAAGAAATAAGTATTAGTGCAGCTGATCAAAATATTTAAGATATCTTCAGGCTTGTCCTTTAAATCCTTATTATGAATAATTCTGTTACAATAAGCATGTCTTATGAGAGGAAGGATAGCAACATAACATAGAGGAAGAAGATAGTATTGGACAAGATATAAGAAATGTATCAAAAGGCTCTTTAGATTGTAATTTTCCATAAATTATGTCACAAAGCAGTTTTAGAGAATTACTGTGTAATAATTTTGATTCAAATATACAGAGAGTTGCTTGAATAAAGAGATTGACAAATTTAAATTAAACCTGGGATGGGTGAGCTTCCAGGAGATAATTTAATTGCAAATGATGCAAAGATCGAAGCAATGCACTGTCTTCATTTAGAAGTGATGGCAAGCTGTATAATAACAGATGGGATAGAAGAGAGAGAAAGTGCCAAAGTCCAAGACTTGTATTATAAGTATTATTATGGTATTACATTCACACAAGACAACAGCATTCCATAATTCCTATACAGATTAGTGTTTTCTTCCATATGGATTACTTTCTTTTAAGAAAAGCTGCTAATTAATATACACAGTATACAGGTTATAGAATAGATTCTATTCTCCATTTTAGGATCTAAAGAAAAGGTAATAGGTATACATGATAGTAAATTATTGCAAAGTAATTTCTTGAAACTAAAAAAACAATAGTTTCTTTCTGTACCTCACTATTTGCATAGTACTCAAATTAATATCCATCTTTCACATCCATGGAATGTCATTGTTTGCATGATTCTAATCTTTATAGATAATGATATGTTATAGCATCTAATTATCTTTTCCAAAGTTTATTTGGAAAATATAATCAGATGCTATATATTTCATTTATACCCCGCTAAGTGCTAGCTTGTAGTGTATTCCTTGATTGATAGTTCCTTTACTGTACTTTATCCTGTAAAAATATCCACTTTTTCTGTGTCTTCATTGTCAGTTCTAAGGCTGTTTACTGAACCTATTGACATTACTTTCATCTTGTTAATTAATCACAGTCCTATTTTTTCACTATTTTATTACTGGATCTTGCAAATAATTTGCATGTTAATAATAGTAATTATTAAACTTGTATGCCTCCCAACTCTCAATGACTGGGTGGCTTTGCAATTATCTAAATTATGTTAACCTCATGGGGCAGATTATTCTTCAGTTTTAAAGTGATGTTCATCATTTCCAATTTCTCTCCCTTCAATATGTAGTATACAGGTAGTCCTCACCATATGACCAATATTGGCGCCAGAACATTTGTTGTTAAGCAGGACGGTCATTAAGTCAGGCATCACATGATTACATCTGATTTTATAAACATTTTTGCCATGGTCACTAAGCAAGACATCACATGACTGTGACTTACAACCTCCTGGCAATTTCCCTGTTGACTTTTCTTGTTAGAAACCAGCTGGGAAGTTTGCAAATGGTGATCATGTGACCCTGGGACATTGCAAGCATCATAAATACCTTCTGCATTTTAAGCATCCAAATGACGTTCAGGTGACCACAACTATGCTGTGATGGTCTTAAATGCAAGGATTGGTCATAAGTCACTTTTTTTAGTGCCGTTGTAACTTTGAACAGTCACTAAATGAATGGTCCTGAGACAAGGACTCAGAATGTATTCAGAATATTATTTATTCAAGCTATAGTCAAAATATAGCTTGAATAAATAAGGAGAGAGTATGCAGTCTTTCTTATTATTTTACCACTTTACCAAACTAGAGCCAGTCTGTTTTGCCATATTGTATTTGGCTTGTGACTATCTATCTTACACATAAATTTGGCATGAGGACAGTATATTATTCTAGGATTTCCTTTTCTTAAGGACATTTTCAGAGCTGATGCAACTCAAAGCCTTTGTGCAGTAAGTGAAGCATATTTTGACTTGGGGGATTTTTGGCTTTCTCATTTATCCAGCAGGCCTTGGCAATAATGTATCTTCTTCCTCTGTCTAAAACCAGTTTAAATGTCTAATATTTTCCTTACACAGAGGGTTCAAATATACATTGGCTGAACCTAAGTATTATATTTCTTTAGCATGTGACATTGGGAATATTATGCAATAGTTTGTACAGTCTGTTAGATCTCAGTTCTTTGCTATTGTATGTAACCTGGTCTCTTCCAATTTTTGGCCACTGTGGCTTTGCCAACTAAATGCCCAATTTTCATTAGTCCAGATAAACAGTATCCAGATGCACCTGGAATTGTGAAGCCGCTAAATTCTTGGTTGCTTTTGTGAAATGGGATGCTTTAAACCCACTGGAGGGCTGTGAGAAAATTTTGGTGGGCCACAGAGAAATCTCACCCCCAGAGCACCCCCTCAAAGCGATTAATCCAGGCTGTGCAGAAACACAAGGCTGCGCCGCCCACATGGCCTATGGGAACCCTCTCTGCCCACTCACTCCTTACCTGGAAGATTTGCCTGCTAAATTACTATTTTTCCTTTTTCTGACCCTCAGGTGTTCTGCTGTGCCGGGAGATTTAGATCAGCTAGGAAGCAGGAAATGGTTGGATTTCTTGCTTTCTAGCTAGTCTTTAGATCTTTGGCTCTGCTTTTAAGCACAGCCGAACCTCCCTTAGGAGTGAAGATTCTATGATTCAGTGCAGACTCACGGCAAGCAAATTTGAGAGACTGAGCTAGCCGATGGCAGATAGATCACTGAATGATTCTGTGAGCAACTCAATCTACCTGCCTGCTTTGCCTGATTTGGGGTAAAAGTTGCTCTTTTTTAATAAAAAATTCAATATTTACATACATGGTGTGTTGTGAGTTAATCTTGTGAGTTTGCTAGCAAATTTTATGAGTTTGCTTGCAAGCAAATTTTATGTGACAGACTAAGCCAGCTAATGGCAGGTAGATAGATCTCTGAATGAATCTGTGATTCTGTGAGCAATTCAATCTGCCTGCCTGCTTTGCCTGATTTTGGGTAAAAGTTGCTCTTTTTTAATACAAAATTCAATATTTATATAAATATTTATAATATTTACATACAAGCCATGCCCAGCCAGTCACATGACCACCAAGCCACACCCACAAATTAGGCCACACCCACAGAACAAGTTAGTGGGATTTAAAATTATGAGTTTGGTGGTCCCTGAGGTCCAAAAGGTTGGCGACCCCTGCTTTAAACTGACTTATACTTGCTCAGTCTTCTGATGCAAGGAAATGTTTTTTCAAGAGTAGACTTATAACTTGCTTTTAAAAAACAGGATGGAATATACCTTACCTCATCTAAAGGAGATATAGATCATCTACCTTAATTTTGGGTTGAGTCTTTCCTGACTGACTTAGTCATTCAATCATACAGTTAGAAGGGGCCATTTAGGCTACTGAGTCTAACATCTGTTCAGTGTAGGAATATCAGATGGCTTCCAGTCTAGCCTTCTGTTGAACAAAGAGAACAAAAGGAAGAGGAGCTTGTGAAAGAGGAGCCTGGCACTTCATTGAGTATTTGGTTCCACTGTCACACTGCTCTTACTGTTAAACTTTTTTATAATATCTAGTAAAGTTTCTGTGTTGGAACTTTGGAATAAGAATTCTTGACCTTATGTATGACATCATTGGGATTTGAATAATGCTATTGTATTCCCCCATTTGGATATATTTTTCTAGATTAAACTTGCTCATCTCTTTTAATGCCTTTTCATAGGACTTAGTTTCTAGTCCCCTAATCATTCTTATTGATTGGTCTGAACCTATTATAATTTTTTCTGATTTCTGTTCAAAGAGTGCAGGACTCAAGTGTGGGAATCTGATGAAAGAAATATACAGTTGAATAACTACTTATTGTGAGTTCCACAATTATATTTGTTTTGGTGCATTTGCATTTTTGGAGGCACATCCAACTGTTGGCTTAATGTTGAAATCTAAAGGTAGATCTGATCAATGTTATTTGCAAAAGATATTAACAATCATTCAAAGTGAGGCACTTTCAGCTCCCTAGAATTAAACAGACATCCCATGTTTGGTACTTGTGTTGGTACATTGTGTGTGTGTATGGATACATATATGTATGTATGTGTATGTGTAAGAGAGGGAGAGGGAGGGAGAGAGAGAGAGAGAGAGTGACAATATAATATCTTCATCTTCTTTCCATTCCTACTCTTTTCAGGTCCTGCGGTTGATTTTCCTGTATCTGACAATAGTCTGAGAGATGTAGAAAGTCTTCATTCCGCACTGAGATCAGAGGTAGGATACTATTTCTGAAAAACAAATAAAAGCAAATAGAAAAAAAATACATTTTTGTTTTTGTGTTTGGGAGTCAGACCTAATATGTACTCTGGGTTAAATTAGTTTTAAGCTCTTGTTTATTAATGTTTCAATGCATTTTTCTCTAGAATGACAGGTTGAAAAAGTTTTGTAATGACCTTGAAGAAAAGAACGAAGTAGCAGAGCTTCAAATAAAGCAAAAATCTATAGATTATCGTAATCAGCTACAGCAGAAAGAGGTAAATAATGGCTCAATCTAGTTGAACAACATTTAATTTGTGACTTTATGTACTTAATAGGATGGCAACCTATTTTGTAAAGACAGGCAGGCAACTTGGTTATTTGTTGTAATGTGTGTAAGTGGCCCCAAACCTTTCTACAAGTCATACTTCATCTTGAATCGTTAAGAATCAGCATAACAAGATATTTTTTATATTGTCTTTATATTCTATTTATGTTTAAGGAAGCTTATGATTCATTTGTAATATAATTTTTTAAAAACGTGAACAGCTGCTGTTCTTTATAAAGTCTGGAATTAGTTCAGGGAGATTGCTGAAATTTCTCTGGATTATTGAACATTAAAAATATGGTGTATAGATATGTAGAAATCAATACAGCATAGAATATGTTCAATAACATAAAGATATAATTAAGAGCAGTCTGTGCCACTTCGTTATGCATGAGAATATGAGTCTGTTTTCTCCTGTAAACTGTGGTATTGGAAAGATTTTTGCAGACTTCCTTGGACTACAGGAAGAAGAAATCATTCAGTAGCTGGTAAAGTAAAACCAGACTGCTTAATAAAGCTAGAGCTTAAATATTGTTAATATATAATGTGAAGGCAAGAGTCACTGGAGAAGACCGTGATGATTGAAAAAATAGAAGACAATAAAAAAGAGGCCAGTAGGAGACAAATTGCTGCTACATAGCCTTGATCAAATGATATCCATTCTGTCATGAAAAGTTCAAAGTGGTTGAGTAACTAAACAGCTATTTTGTCCATGTTTGATTTAAATACCCAAAATTTGGATTTGCTATTATACTAAATTCCCATAAGTAAGCATTTTACATTCAGCACTCAAGTTAGTAAAATTTTTAAAACATACATTTACAACATTAGTAAGTAATTTTCCTTCTCTGACAAATCATTGCATGTAATTTATGTTTCCTTATGTCGAAGGAAATAAACCCCATTGTTGAAGAAACCCCATTGTCGGAAAGGTATGAATGGGAACACATACTAAGATGCATCTTCTCCCTCATAATGTATTATTATGTTGCGAAGATATTCTCTCTCAGTCTCATAACGCATGTACTGTTTTCTGAGGGCAAATATGCTCTTCCTCATAACCACAGGAGAGAGGTCTTCAGGGCACATAAATATCAGACTGAGATACTGCACAAAGATTGTTTTATAGTATATTAACATCAGATTCAAATTACATAATTGATTTCATGGAGGCATTATTGTAGGATTCTGGTAAAAAAATAATCACTTAAGTGGTAGTATTCAGCAGTCTTGACTTGATCTTGTTCATATAAAGAATGGTTGCTGGAACTGGTATGTCTAGTCTGATGAAAAGAAGGACTGGGGTGACATGATAGCAGTCTTCCAATATCTCAGGGACTGCCACAAAGAGGCAGCCAACCTATTCTCCCAAAGCACCTGAGGGTAGGACAAGAAGCAATGCGTGGAAACTAATCAAGGAGAGAAGCAACCTAAAACTAAGGAGAAATTTCCTGACATAAATCATTGGAACAACTTGCCTCCAGAAGTTGTGAATGCTCCAACACTGGAAGTTTTTGAGAAGAGTTTGGATAATCATTTGTCTGAAGTGGTGTAGGGTTTCCTGCCTAAGCAGGGGGTAGACTAGAAGGCCTCCCAGGTCTCTTCCAACTCTGTTGTTCTGTTCTATTATGAACAAGATAAGCAAAAGTGGGCTTAGTTACTTTTCAGATGGGAGATAATCCTATCCTGGGAAGCCAGAAATACAAGTCTCAAGAGTGTAGTGGCTAACCACTGCTATGTTGTTGAAAAATGACAAGGACATGTTCATGAAAGAAGTTGGCCTTAATTTAAGGGATTCTTCTTAGTATAATGAAACAAGAGAAAAAGGTACAATTAATGAAATAGCTTAATGAAATAAGGATAATTTTAGTAGCTGGTAGCTAAATTAAACAATATTTAAAAGATAAATTAAAATTAAAAGTTGCAGTTAATGTTGGATTGAACACTTTCTTTACTGAAATGTACATGTCTTGGTCTAGGTGGAAATCAGCCATCTCAAAGCCAGGCAGAATGCTTTACAAGAGCAACTACAGAAAATGCAGTCAGCTGCTCAGTCATCACAGCTGAAACCAGTTGGTTCTCCATCAGCCACTACATCAGCTTCTTTTCCTGTTGTTAGACATCATTCTTCTGATTTTCATAGAGATGATATGGATTTTGGAGATGTGATCTGGTCTCAACAGGAAATAAACAGACTGTCCAGTGAAATTTCTAGGCTCGAATCTGAAGTTGAACACTGGAAGCAGATTGCACAGGTGTGTCTCTTTTCTGAATAATATAGACTACATATATCAGGGGTGTCAAACTCAAGGCCCGTGGGCCCGGATCTAGCCTGCATTGCCATCCTGGAAACTATAAGGGTCCAGCCCCTGACTGGCCCATGCCATCCCAGCGCGCACGCACACAGGCCCAGTTCTCCATCACCACATGCGGGGCAACAAAAGTAGTCTGGTGGGACTATGGTAAAAAAAATAGTTCAGATCTTCCAACCTCACAAGAACTTTATTTCTTTCTGTGGAGTTGGAAGGTCTGAACTATTTTTTTTACCATAGTCCCACCAGACTACTTTAGTTGCCCTGCATGTGGTGATGGAGAATTGGGCCTGTGTGTGGCGACGGAGAACAGAGCTGGAAAGCAGGTTAGTGAAGGGATGTGGCTGCCTTGGGTGGTGGTGAGGGTTTGGATTGGGTGACCTGGCTGAAGGGCCTCAGGGAAACCGCAGCGGGGCAGATGGGGCAGCTCCACACCCTCTGCCTTGCTTCGTCCTCCACATCCCCTCCTTCTCCATGCTCACCACCATAACCTAGCAGGAGGCTGAGAATGCACTTGTGCAGTGGCCACAAAACGAGGTGGTGGTGGGGATGGAGGAGTAAGTAAGGCAGAGGGCGTGGAGCTGCCCCAAACGCCTCACACTAGCTTACCTGAGCGCCCTGCCAGCCAGGCATTGAAGCACTGCAACTGCTGCCACAGGGAGTCAGAGAGAGAGGAGGGAGCTTTCCAAACTCAGTGTGTGTGTGTGTGTGTGTGTGAGTGTGTGTGTGTGTGTGTGTAGAGAGAGAGAGAGAGAGATCCCTGTTTCAGCCGGGGCACTGAAGCTGCTGGCAGCGGCAGGGGTGGCAGGAGCCACTTGAGCAGCCATGATCCCCCCTCCCCAACCAACCAGCCCCACCTGACTGCTCCCTGGGTCTCGCAATTCTTCTCCTTGTCCTCCCCACCCAAGCGGCGGTGGGCAGAGCCTCTCGTTTCTCCCTTGGAACGGCAAACTCCTGCTTCACTTGGGAAATTCAAGCTGCTGGCGGTGGTGGTGGCAGCAACCTAAGCAGCCATGATTCCCCCCTCCCCAACCAGCCAGCCCTGCCTGACCTGCTCCCTGCCTTTTCCCTTTAAATGGCAGCATGATTTAATAAGAAATGTATTATTAATTAAAGTCAGTATTAATAGAACTTGCCTGAGTGGCACAAGAGTTGTTTATTTCCAGTGACAGTGTTCTGTTTAACATTTGATCCAGAGTTCACAGTCTCTGTAGATTTGTAGTGTAATTGTACATCATTACATATATTTTATTTGTGACAATGAATAAAAAATATACAGGTAGTCCTCAACTTACACAGTTGATTTAGTGACCGTTCGAAGTTACAACGGCACTGAAAAAAATGACACTTTTCACACTTATGACCATTGCAGCATCCCCATGGTCACATGATTTACATTCAAATGCTTGACAACTCACAGTTATGACGGTTGCAGTGTCCCAGAGTCATATGATCCCCTTCTGGCAACCAATGGGCAAACCAGATTCACTTAACAACGGAATTACTAATTTAAGAACTGCAGTGATTCACTTAACAAATGTGGTGAGAAAAGTTGTGGGGCAAAACTCACTGAGCAAATTTTTTAATTAGCAACATAACTTCTGGGCTCAGTTGTGGTCATAAGCTGAGGATTACCTCTACCAACATTGATAAAAGTGTTGCAGCTTCCCCTCCACACACACACCAGGAATTCTGAATAGTTAGCTGTGTGGATTTCTATAACAGTTTCATTTTTCAGTATAAACTTGAATCATAAGTTTACATTGGGAATATTGCTTCAGTATGTTTAATGGGGCAGGGTGGGAAGAAGAGGCAAATTGTAAACTGCTGCACATAGAGCTGAGCTTTAGCTTATGAAGCTCCTAAATGATGGACTGAAGCTAACATAGATGCAATTTATATAACACAAATCCTTGTGGTGGGTCCTGGTGTACTGTTCACTAGGCCACACTCATTGTATAGCTTGAAACTTGATTTATTAAACATTGTTCAAGAATAATTTTCTTAAGATCCTGCCGTGTTGCTGCTGCACACTATTTAAGCCTAAACCACTTTCAGCATTTTAAATCTTTTTTCTCCACTGTCTCATTTAGTTTTCTAAGCCTCAAGGAGAAAATAGTACAGATCAAAATGAAATCTGCAAGCTGCAAAATATTATCAAGGTAAAAAACAACAACACCCCACCTCTTTTCCTTATAAGGACATCACTCCTTATAGAGTTACTACAAATTTAGGATAATCCTCTAATGCACAGACATTTATCAATGCTTTTTAAAGTTATTTTGAATAAAATACTTGCATATGAATATAAATATACATCTTGAAATATTTAGAAATAATGCTTTCTTATGAATTAAAACAATGATTTGCATTATATCTTTTGAGTGCTCCTTAATTAACAAGGTACAACCTCCGAATCATTCATGGACATTTTTTACTAAAAGTTCCATATTTTCCTTTGTAAGTGAATCAGTCTTCAGATATTTTGCATTGTTAACGAATAAAGTACTCCAGAATGAACTTTATACTTTAAATTTAAAATTAAAAACCATAAAGAACTTTAAACTTTCAAGTCATGAACTTTACTTTTCATTAATTACACATTTTAGGAACTGAAACAGAAGTTGAGCCAAGAAATAGATCAGCACCAGCATGAGCTTTCAGTATTGCAAGATGCACATCATCAAAAATTAGCAGAGATAAGCCGACGTCATAGAGAAGAACTAAGTGAATATGAAGAACGAATAGAAGAATTGGAGGATCAATTACAGAAAGGTTTTGTTTGTTCTTAAGAGTTCTAAAAGAATTTTTAAAAAGTTATTACTATATTGAGCACGTAAAAAGAGTACCAGATTTCAAGTGTAATTTTATTCCAAGTAGTACTTTATATAATTTATAATTTCTGGACTGCTGAGCACCCATAACGGATAATATGATACTTCATAGACATAATCCTTCTAATTTACCAGTATAGTACTTTTAAGAAAAACTGTAACTATAAAATTTGTGAAACAGGAAACATTAGCTATAATTAGTAAAATGGTATGGCCAGTTAAAATCCTTGGATATATAAATATGCCTAGTCCTGAAGCTGGAAATACTATACTTCCAATGCTAGAAATATTTCTGCAGGCGGGATTATTCAGAGACTTAATGCTACCGTACGAACTTTTGCAGCAAACAAAGATTTTGTCAGGATGATGAAATGTCCATTATAATGTTATGATACAAGCTTTGCCTGTTAAGAACCAAAGTGCAACATTGTGACATAAATACTAAAAATAGCATCAATAAGAAAGTTTTGAAAATACTAAACCTTGATTCTTTTGTTCTGTTTGGCTGACTTCTGCCACTAATTTCTCTTTTTGTTTTCTTATGGCATTAATGATGTTGGTACTTCCTAGTTCTTCATATTCATGTATTCTCAATTTTATACTATTAAAGATATTAAAGATATCTGTTGTTTTCTGTATAGTTTCTCTCTATAGTGCTAAAGAGGAAAAGTAATGTAGATATGCATGCAGGGCATATAGTTACATTATGTCTGTTTCAAGTATTAGCAATATTTGCAAACCCAACAGAAAAGCTTTGCAACGCATCTCCATGTTATATAAACACAGAGTGCCTGCTGTGTTTATAATGACTACTATCCATTGTAACTACTAATGGAAAAGTATCCATTAAATCAGTAGGTCATGAGAAATAAAGCTTAAAACTATGAGAATATATACAATCCAGGCATTTTTGCAGTGCATTAAGCAATCAAGTACGTGTCTTATCATTGGCAATAAAAAATTTAATTTAGCCAAACCATGGCTGTGAGTTTCTACAAATAAAACTTGACAGTACCAGTAGAAATGCTACAAAAATTCTTTGCAAAATACTTATTGTTAATATTTATGCAGAAGAAATTAAGAAATATTTAATTTACAAAATATTTTTATTTATGTTTTAACTTTTTTTTATTTATGTACTCAATATGATAATTATAACATTATTATAGAGTGCTTCTGGGTTCTAATATAAATTTATGTTTCCTTGCTTAGTTGATGGAAATACTGAAGCGTCTTCTGAAAAAGATCTACAAAATGGATCAAAATCACCAAACCTGAGTAACTTACAAAATAAAGTGGAAAGTTTAAGTCAACAATTGTCTTCAGCAGAAGAAGAGAAAGACATTCTCTTGAAAGAACTTGAATTTGTAAGAAAAGAGAAAAATCAAGTAAGAGAAGAATACGAAAGGCTAAAATCTGAATGCAGTAAATTCCAAATATCTATTCCTGAAAAACAAGACGATGTAAAAGTAGAGGAAGTCCCTAGTTTTGTAGAAGAATCGTTGAAGGCTGAAGTGGAACGATTGCAACAAGCACTACTTGGTATGAAAACACTGCAAATTCACCATATGATATGTTGTATTTTAGCATGTGAACAGGGTTTCGTGAAACAAAGATTGGAGATTTATGCACAAATGCTTCTTCATTTCAATTTTGGTACTTTCCTTTCGTGGTTTCCTGTGCCTCTTTCAGCATTAGAAGCTGCTGCTCAAAGAAGAAAGCTGAAAAGTGGTCGATTCATATACAGCTCTTTGATTCCTAGCCCAAGTATTGTATGTGAGGAAAACATTCATACCTAAAGAGATATGATGAAGCCTTTCTAGAAAAACAAGTTTAAGAAAATAAATAAATAAACCCAAACCCATTCACCTATTTGTATTATTGTACTTTATTATATTGAAAAACAGTTCTTTTGGCTGTTTTTCTTCCTAACCCAATTTGTTTCAAAATGATACAAAATATGATAATAAATGGACTTGTATTTAATTGTTGCTTTACTTTTACTCAGTATATTTCAAGATACCATCACTCAACCACCTATCTGGACAATTTTTCGTCTAGTTTCTCACCTTCCCTTTTTTGGGAAAGTGGTAGAAAAGGTGGTCACATTGTAGCTCCAGGATATCCTGGATGAAATGGATTATCTGAACACCTTCCAGTCGGGTTTCAGGCCTGTTTGATTAGTTTGGGACAGAAACAATATTGGTTGCATTCTAGATGATCTCCAGCAAGAGTGGGATGTGGGTAGAACATCCATCCTGGATCTCCTTGACCTTTGGGTGGCTTTCAGTACTATTGACCATAGTATTCTTTTGAATCAGCTGAGGCATTTGAGGGGTGCAGTTTTGTGCTGATTCAGCTCCTTCCTCCAAGGCTGGTCCCAGTCAGTGTTGATAGGGGGTAAGAGGTCTAGCCCATGAATTGTCCTTTGTGGGGTGCTGCAGGATTGGCACTCGCTCTGCTTCTTTTTAGTATCTATATGAAACCACTGGGTGAGAGCACTGGACACCATGGGACGAGGTATCTTAAGTACACTGATGATGCTTAACTATATATCTCCATCATGGGCGACCCCAGTGATGCTGTAGTTGCCCCATGGTGCTGGAATTTGTAGGGATCTGGATGGGGGACAAAGGGCTTCAGCTGAATCCTGGTAAGAGAGAATGGCTGGAGAGGTTCATCTATAGTTCTAGATAAAGTTGCACAACCTGGCGTCCTTCTGGAATTACAACTCTTTTGCTTGCACCCTTTCCTGGATCATAAGAACATGCACTCAGCCATTCATGCCTTATTCATCTGTCTTTTGGACTATTGCAAGACACTCAAATGGGGCCTATCCATGAAGACTGTTTGGAAGATATACGTCATGTAGAATCCTCCAGCCTGGCCATTTTTAGCTGCTCCTAGAGTGGTGCACATAACCTGCACGTTATGAAATATGTCTTTATATTTGAGGTCTGCCTGGGTTGAAGTTTGCTCCCATACTTTTGGCTTTCCAGAAAGGAGATAAAACTTGGCTCTGCTTGGGAGATCTCTCTGGGATCTTAATGGAAGTGCTCCATGTTGGAAGTGGCTAGTGGATTAACTAAGAAGATGCTACTGCCTTATTGGTCTTCCTTTTTTTTTTTTGCTTCTCTTTGTAGTTAATCTTTGTACTATCTGTTATATTTATAATTTTAATTGTAAGCTGCCCAGAGTCACTTTTCAAAGTGAGATGAGCGGCATATAAATTTAATAAATAAAATCTGAAGAAATCTTCTATTAACAACTTGAATTCTCTATGTATCAATGAACTTTCTGCTTACATTTTTACAGATGCAGAAAGTGAAATAACAAAATTGAAAACATTAAATCAGGTAACTATGTAAAAGGTAATATAAAAATATGTCCAACATTAAAGGTCCATTGTTCAAAATTATCCTTCAGTATACAGAATATTCTTCTTCTTTAATTATAATATCTTGTTCCTTCTACTTCTCTCTAGTGTCTAACCTTAAGTCCCTTCCTACCATGTTTTTCCAACAGAAAGGATTCTTATAATTAATTCCAAAAGCTTATTTCAAACTTACCTGTCCCTGAGTCCATCTGCAACTTTCTAAAATTAAAAATGTAATCACCCCTTTGCTGTTTAAACAAAAATTAAGTCTTTAAGCAATTATGTTCAAATTGATTTTATCCTATTAAATTTAAGATCTTTTTTGTGTCTAAATTAAGGGAGAAGTTAACAAAGAAATGGGAAGTTTGCAACCTGTTAGTACTATAAAAGGACAGAACTTGGAAAATCAGCTAGAACACATGCTAAAGAAGCAATATGAATTGAATGAAAGCAGTGCTGAAAAAGAAACTCTAATAGCAGAATTGGAAGAACTGGACAAGCAGAACCAAGAAGCTACCCAGGTGAGAAATATAAGGGAGGGGCAGGAATACTGTATAATTTACAAAATATGTGCTTTTGTGTTTAAATATCCGTGCAACAAAACTATAAAGTTTTTGGTTAACTATTTAAAAAAAATAGTTCAAAAACCCTCTAATTCAGACCTCTTGACTAGTATAAGCTACTTTTCCCCTGGAAACAGGAGAATTAGCATTTTTGAAAAAAAAAAAGGAAAAGGTGAAAAGATACACTGGAAAGAGGAAAAGCAAAAAGATAACTCCATCGATTTTTGACTGTGACTTTGTCCCCACCCCCTATATAACCCCTAACAGATTTCCTTGAACTAATGCTTCCTCCCCTTGCTCTGATTGAATAAGATGGATACCCAGCAAAATGTCAGTATCGTGACTTGGGAATTAATGAAACCCTGAAGGTCAGTCTTCTGCTAGTGAGGAGGCAAGTTTTCCTGGTTAAAAAAGTGGTAAAATGCAGGATTGCTATTGGTACTTTACAGTAACGTAAATACAATGCTTTGAAAACATTGTGAAATAAAGAGTATTTTGACTCAAAGTTTTACTTGTATGTCATAAATAAAAATATTTTTTTTATTTTATTTTAGCATATGATTATGTTAAAGGAACAACTAGTCAAACAAAGTGCAGAAGCTGCTGAAGTTATCAGCCAGCTAAAACTGGATGTAAAATCTGCGGAAAAAACAGTATCTATGTTGGAGGCAGAGAAAATGGAAATGAGCAAAGAGGTGCAAAACCAGAAAGAAGCATTGAATCAATGCTCACTTGCCCTTAATGATTTGCACATGACTAACCAATATCAGGAAAATAAAATAAAAGAGTTAAAAGAACAACTTGAAACATCCCAACATTATAGCTTCAAAAATGAACAGGAAATTATGGAATTAAAGAAAAATCTAACTGAAAGAGAAGAAGAATGTTCTCTTCTCAAAAACGAACTAACCAAGATACATCAGAAGTCTGATAGTTATCAAGATCATTCAGCCACTGAAAGAGAAGAAGAAATATCAGACCTGAAGCAGCAAATTTCTAAAAATAAACTAATAAATAGAGATTTGGAGAAATCCATCATGAATCTTCAAACAGAAAAGGGAAGACTTCATTTAGCATGTGAGGAACTTAAACAGCAGTTGCAAATAGCTAATAGTGAGAAGGGTAAAATTGGTTTTGAAAAAGATACTATGCTGGAAGCTTTGAAACTTGAGAAGGGACAGTTAGAAAGAGAATTAAACCAATCTGAAAAACGATTGTTGGAGCAGGCTCATAAATATGAACAGACCATTGAGGAGTTATCAAATGCACGTAACATGGATACCACTGCATTACAATATGAACATGAACGGTTAGTAAAACTTTCTCAAGACAAAGAGTTTGAGATAGCAGATCTCAAAAGGAACATTGAACAGATGGAAATGGATCATGAAGAAACTAAAGAGATGTTAACCACTAGCTTAGCTGGCCAGAAACAACTGACAGAGCTCATAAAAGAGAAAGAAGTCTTTGTTGAAAAATTTAAAATCAGAGCTTTTGAGTTAGAGCAGCAACATGACGATTATATTGAGAATATGAAAAGAACTGAGGCACTGAAGCAGAATTTAGAGGAAAGGGAGAAAAGTCTTTCAGCTATGAAAGAAGAGACCAGTCATTTGAAAGAAGAGAATGAGCGATTAAAAGAACAACAAAGTAGGTCCCCTCCTTTGGCTGAGCCCAAAACATTGGATATCATCACAGAGCTTGAAGCAGAAATAACACAATTAACTATACTTAAAAATAGTCTGGAAGAAGAGATTAAATTAAACAAAAAGACATTTGAGGATCAGAATTTGAAAATGGCTCAACTACAGCAATCCCTACAAGAATACAAAAAGGAAACCGAAGAATCAAAATTTCAGCATGAACAAATGAACGTAGTACATAGGCAGGTATGCATGGAGAAGGATGAAGAAATCAAAAGCCTACAGAGGACAGTAGAACAAATTAAAACACAACTGAACAACCAAGGAAAGGTAATTCAGCAAGACCCTCCTGATCTTTTTCAGGAATCTAAAGTTCAGACACTCAATGGTGAAAATGGGAATGAGAAGCATGACCTATCTAAGGTTGAAATTGAAAGGCTGATAAAAGGCATTAAGGAGAGAGAAATGGAAATCAAGCTTCTGAATGAAAAGAACGTTTCACTAAGTAGACAGATTGACCAATTATCTAAAGATGAAGTTGGCAAACTTACACAGATCATTCAAGAAAAAAACTTAGAAATACAAGCACTGCATGCAACGGTTTCCTCCCCATCTTACAAGCAAGATGTTATTTTCCTTCAACAGCAATTACAGACCTATGCCATGGAACGAGAACAAGTGCTAGCAGTTCTTAGTGAAAAAACTAGAGAAAACAGTCAGTTAAAAACGGACTATCACAAATTAGTGGATATTGTTGCAGCTAAGGAATCAACCATGAAAAAGTTACAAGAAGAAAACCAAAAGCTATCCAGCGAATTTGAAAGTAGCAGTCATGATATGTCTCGAGAAACTATAAAGAACTTATCCCGTATCATCCGAGAGAAAGATATTGAGATTGATGCTTTAAGTCAGAAATGTCAAACTTTATTAACTGTCCTGCAGTCTTCCAGTATAAACTCAGGCAGTGAGTTACAAGGAATTAATAGTAATCAGTTTGAGGAACTTTTACAGGAACGTGACACACTGAAACAGCAAGTAAAGAAAATGGAAGAATGGAAGAAACAAGTAATGACTACTGTTCAAAATATGCAACATGAGTCTGGTCATCTCCAAGAAGAACTACAAAAACTTCAGATACAAATTTCAGTTGACAGTGAAAACAATTCCCAGCTACAGCTAGAATACAATGGCTTAATACGGGGCTATGAACAAAATGAGGAAAAGTTAAAAACCTTTACTCAAGAATTAGCCCAAGTTCAGCAGAGCATAGGAAACCTTAATAATACCCGGGATGTAATTCTTGGAAAGCTTGATATGGTAACACCACCACTATTAGTAAATTCTTCTGTTGAGGGAAAACCATTAGAAGTTCCCAGTAATACTTCTTCTCAGATGTTTGACAGTGAGTGTAAATCAGTAAATGAGGAACTAGAATTCATGAAGAAAACATTGCAGGAAAAGGATTTGCTTATCCAGACTTTACAAGAAAATAATCAGAGACTGTCTGATTCAATGGCTGCATCGTCAGAGGTCGAAAGAAAGTGTCAACAGGAATTTAGCTTGGAAATAAAGCAGTTAAAGGATAAATCTGACATTTTACAGATGTCTCTCAAAGAAAAAGATCTGCTAATAAAATCAAAAGGTGACCAGTTGCTTTCTCTGAGAGAAAATCTTAGTAATAAAGAGAGTGAAAATGAGCTACTGAAGCAAAGTGTCACTAACCTGAAAGAGAGAACGCTGATCTTAGAAATGGATGTTCGTACATTGAAGGAAGAAAATGACAGAATAGCAGCAAAAAGCCAGGAAAAAGAAACAGAATTCCGAGCACTACAAGAGACGAACATGCAGTTTTCAATAATGTTAAGAGAGAAGGAATTTGAACATAATTCCATGAAGGAGAAAGCACTTACGTTTGAAAAGATGTTGAAAGAAAGAGAACAGGTATGCAATGAGTTTGAATTCTTCTGCATCAAAATCATAGGAGAGGAAATGTGACTGCACTTATGTCATGTTATTTAAACTCTGATGTAGGATTCCTATTTCCTATGCTGAATTTGGAAAGTGAAAGCAGCCCCTCCCCTGAGCATAAGTAAGGAAAATGGGGCCTGGGAATGCCCACCTGACTTGAATTATTTTCTGGTTGGCCATAGAAGAAAGAAAATGGCCAATTTAGATGGGCCTTCATTGGGTGTCAGGTAACATGTAAATTTAATACAGGTAGTCCTCAACTTATGATTATAATTGAGCCCAACATTTATGTTGCTAAGTGAGATTTGTTAAATGAGTTTTGCTCCATTTTACGACCTTTCTTGCCACAGTTTGTTAAGTGAATCACTGCAGTTGTTAAGTTAGTAATGTGGTTGGGGAGTGAATCTGGCTTCCCCATTAAATTTGCTTGTCAGATTGAAAAAGGGGATCCCATGACCTTGGGACACTGCAACCATCATAAATAGAAACCAGCTATCAAGCATCCAAATGTAAATCACATGACCATGAGAATGCTGCAATGGTCATAAGTGTGAAAAATGGTCATAAGTCACTTTTTTCAATGCCATTGTAACTTTGAACAGTCTAAATGAACTCTTTTAAGGACTATATATTATTTATTATCATCACGATGATCAACTCCTCACAGGGCTCTGTTTATATTCTTAAGGTCTTTTAATTAATCAACATATATGGGAAGCTGGCATAATGCAAAACTTCAGCCTCTCAAATCAATTTTACTTAAAAGAATCCACATAAGCTCCACAGGCAACAGCAGCAAATAAAATTGGTGGGTGGCCACATTTTTTGGAACTATATCTTCTATATGTTCAAACAAACAATGTCTGCTTGTCTTGATGTGCTATCCCAGAGCTTTAATCTGCTTGTTATTTTTATTTGTGAAAGGGGAAGACAGGAGAACTAAACCAGCTGCTCAATGAAGCCAAGTCAATGCATGAAAAAGCTGTTGCCTTTCAGCAAGAGCGAGATCAAGTCATGCTGGCCCTCAAACAGAAACAAATGGAGACTAGCGCGCTACAGAATGAGGTAAATAAAGGGTGCAAGAAAATAGTGAGTTGATGCATAGATGGTAGTAACGTAAGGAACTGAAAGAACATTTCTCCAATCATATACAGGTGCAGTATTTACGTGAGAAGGAGCAGCGATTAAATCAAGAGCTAGACAGGTTACGTAATCATCTTTTGGAAAGGGAAGATACCTCCACACGCGAAGCTTTAGCCGCTGAGGATCGGGAATCCAAGCTAAAAAAGAAAGTCCGCGATTTGGAGGAAAAGCTTCAGTCTTCATCAACTGTAGTGGAAAATGTCAGGTAATAGTTTGGTCTCCTCAGTAATTGCTGTGTGCATGGATATGTATTTAAAAAATGGATACAAGAAACATTACTTGGCCCAGTCATAATGGACTCTTGGCAGAGTATAATAAAGGCCCATCCCCAAAAGCTTTAACAATGCACATGTGGAATAAAAGATAACAGAAATCGGAAATAAAATTTAGTATTTCTAAATATTTATGTTTTATTTGAAGCCATCAGGCAAACATGCAGGTGGAATCTCTGCAAGAACAATTGAACCTTGTTACGGCACAAAGAGATGAGACTATGCTTCAACTAACACTTTCACAAGACCAAGTTAAACAGTATGCCATATCCCTGACAAACCTGCAGATGGTGCTAGAGCAATTTCAACGGGGTAAGTTGAATGTGTACATTGCCATGATTGTCTTTCCTTGTAATCTAAAAATGTAATACTCTTTTATTACTATTTTGTTCTGAAGTGGGGCATTTTAAAATGGAAGACTCCCTTCCATTCACTCTGGGGGCAGGATGAGAAAAACTTCCTTCCTATAGGAGGAGATGCCTTTCTCCTCTAGTTCCAATCCTTCCTTTTTGGGGGACATTACACACATTGTGAACTCTGTGAAACCTCCACCTGGACAGTTCATGTTTCTTACAGATTGTGCTTGTTTTGTTTGTTTGTTTTCTTCCATTTCCTTTATTCTGGGCTTCCTTTAAGGTAGCTTCAGGTCAATGACTAACAAAGTAAAGACAAAAATACACTGTCCAGGAATTCCTTAAAGTTTTGCAGCGTCATTTCCTCTTATCTCCCTCTTTTGATTCCTTCAGAACAAGGCAATCAAACTAAAACTCCCAAGTCAAACGTTACAGATTACTTTGACTCTTTCTGATTTGGCAACCATATAAGTCAAATAAATAAAAAAACCATGTACTTCTTATTAGTACTGAAATGTTTCATGGCTTGGGCACCAGAAGAAATGTAAATCAAAGGCACCCATTTTTCACCACCACCTCCTGGCTCTTTGCCATCAAACTGGCAGTACAATTAATCTTCAACTTATTAAAATATTTGAGTTCAGAATTATGGACTTAAATCATGCCAGTTGTCAAGCAAGGCATCAGGTGAACATGACCAATTTTGCTATCTTCTTTGCAGCAGGCATTAAATGAACCACTGTGGTTAAGTTATTAAGAGGTGGTTAAATGAATCCATTATCTGTCATGGACTTTTTTATTGCCAGAAAAAGGAAGTAAATGATGGCAAAAATGTGGTCAAATTTTCCTGTAAATGACGTCTAGTTGCCCAAAATGCAATCATATGACCTCCAGGGGAGTGGTAGCTATAGGGACTTTGAATCTGGATTGTAAGTAACCCTGGGAATGTCCATCATAACTTTGAACGGTTACAAAGCAATCGGTTGTAAGTCAAGGACTACCTGTAGTCCCTTCTGAAGCATCAATGACTTTCTCTTCTCCAAAGAAGAGAAAACAAAGAAGTGAAGACAATAGGGTGGTAATATCAGAGTAGGTCCGCCCCTGTATCCACACACTCTTGACAGAAACTAGAAAAGCAGGATGTCCTGTCTTGGGACCTGTAGACAGAGGGAGCAAGCAAAGAGGAAGTAAGGAAAAAAATCACACCAATCCTTCCTGTGTGTCTTTTACCTTTTAGAAGTTTTCTCATGACTCCTGCTGTAGAAGTGAAGATTGTAGGAAAGGAAAAAAGTCACTTAGTAGAGGAAAGGACACCTACCCTCCCCCAATACACACACACACACACACACACACACACACACCTCATTCCACTCAGAGAAGTCTGAGAACTTAGGCCTGAAACCAACCTTATTTTCCCACAGGACCCCACTTGGACATGCTGGATGCAAAGTTCTTCCTTGGTTTAGGAAGGCTAAAATGAGTTCACACATGCTGATGATGAAAAGTTTTAAGGATGTTAGGATTATCTGTTTGATTTAATCATATCCCTGACTGGCAAGATGGTTGCACTGCTGACAAAATGGCCCAACCAGCTTGGCTCCCCTTGGCATTATTGACTCTCCCGGGAAACATTTGTAGGATTGCCATCTGGTATTTGTGCCATTCCTTATATAGCTCTATAAGATTAACTCTTGGCCAAAATATCTTTTGCTAGGAATGTACTTCAGAAAATACTCCAGCAGAAAACCAGCCTCCTCCTCCTCCTCAGAGTCTGATATCACACACACACACACACACACACAAAACGGGACAGCTATGGTATGTTCCATTTCAGAATTCCCTGGCTTCATTCTGGAAAAAGGACTTCCATGGTTAACCCTGTATACTGTTTTGGTGACACTAAAGCTATTGAACAAGCTGTTCTCTCAATATCTGATTTTAATGATGAATGTGTGTTAAAGAGCTAAATAAGCATATTTTAACTTTAGAAGAGAAAGCCATGTATTCAGCTGAGTTACAAAAAGCCCAAAAGCAGACTGCAGATTGGAAGAAGAAAGCAGAGCAGCTAGAAGACCAAGTGGTTTTGTTGCAAGTAAGTTGAATGATTCTCTAGCTCAGCTTATTTATTCAAACTGACTCAGTAAAGAAAAAGAATCAGAAAATCTGAAGGAGCAGTAACAGTTGTTGTACAGTGGTACTTAAAATGGGCAAACCTTTTTTAATTTTTAATATTTCTGCACAAATACAACCTAAAATATGATCCGTTCTCTACACAAGTCTACAAGTCTCTACACTATATAAAGACAACCCAGTTAAACAAATATACCAAAAGCACTATACTTGTTCATTTATTTATGGAGGAAACTGATCTAAATGTACATATTTGTGTGTGGCTAAAGTATGATTTTGCTTTCAGTAACTGGTATGGCCCCCTTGGGCAGCAATAACTGACTATATGTTTCCAATAGCTGTTGATCAGTTCAGCACATCAGTTTGAAGGAATTTCAGCCCATTTCTCCTTACAGAGCAGTTTAACTCAGATATGTTGATGGGCTTTTTTGCATGAACTGCCTGCTTTGAGTCCTTCGCTAACATTTCTATAGGATTAAGGTTAGGGCTTTGACTTGGCCATTCCAAAATATTAACTTTTTTTCTGCTTTAGCCATTCTTGAATCATACAGCTTGCATGTTTGAGTTGTTGCCTTGCTGCATGACCCACTTTCACAGACAGGTATACTCTGACATTTTCCTATAGAATTTGTTGGTACAATTCAGAATTCCATTAATAGTGGCAAGTTGTCCTGATCCAGAGGCAGCAAATTAGGCCCAAAATATAATACGCTGACTACCAGGCTTCACAGATGAGCATAATAACTTTATTACGCTGGAAAGTGGTGTTTCCTTTTGTTAACATCATTCCAGCCCAAAAATTCTATTTTAATCTACATATTTATAGAGAAAAATTGAAAATTCAAAGGGGCTCATAAACATTTAAGCACCCCTTTAGGAAGCAAGATGCTAGAGGACAGATTTAAATAGATAAGAGTAAAAAGTATCTGAAAGAATTTGTGAGAAGAATATAAATGTCTCACTGCTCTCTTGCATTTATTGTCTATAAAAAGTTTGACTTTAATAAAATTAATATATGTGTTTATGTGTGATCCATACAAATGAAATATAAGATATTTTTGTTAGCTCTGATAACCATGGTAAACTTACTTTAACAAGCCACCTCATCATACAGGAAAGGTTGGATGAAGCAAACGAAGCTCTAGGTTCTGCATCAAGATTAACAGAGCAACTAGATCTGAAAGAAGAACAAATTGAAGAACTTAAAAGACAAGGTAACAAGATTATTTTTAAAAATTTGCAAGCAAAGCACTAGTATGTAAATTATCTTCTATTTTACTAAGATTAAAAGTTAGCGTATAGTTGTGACTGAATCTTCCTCTTTAAAAGTCATTTTACTTTCTATAATTAATGTAAAAAAAGAAAAAGGAAGTAGCTCCTTTGTGTTTGTACAATTATTTCTTCCTTCATTAGTAGTGGATTCGCTGATCATGACCACAGTATGCTGCAGGTTGTTCTTACTCCAGGTAATTCTAGAATCAGAATAAGACACATTTTGACAGTTTAATTTAACGTTCCAACAGAGTGGAGGTCTTCTAATAGAAACCCCTGCTCAATCAGGAAATCCTATAACATTTCAGACAAATGGTTGTCCAACCTCCAATATTGGAGAATCCACAACTTCTAAAGACAAGCTATTCAACTGTTTAATTGTTTTCACTGTTAGTAAAATTGTTCTCAGTTCTCTTCTTGATTAGTTTCCTTCCATTGCTTCTTGTTCTGCCTTCAAGTACTGTGGAGAATAGGTTGACCCCCTCTTCTCTGTGGCAGCCCTTTAGATATTGGAAGACTGCTATAATGTCACCCAGTCCTTCTTTTAATTAAACTAGAGATACCTAATTCCTGGAACCATTCTTCACATGTTTTAGCCTCTATTCCCAAAATCATCTTTGTTGCTTTTTTCTGCACTCTTTCTAGAGTCTCAACCTCTTTTTATGTCATGGCAATTAAAACTGGATGCAATATTCCAAATATAGTCTTACCAGGGCATTATAAAGTGATATTACACTTCTCGTGATCTTGGTTCTATCCCTCTGTTAATGTAGCCTAAGGCTGTGTTGGCCTCTTTGACAGCTGCAGCACACTGCTAGCTCATATTTAAGTGATTGTCCACTGAGACTCCAAGGTCTCTCCTGCAGTTACTATTATTGAGCCAAGTACCACCTATTCTATGTATTTGGTTTTTCTTGTCTAAATGTAGAAGCTTACTATTTCATCACTGAATTTCATTTTGTTAGCTAGGGTCCAGTGTTCAAGTCTGTCAAGATCTTCCTGTATCTTGAGGACGTACAATTGAATTATTTCCATATACTTTGATGAATACATTAACAGAAAATAAAAATACTCTTTTTGATTGCTAACTTTTCTCTGAACACCATTAGAAAATTACATGTATTTTGTGGACGCTGTTTATTTTTATTAGAAAACTTCCAAAACAACAAGTAAGATAAAATAATTTCCTTAATTCTATACTGCATAGAAATTCTATTGATCATTAAAATTAAGACATTTTGTCCTTGTAAGAAAATTGGATTGGGAAAGTTCCTTTGTGAGGAATATAATAATGGGTGGGCTGCTACTGGTTCTCTCCAGTTTGGGCGAACCGGTTGTTAATTTTATGGCTGGTTCGGCAAACTGACAAATCCCACTCCTGGATGGCCTCACTCACCCCATCCTGCCCTCTCAGGAGTCCCCACGTGGCCTGTTTTGGATCCCACATAAGTTCAGGACGCACGTGGAGACTCAGGGGGGCTCAGGGAGGGCAAAAAACAGGCCTCCCGGAGACTCCAGAGAGCCTCTGGAGCCCGGGGAGCCATTATTGCCCTCCCAGAGGCTCAAGGAAAGCCTCTGGAGCCTGGGGAGGGCGAAAAACATACCTCCCAGAAGTTCTGGAAGGCTGGAAACAGGCCCATTTCCGGCCTCCAGAGAGCCTCCAGAGCCCAGGGAGGTGGTTTTTGCCCTCCTGGAGGCTCAAGGAAAGCTTCCAGAGCCCGAGGAGGGCAAAAACGCCCCCCAACAGCACCATGGTACAGCAGGCCAACTAGACCATGCCCACCATAGCCACGTCCACCCAGCAACCGGGCAGAGAACCAGTTACTAAATTTTTTGAAGCCCATTCCTGAATATAATCTGATCAAACGCCAACAATTTCTCAGCAATAATATTTCATCAAATAGTAAATCTCTGTTTCCCCCTTTTTTTATCTATTCCAAATACAAATATTTAATTTCTTCATTGGGCAGATAAGAACCAAGAATATTGCTACAGGTAGGTGTTTGCTTGGTTTATTGTGATTCATTCAGCTTGTGCCACGGTGCTGTTTAATCTATGTTCCCGTTACATCCTCTGTCAGGAGATATATTCTACCTCCATGAAAGCTCTACATACTTCTTTCAGAAATTGAAAAGACCCTATTAATATTGATTCCTGCTACATGAAGTGCTATCATTAATTTAAAGTTGGGTAGGCAGCCTGTTGCCTTCCATATGTTTCTGAATTTATTTTCCAGCATCTGTCATTATTGGCCATCCTGGTTAAACAACTGGATTTGAAGTTGAGAGAGATGTGGTAGGGCCAAATGGGGTCCACAACTGCTAAAATGTTACAAGTGTTATATTGATACAATGAAATATGTATCAATATCTCCTTTCCTTGAGAAGAAACTGTACTGGGTAGCTTTTCTATTCAGAAAATATGAACTTCTGGACTAAAAAACAACCATTTCAAACAGACCCTCGACTATACTAATATAGTGAATCCACTTGAACATTTGCTTTCAACTTTGCCTCCTTATTTTTGGACTAAATATACTGATGTGTTGATAAATGTTGTCATAATATATTTTATTTACATCTTGGCCAGACGGTAGAAAGATTTGCCAAGAGAAACATTTTTTTTCAAAAATGAAGCCAATTCTGTTTATCTTAGTATTGCAAATATATATGTAAGAATAGCTGTGCAGACTAACTTATTTTGCATGAGTCAAATGGAGATTGTTTGTTAATAGTACAATTTCAATATACTCATGTGGACTTCTATTTTAATAAAGTGTAACCGAAATTCTCTTTATGGGAATATTTTTTATAAAATAAATATGTCTTAAAGCTCTTCTCTCATGGCAATCATTCATTATTATGCTAATTTTCTGAATGCCAATTCTGTCAATCCAAAAGGAGAGTATTTTCAGGAGAAAGAACAGCACTCAAAAAGCCAGATTGCATTTTCATCATTACTTGCTCTCAAAAGCATTAACTGTTTTGTTTGTTTACTGTCCTTTAAAGAAAACAGTTACTTCTAGTTAGAAAAGTAAATAAAATCGAAGTACTTTATCAGAATCAGTTCAAAGCCGGTAAAAACTGTTTCTGGGTTATACTGAGAAAGATACTATTTCACCTTATGCACAGCTGCTTTGATCATTAGATGTGAGAATAGTGTTTGTGGTCTGTAGTTGAGGATGTGGAACAATTTGGGATTTGGCCACATGAGATCAGCAACCACTGCACGAGAAACTGTGATGTTTATTGCTTAATTGCATAAACATTGCCCTAAATTCCAGCTGTGTGTTTTCAGTTTGTACTTTAATAGGATATTAGCACGTAAAGCACATAGTATATCCTGCAGCCAAGTTTCACTGTGCTTCATGCCCATTGTTTTACCTTTGAATTGCCCTCTTGTAATTGACACGCACAACGTATTTTAAGTTATGGGATATTCTTTGCTGTATCAAATCTTACTCTGAGATTTGTAGATCAGTATGTCAATATTTTCAGCAAATAAAGTGGCTGGGATTTCCTTCTCAAAGCGATACCACAGAACAGATGTCTGGCCCAGCAGTTGGGCAGGAGGGAGTGTTCTGTAGCAGACTACCAAGCCAGTTCGAGATGATCAGATCACTGACATGGATGTAACGAGGCTCCCCTTTTATACACCTTATATTGCCTTGTGTTGGAATAAGAAGGAACATTTAAAGCACATTCAGCCTGTCTCAACAATAGTGTTACAATGAAATGGAGGTAACATTATGATGTTATGTCTTCTGCAAATGAAGCAGTGAAGCAACTTTGTGCTGCAGCAAGCAGAACGTGTGCCTGAACTCAGAGGCTGGCCATTCTCAACGCAGTTGAGCTATTCTATTCTGTAAGGAAGTCATTGGCCCTAAGGAAAAAGGCAAGTGCTGCTTTTGAATACCCAGATATTCAGGGCACAGGACAAGCTTATCCCACAGAGATGTGCCATAACTTTGCATTGTATAGGAGAAGGAAATTTGCAAAAATATTTCAGTAAATTACTGTGTAATAGACAAAGGAAGAATAATACTCCATCTAGCTTGTTCGTTGATAGCTTCAAAGCTATTAAAATATACTAGAGAAACAGTGCCCTAATGGGGATTGTTTCAGAGATATGACCTTACCTAAACAGAGAAACAATCAGCAAGGACAGGCAAAAAAACAACAACAGTGGGAGCAGAAGATGGTAGTTCCTGCCAACTTCTCCATTGAGTTTCCTAGTGGGAATCAGTTGCCAGCAGGCAGGTAAGTGGCTGATCCTGGATAGGTTGAGGGAGCAAGGAATTGTGAGGCTGGGAAACTATCAAGGAACATTGAAATGAAGGACCCAATCTCAGATGGTCACCAGGACCAAACATTTATTCTTCCAAGCTTTCGGGCTCATGCTGGAGCCCATCATCAGGGAACTTCTGTCTCTCCAGAACATGTGTACTGGGCAGCTCTATTTGCACATATTCTGGAGAGACTATTTCCCTGATGGTCAGCTCAAGCATGAGTCCAGAGCTTAGAAGAATAAATATTTGGTTCTGCTGACCAATTCATATTGGATCCTGCAACATTATCCTGGGACACGTATATGTAGCTTCATTCATTGAAAATAAAGATCAAATGACCACAGCAACAGCCAATAGCACTGAAGCAGCCACAACTTTCCCAAATTTCATTCCTTTGGGAATTGTGGTTCCCGTATTTTGGACATATTCTCTAATCCATTTATGGTATTTTGGTTCAGAAATTGTTACTCTATGATGCACCGTTTTGCCCAGTTAAAGGTCATGACAATGATTGGAGGTTAATATCTATCAAATCTTACCTTTAATTAGTCTACTTTTTCCTTTTCTCAAGTAATGAAGACTTTATTCAAAGGCTATTATTTGCACAAGAAAACATAATGTCGTGTTGAATAGTGGCCAGATACATTCCTAGACAAGGTTTTCTTGGCCTAAGCTGCTGAAGGATTTTTAAATTGATTATTTTGGCACCAGATATTACAATTGTGGAAAAACAAAAGACATACTAGATTTAGGTTTTTGAATTTCCATAAATGGTTAACAAATTGAAAGACAATATTTTAAGTGTCTGGGTCAACAGAAGTTTTGAAATTTAGTCCTGTCTAACTTATCCCCATTAATAAAGTATTATATCAATTTCTGAATTTCATCATGTGCAATTGAGGGAAACAGATACCTATTGATCTGATTAATTTACCTGATAAGCATAGAGTGTGTATAGAATTGTATTATCCAAAATTTACAGGAGTCAACTACAAGTCTAAGTCTTTTACTATTCTAGAGATGCATTATTTATACTGCTGCACTGGAGGTATTGTCAACTAGACTTGTTTGGAGCTCAGTTGGGACTCTACAGCTCTTTCATCTCTTTGATAATGTGTCATTTGACTTTTAGCGATGGCATTTTCCCCATGACAGCCTGTCCTTAACCTGGTATTCCAATGATGCACTCTTGCCACTATTTTAATATACTGTTTGTGAAATAAGTATGTTACCCCTTGACCACATCAGCTTTATAGTTATGGGGTTTACAATAGTTTTCTTTTTTAACGACTTTATTAGATCTGCAAACTTTTTATTCTACAATTTATGAGATTGTTAATAAGCCTCGCTTGCTTCATGCAGTTTTATTTAATGCTGCCAACATTTGCCAGTGTTTTTAATCTATCTTCTCAAGGACAATTCTCCAGGGAAGAATTGATAGGGAATGGGTTATATCTACTTGTGACATTGGGTACCATCTGGAAGAAATTGGAGGTGCACATGGAAAGGGGAAAGAAGACAATTTCAACATCACTGATGTATTTAATCAGAATCACATTTTTTATGGAGGGAAATTAATTTTCTCAATTTTAGTTAATTTAACCAAAGCTGAACTGTTTCATCATCTCGAATTTTGAATGTGTACCCTGCTGTTTAACAGAATCTGACAGATTCTAGACAGTGAAAAACATAGCACAAAAACAAATCTAAGATAATAAAAACAATTACTGTAATAGAAATTGTAAAATATGCTTGTATATGATAGCTTTTACTTTTTTCGCATATCTCATTTCTTTTAAAGAAATCCTGCTGGAGACTCAATTAATGCATCTCTTTTTCTGTATGTCTTACTTAATACAGTAAATGTAACTTATTTCTCTAGGTGCAATCAAACAAGAAATGTTGGAGGATGTGCAAAATAAATTAATGAACCTCATAAATAGTACTGAAGGAAAAGTAGATAAGTGAGTATTTGTTTTTCCACATTGTATTTTACTTGTAAATTTAAATTCTTTACTTTGAGAGCCAGCACAAGTTTGTAAAAATAAAACAGAACTAATTTTTAAATGGTCTTTAAATATTATACATTATTAAATACATTATTCAATATGTCCAATTAATTAAAGTGCTCTTAATGGGAGGGGTGACAATAATTTAAACAGAAAAACAGAGGACATTTTCCTTCAATGTAATGTTTTACTAATAGGAAAAATTTAAGAAAGTTAACTATAAATAGTTTGATTAGTTGAAGAAATAAAACACTGCAGCTTTAATTAATACAGAGGATTTAAAAATTAGCTGTATTTTATTTCTGCGGTCTTGTGCTGGTTCTCAGAATAGAACTTTTGTGATTTCTGGCTTATTAGTGGCATATGCTAATCCTGTCATGATCTTTTAAGGATCATTCTCTCAGAAAGTTATTTAGCATTAAATATATTAGTTTAACTTTTTGTTATCTGGATCAGATTATTTGGACATATGTTATTTTCTTCCATAATGACTACTTTTACATAAACTTGATTAACTGACAAAAATCAATCAGCAAAATAATTGGGTGTCATTACTCATGATTACATGTTACTCTGTAATACCACAGTGATGATGTCTGTATTAAGATGGTTGAGAAAGCACAGGGCACACATCATCAATTCTAGGCTGTTGGGTTCCTACATAATTTTCATATCAAATGTGATGTTTGTTACTAGTAAATATATGAAAAGCTCTGCATGGAAGTCCATGAAAGCTGTTAATTTTAGTGGAAGTGGGATAAACTTGCTTTTTCTTCACATATTTTCCCCCAGGCTAATACATTATCACTGGCACAGAAAAGATGAGTTAAGCTTAGAGTATAATCTTATGACACAAAGCAGGCTCTTCTATCACAAAGTCAATTGCATATGAATAATTTCCTCTTGAAATAATGTGCATCATATAGGCTACAGTATACAAGAAGGAAAGAATAGCATATGCACTGCTTCAGTTCTGTGCTTGACACAGAATAGGAGAATACATAATCTTCATCCTTCATTCCCAATCAGGGTCAAAATTGCTTTCAAATAAATCCACGTTCAAATCTCTTATTTAGAAATCCTTTCTATTCCCTTTCTCTCCTCTCCTCTTAAACTGCCTCCACATTATAACATGTATTCCTTGTTATTTAAAAATAGCATTAGGAGAGAGATACACAATCATGGCAAAATACATATTGTATACGCCCCCCACTTCTTTTCTCAGAATTAAGCCATTTTTAGTTATATTTGTTTTATCTTCATTTTAATAGAGTCTTGATGCGAAATCTTTTCATTGGGCATTTTCATACTCCAAAGAATAAGCGTCATGAGGTACTAAAGCTAATGGGAAGTATCCTTGGAATAAAAAAGGATGAACTGGAGCAGGTAATTTTTCTCTTTTTTGTTTTTTGTATTTAAATATCAATAATCTATTATTCTTATTTAAATGCTGGGCTAAACCTAATGAATCCATTGCCACACATTTTCAATTTAATCATTAGTGAGAAGAAGAAAAAAGTAGTTTGAGACAAAAGATCTTCCACTTTCTAGCTGTAGATCCTGATAAGAATGGGAGAACAACAGCTAAGTATTCTATGTGGGAGAGTAGATTTTGCAATCTTAAAGCAATGTAGTATTTAAGCATGAATTGTTTTTTTCTAGTAAATAATGAAGAAGAAAAGTCTGATACTCTACTTGAAAAATAGCCAGTTTGAACTTTTCCTTTTGATTTAAATTGCTGTTTAGTTGCTGACTGAAGATCACAAAGGTGTTACAAAATGGGTGACAGGTTGGTTTGGTGGAAGAGCTGCTGAATCCAAAAGTGTCCCCAATACACCTCTCAGACCAAGCCAACAATCAATTTTCAACAGTGTAAGTGTGTTAAGTGATTCCTCTATAGAAAATGTAGAACATTTTAATGTTGTAAAAGCTGGTGTTTGAGCCATTACGCTTAGATTTTTAAGGGTTGAAGGTCTACGTTGATATTTTTATTTTTCTATTTCAAATCAACTTATTTTCAACTTATTCACTTTTTGCAGTCTTTCTCCTGTTTAGTTGTTTTTTCTTTGGGGAAAAATACATTGCTGATATTTTTTTGTTATATACAATTCATTCAGGATTTTGCTCAAGAACTTCCTTCTTAATGTCTGTTGGTTTTTATTTTTATTTTTTTTTAAATGAGAATCTCAACTGGTTTTGATTTTCTGTTCATAGGCTCTGGAATCATGCTGAATTAAATTGAAATATTATTCCCAAAATAATATACTTTTAGAATTGGTGATATTTGTAGGTTAACTGAAAATCTGGAAAGAGACTCAAGTATTGAATAGAGGGGGAATATCATAAACTCAGGTTATCTTCCTTTCAAATGAATATACTGATAGACAACTTGATAAATTAAGGATATTTTGGGGGCATTGGCCTTCAGATGATCCAAGAACTTGATTGATACCTAGGAATCAGCTACCAAGTTGTGAAAATTTTAGTGAAGGTGTCAAATTCTTAATCAACACATCTTGAATTGATAAGTGAAACATATCATGTCTTTCCTAAACTGTTTGCAGTACTTTAATTGCAATCATCTTTTCAGTCTTTCTCAGAACTGTTTGTGAAGTTCCTTGAAACAGAATCACGCCCAACTCTCCCCCCACCAAAACTTTCTCTTGATAACATGAAGCCTTTAGGAATGGCTAATCCTTCCAGCAACGTGGCAGGTAATGTCTCCCATTTTCATAAATGTTATATTATATTGAATTTTATAATGTTTATTGGATTTTCAAGACTGTATTTATATAAATGGTTGCAGAGCATAAGGGGAAATGTGGGTAGATTTAGACATGCTAATATGGCAATTTTTTATACCTGTACTTAGTGTGTTACCAGCTTACAGAATCATCTCATAATAACAAATCAATGATTATAAATGGATTTTCTGATTCTTTAATATTTTTATTACAGTATCGTGAATTACGATCAGCATTTCAAAGGCAGCAAAATAATACATGGGGTATTGAATATGGTTTTTGAAGTGACATTAAAAGTTTGTCCCTATAAAAGGAACATTGCTTGCTGCAGAGTTGCTAAAGTTTAGCACTTGTGAATGTTGGCTTTAAATTACTGTAGTAAACTTGAAAGATTTCCAGTCTGAAACCTTATCTTGAAAGTTTGTATTTTCAGTCATTTATGTTTTATATTCCTTTTGTTCTCTTGTTACTGTTAGTATAATAGTGAAAGTGCCCTCTTTTGCTTGGCAATCACCCAGTTTTCTTGTCTGGCTAAATCTTTGAAAAGACAAGTTCTATTCCAGGAATTGGATTGTTGCCTTATAGAACCAGACATATACTCTCTACCCCTTAATTGTTTGGATAATGGATTGCTTTTTATATTAACAGTAGATTGGCAGCCACAAATCCATTTCTCATATCAATTTCTATGAATGGAAGATTTGTGACTGGTGTTTGTGAATTCTGTTTGTTTTAAGGAAAACAATGTTTCTGTTCAGATTTTTTGGAGAAAGCAAAGCTAAAGGCCTCAGTGGTAAACCTGGGTATACAGGACTCAGAGTGAAAACAAATGAATTTGCCTGTAAAATACCATATATACATTGGGTAGTAAGATTTCACGTCTCATCCAAGAAGTTTCTTCAGTTCTGAAGAAGTGAAATATCTTCAAAGAAAAACCAGAAAGTCCAGTTTCTGCTTCAAAAAGCACCTTTGGAACAATAAATGTTATTGCACTTTGAGACTGGAAAACTGACTTGGTTTCATTGGTGGGGCATTTGGACCAGAAAATGGACAGAGAGAATGCAACATAAAAAACCCCTCTGATTGTTTTGGCTCTCTTAATGGCATTGTGTAATAAATAATTTTGATATGAAAATGTGCTGATTCCAGAAACATAAATGACTAGTTTCAAAATATCTAGAGAAACAAGGATTCAGACAGAAGTCCAAAATTAAATTGTTGGCCAATGTAAGTTTCGTGTTAACTATCAGCATCATTATACATTCAATTTTTCATCAATTTCATAGTGATAGAATAACCAGAAGCGTGTAACGTTATCTTTACATTTTTTACCAGGTCTCAGCTTACAGTTGCAATTTATTTTCATAGTGAAATTTTATAGGATTATATTTTTAATGATACTTTTGTTGTTAATTCACTTTTTTTAATTCACATTTTCATTATTCATTATTTTATTCATTTTCTGTATTTCATTTAGTTATATGCTTCAAATAGCTGCAAAAAATGGAAAAAAATTACTTTATTATGGATTTGCCCGTATATGTGTATGAAGTGTACATTGTTTTTGACCCTCATATTTTTAGTGCTTGGAAAATCTTTAAAGGTGTTTCTTCTTTTTTTCCCCCCAGTTAATTTATTGTAAAATTTATAATTTTATGTGTTATCATTTTGCATTTATTTCTTTATATTTTGCATACCATTCTCAATACTCAAACGGAAATGTGAGATATAAACTAAATAAATAATAATGTGTTATTGATGTCCACATAATCATTTCTAAAGATTTAACATGTAGACATTAATGACACATTATTATTTATTTAGTTGATATCTCACATATGGTCTTGCGGTGGATAAAAGAACAGCATATGGAGTTGTAAACAGAAAACATAACAATTGTGAAGAATGTCTTGTTGTTGAATAATTAATTGCATTACTGTGTTTTGTATTAAATGCAACAGGCTCAGGAACCAGTCGAAGACCAGATGTAAATCCATTCCTTGCGCCTCGATCAGCAGCAGTCCCACTCATCTCTCCAGCTAATCTTGGAACAAGCGGATCTGGGCATCTGCTTATGAAACCCATTTCAGATGCCTTGCCTACCTTCACCCCAATGCCAGTAGCACCCGATGCTAGTGCAGGTGCAGTCTTGAAAGACCTATTAAAGCAATAGACTTGGATGGATTGAAGAGGAAAGCACTTTAAACATACTATACTGTATTGAACACAAAGAGGCCTTTTGTAAAAAGTTGTTAATTTTCAATAACTCTAAAAGTAAACCATTGTACAGATAAAAACAAAAAAGTATTGGTGATCTAAACCTTTTATTCATAATTCTTCAACTATGCAACACCATTTTCTACATACTGCTGTCAGTCTAATCACACTTTTCCCCCTTTCCCCTTCCTCAATAGGCATCTGCTGTTCGTGTTATTTTAGTGTGTCTTTATGTATAAATCCAGTTTGATGGTGATAGAAATAAATGTTCTCCAAACCCATCTGGTTTAGTAAAATACCACTGTAGCTATTTCCTCTCACACCTTAGAGGGCTTGCAGTGATTAGGCAGGAACTATGTTCTGTTGTGTGTGACATTCCAATTCAGTCAGATTCTGATCTAATCTGCAGCAGAATTCTGTTAAATGAGGAACTGCATATTATCCAATTAAAGTATTAATCTGGAATATTTTGTGATCAGAATGTGATAAAAAGAAATGATAAAGGAAAATGAATCAACTGATCAAGTGTATTTGGGGAGCATAAAATATTAAAAACAAGATCACATAGTGTCATCTCTGGATGGTTAAGTGATTACTTGACTGAGATAGAACATATACATTAGGAGGGGTTAGCTTTGTCTTCATTCTCTCTCTCTCTCTCTCTCTCTCTCTCTCTCTCTCTCTCTCTCTCTCTTTCACTCACACACACACACACACACACACACACACACACACACACACCATTCTTGAACTCTGACATAATTGGTTGTAGAAAAAAAATGCTTTCTTAAAGTTCCGTAAGAACTATAATGCCATTCTCTATTTTTTGTGCAAAATGCTTTTGAATTCTTATTTATGAGTTACCCTTTCCAAACTAAATAGTGGTTGACCACTATTTAGAAACCTGATATATAAATTCATGGTGTAAGAATGTTTAACATAAAGTACTGTAATAAGCTAAATGTATATTTAAGAGATAATCATTTATATTCGTAAGTTTCAGTGAGAATTTAAGTATGAATATATGTATAAAGCTGCAATGAAGGGTGATGCTTAATCCAAATATGTAAATAAGTCCAAATAAGAACAAATAGATTTCTGCAAAACTATCTGTACAGACTTGTTCTTTCACTTTTGGAGTAATTATTTGAGACCCATCACATTTTTACTAAGTGTCTTTTTCCCATAAAACTATTTATGGCATTATTCTTATGATTAGGATTAAACAATTTTTTTACATCAAGTCCAGTTAGTTATTCTTGCTGTCAAATGGCGTATATCAACAGAAGAGGGTTGTGTCCCTCCCCTTCCTCAAACAATCCCCTTATGTTTCAAAATATATAATGGTAGAGTAAATGGGACCAATGGGGGGTGGGGTGCAACAAGGGGAAGGAGGTAGAAAATAATGTTATGTTTAATGAACAAGTTATTTAATAAAACCTTGGATTTGGGGTAGGTGAGTTTTTAAAATTTAGAGCCTTTTTTTTCTGCAATGCTTATTTTCTTCTCTGTTGTTTGAATTAATATTTAAGTATAAAGTGAATCATGAAAATGTAGTTAGATGCTTCCAACTGCTCCCAAATGCATGGAAAAAGCCGTTTGTCTCTATTTAGAATTCCACATCCATACAAATTTGCCAATGTTTCAAAAGTGACTATTAATAATTGTTTGGGGAGTTTTTTACTTCATTTTCTTAAGAAAAGTTTTCATTGTTTCTGTTTTTTATACATTGGAAAAGGATGTTTTATTCAAAACAGAAAATGAGGAATGGATTGTGGTTTAGGAACTTTATATCAATTTCTGGAAAGTTAATTCTCAATATTAATTCATAAGCAATTTTTACTATAGCTATACATTTTTCCAATAGATTTCAAAGATATTTTATATATCTATATTCTTTTGCATACATTTTTATATCAATGTTTTTAGTATAAGATCCAGATTGTTTATTGCTTATGAATGTAACAGATGGTACCTAAGAACAAGTAGAAGCTGCATTTATATACTAGTTCTTTTATTGAGAACTCTGTACATTTCATATTTATGCATTGCAGATGCATTAATATGGGTACAAATTCAGGTTGTTGGGATATTACCATTCCTATTTAATCTTTAAATAAAACCCATAAACCTTAGCATTGTCAAGAAGGAGATGAAAGCTTCTTTACAATAGTCCAAAAACTAATTTGCAGAATTTCTAACATAAATTGAACGATTTATGAGATTGAAACACTTATCTTTTGCACGCAATTTAGTGCATACAGTCCTTTATTACATATAATCCAACTTGTTGCCCAATAGCTTGTAAGAAAATATTATTTAGAAGCATTAAATAAAAATACTAAAATAAGATTGTGGTTATATTAAAGATAAATTTTCTTGTCTTTTCCTGAAATAATGCTTTTTTATCATGAAAATACAGGACTTGGTATCATTAGATCATACCTTTGCAATCCTAATTCTAGTATTTTCATTTTGCTTTAAAGAAATTCTAGACAATGCAAACTTATGTCTGATTATGGCTCAACACTACTACAAAATAATGTTCATTCTAGTTAAAAATGATACAGCTGGATGACTTTCTGGATTCATATTTGTGAGTGTTCAAATACCTATCCATACATAAATATTTGGATTTAATTTTAGGAGCATATCCATAGGAAATGAATGTATGGTAATACATAAATATATCTCTAGATATAACCTCATGAATGGTACTTTATCATTATGGTAATACACGCAGATATACAAATGATTACATAAAGGATGTGCTTTCAGAGTGGTTTCAGTGAATTTTCTTTTGTTCTTTTGTTAACAATAACATTAAAACAGTTTAGGAACTTAAATCTAAAGGGCAGACAGATGATATTAGGAAATTAATACTACGGGGCCGTAGTGTACATCCATATTTGATATTTGACAAAAATTATTTTAAATTAATGATTAAGTTACAGATATTTGTTTATAAAGTCACTTCTTGCAGTTACTGTAAATTAAGAGTGTTTTAAATAAAAGTGTTTAAAAATAACAGTGTTTTAAATAAAAAATAGGTCAATTTTTTCTTTTCATTATGCCTAACTATCTTAACTATGATATACTTTTTTTTTTTTAAGTTGGGTATTTTGTCACTAAGTCGGTTTTCCTAATACTCCATCCTTCATATGGAACAAATATCCTTGTTTGAAAGTGTCCCAAAAGATGCAATTAGAAGGACTGAGGATGGGTCCAAAATGCTAAACTGTTTTAAAAATATGAAATTGCTTGAAAGCAAAATAACTGAGATTCATATTGGAGGAGGTTTGAGGTTAATATTTCTTGATAACAGAATAAAATAATGATTTGCTCATGTGCTTTCAACATTCCTATATTTCCAACAAAAATATCTTGTTGAGTTCTCTATTATTTAGTCTCAATTTTTGGTGTTGTTTAGCTGCTGTATATTACATTAATTGCGTTTATCTGCATATAAAGAAGGATGCCATGTTTTGGCTATAAAAATGTCATTTTATAACTTCAAAATCAATGAATACAGCATAAGACATGGGTAGTAAATGGTACTCAGTCCCTTGGGGTATTCCTAGGTATTTCTATTCATATGTAACAAAGACACCACATTGGGAATGAAAATGTGACAACTGAAGGATAGCCTCTTAGCAATGCTACTATTATTGTAATCCTCATGCTTAGTTAACAATGAATCTACCAAATAATTAATGCATTCATTCAATTTGCTATCCAGTAGTCTATGATTTACAAATTACTCTGGCTGGATTTATGCATTACACTAAGCTACAAACAAAGCAGTTTGATTTTGTATGTTATATGAACCTGGTCAAACTCAAAAGTGGGGAAATAAAGGAGAAATTAGTTATCCACCAAAGATAGAAAACATCCAATTTCCTTCCAACCTTATGATTTTATGGTAATGATCAGAAAATCAGGAGAATTATAATGGAATTATAGTCACTTTTCTTTCAGATAATAAACAGTGGTCTGTACTTATTCCAGGAATCAAGACAAAGTTAAATTATATTGTGCATGTGGCTTTTAAGTGTGCTTTTAAAGGTGAGATTGTTTGAATGTGTTACAAAACAGTTGCACTAAGCAGCTAGTGTCAAATGATAGGTTAGTCCAATGATTCCCAAACTTTTTCAGTCCGTCACCGCCTTGGTGCTACAAACTTATCCTCAGTACCCCCCACCCTGGTTGCTCCCTCCACTCCCGCTCCTAGCAGGGAAGGCCCAGCAGCTGTGGAGAATCCAGGTGGGATCCAAGCAGCAACGGGTCAGCCCTGGCTTGCCTTCCTCTCGACCACCAGTAAGCCAGGCAAGTGGCGTGTGGGTGGAAGCTGAATTGCGCCCTGTGAGGGGCCCACTTCCAGCACTCCTCTGCTACCTCCCTTGCCTCTTAGTGCCTCCCTAAGTCATCCCACTGCCCCCCAGGAAGAGGTACCGCCCACTTTGGGAATCACTAAGTTAGTCCTATCATTTGATCTCATTTCATTTTTTTTATGGTTTGGAATGATTTATATGACTAAATGTTAGCATTACCTAACATTGCCTATTTATATTTGGCATCTTCCTTGTTTTTGTTAACTTTACTGAAAGATTATCAACATAAAAAGAAAACAACTGAAGATGACATCTGTGGCAGTCACAACTCTAGCAGTAAAAGAACAAAGGATAAAAATATCTATAAATATAATTCATATAGTAGAATAGAATAGAATAGAATAGAAGTAATTATTTGACTGCTTTTTCAAGTAAATGTGAATATTTTAAAAATTCAAATCAAAGAATTTCTCAAAATGCATTTTAAGGTAGAATTATAGTAAAATTCAATTGATGAATCAACTTATGTCTTAGTACTGAATTTACTACTTTTTTTCTCCATCAATAGTTAGTGGTTGTTAATTCACAATTTATTGGCATTGGTCAGAGGAAAATATTGATTTAAGTTTGATGTAAACAGTAAGATGTTCTTTGCTACAGAAATCACAAAGTACTCATTTCATCATATAACTCAGAATTTAGTTGAAGTGCATAATGATTTAAAATTTCTCCTATTGATTATTGTTAATAGGAGTCCATAAATGAAGCTTTGAAATGGTTGTTTCAGTGTTTTCATGAATATTGAACATATTAAATTAAGTGTTTTGTAATTTCAGATTTAACTCTCATAAAAAGCAAGTATGTCACATAACCCGCAAATGTTAACAAAATTAAAACCACAAAACCTGGCTTTAAACTTCAAATATTTTGACCCATGGAGGATGTAATTCTTCATTTCAAAGTTATTTCAAAATGTTTCTTCTAGATATCCATCACACCTCCCAGTGTAAAAAGAATCCTTCATCATGAAACCATAATACTTTGCACAAAGGAGTACATATTATGGAATGGAAAAAATGAGATTTTATATAATTCATAAAACACATTTTTGAAGAGTGATATTCAAAAGTGAGGGTATAGTTACCATAGTGTTTTTCTGCGAATACTAGAGCGCAATCATACACAGCCTAGGACTCTGCTGTTGCTTCAGTCCTAACATTGTTCAATCTAACACTTATTTTCCAAGTTACTATTGTTTACAATAATAAATTTATCAATTAGCCTAAAATAGTTTCAGGCTGTTCTTGTTGGAAGTAGTTTACTAAAGGCAAGGTGTTGAATGGAATTTTTATAATCATATACAATGAAACACCTCAGAATTGCCAGTGTTTAATTGCAGTGCAAGTTATCTGTACAGTTGGAACCTTGTAAAAGATACAGCAGGTTTAGTGACTTAAAGAGAAATGCTTCAGTCACACTCTTATGTGCACCTTATCATCGTTTGCACAGATTTAGTATGCAATTTGTGGCATTCTAGATTTTAGTTCCCTCAGAAGTATGGTCATTGATGATATGATGATGGGAATACAATTTTTGCTTAACTCTGCCTTTGTGCAGTGTGTGCACTCAGTCAATATTATACATTTTCCATATATCTCTCTGCCATCTAGTAACCAGCCAGCAGACTTTTATACTGCATGCTGCAAATAAGTTGGAGTCTTTCTGGAAGGGAGGAATGAGTTTTGAGTTACTGTAGAGGAAGATAAATCATGTGATGTATGGCTACTATATCAGGTTTGCAAAAATCCAAGGAACCTCAAGGTGGCAGCAAAGAGACCCAGAACCCCCACACCCACCACCATATAGTGGATAGATTTTAGCAATACATATATGGCAGTTTAGCAATACATATATGTATTACATATCTGTAGTGGACAGCTTTTAGCAATACATATGTGATGCTAATCCTGCACTTCGGCAAAGTGAAGTCTTCATCTCAGTATATACTCTTACAGAAAGGGCATAAATGGAAATGTCAATAGGGTATAAAAGTTTTTCAAACATTTTAATTATTTGCATATTTTGAATAACATACAATACAGTAGTTATTTCTGACCCTTGAGGCAATTGACAGTGTTAACCTTTTAACAAATCATTGGATGAAGCCATTTCCCATATATTCTATTGGCAAGAAATGGCTGATACTGGAGAAGAGATTGAGCCTCAAGTAAGGTCATTCTCAAGCAGACTTTCACAACCTGATTCCTTCTAAATATGCTGGGGCTACAATTCTAGAATTCCCAGGCAGTCAAGAGTCTATAGAGCACGGGTGTCAAACTTGTGGCGTCATGTTGCCATCATGTGATGTATCACAACATTTTCCCCCTTTGCGGAGCTGAGTTGAGTGTGACACATTCAGCCTGCGGGTCACCAGTTTGACATCCCTGCTCTAGAGGAACAACTCAGTATTTGCAGATATCTCCAGAAGATCTTGATAGAAGTTGATTGCTCATGCCAGTGTTGCCAGACTTTCAATACGCTGCTTAAGAAGTGTTCCCCTTGCTTTTATTTATTTCATTTTATTTTTCATCTGACAGGCTTCTTGGGAGTGTTGTAAGTCTAGCCAGTTGGTGAGCTCTCTAATCTAAACCAGCTGTTCCTAGATTGAGGCCTCCCATGCATTGTTTTAACATACTTAGAAAATGAAGTATTCATTTTTAACATTCCTCCTCCAATTGGTTTAATGTTGAATTACAGAAGAGAACTAAGCAAAACCAGGTGCTATTGCTGTATTCACTCCAGTGTCTGAGGAGGAGCAGACCTCTCTGATTCCCTTCCCTCTCCTCCCCTCCCTCCTCCTTCCTTCCCCTTCTTTCCCTCATTCTTTCTGTCTCTCTTTCTCTCTCCCCGTTTCTCTATGATTTGGCCTTTCATTCTCTGGAAATTAAATGATGGTAGGTCTGAAGTTCTAGCAAAAGATTTAATGTACAAAAGTATTTTTAGATATTCAGCTGTACAGGCATTATTGTTTTACCTTCTTGGCTTTATTCATCAGTTTTGGACATGACAGCATTTAAAAGGTATGTTCTGTGCATTACGTTACTATTTTGTTTCTTTTTTGATAGTTTGCTGAATGCAGTTCTGAGTCAGCTACTTAAGTTATACATCCCATTATATTTGCAAGAGATTGTATGGGAGAGGGGAGGAATAATATCATTCCTTTAGTATTATGCAGATCTAACATCTGACAATATGCCTCTTTATACTGAATTCAGCATATCACTGGAGCCATTTACAGAGTCTATGAAAAGTTTTTGTGCAGAAGTGCATCAACATTTATTGTAGCTCAAAATCAGTTTACAGCAGTGGACTGTGTTTTTAAAAAATATTTTCCACTAATATGCTGCTGACTAACTCAATTTATCCTGAGGGAACTGTACAGACATATAAAATACTGTGGCTATTATTTTTTCCTGTGAAGATAACTATCTTGAAGAAGTAGTTCCAGACTGAACTCTTATAGGAGGATATTTCTCTTATTTTTCAAAGCAGGGGAAAAAATATAGCTGGGAAAAGAGGAAGTAACTGAAATTATAAAGAAAGATCGGATTGGTTTTTATATTGCTATTTACTATTTCTATAGCTGTGCTCAGTATTCTTTATGGAATTTCATAAAAGAAAGATCACTGCACTAAAGAATGTATAGTTTAAATTTGGAATAGAAGACACGACCGAGGAAGGGATACAAAAATAAAGGGGAAAAATATCTGGCACCTTCAGTTACATGCTATTAGATTTACTTTCCTTCAGGTATGGCCTTTTTTTCTTTTAATGTCTATGAAAATGACTTCCTGTTAAGCAGTGGACACAACGAAGAGGAATGTCAAAGTACCATTTTTAACATAGAGTTTTTCTGTCTCAGGAGAGAAGATTATTTAATGACTGGCTATTATAGGAAAGATTCTGGACTCAGCAGAATTTTTCCTGCTCTAATAGAGTAATTATTTATTTTCATATGTTCCAGCCATGCAAAGTTCTTATGAGATACGACTCTAATCCGTATATGTTTGCAGTCATTGGGAGATATGAATTTGCTTGTCAGGGTGCCTAGATTGGTTGCAATGTCTGGTTGAATTGGACACTGGATGTCGCCTATGATCAGTTTGTTTTTCTTACTTTTTGTCCTGTGAAGTGACTCTTCCATGAACAGAACAGAATAACAAAGTTGAAAGGAACCTTGGAGGTTTTCTAATCCAACCCCCTGCACAAGCAGGAGAGCCTATACCATTCCAGACAAGTGGTTATCTCTTCTTAAAATCTTCCAGTGATGGAACACCCACAAGCCATTCCACTGGTTAATTGTTATCACTGTTAGAAATTTTCTCCTTAGTTCTAGGTTGCTTCTCTCCTTGATTAGTTTCCATCCATTGCTTCTTGATTTGCCTTTTAGTGGTTCTGAAAATAGATTGATATCCTCTTCTTTGTGGCAGCCTCTTAAATATTGGAACACTACTATCATGTCACCCTTGTTCTTCTTTTCACTAGATTATACATACCCAATTCCTGCAACTAGTCTTTATATATTTTAGCCTCCAGCCCCCTAATCACCTTTGTTACTCTGTTTTCACCCTTTCCAGAATCTCTATATCTTTTTATAATAGGGTGACCAAAACTGATGCAATATTCTAAGTGTGGTCTTACTAAAACCACAATCTTACAATCTTTCTTGGAATATAATCTTCCTTTGGGAAATGCAGCCTGCCTTTGGACTTGCACCATCTCTTGGAAAGATTTTAAGAGAAACAAAGTACAGCAGGAAATGATGGATGATGCGGAAAGTTCTCCCAGATGGGTACCTCTGGTTATGTTGGGACTACAATTTCCAACATTCTCACCTATTTTCCCTGCTCAGATTCTGCTGTTTTCAGTCCTCGTCCATATCAATGGCTGTCTTCCTGTTGAGCCATGGATTTTTCCTTGGTGATGAACCATGGATTTTTCCTTGGTGAAAAAAATTCAATGAAAGGACCATTCAGAACTGGGGACAAAAACAGCTGTAAAGGAAAGGATGAAAATTCATCTGAATTGAAGCTACCTTTCTCAGTAATCTTCCTCAGTGTGGTACCCTCTAGAATGCTTAGACTGTAACTCCAAGAATTCCTTGCCAACAGGATACCTGAGACATATAGTCCTAATCTTTCTAGAGGGAAATTGCTACCACAGGCTGTTTGGTTGGAGATCCCAATTCCTCAGATATGGAAGCATATTGTGTACATTTTGTCTCTGAGCTGTTAGTCTCCTGGCTATTTGAGACCTGATTTCAGGCTCTGTTATATATAACACTAGCTCGATACTCATGCTTCGCTACGAAACTATGTGGTCAGGTTTAGTTTTTGGGGAGGAAAATAAAGGGTGGGGGGAATTCAGCCTACCAGCATCAATCGGTATTCATCTGGCTAGCGTCCTATCAGTGTGTGAGAGAGGGCTGTTTTGAAGCTGAAAGAGTATTTGCTGTTTGAGGAAGGAGACAGCAAGGAGCCTGGGTGTGGCTTAGCTCAACTGTTCTGTACTAAAGTTGCTTAGTGCTGTGAAACTAAAGCTGAAATTGAAACTCCTCTGCTTGTGTTTTGCATTTGGAACAGATTTCTTTTCAGGAGGGGAGGGGGAGTAGAACTCCTAAGCATCAGAGCGTGTTAATGATAATATAGGAAATACTAATGCTCTGATGGTCATTTCGAAAAATCCTTTCTTAGTGAGCACCTGGAAGCCAAGAGGAACATACGTGCCAAATTTCAAGTTTGGCTTTACCGTTCTGGAGATTTTGTGATGATGCGTGAGTGGTATTTCACTTTTATATATGTAGATTTATATATAATTTGAAGCTATCATAAATAAATGGCAAAATAACAGAGACTGATATAGAGTCAGTGTTCTTGGCAATTTCAGTCTCAGTTAATCTGCCATTTGTTTGTTGTTGGGTTATGGTATCTTTAAATCTGTGTTGATTCTTGACATCTACTTGGACTATCCCTGCAGTTTACTTGGCAAGAGTTTTTCAGAATTGGTTTGCCATAGCCTTCTTCCTAAGGTTGAGTGTCGGGCTCGTCCCACCTTGGCCATTTAGGCAAAAAAGACCTTTGACTCCATTTGTAGCAAAAGGTATATTTTTAATAAAGTCAAATGGTTATAACATAAGCAAAGTTGGATTGCAATATTCCCATTCAAACCTGCATTTTCCCCATTTCCTGGGTCCTCTCCCCTTGAACAGCTCACAAGTGTCCCATAATATTAAATTTTGGTGTTTTGGTAACAGCTTTAAGGTTTGACATATCTTTGGTGTAGTTTCGCATCCCTTTCTCATGCTCATATCCTTGGATGTGCCAGTCTGTTCTGGATTGGCACCTCTGGTTCCTGTCATCCTTCCCCCTACATTCTCTTTCTCCCTCCTCCCACATTTTATGGCAGGATGCCAGCTAAGCAAAACAGGCTGAAGGCAGACCTGACACTGAGAGAGACTGAGTGGCCCAAAGTCACCTAGCTGATTTTGCGCTTAAGCCAGAATTCAAATTCTCAGTCTCTTTTTTTACCCTGTCTCTGTTGTTTTTATAAATAACTCAAGGCAGAGAACATACTTAATACTCCTTTCCCCCTCTAATTTCTATGAGGTAAATTGGGCTGAAAGAGAGCGGCTGGCACAAAGTCACTCATCACAGTTTCCTGTTTTCCAGCCTGGTGCCTTAATCATCAGATCAAACTGACTCTCCTGGTTTTTTTGTTTGTTTCAAGTTTGTTGCATTGTATATATCAGCAATGTTTACTGTGCTGTATGGGAACTCTGGTTCAGCCACATTAAAGGTTCTGGGTTCTCATTCTTGCTTTAGACACACTTTTTTTTCTCATGCAATTTTGAAAGCTGTGCTATTGTGTTTAAAAACAGCCGGTTTCTATTTACTTCAAATTGCCTTGGCAAATATGCATATACTCACTTTGTTATACCTCTTGCAGGTTAATGCCCATTTTCGTGGCTATTGGCTGCCTCATTAGTCATGGAACAACTCAGGTGAGATACAGACTGTGTGAGAAAGAAGGGAAAGGATTACATGGGGTGGCATAGGGGAAAGAGAAAAATAACACAATATTAGATTCATTATAATCTTTACCAAATACAAAAAAAATGCATGTGGCTGTGTCATCTCATCTTGCCAGCTTTTGTTCAGTTAGCGATCAGGTTCTTTTCATGTCTATTGCTACCAAAGGAAAAAGAAAACATGATATTCCCTCTGATTTATAATTTTGCATTCTTCCAATTGTTCATTGTCTGATCCTCTTTTCTTTTCTGTTCAGCAACAATGCTCAAATGGCTTTGAGATGGATCGTGTGTCAGGCCAATGCTTAGGTAAGATCTTTATTATATCAGTTCCGCTCAGCTAATACTGTAATATAAGCCAGGGGTGTCACTCAATTTCACTGAGGGCCGCATTAGGACTGTGGTTGATCTCAGGGGGCCGGGTGAGTGTGGCCGACTGGGTGGGCGTGGCCAGATGGATGCCACTCACTGGGCGTGGCTGACTGAGTGGGCTTGACAATCTGACTGGATGGGCGTGGCCAGCTTGATCCCACTCCCCAACCTGCTGGCATATTTTCTCTTTGCATTAAGTAGACCGGGCCGAAGGCATGCTGGCCCGATGGTTCCTCTTCACATTGGATAGACCAGGCCCAGTGGTGGATTAAGGCTCACTGGTGCCCTAAGCATTGACAAATCTTGGTGCCCCCCTCCTTTGTACATACTGTACAAACGAAGCCATATTCATTTGGGCCTGGTGCCCCCCTTTGGGCCTGGTGCCCCCCTTTGGGCCTGGTGCCCTAAGCACATGCTTAGTCTGCTTAATGATGAATATACCACTGACCAGACCGAAGTGACATAGGTGGACTGGGCCAAAATGACATGGGTAGACCGGGCTGAAACGATATGGGCCCACCCCTTACATTTTCTAGGACGCCCCTGAGGGCCACATCCAGCTATGGGCCTTGAGTGTGACACCCCTGTTATAAGCAGTGTGTGCTAGAAACTTTGGGCTATGTTTATATTCTTCAATATGAAAAGGTATGATTTATTAATTACATCTTCAAATGAACAAGACTAGATTCAACTAATTTAATTGGAACTGACCATAAAATGGAAGAATCAATTACTTGATTGCTGAATTTGAAATATAACATGCAATATAGCTACAAAAAGACTAATTCTGAAGTTCTGCTTTATAACCAAATAAATAAAACAAGAGCAAAAAGTAAATAGAACTACTGCTATTGAAAGCCTGCAGTGAAAATATTAAATAGAGATATAGAACTAAGACATTATGGAGCTTATGGAAGAAAAATATTTATTTGTTTATTAAACAGATTTATATACACTGCTCAAAACAATAAAGGGAACACTTAAACAACACAATGTAAGTCCAAGTCAATCACACTTCTGTGAAATCAAACTGTCCACTTAAGTAGCAACACTGATTGACAGTCAATTTCACATGCTGTTGTGCAAATGGAATAGACAAGAGGGGGAAAGCATAGGCAGTTAGCAAGACATCCCCAATAAAGGAGTGGTTCTGCAGGTGGTGACCCCAGACCACTTCTCAGTTCCTATGCTTTCTGGCTGATGGTTTGGTCACTTTTGAATGCTGGCGGTGCTTTCACTCTAGTGGTAGCATGAGATGGAGTCTACAACCCACACAAGTGGCTCAGGTAGTGCAGCTTATGCAGGATGGCACATCAATGCGAGCTGTGGCAAGAAGGTTTGCTGTGTCTGTCAGCATAGTGTCCAGAGCATGGAGACGCTACCAGGAGACAGGTCAGTGTATCAGGAAATGTGGAGGAGGCTGTAGGAGGGCAACAACCCAGCATCAGGACCGCTACCTCCACCTTTGTGCAAGGAGGGACAGGAGGAGCACTGCCAGAGCCCTGCAAAATGACCTCCAGCGGGCCACAAATGTGCATGTGGCTGCTCAAATGCTCAGAAACAGACGCCATGAGGGTGGTATGAGGGCCCGACATCCACAGGTGAGGGTTGTGCTTACAGCCCAACACCATGCAGGATGTTTGGCATTTGCCAGAGAACACCAAGATTGGCAAATTCGCCACTGGTGCCCTGTGCTCTTCACAGATGAAAGCAGGTTCACACTGAGCACATGTGACAGACATGACAGGGTCTGGAGACAATGTGGAGAACATTCTGCTGCCTGCAACATCCTCCAGCATGACCGGTTTGGCAGTGGGTCAGTAATGGTGTGGGGTGGCATTTCTTTAGGGGGATGCACAGCCCTCCATGTGCTCGCTAAAGGTAGCCTGACTGCCATTAGATACCGAGATGAGATCTTCAGACCCCTTGTGAAATCATATGCTGGTGCGGTTGGCCCTGGGTTCCTCCTAATGCAAGATAATGCTAGACCTCATGTGGCTGGAGTGTGTCAGCAGTTCCTGCAAGATGAAGGCATTGATGCTATGGACTGGCCCACCCGTTTCCCAGACCTGAATCCAATTGAGCACATCTGGGACATCATGTCTCACTCCATCCACCAACGCCACATTGCACCACAGACTGTCCAGGAGTTGGGGGATGCTTTAGTCCAGGTGTGGGAGGAGATCCCTCAGGAGACCATCTGCCACCTCATCAGGAGCATGCCCAGGTGTTGTAGGGAGGTCATACAGGCACGTGGAGGCCTCACCCACCCTGAGCCTCCTTTTGACTTGTTTTAAGGACATTACATCAAAGTTGGATCAGCCTGTAATGTTTTTTCCACTTTAATTTTGAGTGTAACTCCACATCCAGACCTCTATGGGTTGCTAAATTTGATTTCCATTGATAATTTTTGGGTGATTTTATTGTCAGCACATTCAACTCTGTAATGAACAAAGTATTTAATAAGAATATTTCATTCATTCAGATCTAGGATGTCTTAGTTTTGTGTTCCCTTTATTTTTTTGAGCAGTGTAGTTGCACACAATGACTAGGTGACATACAACATTAAAAATGCACAGTTAAAATTTTACAGTTCAACACACACAAACCCAACTCTCACCACCTGCAATGGCCACAACACAGTCAGACAAACTATTTATTAAAAAGATTTATAGAGCAATGTACTTAGATAGTACATTGATTCTGATGCAAATCTAATAATCAACAAAATGACAGCTTTTTTCCCTCATCACATCAGTCTGACTTTTAAATAATGGAATAATTCAAGTAATACCAATATGACATAAGTATCTCTAAATACTATCTAGCATGCTTTGCTAACTTAATGTCCTCCAGATGTATAGCCTGCATATCTCATTATCATTTCCAGCCAGGCACAACAAATGTTCATCCTGTTTACAAGTGATGGCAGTTGTCATCCATGACACTGGGCAGGAATTAAGTCACAGCAGTTTAGAAAAATTAATTCTCTGAAACAAGAATGCCAGAAACTCAAGGACCACCAGACCTTTAGGTATAGACATGAGAAAACCTCTAAACAGCTTGGTCAAATCACAATCATTTTACAACAGAAAAGGAAAACTAGGAATAATTGTTTTAAAATATTTAATTAATTAAATGCATTGGTGATATAGTTAAAATGTCAATTATATTAAATCCAACTCATTTTTTTTCTCCTGGCTCCATCCTCTTCTTTGATCTGTCTCTCACTGGTTTTTGGAGTACGACCATTCACAGGCAACATTTGGCTTCTGGGTCACTTTGGCCCTGCCTAAACAATGCAAGAGACTTAGTGGTCTCCTCTCCTAATCATCCAAGCATTTCAGTATGCGAGTGGGCTCTTTGTGCACCCAATGCTACAAGCGCGTTTTGAGAAATTGCAGCTTCCTCTTTCTCTTCCTCTTCATTATTGTTGTTATTCATATAGGCAACTTTATTTGCCATCAAAGATAAACCAAACATAAACACACATTTATAAAGCATTATGCAACTTTAATAGGAGCTAATCTCATCCAAGGATCATGCTGAATAAGCTTTTTTCTAGTTTTTTGCAGCCTTTGCCCAGAATCTGCTATTCTAAGCGTTATGTGATAAATCATAAAGGGTCAGAATGCATATCTCCTGCTGTGGAAAAGAAGTCATGATTTTCAAATGCTAATGATGCTGCATGTATATATCCCAGCCTTTGCATTCTTTCTCTCAGAAGGGACACACAGATTCACGCATGTTCAAATAATATTGGTTTATTATTCTAAATGGGAATAGCCTTTGTTCTCCAAAATGGCTGTTGTTCTCTGATCTTATTCTTCAGCTTGTTCATGCCTTTCTGAAGTCAGTTTACAGTTTAATATTCCATGAAAGTGCCTAAGATGTTGCTGAGAGCTAACAGAAGATCCTAAATGAATCTTCAAGAATTCAACATTTTGCGCTGTTTACATGAAAAAGAATATAAGACATGTGAAATTCTAGATAAAGAGCCAGGTTTTACAACTGCCAAATCAAACCTTTGCTGTCTTCAGAAAAAAAGCCAACCTAAAATGTGTGTGCCAGTGCTATGACTTGAACAGGAAAATGCTGTCATGTTTGTAATTAGAAATAAAACTCTATGTTAGTGGAAGAACAGGAAATCAGACAATTTCTATTTTTATTGGAAACAAAGAGCAAGGTAAGCTGGATTTTTACTCATCTGATACTAAAATAGGGTCAAATTAGTCCATGCCTTAATATATGGGGTGATCACAGCCAACTATGGGTATTCACCAAACCATGGTTTTGCAAACGTCTTAATTCACAAATCACATGTGCCAAAATGAAACAATCCACTTTATGAAAGATAAATTAGTCTAGGGCTGGACATAAATTTATAATCTGACCTACACTTTGTTAATATAAGTCATCTATCTATAGTGTACTAAATACATCATAACTAGGTTTGGACAATATGATAAGATATGTAGGGTCCTTAGTGCTCTCTGATCTTGCATGTTTTCTTCCAGACGTTTCTTTATCCAACTAAATAGCATCATCAGCGTTAGTAGGGAGTAAGGTAGCACTCTGGGGTAGCAATGTCTGCAAAAAAACAACCAAGCTCCAAGAGCACCAAGCACCCCACAGTTCAACCATGAACTACAAATATTCTCTTCTATGATAAGATCTAAATCTGATTAAAACAATAGCATCTGAACTCATACAATATATTAAGCCAAAGGTATGTATTTCATTATAACTTAGCATGATGAGTGAAGTCAATTGTAATGTGGGGGCTTCTGATGGAGGAAAAGGTTTGAAAAGGTTTTCCCTGAATGTTGCTCCCACTGTATTAACTTACCTCTGTCTGTCACCCAACCATATGAGGATTAGAAGATCTCACTCACCCACCCAGCCCCATGCAATAGCTTTTAAGGGACATAGGAAATTGCAATAAAGGGAAGGGTCTTAATGGCTTTGCCTATGAAGCACTCTGTAAATTGAGATTAATAACCTGGATCAGTACCACTGTATAGTATTTGAATTTTGCTTGGGAAATATCAAGAGCTTTTAGAACATAATAGTTAGGAAACAGTCAATCAATCAATCAATTAATCAGAATAGAGCTGAAAGGGACCTTAGAAGTCCAACCCCCTGCTCAATCAAGTGACCTTATACCATTTCAAATAGGTGGCTGTCCAATCTTTTCTTAAAGCTCTAGTGAAGAAACACCTAAACTTCTGAAGGCAAGCTGTTCCACTGGTTAGGTTGCTTCTCTCTTTGATTAGTTTCCATCCATTGTCTTGTTTTCTGATGCTTTGGAAAATAACTTGATCCCCTCTTCTTTGCAGCAGTCCCTCAAATACTGGAATACTGCTGTCATGTTACCTCTAGTCTATCATTTCTTTAGACTAGTGAAACCCAAATCCTGCAACATTGTTCATATGTTTTCATCTCTGAGCCTTTAATCGTCTTAGTTGATCTTCTCTGCAATTTTTGCCAAAGTCTCAACATCTTTTTTGTAATGGATGACCAAAACTGCATGCAGTATTCCAGCTGTGGTCTTACTAAGAATTTATAAAGTGGTACTAATATTTCATGTGATTTTGATTCTACACCTCTGTTTATACAACCAAGGATTGTATTAGCTTTTCTGGCTGCGGTTGCACACTGCTGGCTTATGGAGTCCACTAGGATTCCAAGGTTCTTCTTACAGTTACTTTTTTGAACCAGGTTTTGCCTAATCTGTACTTGTATCTTTGGTTTTTCCGGGCCAGGTGTAAAACCTTGCTTTTCTCCACATTAAATTTCATCTTGTTGGATAGGACCCATTGTTCAAGTCTGTCAAGAACTTTTTGGATACTGAGCTTGTCTTCTTAGGTGTTGGCTATCCCTGTCAGCTTAGTGTCATCTACAAATTTGATGAGTTCCCCTTCTATTCCCTTATCTAAGCAATATTGGGAGTAAGACCCATTGCACATGCATAGCATTGCTCTGAATATCAATTTAATGGATATATTACTAAACATTAGAAAGAGCAACTGACTGAGCTTTCATATATTTGTTTATTTTTTGTACCCATTCTATTTATTATTTGATCTGATTTATTTGTTTGAAATTGGTGGGTTTTGGTCCTTACTGCATACCATGTATTGCATTGGTCAGGAGGGGGATGAATATTATTAAAAACCAGTCTATATCTGTAAACTTCTCCCTTTTTAAATTCATCTCAAAAAGAAATTTATACTGAAGTAAATTGAAAATGAAAAGCAGGATAAGTAATTTATGATGTGATTAAAAGTAAATACATTATTTAATTAATTAGCTGTAACAAGTGATTAATCAGACACAAACTATCATTCATCAGAGACCCAAATTAATCTTTCCATTTCTGTATTCTTTCAGATGTTGATGAATGCCGCACTATTGCTGAGGCCTGCAGAGGAGATATGGTGTGTGTCAATCAAAACGGGGGCTATTTATGCATTCCACGAACAAATCCCAACCAGCGATCCCCATATACGAATCCTTACGGACCTAGTTTGTACCCACCGCCTCCAGTCCCAGCTCCTGTTCCAAATTATCCTACTGTGGGAAGAGCACCTCCCATTTGTCGGTTTGGGTATCGAATGAATGAAAACAACCAGTGTGTAGGTAAATAGCAAGGTGTTTCATTTATGCCTCTCATATAGTTTTTTAGCCTATCACAATTTGCTATCTGAACTGTGTGTGAGAGAGAGAGGAGGGAGACAGATAGAGAGACACAGAGTACAGGTGGTCCTCAACTTACAACCATTCATTTAGTGACCATTTGAAGTTACAACAGCACTGAAAAAAGTGACTTATGACCGTTTTTCACACTTATGACCATTGCAGCATCCCCAGAGTCACGTGATCAAAATTCAAATGCTTGGCACCTGACTCACATTTATGTCCCAGGGTCATGTGATCACCGTTTTCAACCTTCTGGCAAGCAAATTCATTGGGAAAGCCGAATTCATTGAACAACTATATTACTAACTTAACAACTGCAGTGATTCACTTGACAACTGTGGCAAGAAAGATCGTAAAATGGGGCATAACTCACTTAGCAAATGTCTCACTTAGTAACATAAATTTTGGGCTCAGTTGTGGTCATTAGTCAAGGGATACCGAGCTTTCATGACTGAGGAGCAAAACACTGTCAAAAGGCCTGTGCAGCATTTTCCTGCTTTATTGTGTCTTGTTTATCTTTCAGAAGGTCAATGGCTTCTGTACCATGTTTGAATTACTTATTCTGCCAAAGCAAGACATTTATCATGGAGAAATTTTTGTTTTGTTATCTTGTCTTTTGGACTATTACTTTACACGTGAGGCATGGAGGTTCATGCTGATGGTTCAAACTGCCAGCTGTTTGAACCATCTAATTGGGGATAAATAGTAAATATATCTCATTCATGTCCCAAGAACCTTTGTCAGGAAATACATGATTCCAACTACAACTGTGCTGTTTTCTTTCAGACTTCTTTGTGATTTGTTGGCTTAACAGCTATTTATTTGGGCAATTGCAGCTTCCTTGCATTTTTTTTAGTATACAGGTAGCCCTCATTTAGCAACCACAATTGTCACTGGCAACTTGGTCATTAAGCAACATGGCCATTAAATGAAACCACAAATGTGCTTATGGTTTTAATTCAACTTTTGTTGTTGTAGTTGTTTATAGACCTGCAAAGTTTATAAATGCAAAGATGGGTCATGAAATTGCATTTTCATCTCTTTTGTAAGGGCAAACGGACACTAAAATGAGGCATTCACTAAATGAAGACTACCTGTAATATGCTTCATAGTTGTGGTACAATTTGTTTCGTTTGGGGGAATGTTACTCAGGGAAGATGCACATTTCTTATCCGGGCAATTTCAATTTAAAGAGTGTTCTATCCATTTTGTAATACTGACTAAAAGAAATAAAGATTAGGTATGTTAATATATTTTGATTATGAAAGTAGGCAACTCCAAGAAAAAGATGGATAGGAGAGAGCACTTTGTTTTGTTCCACAAAGGGTGAGTAGTCAGGAAATAATTCATTTTCTTTTCTTTTCTTTTCTTTTTAACACATGAAAGAATGAACATGTAGATACTGTTTATTGGATTTGATTTAAATAATACCCCTCCCCTCAACCTGCAAATGACTACTGATCATGATGCCTCATTCTGAGGGAGGACTCCGTTTTGGTCCTATGAATTTTCTTGATTATTAAACAGATACAGTAGCAGCTGCTGAGGATTATCATTAATGGTTCTGTACTGGCATTATGGGTTATCTTAAAATGCACATTTATCCAATTAGTAACTGGAAGTCTTTCAGCTAAAATTAATTCATGATAAAATTATGTTTTTGAATGTTATTTTGGAATAAACTATTCATGGTAAGAGATGATTGAAGAGGAGGAAGACTAATGGAATATGCTGAGAATGAAACTTTGGCTAGATAACTTTTTGGAGGCGGTTATTCTGTCCCATGCCAGATGACACCAATAATACTGGTTGTATTTCTTGTTCTTGTTTTAGCTGTATGAAGAAAATCCAAAATGCATGCTAGCAACTAAAAAAAATGGTTACACATCCTATGCAATCTGAATATAATCTTCCTAAAATATAGCAACCCCAATGCAGGCTGGTTGGGTATATTCCTTCCCTGTTATGCCATTGCAGGTGACTGCTTTTCCCTGAAAAATAAGATTGGTGCATTAAATCAGGGGTCCCCAACCCCCGGTCTGTGGACCGGCACTGGTCCACAGCATGCCAGCAATCTGGCCACCCAAACAAGTGAAGCCCCAATTGTGGTATGCAGGAAGCACACAAAACCATGCCTTCTCTGGTCTGTGGAAAAAACTTTCTCCACAGAACTGGTCCCTGGTGCCCAAAAGGTTGGGAGCCTCTGCATTGAATGCAACGGATGTCATGACAGGTACCATGTCTTCTCATATAAAGATTGATGGAAAATAATCAAGCTAACCAAGTACCTGGTAATCTTTCCCTAATTATGGTCCTTGCTTGTTCGGAACAGCCCTAACCTTTCAAAATTTAGTGTGGCTAAGTTAAAAAGTGTACACATAAAGGATTCCCCTCTCTTTTATTTTTAAGTCCACACTCCTCACATCTCTCCCTAAGGTCCCCTTGGAAATGTTTCTAATTTTATTTTGGGATGGTGATTCCCTACCCAAAATTAGCCGTCCCAATTTTTTAATCCCACTACATTGGTATTCTTAGCACTTTATGTGTCTTAGTTTCTTTTCTTATTCTTTCTTACAATCAGCCTTTGGATTCAGCCATTCTATTTTTACAGATGTAGAATTGAAGCTGAGGAAGAATGTTTTTTCCCACCCAATGAGTCCATTTTTATGAGCTGGAATTTGAACTACTATTTCAAGTTCCAAATGTAACACCCTGTCCTTTGGCTCTTCTCTTTCTCCATTTGTTTTTCATTCCTGATTGTTCATCTGGGACTAGAGGCATTACATTTTAATATGTGTTGTCCCTATTCTTAATCATTTTTAGGATGTTTTTCAGTGTTGAAAGCACTGAAAAAGCACCATCTAGTTCCAAATTACAGATTTATTAAATTTTTAAATGGTTTCTTGGCTTTTCCTTTGCTTGCAGCTCTCCTTTAGTTTTATTCAGTTTTATAAATGTGTGGTTAAGAGTTGGTTTCTCAGGACATTAAATTCCATAATGAAAAGCCAGTTTTACTTTCATTGGACAACACAGTCCTCACAATGCAATGAGACTTCCTGTCATTTAGGCAGGTTCATCATAGTAAGATCAGGTCGAACTGGAAAAAAAAACTGATTTTCAAGGCATGCAGAATTTATTTATATATTATATTTTTGTTCTATTCTTCTTTCTGAGAAATTAGAACAGTGCTCATTTTGCATATTGTTGCCTTTATAAAAATTCCGAGAGAAATGTTCGACTAAAGCCTGGAGCCCAAAGTTTCATTTCTGACTAGATTAAAATCTAGATTTGTTCAAACCTTCCATTGTAGCAACTGGATTTGATTCTCATGTATATGATTTAGAGTGATGTGAACAAACCTCAGAGTAGTTTATTTCCTTCTCTTTCTTCATCAGCCTAGGCTTGCAATTTGCAATGATTAAACATATGAAAAACAAAAGCAATTGATTTTTCTTTCTTCTGACTTCACCCAAGGGCAAAAAAGAACAGGGACCTCTTATATCTGGTGCTTAATTTAAGATTATGTCTAAATGAAGTAAGTAGCTCTTATATTTGTTGCTTATTATCATTTTTAGATCTCTTTCCTGGCTTACCTTTCATTGCAGTATTCATTTCTCTCTCTCTTTTAGCTCTGGCAAAATATGAAATTAATACAGGTTTTAATATGTCTAGTCTATTTTAATATAATTTAGGATAGGAATCATTTCACATACTCAATAAAAAATATCAGGAACAATTAAATTACATTGACCATTAGTAACTTTTGGTTATGTGTCATGAAATAATTGAGACAAAACCATCTGTACAATGCACCAAAAGCTTTTGCAAATATATTTGTGGCCTTGGATTAAGTTGGAGAAGTGACAGGTAGTTCTCAATTTACAACTGTTCATTTAACAGTGGTTTGAAGGTACAATGGCCTTAGAAAAAGTTGCAACCATTACACCATCCCTCACGGTTATCTGATTTCAATATGTTTTCTCTGGGGTACATCTTCTGTCAAACTCTGAGAGAAATGCAATGATGGCTGCTCCAAGCTGCTAGTTTGGTCATTTTCCACATTATTCTCCACTATGGAAACTTTCCTGAAGTCTCCACATGCCTTCTGTCATGTTGAAATAGTCCTCAGTCTTCTGGAAAATCGTGCTGTCTTAGCTTTGATATAGCATCAAGAGATGGCAGCACTCATATTGACACATCAAACTAATTGCTATTCTTGGCTCCTATGTTTCTTGATTCAGATTTATTTGTTCTCTTCATTTTGATTCCAGATCTGGCTGCATTCCTATGCTATAATCAAGATGTTTGGCCAAAATATATAGAAATGTGAATTCGTTTATCAACATTTGCAGATTTGCCAGACACTATTTTCAAATTTTAAGGGCACAGGGTTGGCCAAGCCTGCTATAAGGAAAGGCAAACATTGCTTTATTATCTTGTCTTAAGAATAAATGTATTTTGCCTTTTAGAAACATAAGTGCTGCACTTCGCCTTGTGGACTTTTAACATACAGTATCTAACCTACTTCTTTTTGCTGATTCTTACTGTTCACTGAGCCTCTTTTCACATTATACATGTACATCCATGCAGATATGTTTTGTAAATAATCCAAACATTTAAAGTGTGACAACTAGAAATATCAATACATTTATCATGTAAGAATCAACACAAGCTGCAACATGCTGTTGATTGTACACTCAGTGGTCAACAAAAGATGCAACATGATATGAAATTTAAATTTTACAGGAAGCGATCTTCTTTTCCTTTAAGTGTCCTCACAGTCTGGGTAAGCTATAAATATGCTATTTGTGATTTTATTACATATGACAAATGGTGGAGTGTTTAAGTATTTAGATGTTAGGGCATGCATCTCATTTCAGTTTTAGTAAGAATCAATATAGGCACATTTTTATTTTTAAATGTCCCATGAGCTGCCCTTAATTTAGGAATTTTTTTGTAGTAGTCAATCATAATCTGTCCTCCTGCCATTTAAAACCATTATTCCATGTCTTCTACTCTAGAAAGAGAGAGAACAGGTCTTGATGCTCTTCTATGTGACAACCTTTCAGATATTTGAAGAGCATATCACAGTTCCACTCACTTGTCATTTCTTTGACAATATAGCAAATATGATGTATTGCAAAATATAATAATCTGCAAGTTCCAATTCCAAGACCAAAGACACAATAATAAACAACTGGACATGGAGCTTATAGAAAGAACCCAACAGAGTAAGGATTAATCTTATTCTTCCCCTCAAGCTCCAGATGTGGAGCCTTGTAATGGCCCCGGGATCCTTGAGCCAATAATGTTACATGCAGATATAGCAATATCTAGCATGACCCATGATGTGCGATAATATATTATTGCTTTGGTTGGTGCCTTCTCTTCACGTAAAATGACAAAAGGATTCCTGCACGAGATGTTTATAATCTGAACCTTTGCATAAGAGGCAACATAGCGGAGTTGGTATTCAGCAGGTTCTGGAGAACTGGTAGCAGAAATTTTGAGTAGTTCAGGCAACCAATAGCGGAAATTTTGAGTAGTTTGGAATACCATCTCTGACTGGCCCCGTGGCCATCTATTCTCTGCCTCCCAAGTCCCAGCTGATTGGCTGGGTCTTCTTTTGTTGTCCTGCACAGGAGAACGGAGCTGGAAATCAGGTTAGTGGGGTGGGGGGATTTTATAGAATCCCTAATGGGGATTTTATAGAATCCTTCCCCTGGAGTGGGGTGGGAATGACAGTATCCTTCCCTTGCCATGCCCACCAAGCCACGCCCACCAAGCCACACCACACTCACCAAGTCACACCCACAGAATCAGTAGTAAAAAAATTTGAATCCCACCACTGCAACATGGAGTGGTGCGAAGATTAACAACAGAGAAAATATTTATTGAGATCATAGATACATACCATCACAAAGAGATTAGCTCTTTTTTTCCCCCCAAAGGTTTTTTGTTTTTATTTTTTACACATATCTTCACGTGAGCAATGTGGTTCCAGATTACAATATTTATACATAGTCATAGTTACATTTTCAACTTTCTTAATTAATATCTCAAATTATTATCCATTCAACTAATCTTTAGATAAATTTCCCTTTCATATTTCAGTTCATTAATTCAATATCAAAATCATTTCATCCGCACATATATTTTCAATTCTTTATCCCCTATTATTTCCATTTCAGCTTATCACCTATTTTATGTCACATTATGTATTGTTATCATCTATAACTTTCTCAAGACTAATATATAATTAAACAGTTAATGAAAGAAAAAATGAGTGAAAGTAAAGTAAGATTAATACAGTTAGGACCCACATGGTATATCCCCCCATCTACGATATATCTTATATATATTCCAGAGATATTCATATAATAATTTATATTTTTTTTCTTTGTTTCCACTTAGCCAAAAATATAATATGTACATTATAAATATTTTACATTCCCACATAATCCCTTCTGGTTCATTATGTTTTCTATTTTCTCATATCTTTTGTATAATCAATTGCATTTTCTCTTACATGTATACCACAAAGAAAAAAAATAAAAATAAAAACAGACTTAATTTCCCCTTTTACTTCCCTTTAACCAATTTCAACCTATAGCATTTATATAACCCTAATTCACATTTTTTTGAACATAATTAATACCGGATTTTTGCCCAAGTCATCATATTCTCTGTTTTCCTAATATCATTTAGATAGTCATTAGCATATTATATATATATCATATATATATATATATATATAGGAGTAATATTAATATATATCATATATATATATATATATAAGGATAATATATATATATATATAGGTATAATATTAAAATAATTTTTAATAGAAATTTTTTATATTATTATTTTATTATAATATAATATAGATATATATATATATATATATATATATATATATATATATATATATATATATATATATATATATATATAAAGGATTAGTGACAATAGAACCCTCTTAATATCGCTCACTCCTTCATTTTTCTCTTCTATAATTATCTAATAATCTTAAAGTAATTCCCAGTAAGTTATAAACTTCAAATCTCCCATGTCTACATTTCTAATAAAAAATACAAAGATACATTCCCATGTAGTATCCCTTTTTTAAGCTATATCTAACCCTTATCTCTAAATCTCTCAGCTTTGTCATTTTTCCTAGTTTTAGCCAGCTTTCCCTTTACTAAGTTTTCCTGGCTTTTCCTCTTTAGCCCTCTTTTTTCCTCTAATATTACTTTTATTCCCACCTGCCAGTCCCACATCTTTCCTCCCACCCTTTCCTTTTCTCTTTTTTGAAATTTCTTCTTGTACAGCTTCTTCTTCTTTTGCTTAGTCTTGGGAGCTTTTTCTTTTTTCTTTATTATTTCTGTCATCAATGTCTTAGTTATAGTTCCTTTTATGTCTTTTGGCAATGTCTTCATGTCCATCTTGGCTGTTTTCCTCTTCCTTTGGCTCCTCCTCTCTAAGGTTCCTTTGTTCTGCTATAAATTGTGTTACTTTTTCTGCCAGTATGTCCAATAGTCCCCTTCTTTCTTTTAACATTTCTTTCATAGATTGCAGTTCTAACTTAAATTCTTAGCTTGCTTCTTCCATTTTTTTAAATCAATTGTGTTATTTTTTATTTTATTAAAGTTAATTGTAATCCTTGCCAAGAGACTCCATTTATTTCTCTTTTCCTTATTGGTCTTTCTATTTCCTTTGCACAGTCAACCCCCAACAGTCCCAAGATATTGCCTTCATTTATCCTCTTGCTGCAATCTCCCCCTTTTTTTCTTTTAAGCTTCTGGGGTTCTTGTTCTGTTAAAGACTTTTATTTCATATCTTTTCTCATTCACACATTTAAAAGACCAGTAATTTTCCATAAAGTCATCCAGGAAAAAATGTCTTGTACCATTAGGTGGCACTCTATATCGCTTCTACCTTTCAAAGTTTTAATTTTGTTATAGCTCTTTTATAGTCCAGTTTTTATTTACCTTATATTGTCCTCTTGTTTTCCATTTGCCGCTATTATACTCTCAAGCAAGGAATCCTTCTTTCTGCTTTTGGGGGTTATTAAAACAAAAAGTTCAGCTTCTCTTATCTGGTTACATACTGCTCACCACTTCATCACTCCAGCACACACTTAAGTCCCAGTAGCTTCCCGTCTTCAGGGCAGCCATTAAAACTGCCGCTTCTCCCAGTCTCCCAGGGGAGTATACCAAGCCAGGGAGGGGAGATGTGGCTCCCCTCAACCTGGCTGGCAGTCTCCCCCTCTTCCCCCACCCCTCTGAGGGGGGTCTGATGGTTCCAGTCCTGTAAGGACGCCTCCAACAGGATAAGCATGAATCGAAGCCATGCATGATCACAGTCTCCATCCATCCTCGACGGAAGTGCCACCGGAAGTGTCAAAGAGATTAGCTCTGTTGCAAATTCACCATTTGGTATACAGCCCTAAGAATAACCATGATATTTCATTTTGTTCCATTTCAGCTCTTTTCAGAGATTAGGATATGGGCATGCTTAAAACTCACATGCCAGCACCCAGAAGAAAATGTGCCCCCTGCGCATGCATGCGTAATCCCCACTCACCCACCCACCCCCACCACCCCTTACCTGCACTGCGCCTCACAGCTGATTTTTGGCTGGTTTGAGGCTTGAGGAAGGCTTCTGCAGGCTTTGCAGGCTAGCCTGCCAAACTAGCCCTCTTTGTCACTTCCGGTATTTTCGGAAAAACAGGAAGTGATGAAAGGGGGCTAGTTTTTGTCCTGCAAAGCTTGCAGAAGCCTGCAAAAACATTCCTCAAACCAGTTGAAAATCAGCTGTGAAGCGTGCATATGCCCAGAGAGGTAAGTTTGCCTGCAGCTCGCATGCAGGCACAAATGGCTCTGTGTGTCACCTGTGGCACATGTGCCATAGGTTCGCCATGACAGCACTAGGCTATTTTTTAAAAAAAATTAAAACTCATGTAGAAGTGCAACCATTATTCTGTTTGTTTTTCTGCCAAAAGCTAACATAGCTTTGTTACTTTATCCTAGTAATTGCCTTCTTTAAAAGTTTCAATAAAGCAATTTATCAAATGAACTATTAAGGATAAACTACACTCAACTAAGTATTACATCAGATCCAGATTTCTTTCATTTATTCATGTTTTAAAGTAGAACACCTTTTTATAATAAGTATTATTGGTAAATTGCGGCATAAATGAGTTATTCTTTGAACTGATATTAAAGGCATTTCTGAATACTTGAAAGAAGTAAAAGGGGATAAGGACTTTGTAATGTGTACATTTGTAAAAACATTACATAGACTCTGTCCATTTAATGGCAACAAGGACACAGCTGTTATGCTTTTCAAGCCAAAACCACTCAAGGATCTTTCTTTCTCCAGTGCTGGCATTTGTCCAGTGCATCTTCTTTGCTTAGAAAGAATCCCCAAAGCCACATTGCTTAGAGAAGAATCTGTGTAGCTTTATGAGGGTTGCACTTGGAGCACAGCTGGCTAAGGAACAGACCCAAAACTTAATAACATTTGAAAATCAATTTACTTTCTCCTGCATAAGCTGTCTGGTTTCAGCAAAGCCAAAGATCACACATAAAGAATGGACAATCTTTTGTTTTCCAGAACCTCTCAAGATTTTTCTCAATGCAACTGACAAGATGGCAGGTCAGAGACACCAGGGAGAAATTCATCTTTTCCACCAACTCTCTTAAAAGATTCTCATTATCTTTGAGCTAAGAGAAAATTCTTAAATATCATAAGCCCATGAAAGCTTATGTCTATAATTAAAACCAGTTAGTTTTAAACAGTTTCTACAAAACTCATTCTAAAAACCATGTGTTCCATAATAATGTCTACTAGTTGCCAAGGCCAAAGCACCTGTTCTTCTGATGTTTGGAACTAAGTCTGTTAGTTAGCTACAGAAAACAAATGAGGCACATGCTGTGATTCAAGACTCTACCTGAGTTTATTCCTGGGCTGGTTGTTATAATATAAAGCATGCAGTTGTACAGGCAGTTGATAATGGGCAGTCTAGAATAACTTCATTTGTGCCCCATAAGTTCTTACTAATGGAGAGCCTGGCCAAAAACAACATTCTGGAATATACCATTTGGTCACCTCATCTCAAAACGGATATCCTAAAACTAGAAACTGTACAGAAAGGGTCAAAGAAAACAGAGCTTAATGTCATTTTAATATTCATCTTGGTGGAAAGCCAACAAGCATTTCCAAACATTCAGTTGGGAAAAATCTTCTGTGGGAGATGTGGATGATTCTGGAATGTTCACATGAGGGTGGGGAAGAAACTGACCATGAACCCTGGTCTAAAAGGACAAGCACACACAGAGAATAAGTATATCAAGAGAGATAGACCATTGCAATGTTACAAGACCAAAGGCAAAATAAAAAAGCTCCAGTACTGGTATAAATGAAAGCCGGAAGCTTGCTTTTATTTGTTTAAGAAATGCTTTTAATGGGGGTGAGGTGGGCAATTTAACAGCTAAACTGAGGAAAAAATAAATAGAAGATTAAAGACATAAAGAGCCACACTTTTCACACATGAGGATGGCTAAAAGAAACATGGATTGATGAATCTGAACTTTATGTATAGGAATAGTTTGCTGATGTGTGCTGTTTGTCAATGTTTTAAAGTTTAAACAGTCTATGTTTTGCAGCCTTCCTCATTGAAATACTGATTAAGGTGCTATTGTTTGCCATACTTCTGTACAGTAATTTTATAAAAAAAAATAATGCAAAAATACTCTTAGCAATCTCCTAATTTCCTTCTATCCTCCTGCTATTCCAACTACTATCATGGAGGATTTCTTGCTTCTGATATATTAATATTATGAATCCTTTGGTATCATTGCATGGTGGCACAGAGGTTAGAATGCAGTCCTGCAGGCTAAGTCACTGCTCACTGCCAGGAGTTCCGTTCTCACTGGCTCAAAGTTGACTCAGCCTTCCATCCTTCCAAGATTAGTAAAATGAGTATCCAGGTTGTTGGGGACAATATGCTGACTCTGTAAACTGCTTAGAGAGGGTTGTAAAGCACGGTTAAGCGGTATATAAATCTAAGTGCTATTGCTATTATTACTATCATCAACAAGAGAGGCAGGGACAGGCCAATCAACCAGATATTGTAATGGTAGACAAGGACCAGAAGTCAGCAGGGGTGATACATGTAGTGGTACCAAGTGACCCCAACATTAGGAAGAAGGAGTATGAGAAGCTGGAGACGTACCAGAGGCTGAAGGAAGAACTAGAAAGGGTGAAGAAAATAAAAACTAAAGTGGTTTCAATGGTGGTAGGAGCACTAAGGGCTGTGAACCCTAAGCTGGGAAAGTGAGATCCCAGGAACAATATTGGAACACTCTGTCCAGAAGAGTGCAATGTGATCACTGGTGGGATTCAAATAATTTTAACAGCCGGTTCACCCAGGGCCAGGTTGGCTGTCGTGGGAGGCGTGGCCCAACCTGGCCCTGGGTGAACCAGTTGTTAAATTACTCCCCACCACTCTCCTGGGCACTGCGCTGCAATGGAGAAATGGGCAATGGAGCAACTGGCACAAGGGAAGGAGGAAGACCAGGGAAAATGCCCTTCTCCTTCCCTCGCACTGGCCACTCCGTTGCCCCTTTCTCCACTGCAGCACAGCGCAGTGCCCAGGATTGATACTGGGGTGGTGGTGGTAATTTAACAACCGGTTCACCTGAACCAGTGCAAATCAGCTGAATCCCCCTCCACTGGCTAAAATGCTGCACAGAACCTTCAATCTCACAGCCTCTGATGGGGGATCTGAGATTGAGGAAGACATACACCACTCATAGGAAGTCCCAAAGGTGCTTTTTCAAGAGGCACCTGGACTTTCTGATATTTCTTTGAAACGCTTCACTTTTCATCCAAAAAGCTTCTTGTTTGAGAAGCAAAACTTCTTCAAAATAACCCCAAAAGTCCAGTTGCTTCTTGAAAAAGCACCTTTGGGACAAGCATGATATGGATGACTGAGAATCTCCATAGACACTCATAGGAGGGGAAGGTTTTTTAATTTATTTGCTGTATTATATTTTTATTCAGATTGGTTTCATTATATATCACCCAGAGCCAGTTCAGAATGAGGAGGTGCCTAAATGGAATACATTAAATGAATGTAAAAGAAAAGCAAAGGTTACTAGCTTAAGAAAAAAATCCCAAATCCATATTAAGTAGACCATTTATTAGACCATCTTTACATTATAATGCCTAATGCAGACTTTGAAATAATTAAAAATGCTTTAAGAGGCATTTTAAATATTTTGACAACTTTAGTTGAACTTGAAAATTACTGTCTTTTTAAAGATTTTAGATTTTTTTATGCATATACAGCCATTTTTCATGAGTAGCCTGCTGATTTTTCGCATTATCAACAATACTGGCAAAGGATTGATGTATTTGGATTTCTTTGTATAGTTAATTCCAAAATATTAAGAATCTAAGCATTTAAACACAAAGTATGCATAGAAACACAGCCTTAAACATCTACAGGCAGACTTTGATTTATGTGGGACGGTCATTAAGCGGGTCATCACATAACCAATCTGATTTTACAACTTTCAATTTTACAATCTTGAAATATTTCTATGGTCTTTTTAGAGTTGCCAACAGAAAGGGTGCGGGAAAAGGGGTTTGAAAGAGCAGTGTGGCAGCTTGGAAATTGAAAGGGCATTCCATAAATAGTTTTTCAAAGATAGTAACTAGGTGACTGAAGTTTCTGCCATGCAAATATCTAACTGGAGAACATGATTGATGACTCTTGGCTATGGATGTGTCTCATTGGAGAATATGAACTACGATACACCCAGGGAGTGGGAGAAAACCTGGGTCAAGGATGACAAAGAATTATGTGTCTCAGAGTCAGCTAAACCCAGGCAGGGCCGGGCATGTTAACTTGAAATTTTGGAATTTTGGCTCGAGACTCATGATTTAATTGGGGTAACTGCATTATAATAATCATATGACTATGGAATGCTACAAACAGTCTGGTTGCTGCGTGCCCAAACTATAATCATGTCACCTGGGGAGCAGACATTGCAACTTTGAATCCAGGTCATAAATAGATTTTTTTGAGTTGGTCATTAAGTGAGAACTACCTATAGTGAGTGCTATACTGTAAGGCTGGAGATAGGCAAATAATTTCAGGAGCAATGGAAACAATTTGTGAAGATTCTCAACTATATTTGATATATTCTTGACTTTCTAAAAGGCTTTCGTGACTTAGAGCAGCAGTCTCCAACCTTTCTGGCTTTGCTGATTGGCGGGGCGGGGGAGAAGGGATGGTTCCGTGAAAGCAGTGAACAAATGCGTGTGCGTGGCTCCATTTGCACATGTGCCGGACACGTTCAACCACTCTCACATAGACAGAGCTTCGTACATGCATGCTCATAGGGCGCAAGTGGAATTGTGTGTGAGCACAAGGGCCACTAGTGGGCCACGGTCCAGGGACTGGGGACTCAAGACTTAGAGCCATTGTACCATTAATAATTCACAAATTAGTGGAATGTCAAGTGATCACAATTTAGAAAATCTATTAACCGTTGTTGGTTTGAGCTCTGAGCTTGACAATTTAGTTGCAAATGTTTCATCCCCATTCGAGGAGACCTCTTCAGTGCACTTTGGATTGTGCTTTTCCTGGGGGAGCACTGGCCTTTAAATACCTTTCTGAGTCCTGGTCTGATTTCAGATTATGTGATTGGCTGGCTGTAGTTGCTGAGTCATGAACTGGCATTTCTCCTCATACAATCTATGAACTTGCATTTCCCCTCATTTCCACTAAATGATTAATCCAAACATCTTCAGGAAAGATAGCAACACAAATCGAATAAGTCCTGATGGATATAACATCAGGGCTTCTATTTGCATATAATGTCTTTAGTACCATACTCTAGAACTTTAGAATAACTTGCCATTAATTTCTTTATGTAATTTCCAAGTGTTTCAATTCTGGTTTTTTCCTCATATGAGCAAACCTTTTCAAATAGATCATGAGATACAAACACAACATCATGCAATGTGTTTCCGTAGCTCAGAGAAAATTGTACGATGTTAGGACAGATATAATTATATGAAGCTGACGGTATAGAGCAAGGGTCTTCAAACTTGGCAAGTTTAAGACTTGTGGACTTCAACTCCCAGAATTCCTGAGCTAACATGACTGGAGGAGGAATTCTGGGAGGTGAAGTCTACAAGTCTTAAAGCTGCCAAGTCTGAAGACCCCTGGTATAGAGGAGCAGTGTCTAAAATGAAGGGATTTAACCTATCTTAAATATTTTTCATATTCTGCCGAATTTTGTTCATGAGCAGCATTCTCAGAGAGTTCCATTAGCAAAACCAAGTCAAATTCTAATAAGGAAGTAAAATAAAGAGGATTAAAGTAAATAAAGGGATGCTTAGAAAGTACAAAAAGTCCATTTGGGTGAAGGTTATGTATAATTAACATTGAAATCATGCTGTTCTTTCATATTAATGCAATATTAGAATTGCAGACGATCTGCTTCTGGGTCACACATGGTCATTACTTTCTAATTTAGCCCATCAGATAAATTCTTTATAAAAGACAAAGTGAAAAAGTTGATAAACCATATTTGGTTATATATTTCAGGGAAGTTCCCAGTTCAAGGCCGTGGCAGCAGATTGGTGGGTTGCATTAAACTAAGGAATTGAATGGGGAAGTTGTGTTTGCATAATACTCTCTGGTCCATTTACTTTGCTAATAGTTTTCCAAAGAACAAAAAGATGCCAAAGAATGTCCTTGGAACACTTGTGTATGTAATTTCTCTCTTTCTCTCTCCGAGTTTTGTTTGATTGGATATTGTTTGGATTTTGTATATCTAGCTTCCTATAGTCAATAAGCCTACACATTACTGTCTTTTCTAGAACAGTTGTGTTTGCTTTTTTCCTGTTATATTTTTTATTTCATCTCAATCCCCTGTTCTAATTTGATCTCAAGTTAAATATGGGCTACAGAAGACAGAGATGGGCTCAGTTTCTGGTTCTGAATGGTGGTTCTCACTAATAGAGGTAGTCCTCGACTTATGACCACAACTGAGCCCAAGTTTTTTGTTGCTAAGTGAAACATTTGTTAAGTGAATTTTACTCCATTTTATGACCTTTCTTGCCACAGTTGTTAAGGGAATCAATGCGGTTGTTAAAAAATAACACGGTTGTTCAGTGAATCTGGTTTTTTCCCATTGACTTTGCTTGTTAGAGGGTTGTAAGAGGGGATCACGGGACCCTGGGGCACTACAACAGTCATAAATGTGAGTCAGTTCCCAAGTGTCTGAATATTGATCATGTGACCATGGGAGTGCTGCAATGGTTGTAAGTGTGAAAAACGGGTCATGTCACTTTTTTCAGTGCCGTTGTAACTTTGAATGATCACTAAGTGAACTGTTGTAAATTGAGGACTACCTGCATTTCCTCCTTTCAGTAGAATATATTCAAGTAAAGCTGCCTTTTGCAATTGACTGACTGGTGATTGGCAATTGGTGACTTTGTCAGTGCTGATGGTGTTAGTGGTACTCCGGTTGTTTTGGGATTGCACTCAAGCACCTATTATTATTGGCACCATCTTTGCTTTCTTTTGCCACAGTTGTTCTATTTCTATTTGCAGGTCTTTGTATTTTGTCCATTTTTTCCCTTCTATTCTGTTGTCTCCAGCACTATCCACTATCCAGATTTATTTGTCTTCATTATCAACACTTGTTAATATTATTATTTTATCCTGCATTTTTAACATAAAATTTAAGGCATACTTAATTTTCTTGCCTCCTATTTGCCCACAACAATCTTCTGAGGTGGACCAAAATTTTTAATGGCATTTATATCCTGTATTTTACTGTTCAGCCATTGATCATATATATGGTTGAAATTAAGGGTAATAATAATCATCACTGCCCAGGGTAGTAATAAGCCAGTCAGGTCTTAGCGTAAAATTGTCACTGCAGCAGAAACAGCATCAAAAATTTGGAGAAATAGAACTGTGTAAGATTGGCACCAAGTCAGGGAAGGAGTTCCTAGTGGAACTTTGTCCCATCATCAGTTGTGGTACTTAGGAGACCATTTCCTCCTCCCAGTGCTGTCTATCCATCCTGTGAGATATGGCAGGAGAGGCATGCTTTGTATCCTGTCTGTGAAAAGGTGTCACCTGTCAGCATCCAAGAGGGCAGTCATTTTGTGCTATGACTCACATCCTCTGGAACAACAACATCTCTCTCTCTCTCCCGGCCACGCTGCCCTTTTGCAGGGCATAAAAACCTAGTTTTGTCATTAATCCCGTATCAACCCGCACAATCCCGTATCATCGGTTGTGTTTTCTTAGCTGTTATTTTTATGTTGTTTTTGTTTTGGCTGTTTTAGTGATGTTTCACTATTTATATTCTGTTTTAATTGTGTTTTAATTGTGAGCTGCCAAGAGTCATGTATATGAGATGGCAGCCTATACATTTTTAACATCATCACCGTCACCATCCATTTTTCCCCACTGATGAGGATTCTCCCTAAAACTCTACCCAAAACTCTACCTCATTTATCTTTTTTTCTTTGCAACTGCTGAACCACAGTACAACTACACTCAGTTTCCTAAATAATGCTGAAGAATGATTTTTGCAGCAGCTCTTAGCATCCCTTGGGTCTTATTTCCTGTAAAAACAAATGTAATGAAACAAGGACAGAAACAGGATGCTGGATTCTGATTTGGTATGGATTCAGAAATGTTGTTTTCCAGGAATTGGACCAGTCAAGTAACAGGAGAAATTACAAACACCCACAGACATTGAATCAACTTGATAAGAGACAGAGTATCTGGTGGGTGGAGTACTGTCAATGATTTTGATCCATTCAGATTTTGGCACAGAGTGAATTATCTCCAATGCCTCAGAGGCATTCTTAAAGCAATGCCAACTTTATTTTGGCATTCCTTTTGATTTATTTAGTTACATGAATCTTTTTATGCTGTATCATAGGGATGGGACCCAGAACTGTGGCTTTCCTGCTGAATAACCAAGTAATCCTTAATTATTCCCTGCATTGCAGATGTCGATGAATGCGCAACTGAATCACATCAGTGTAACCCTACCCAAATCTGCATCAACACTGAAGGAGGATACACTTGTTCCTGCACTGAGGGATACTGGCTTTTGGAAGGCCAATGCTTAGGTAGGTTAACATGGGATGGTGTGATGACCCAGGGTGTAACACAAACGTAACAAAATCCAAAACGTAAATAAATGTCCTTTAATTCCTCCAACTTGGCCCCATTGTTCAATAATACTCAGTTGGAGATAAAACATACTCAAAAATAGTCTTCAAAAGAAAGCAATACAGTCCAAATTTAATGAGCAGATAGAGGTGAAATAAAAAACCAAACAAACTACAATTATGAAATTTCCACAATGGAACAAGAGAAGTATTTACCAAATTCAAGGAGATAACAAGACACAGTCTGTTGGAAGCACACCAACCAAGATAACTTCAGACCAAAATAAAACACGCTTTGTTTCCAGCATTTGCCAGTACGCAGGTCCAAACTCTTATTCAGTTCTCACACTTGCAGCCCATGAAGAGGATCAAGGCCCTCTCCTCCCGAGGAGACCATGTCTCTCCCTTATTCTCTCCTCCCTACATGCCCTAGGATGGACAGGGGATGGGCCTGGGTCCTCCTCTGACTGCTCAGCCGCCCTCTGCCCTTCCCCAGCCTACTCCACAACCTCTGGAGGAGCCACATTTCCACTCTCTGTCGGCTGTTCCTCCTCTCCCTCAGAGTCAGTCTCCACCAGGGGCATGACAAATGGGCTTCTCTTAGAAATTGCTGTCTGGAATTCTTACATGATTCCCAGAAGAAATATCAGTGACCCTCCCACTTCAAAGCTCCACTAAAGAGTAAGGATAATTTGGGAAAAGAAGGGGGGAGTTAACGTTACAATTGGAGTTGAGAAAAGTAGTTTATGATTTCCTTTCAAAACAGGTAGTCCTCATTTAGTAACCAAAATTGGGACTGGCAACTTGGTCCTTAAGTGAAATGGTGACTAAGTGAAAGTGTGACTGTGCTTGCCTTATTTCAGCTTTTTTTTTTCATTATAAGCCTGCAAAATCACTTTTCATCACTGCGGTAACTGTGAATGGTTGCTCAATGAGGCAGTTGCTGAATGAGGACTACCTGTAACGACTTGAGAACTTCTTGAGAGTGTTTCTTCTTGCTATTACTACTGAATGTCTCTCTCCAGATTCTGTCCATATTCCAAGGGACATAAACGGCATCAAGAGATTAACATATTTTCCTCTCTTGATTAGGGTGGAAAACATTCCCTTTACTTATTTAAGTAATATTTTATACCAGCACATAGCCAAATTATGGTGTTACATTGGCAAACAGTACTGTCATATTCATGACATGTTTATCAATTGATGAGATCGTGAATTTCAACTATAAAGTGGAATTTTAAAAAATGTTATATGAAAGGGCATGAAATTTGGGTGATCTTTTAAAAGCCCCCCAAAACATGTGAGCTAGATCAATCATTATCAAAAGAATAAACTGGCTGAAACACTAGGAAAGTTCTATAATGGGTTCTTTGCTTTGAATGCATTGCTTTTGTTGGCTGTGATTGGTTTTTCCAGCTTTTTAGGTCTCCTTTGAACTTTTGCAGTGGTCTAAGTTCCAGCTGATTTCATCAGATGGTGAAATACATTAGTACAGTCTAACAACCTTACTGGGAACAGCAGATAGCTGGCTTCTCTCCCTACAGAACAATTTCCTGTCACATTCTTCTGCTCATCATATAGTCATGATGACCAGACTGTGTATCTGTCCATCTGTCTATTATCTATCTAACTCTCATCTCTCTCTCTTCCCCCCTCTCCCTCATCTATGAGTGAGCAAGGAGTTTCATTTCATTCCTTTCTCTGCTGCATCGTGCTTTTAAATTGCAATTACATTTAAATTGCAAGTGATTATTCTATTCTTTCTACAGAATGAAACAAAATCTTTAGAATACTCCACTTATTATTTTCCTTTATATTGGTGCCAAATCAAGTGCCTTTAAGTAAGCACTTAACTGAAATTTATATTGGTCAATTGCCCTGCTACACAGATTGCTGGATGTGGATTCCTATATGCACCAAGTAAAAATATGATATATCACCCTTTTTACCATCCTGAAGCCTCCCTATCCAAGGTATTCAGCCTTGTCTTATGTATTTTGGATCTCATTCTGTCTAGGGGATGAGTTCAGGATTTTCTTGGATTTTCATAGTTTCGTGATAACTTTGAGTTTATTCCAAATCATTATGGACTCAGCATATATAAGGAGTCACTCTTGGGCTCCAGCTTTGGAATAATGAGAATGTGTTCTGGGTATGGGGAACCACCTCATTTTTAGTCATGCTGACTATGGTTTCTATGAGGCTAATTGGCACCATCAATTTCTGCAAAGAGAAGGTAACAAGCAAGAGGACCTGCCCCAACTTCCTTATGGACCCTTTCCCAATAATCAAGCAGACATGGGGGGAGCCATCATTTAGTCATGGGGGGAAGCCAATCTCTGGGATATGAAGGAACAAAAGTACATTTATTTATTTTTTATTAGGTGTTTGCTTCATCCTTCTCAAATTATCAAATTATCCTTATGAAAGTAAGATACTATATTTCTTTTTTAGAGAGGATTAAGAAGGTGTAGAGCAGGGGTAGTCAACCTTTTTATACCTACCACCCACTTTTGTATCTCTGTTAGAAGTAAACTTTTATCTAATCGCCCACCGGTTCCACAGTAATGGTGATTTATAAAGTAGGGGACAAAACCCCTACTGCCCACCATGAAAGCTGGAATGCCCACTAGTGGGCGGTAGGGACCAGGTTGACTACCACTGGTGTAGAGCAACGTTTACAACTAACTGAATTATTTGGACTTTTTCATGGCCCTGTCCTGTCTTTTTATTTTTTAACATTAGGAGAAATCATTCATTGATTTGGGCTCCCAACATATGGCTGATATTCAATTTTACATCTCCACCACAGGCCAAGCAGGAGATGTCCTGGAGTCACTATGCTGTGCTTGGAGGCTAGAGAGGATGGTATAGGCCTAAATAAATCCTAGCAAGTTACTGTTTGATTAGAAAAACTCAGGCTCCAGAACTCTTCCCTCTTTAGCTCTGGACCGGGGTTTTACTATCTTGTAGGATCAAGTCTGCAACTTGGGACCCCCTCTTGACTTGTGGCTACTTCTGCAATAGCAGTTAGAAGCCATGACCAGGAAGGAATAGACTAGTACACTCCTTGAAGCCTCTTCTGGATACAAAGCTCTAATAGCTCATGACCGCATCATTTCATACTGACATGTGACTGTGATCTTTTATGGTGGAAACTTGAACTCTCAGCCCCAGGTTGAAAAACAGTGAACTTCCAACCTTATATTTGATCCAAGTATAGCAATATATTACATTTTGAGGGGGAAAATACCTCTATTTGAAAGAAAAATCTATCATGACTTGTTTACAGGAAATAGAGAGAAATGTTTTCTAGTACTATCTTCCGTCAACTGTCAAAATAACTGAGGTGCTGGGAAAGGTAAACCATGCATATAATCAGAGAATTTTCCATGAAAAACTGTTGGAATCATCCAAAAGGCACTCTTGGAATAGAGTAACTGACTTTTAAATTATTGGCAAAAAATAAAAACAGTCTAGGATGCAACCAATCATAAAACTAGAGAAATTGCAGAGTCAAAACCAAATTAAAGGAGTATGTAGGGAAATGATTAGGTGATAGAATTATTTTTCTTCTTTTCTTGAATGACAAAGAAAAAAAAATCTGTAATCCTACATCAGAATTGTTGATTTCAACTCTAGAAAATAATGAATTTATCTTTTGGGCATACTTGTGTCTTTATCATTACAAAAAAGACATAAAGTAATCCTTTCTGGCTGCAATTCCTATAAATACATCTGCTTTTTTAAATTTCTGAAATTGTCTTATAATGTAGGTGAAAATATTGCAGTGGATGACTGTAAGAATGCCAAAAGCCAGTCTTGGTTGTTGAATTTTGAATTTTAATTGTATTAAATATAAGCATGAAAAAAAGAACATTTAGGACTAACATTTGTATCTTCATATCTCAGCCCAGCTGTGTTATGCTTATCAGAAGCTCAGATAGGTATTTTGCTTATTGCCAGTCAAAGTTCCTGACAGAGAATTTGCAGTATGGCCAAAAACGATCTGTGCTTCAGATGAACATGTCAAACAGTTTGATCTCTGCTTGCATGATTTGAATTAGGCTAAAAGCAAATACAGTGCAGTTATAAAGAAGGTGTTGATGCCACTTGCCCTGCTGAACAGGACTGTAAATGAAATGAGATTGCAGTATTTGATGAAATAAAATTGTGCATGCAATCTGATAACAACATAACTATTGATTATACCATAATTATTTAAGGTCTGTTAATAAATATTGTTAAGTGATATTAGCTTCTATTTTTTTCCCAATGTGGCAAATGGTTTCACTTCTAATTCAACTCTTTTACTAGACATAGATGAATGTCGCTATGGATACTGTCAGCAGCTATGTGCCAATGTACCTGGCTCCTATTCCTGTACCTGCAACCCAGGATTTGTACTGAATGAAGATGGAAGATCGTGTCAAGGTATTGTGTAGAGGAGGGATGAGGGAGAAAAAGCAGGAATTCATGTCAATGTTCATATAACATACTACCAAGTTCCAAGAGCACCAAGGAGCCCTCATTTCAACCCTCAGCTACAAATGTTCACATAAGATTATGAATATATTTGTCCCAGCAACTTTATACCTTTTCACTTTTTGAAAATATGTCATCAGAATAATGTAATTATTCTATAATTAACTATATTAATATAGAATCATTCACAACAAACAAACAATTAAAGGCATTAAACTCCAACTTGTATGTATATATTTACACTTGCAGGCTGGAAAGGCCTAGATGATATGACTAATGCTTACTGGGCACTGAAAGCCACTCCAACACCTATATTTATTGCTACCTTTTTAATTATATACTGAGGTTGTATGTTCCACATTTATAACCTTTGCTTTTTCCTTTTGGAAAAAAGAAACTCTCTACACCAGTAAAAATTGGATTCTGTATATAAAATGGTTCTTAAGCAAGTTCAAAAATGGGTCATTGGTCATGAGCACTAAGGGAATATTTATTGGTAGAATTCCATTTTATGTCTTGAGCTGTAGAATAGTTTTTCAGGGAATGAATTCAGCTTTAAGATAGAAAAAATCATATTTCAAACTGGCTATGTTATAAACGTTATGAACCATGGAATTAATAAATCAGAAGGAATTATATGTGAGACTTCTCCTTTCCCACCAACGATCACAGGATTTCTGCTCATAAATGGAAGGACTCTCTGATTGGCCTGCATTTCCCCTAGGTCCAGTACTACATATTTAGTAGTAACTTCTAATAGCATGTACTGTATAATACTTAAAACCACAATTATGGTTGATTTATTGTACTTGGGGCAATACAATGCATTCACATGCATTCATGTTTCAATGCTTGTATTAGTTTCCAATGTTGTTTAGGCATTCACGTTGTTAATGTTGAGAAAATTGGGAAAAAAATTCTTTTACCCCAATCTGTTTATCCTAAACTGACTTTTTGAAATATCTGTCTCTACATGAGAAAAAAAAGGGGCACTGTCTCTTAAGAAGAGAGAGTAAATAACTGATACACATGTGCCAGATTGTAATCACGATTTATAGTTTTATACACATACACACACACACACACACACACACATATCTTTATCAAAAGTTGGTTGCTTTTGATTAAAGTTGGTTACATTTGGCTAACCAACAGGTGATCTGGAAGGCCAACCAATGGGGTCAAAGTTTGCTACGTTGCTGAAGATACTCATCTGTGGACTAATAGCAGATAAGAAACACAAATTCAGATCTCCTGTATGAAGATTGGAGTACTGTATGTGATTATTTTGGAACAGAACAAAACAGAAATAAAGAGGGGTCCTAAAACTAAGATCCCATGATTTTGAGGGTGGGAAGTAGTTATATTATTACTTTAAATGTCTAAGAGTAAGCTTTGATTTCAGTATTTATTGTAGATTTTTTTTTCAAAGCTGTAAATATTAATTAAAGCTTGAGAAAGATAATTAATTTTCTAAGAACTGGCTATCCACAGATGTAAATGAATGTACAAGTAGCAACCCTTGTGTACAAAACTGTATCAACACCTATGGCTCATTCCTTTGTCGTTGTGATCCTGGCTATGAGTTGGAGACCGATGGTATTAGCTGTACTGGTAAGTCGAAATTATTGTGGAGCATTATGATTTTGGGAGGAAATAAACTTTTTTTGGAAGCAGGGAGTAAACATGCTTTCTCACTTAACACTGAAGATAGGAATTCTGAAACTGTGACATAAATAAGAAAATTAATTCTTATAATATTGGAAATATTCTTGCAATAATTAGAAGCAATTAGTATCTTGAACATAGGCATATATTCAATGTTCAATAATTCCATATAATTCCACAATACAGTACAATCTAATGTTAGAAAAAGGAAACCAAGCTTTGGGAAGAATGCATGCTGAAAGAAATTCTCAATTCTCAATTGAGAACTGAATCAAATGGAAAAATTCTGTATCTAATAATAGTGGGGCAATTTGATGTAGTGGTTAAAGTCACTGGGCTTGAAATGGGAAAGCTGTGAATTCTAATTCAGATGAGTGACCTTGGGCCAGTCATTTTCTCTTAGCCCTAGGAAGAAGGCATTGGCAACTCCCTTCTGAAGAACATTGTCAAGAAAACTGAAGGGACTTAACTATATAGTTGCCAGATGTTTAGATTGACTTGAAGACACACACAAAGTAACTGTAAGCATATACAAATAGCACATGTTTTCTTCAGTTCTAATCATAATTTTATTTTGTTCTAAAAATATTTCGATTCTAAACATAAACTATAATGGGTTAGAAATCCCCATCAGCTAAAAAAATTGTGTATGTATAAAAATACAATTTATAGTGTACCCATTGGTGCTGAGGACTGGACAATTCCTCCCTATAAACAGGACACTCTGACAATTTGTCTGGGGACAGAGCACAAACCAACAATACTGAACTTGGATCTGTTGCATGCAAAGCCACCTATCTAACAGGTCCATCCAGAACTGGGCCTCTCCTTTATATCAGCATATTAACTCTATCCCTCTGGTGGGGTGTGATTTAGGGAGGAATGAGAAAAATTTATAAGCACAAAGACAGATGCATCTCTAATAATCTCCTTCCCTAGTGGGTATAACCCAATATTTTTTTTGAATTTTCATACTTAATTATTATTTGTATTTCATATTTCTGACTTCATGTTCATCCCCAGTTTGGGGAATCAGATATCATTTTGCAGAACTGATGAAGTGGATTCCAATTCATGAAACTCTATGCCATAGTAGACACATTAATCTTATGCCCAGGATTATAGCCATGTGTATTTTGTTGCACTGATGGTACATAACATTCTCAGTTACAGAATGTTGCTTGGTTTTCAGCAGTGAAACTGAAATCAGCCTGTGTTCTTGCCACAAAAACTTCTAAAAATGACCACTTGAATCAATTAATTTGAGCCCACAATAGCAGCAAAAATTATATAATTATATTTGGGAAATTATGGGTTTTTTGTTTAGTATGAAAATGATATTCTGAAAAATCCATTGTGCCTGTTTAAATGAAAATGTCTATTCAAGCAATGCCAAAAAAAAAAAAAAGAATATTGAGCCAGGGTGGAAATTTTCTTTCTTCCGATTTACTATAAGTAACTGTTAATTTTGCCTCCTGGAAACTACAAGAGCATGTGTAGAAAGTTATTTTAAACCAGTCCAGGATCCAGACCTAGAGAAGGATATCTGACTTTTCTTCATCTTCCTATATTAGCATTTTTTCCATGGTGTTGCACTGGATCAAGAATTAGCACAACTCATTCTAAACACTTATTTTTGACACATCACTCCAGGATAAAGCTGCTTGTTTTCTTTATTGGGGCAAATAACGAATATAAATATATCATTTACATTCCTTTTTCCAGAATCTGGTTTCATTAGTTATACAGTCCGAGGATTACTATATCTATGTGCCAAACTTCAATGCTTATATTACTTTTTATTTGAAAAAATAATTCACCCTACTTGCTCAAAGATCTTAAACAATGTTCTTTTGTTTAGCACTCTTTAATGTCTTCGACCCATTTTCATTCATAAATTTAGGAATTGGTGCATATAAATGTCATTCTTTCTTAAACGTAAGAGTGGTAAGTAAAACAAAATCTATATCAATGTGGTTGTTTATGGTCCACAAGAGAACTGAATCAAGCTGTCAACAATGGTTTTAGGTTAGGGTTAGGGTTAGATTTAATTCCAGGAGCCCCAAAATGAAAGAAAATGCAATGGACTGTCTTGACTTCCTCTCCCCTATTATTGTCAAAAGATATTAGTGACTTAAACTATTATTGTCTTTTTTCCCACTTGAATTAAAATGTTTTTGGCCTCTTTTCCCTAAATGTATCAAGTGACACAAATTTGGATCTGGATTCCATCAAAATTGTGAAGATTGCATAATCATTGCAACATTGTAAAATTCTTTACTTGAGTAGCCCTTCGCAGAAACTACATTGAATTATTTATGTTCACAAGATTTTTGTGTTTTTTCTAAAGTGATATACTCCAGATTTGCTGAAAATTAAGTTCCAAGAATTGCCAGCCAGCATGAGCACATTAGGAGGGTACCAGGTTTTGGAACCCTGTTTTACAGAATAATTTATACAAAATAGAATCCCTCTTCCAGGAGAGAATGTTTTAGAAAACTTGTGAATCACAAATGCAAGATATTAGTAGATAAAATGTAAACAGATTGCGAATTTATTTGTAAATGAATTCTGTAAGCAGACAAGAGAAAAATGTTTAGGAAAATTAAAATTAGTATTTTAGGAAATTATACTATATAATGAGAATATGATATGTAGAAATGCACCATCAAGACTGATAGAATATGGAAAGTTATTTCTTTATGCAGGCTTATATAAGATTATATGGTAAGTTGACATTTTCTATGAGCCTGACCCCAACTGCAATCCAAACAGCTACGAAGCATCTTTAAAACAATTTTTCAGGAGCTTTAATTGGTATTAGCTAATAGCAATTATAGATAACAAGTAATAGCATTTCTATCAACAATGAGCAAACTTTTTTTCCCTATTCTTACATTTGTAGATATGGATGAATGCAGCTTCTCAGAATTTCTCTGCCAGCATGAATGTATTAATCAGCCAGGGAGTTACTACTGTTTCTGCCCATCTGGCTATGTTCTTGTTGAGGATACTCGATGTCAGGGTAAGAATATTCCATACATTTTGTCTTTTAAATATAATTAGAGGGCAAATAAGTTAGTAGTTAGTCTTCTGGAAATTTTAGAAATAATAGTAACGCATAACGGAATCAGATTTTGCAAACTTTATTACAAAAAGATAGCATTGAAAGCTATTACACAATGTCACTGAAGCATAACTAAGTGAAAAATGTTAATGGATTTTCTGGCTAACCAACTATTTTCCAGAGCAGCTAAAGGTCACCTAATGCTATTACACTTTTCTACACATATTGTATTTTGTATATTGCATCGTATTTTGCAATAGGGAAGGCTTTTATGGAGAAAACTGATTCTATACTAATTGCATTCTTATTTACTAGCTATGAATAGCAGAGGACTTTTTAAACATTCTGCAAGTATTTTGTGGCTGCAAAACTTTTCTTGTTGCATCGAGAGAGCACATTTCAAAAGAACTGTTGATTGACTTACCTGGCAGAACTAAGCTTTTATAACACAATTTCCTTTTCAGTAGTTTCCTTACCCTTTTGTGTTTGTTTGCTGAGTTTAAGCTGGGTATAAATACATAGCCTTCATGTGGGTATAACATATCATACCAGTAGTTCATAAATGTTCTATTTCTTATTTAGGAAGAGAACAAAATCAGTAAGCTTGTTGTCTGTCTTCCTCCAAAAAGCAATGCAATTGGTGTAGCTAATGAAATACAGATAAGTAGATTTACAGACAACCAATTGTTCATACATTATATCCAAACTGAGAAAGGATAGTATAAGACTTATAGTGAAAACTCAGTTTCTAGCAAGAGCACTCACAGGCTATGGTTAAAAAGTCAAGATGTCAGCCACCATAGTACAAAATTCCATCTGGTTTTGTTGTTTTTATTTTGTATGTATTTTTTTATTTTTTTATCAAGTCATTGTGACCATCATCTTGATCTTTTTTTTTTTTTGCCACATCATGGGGACTCTCCTGACCTGTGGAAATGTTAAATGAGAGCCAGTCTTATATAGTAATTAAGTGTTGGGCTAGGAATGGAAAAACCCAGGTTTTAGTGTAGCTTGAAAGTTGTAGTGTACCTATCAAAATTGCAAGGCCAGTCACCCTCTCTAAGCCAAACCCACCTCACGGGATATATATAAGAGATGATGTAGAAATTTGATAAATTAAATAAAAAATAAAATATGGGAAACATAGGGGAAGTGCCATGCATGCTGCCTTGAGTTCCTAAATGAAAAATGGGGTATAAATAACATTTTTTATGAAAGCTGTGTGTTCTAAATGCTTATTTTTAATATAATTATTTGTTGTATTTCTGTACCACTTTTCATTTAAAAAGTTGAAATTAGCAAAAAAATATGCTAAAAAGAGGTGAAAATTACAATAGAAATACAAAAACTCTGAAATGATAATTGCCCTCATCTGTCCACACTCCCTATTTACCACTACAAACTGGAAAAATAAACATATATACACTGCTCAAAAAAATAAAGGGAACATAAAAATAAGACATCCTAGATCTGAATGAATGAAATATTCATATTAAATACTTTGTTCATTACATAGTTGAATGTGCTGACAACACAATCACACAAAAATTATCAATGGAAATCAAATTTAGCAACCCACAGAGGTCTGGATTTGGAGTTACACTCAAAATTAAAGTGGAAAAAAACACTACAGGCTGATCCAACTTTAATGTAATGTCCTTAAAACAAGTCAAAATGAGGCTCAGCAGTGTGTGTGGCCTCCACATGCCTGTATGACCTCCCTACAATGCCTGGGCATGCTCCTGATGAGGTGGTGGATGGTCTTCTGAGGGATCTCCTCCCACACCTGGACTAAAGCATCCCCAAACTCCTGGACGGTCTGCTGCAACGTGGTGTTGGTGGATGGAGTGAGACATGATGTCCCAGGTGTGCTCAATTGGATTCAGGTCTGGGGAACGGGCGGGACAGTCCATAGCATCAATGCCTTCATCTTGCAGGAACTGCTGACACACTCCAGCCACATGAGGTCTAGCATTGTTGTGCATTAGGAGGAACCCAGGGCCAACCACACCAGCATATGGTCTCACAAGGGGTCTGAGGATCTCATCTCGGTACCTAATTGCAGTCAGGCTACCTCTGGCGAGCAAATGGAGGGCTGTGTGGCCCCCTAAAGAAATGCCACCCACTGACCCACTGCCAAACCGGTCATGCTGGAGGATGTTGCAGTCAACAGAACGTTCTCCACGGTGTCTCCAGACCTGTCATGTTTGTTACATGTGCTCAGTGTGTACCTGCTTTCATCTGTGAAGAGCACAGGGTGCCAGTGGCGAATTTGCCAATCTTGGTGTTCTTTGGCAAATGCCAAATGTCCTGCATGGTGTTGGGCTGTAAGCACAACCCCCACCTGTGGATGTCGGGCCCTCATACCACCCTCATGGAGTCTGTTTGTGGCCCTCTGGAGGTCATTTTGCAGGGCTCTGGCAGTGCTCCTCCTGTCCCTCCTTGCACAAAGGTGGAGGTAGCGGTCCTGATGCTGGGTTATTGCTCTCCTGCGGCCTCCTCCATGTCTCCTGATGTATTGGCCTGTCTGTCTCCTGGTAGCGCCTCCATGCTCTGGACACTATGCTGACGGACACAGCAAACCTTCTTGTCACAGCTCGCATTGATGTGCCATCCTGGATAAGCTGCACTACCTGAGCCACTTGTGTGGGTTGTAGACTCCGTCTCATGCTACCACTAGAGTGAAAGCACCGCCAGCATTCAAAAGTGACCACACCATCAGCCAGAAAGCATAGGAACTGAGAAGTGGTCTGTGGTCACCACCTGCAGAACCACTCCTTTATTGGGGATGTCTTGCTAACTGCCTATGCTTTCCCCCTCTTGTCTATTCCATTTGCACAACAGCATGTGAAATTGATTGTCAATCAGTGTTGCTACCTAAGTGGACAGTTTGATTTCTCAGAAGTGTGATTGACTTGGAGTTACATTGTGTTGTTTAAGTGTTCCCTTTATTTTTTTGAGCAGTGTATAAACATACATATTTGTCAAAATTATGTTCATATGATTTTCTCTAAGATATCCAAGATAGGCAGATCTAGTTATCTAGCTTAAAATCTAGCCTATCTTAGTACTATATTATGAACTCATATTCAATAACATGGAATGAACTTGAGTGAACTCGCCTCATAAGGATCAATCAGCCATGAGAGTTTAACTACTGTAAGTCTCCATAAATTCAACTGGTTATATTGACAGACTGGTTGAAAGAGGCTGCAAACATATAAGAGGCCAAATTACAAAAGTAGGGATCCTTTATTGATGTCTGAGAGTCTTCTCTCCTAAATTCTTCACTTTATAGTAAAATCATGTTCAAGTTATGCCTTCAAACCTTCTTTTAAAGTATCTTCCTAGAATGTGACAAAAAGTCCACAGAGTTAAAAATCTAGTACAGTTTGTAGAAATTTCCAAGTGGGTTGGTGAGTTTGCTCCTTATGTTTAGTATTTCTACATGTAAGATTGGCCTTGTCAGATTCTATCTTATCTACAATACATGTAACAATTATTAATATATCCCTCTCATCTGGTGCATTCCAACGTATAATAATTGGCCAAAAGTAATTTCTTTTTGCCAAAAATATACTGGCTTACAAACTGGAAAATATATTTCATGAGATTACCCAGATATTTCACAAATTATGCTATAGTTTTCCCCAAGAGCAAGCAAGTTTCCCCAAGAGCAAGCAAGTTCCAGTTTGGTCTCTTAAGGTTTCATTATTCCAGTCATTTGTGACCTGTTCTCTTTTCTGTGAAGCATATTTCATTTATACAAAGTGTTTGTTCTCCTGCACAGATGAACATTGTTCAGAAGGCTGGTCCTAGATCTACTTTGGCTATAAAAGCCACTAAACATATTTCAACTATTAGTTCCCAATGCCTGACAATAGCAGTTAGTAAGAAAACAAGCATTTTTGTTTTTAGTTTGCTAAAGACAAGAGATACAGTGATGTTTTTTTTTTAAATACACTACTATACAGTATGTGAAAAATCATCAGAAAAAAAAAATCATCAGAAAATCATCAGAGAAGTGAAAGAAATTATGTGGTTTTTGTAACCAATGTTAAGTAACCTCTTTAGAAATCTAATCCTTCTCAAAATCTGAAGTAAAGCTGTGTTCATTCAATGCTTTTTGTTGCATTGAAAGTTCAAATCCAATGGTACATGTCCTACTGACCACAAGTGGGCAACAGGTAGATAAAAAGTTAAGGTCTCTCTTCTGTCTTTATTGCTCTACTTGCTCCTTATTTAAGAGATTGCTTTATTTATTTAGTGTATGTAAGAAAAGTCTACACATACTAGACACAATGCAGTCCTGACAGCCTAGATTGCTAGTTTATTCCATTCAGCACTTGTGCACCTAGCCTTGGTGCACTGCAGGGACAAACTATCTTTACACCAATTAGCTAGCAGTGTTCAGGTTGCTGGCTATTCCAGGCTTCTCCACCGGTCTCACCTTGCCTCGTCTCACAATGCATTTCATCTAGCCAGGTCCAGTGCCAGCTTCTGCTTTCCGCACCCATGAATGCAGTTAAGTGCCAATCTGAGACCTCTCTTCTGCCTTACTTCCTAAACGAACTCAGAAAAAGCATTTTTTTTAAATTTTCCTATTAATAAATCTCCTTTCCTCTATTATAAAATTGGCTGTGCTGATCATTGTTCAGTTATGGTTCTCACACATCAGAAAGTTTCACTGTCCAATATTATGCATAATGGAAATTTGTTTTATTTTTCCTCATCACATCTCACCAGCCCTTTGAAGATCTCTAGACTTCAGTGTATAATTTCATTTGAGTCTCCTAATAGTTACATCAGATGGATGAAGTTGTGGGTGCATAAGCTCCCTAAGGATGCCAATAAGCTTCGTAGTGATGAAATTCAAATCCAAATTTTAAGGGTCCATTTCCAACATCCCTATCTGTTAGTCTCCACATCTGTGTTAGATTTATATCAGATGATATTGCTATCATTGTTAACTGAAAGCAGGAATTAAGATCCAATATACCCCAAGACCACCGAACATTGGGCAACGGTTTGGAAAAGATTCCCTTACACATACTCAATGTCATATTATGGAAAGGGATTATCTGATAGGACTGCTGAATATTGCAGTCTTAAACCCTACTCACTTAAAACATCCCAGTCTTTATGGCAGACATTCAGACTACAAATTGCAAGATTCAGCCAGACTTTGTATCATATACAAAAGAATCACATTAGTTGTGTCCTCTTTGTTGGATTCATAAAATTTAAGGCTTGGAAATTTGGGACATCAAGGAAGAAAACATATTCAGGACACTATTAAAGCCAACCTCTTTAACACATTCTTTGGCTCAGTATTTGTAAACAGCAATGGATCATGCCCAGTATTTCCTAGCCGAGCCACAGACAACTACAATGATCTAATACATATTGTTTTTACAGAAGACAATGTTGAAAAAGCACTACACAATCTAAAACCATCCCTATCTATTGGACCGGATGGAATATGTGCCTACTTCTTAAAAAAGCTATCCACTGCCATAGCCGAACCTCTAAGCATAATCTTTGAAAAATCTTTCAAGACCAGCTCCTTGCCTAACCTATGGTCACAAGCCACAGTCATCCCCATCTTCAAAAAGGGAGACCCCAGCCTAGTTGAAAATTACAGACCAATCTCCTTATGCTGCATCTCCTGTAAAGTCATGGAATCAATTATTAACCAATCCATTATCCTTCACTTAGAGACAAACAACCTACTCTCTAATAAACGATTTGGTTTTAGGAAAAAGCTATCATGTAATCTGCAACTCTTACACTACAAAAACATATGGATTACACAACTCGATCAGGGCAAAGCAATAGACACAATTTACATAGACTTCTGTAAAGCCTTTGATTCAGTGGTATGTGACAAACTGCTCCTAAAACTAAAATCTTATTGTATCTCTGGACACCTGCATAACTGGATAGAAGTATTCCTGTCAAACAGACAACAAATGGTCAAAATTGGGAGCGTCCTATCAAATTCTGTACCTGTCAACAGTGGTATCCCCCAAGGCAGTGTTCTAGGACCAACTCTTTTCATACTCTACATAAATGACCTCTGTGATCGTATAAAGAGCAGCTGCATTCTCTTCTCTGATGATGTAAAGCTATTCAATACCACAGACAATACTGCTACCCTTCAAAGAGACCTTGACTATGTATCAGAATGGTCAAACAAATGGCAACTTCAAATCTCAACAAATAAATGCTCTGTCCTACATATTGGCAAAAAAAAAATCAGAAAATAAAATTTAGGCTGAATAGTCAAGACCTTTTTGTTGATCCAAACTCTGTCAAGGATCTTGGAGTACTCATCTCAAATGACCTCAGTGCTAGAGCTCATTGTAACTACAAAGCCAAAAAGGCGTTAAGAGTTGTTAACCTAATCTTACATAGCTTTTTCTCTGGTAATGTTACACTAATAACTAGAGCGTACAAAACATATGCTAGACCAATACTTGAATACAGCTCATTAGTCTGGAACCCACATTACGTATCTGATATTAACACAGTTGAGAAAGTCCAGAAATATTTCACAAGAAGAGTTCTCCACTCCTCTACTCATTGCAGAATACCTTATGCCACCAGACTCGAAATTCTAGAAAACCTAGAACTACGCCGCCTTCGGTCCAATCTAAGTATAGCATATAAAATCATACATTGCAATGTCCTACCTGTCAATGAATACTTCAGCTTCAACCATAACAACATAAGAGCAAACAATAGATACAAATTCAAGGTTAATCACACCAAACATGATTGCAGGAAATATGATTTCAGCAACAGAGTGGTCAATGTCTGGAATACTCTACCTGACTCTGTGTTTTTTTTTCCCAAACCCCAAAAACTTTAACCTTAGACTGTCTACTATTGACCTCATCCCTTTCCTAAGAGGTCTGTAGGGGGTGTGCATAAGCGCACCAACTTGCCTACCGTCCCTGTCCTATTCTTTCTTTTATATTTTATTTTTATTTTTCTTATATGTGTCCATGTATTCATAACTATGTTTTTACTTATACCTATTATCTTGTAAGCAATTGACAAAATTAAAAAAAAAATCAGTGGGATTCCATAGTTTCCCATGGAATTAAGTTAAAAAACATTTTTTTCTTAAAAAAGGGATAATCCACTTGAAATAGAGAAAGATCTATTTCAAAACTCTTGTTTTATTTCTTAGATATGTTTTTTAAACAGGAATATTTCAACCTTTCTACTGCAATTTATAATCTTGCTCAGTGCAAAGAATAAGTAAAGTATAATAAATCATTGTATTTGAATGTTGTATTATAGTTGTTTTATTTGAATTGGTGTAGTCTTAAAGAATGAAGGTGTTAAAGGGAGATTGCCAAGTAAGGCAGGGTATGAACTGGCAGCCCAAACCACTGCTATTCAAAGCCAAGAAAGGAGGGTGAGAATATATAGACCCAGAAATGGGAGACCCCAATCTTTCATCCTATGGGCTCCACCCTACAGGGTTTTTTAAAAAAATGTTTTTATTATGAATGAACAATGTGTACTAACACATTTATTAAAATGCCATATTTTCTATTTTTGTTTTTTTTTCATTTTAGATGTTAATGAATGTGAGGTTGGGAATCATACTTGTAATGTGCAGCAAACATGTTTTAATGTCCAAGGAGGATTCAAATGTCTAGACCCAGTAAGATGCGAGGATCCTTATATCCGGATCAATGAAAAGTGAGTGATTTATTAATAGAAAAAATTAGAGCAATCATGTTATCCAGGAAGCACATTAAACAGTGTAGTGCTTGGTTATTTTCAAATTGCACTTGCTATTTTTGGTTGTTAGCCCTGTTCAATATTGATTTGAGCATGTATTCTCTCATTATTTTTGAGAGATGAACGTAATATGAAATTGACCAATGACTGAAAATATTTATTTCCTAAAGATATCAAAGGATTGGATTGCCACTTGTTAAGTGCATAGTCATTTTCAGATCCAGTTTCTTGCTGTGTAACATATAAAATAGCCAATAACTAAAAATACAGTTTTTATAATATGCATGTCTTTCTAAACTAGCATTTTCAAATATACAAAATATTTGTCAGCATGGTTTGCAATTTTCCATAGTTTCATTCTAAACTCATTCCTTCAAGTTATCTCCTCAGAATGGAAATGTTCAATGTTAAAAACTTACCAAACAGTTCTTTATTGGGTCACCAGGTGGCAGAATAGTCAGCTATTTACAACTGAAATAGAAAAAGTGCTTATGAGCATTTATCATAATCATGTTCTCCTGTAATATATACAGTTGTCTTTAAAATTGAGTTTTTAATTATAGATATTTTATAAGTATGTTATTAATACATTGCTTTCACCCATCTTCTGTTAAGGACCTTCTGTCATCTCTGATCTCTTTTCAATGTTAAAAGTGCAATGTCATATACATAATTAAACACCTAGAGAAAAATGGAAAATAACATTAAACATTAAAAAAACACTAAAAAAACATTAAAAATGTTTCTTCAAGCAATGAAGAATTTAGATTTATGAATTCAAACTCTAAATATTTTGACCATAATTTATGCTGAAATAATTTGCGCATACAAAAGTTAAATAAATTAGGGAATAAAGCTGATATACTTTTTTATTTTCATTTTTTCCTATTGTATATTATATGATAACATGGATCATCATCTTTATTTTTGAAATGAAAACTATCATTTTATGTTCTGCAGTATTTTATTCTTTATTATATTTTCACCTCATTCACTGACCAAGCCTTTGAAAGGTACAGTAGCTCAGTGGCTTAGCGTTTTGCTTCAGTGGTTCAAGTACTAGTACAAGTATTTTGTGGTGAGGTGAACTTCCATCACTTGCCTCAACTTCTGTTCACCTACCAGTTGGAAAGCATGTTATATGTGAGTAGATCAATAGGTACCACTTCGGTGGGGAGATGAGTTGGTGCTTTGTGCAGTCAGTCAGATTCCTGCTGGCTCTAAATTTTCCCAGTTGTGACGCTGTTTGTAAGGTGACTCTGGGGATGGGTGACACTGCAGGAAACTGTTTATCTTTCTTTCTGGTATGAAGCCGACTGGCCTTCTTGTGGCACACCATGGGAAGCTCGCAAGCATGTCTCACAACAGAGCTGGCAAATTGGTAGCCAAACTACTACTCTGAAATAGCATTGTGGTCTCCTAGATAATGTAACACAATACTCTAATAACAACCACCATCGCCAAATCTTTGGACCATTTGCAAAATGTGTAGATCAATGAAATATAAAACAAAATAGTAAAACATTCAAACATATATATTAAGATGTAAACTATCTCAGTATAAAAATAGCACTCGTGTGATTGCTGTTAAACAACGAAGAAAGTAGCATTCTTATTTGCTTATATTAATTTGATTACAACAGTAAAAATAATATGAGCTATGAAATTAGAGCTAACATAACAGTTCACCATAATGCACCATAATAAATTTGTTAAGCTTTATTAAAATAATATTAAAAATTTCCTAGATCCTTGTAAATCAATAGGTTGATAGATGGACAAAAATGTCAAGTGCAGTCTAAACATTTGGCTAACTATGCAACCGTAGTCAATAATAATAATATTCTTCTCTTTGTTCCATCAGTCATTGTATATGTCCAACTGAAAACCCTAACTGTAGAGACCAGCCATTCACCATCTTGTACAGAGACATGGATGTATCAGGACGTACTGTGCCTGCCGATGTATTTCAGATGCAAGCAACCTCTCGCTACCCTGGTGCTTATTACATCTTTCAGATTAAGTCAGGAAATGAAGGCAGAGAATTCTATATGCGGGTGAGTGAGATTTATGAATAGACCCTTCCATTGTCTTCTTTTTAAAATGGTCTGTATTATTTTAAGGTTACTGTTTAAATAGTAAAATCACAAAAATATTCATATTATAAAGAATACTAGATGAGTGCCATTACCTGAGATTTAAAAAAAAAACAGTTTCAGACATTCACAGGCAATGTTGCCTGCACTTAGCAAGTACTAGAGATAACATGGAAGTTATATCCACAACCTGTTTGCGACTTTTTTAGGGAACTATATGCTAACTGGGAAAAAGAAAATTAATTAGATGGAATTTTCACCTTACTCAATATAATCATTTTATTTTTGAGCACTGTAGAATAGGCAGTGAGCCAGAAGAGAGAGCCTTAATTCATTCCAGAACTTGATGCAGTGAATTAAAGTCTTTTCCCCAAGAAGATTATGAAGAGCTAGATGGGGATGCAATTTTAAGGGGCACTTTGACAAAGCAATTTCTGTCCACTCAGACACTTCCATCAGTGAAAAGAAGGAACAAGCAAGGGGAACAATTCAGACATCTATTTCTTTGAAATTAAATTTAAACAATCTTTGAAAACCAAGACTGGCTCCATTGTTTCAAGCTGTGTTTGCAGCTATTGGGAACCAAATCAGGTGAAAAACCAGTTGTTTAAATAATAAATACGATCCTCCTTCCCCATGTCTTTTGACTTCACCCTTTTTTCTTTTGAGCTATTTCCCCAATCTGTTCCTTCCCGCAAGGCAGGGAAATATCCATCTTATTTGCTACTCCAACTCTTGCAGAACATTAGCAGCAGTCAACAAATAAAGTCAATCAAAAGAAGGAACCATAAAAAGCAGCAGTTAATGTAGACAACAGCCCTTTGCATTCATACAGTATTTATTCAAAACTAGATCCACAGAAGTCAAATGGCATCTTGGTTTCCATGCAAACTGCTGGCGCAGGACTCAGTTCAGGCTCAGACCACTCTGCCCCAAACAATAGATTCTAGATCAGCACCAACACCACGCTCTGGTTTGGCACAGATCTGTTATAAGTGTTCTTCATAGTGATTATGGTCACAGCCTTGAGATACCAACACAAATAAATCTTCCATAACAGAGCCATGATATTGTTACAAATATTTAAGAAGGCAGCTTTCGGCCACCTGCTATGCTTGAAGTACTTCAACATTTTTCCTTGGCTTTCTCCATGCAGCAAACTGGACCTATCAGTGCCACTCTTGTGATGACCCGTCCTCTGAAGGGGCCACGTGACCTTGTGTTGGACCTGGAGATGGTCACTGTTAACACTGTCATCAATTTCAGAGGAAGTTCTGTCATTCGACTGAGGATTTATGTATCACAATATCCCTTCTAAACCTAGACTGGCATTGCTTTCTTTAAAACTACCACAGCAGCAGCTGAAAATGGACTATTTTCTACTCTTTTTTCTTCTCAGGAGTCTTCTCACAATCCAACCTGAAATTAGTATTAAATCATGTTACAATGGTTCATGTTACAATAACTGGACAGTAGTTCTTGTGGTTAAGAGACACCTGAGCTTTGAATTATCAGTGGATTCCACAGATTTATTTTATTTTATTTTGCTCATGAGTGTTTAGATACTTTGGTCTTGCTTTCCAAACTTTTTCTAAAGTGTGATTAAAAGCTTTAAAAACTGTGAAGATTTTCACTGTAATGGCAATACTGTTTGGCCAAGACACTAGAGAAACTGGGAAAAATTAGCTTCTACTGTTCTGCTTTCTAAAAATGTAAGAAAAAATGCTTGTGGAACCAGAAAAGCATCAGCTAGTCTCTCTCTCAAAAAAATATGGAATAATCTTACATTCTGAATCCTGGGTCTGATTCAGGAGGAATAATTCCTTATTGGCTTTGCTTTATACTTTCCCCCTTTCTTACTTCCAGGCTAGGAAATTGACTGCCTGGAGATCTTAACTAGAATCCAAACCAACCACAGCTATTACGCCTGCTTAGGTTAGCTTTGTGCTTGTACTTCTTGAATATACCCACTTACACTCTAGGCAACCTGTTCTTAAAATAGAGATAATTTTCAAAAACGGTGTTTTGAAACAACATAGATGGCATGTCAAGTTTAATGCTCAACTTTAGCAGATTTGAAAAAAAGTTATTTCAGGCACAAGAAATCAGGCAGACATAAAATAATTCTTTAGATATTGGCCATTATGGATAGTATGCATGTAACTTAATGACATACTTTGAGTTATTTACTCAAAAAGAGGCCATTATCTTTTCATAATCTATTCCAGGCTCATTTCCTTAATAATCTCAAAGCAGCCCACTGCTGTGTAATAATAGCTCAATATGAAATCAGCAGAAAAGATCCACACATATAGGTCATTTTAGCAACTCTTAACATAATTTTATTATGCTTATTTTATATTACTCTTCTTTTTTCTGCATAGGAAAAGACATGCATCTACAATTCAAGAAAAAAGATACCCAGGCTAGTAATAAGGATGGCTTAATATGAGAGTATATAAGTTCCTAGCTTAGTCCCTACTGTTTCCAAAGACTTCAGGAAGCAGAATGGCAAAACCTCTATCTAATGCCTCAAGTAACAAGTAGCCACAGCCATTAAATTGGCTAGTCGGTTGATCTTGAAAAAAACTAAGTGTGCTGTATTCAGTGTTATATGTTCTACATATAGTCCTTGATTAACAGCTACTCGTTCAGCAACTGTTTTAAGTTATGATGGTTCTGAATGAGGCAACTTAGAGTTGGTCCTCAAAATTGCACCTGTCGTGGCATCTCTGGGGGTGCACATGATCACAATTTGGGTGCTTGGCCTAGGAGTGCAGTGGTTAGAATGCAGTATAGCAGGCTAACTCTGCCAACAGTCTGGAGTTCGATCCTGACAGGCTCGAAGTTGACTCAGCCTTCCATCCTTCAGTAAAATGAACCAGATTATTGGTGCAATATGCTGACTCTGTAAACTGCTTAGGGGGCTATAAAGCACTGTGAAGCAGTATATAAGTCTAATTGCTATTGCTTGGCAACTAGCTTGCAATTATGATGCTCCACGCAATCACATGACTGCATGATGTGTCCTAAAGTCATGTGATTGTCATTTGAAACCTTATTGCTGGTTTCTGGCATGCAAAGTCAATGGGGAAACCAGCAGGAGGTCACAAATTGTGATCAGGTGACATAACACACACAGGATTTGCCTAATGACCTCAAATGGTCATGCCAGGTGACACGTTTCATAACCATGTTGGTTAATTATGGACTTCCTCATCCCAATTACTGTTGTTACCCATCATTGCATGACTGGACTCAATTTTATGATCATTTTTATCATGGTCATTACGTGAATCACTGTGGTTTTTAATCATGTGATCAATAATGTCTCTGGAGATTCTCAGTCAACCAGATCATATTTGTCCCAAAGATTCTTTTCAAAAGGCAACTGGACTTTCTTGGTTTTTTCCTTGAAAACTTTCCGTTTCTCATCCAACAAGCTTCTTCGGTTCTGACTGAATAGTGGGGAATGGAAGAATTTATATTCTTATATTTATATTCTTTCCACCATTCAGTCAGGACCAAAGAAGCTTCTTGGATGAGAAGTGAAATGTTTTCAAGGAAAGAGCCAAGAAAGTCCAGGAGCCTTTTGAAAAGTACCTTTGGGACTATGTGGCCAATAAGTGAAACCAGGTCACCCAGTTGGCTCTGTGCCTAAGATGCAGCTAGTCCTCACTGTTTGGAGCTTTACCAGTAAACCAAACTAGCTTTTTTACAGCTCTTTTATATATAGGAATAGTTTATCTCTTAAATATTCCAATACATGAATTACTTCATACTTTACTATATTATAAACATTTTAAAGAATGCCGCTATAGATAAAATCACATAAGATTAAGGAAGCACTAACTAGCTATGCTGAATCTGATTTCTCAATGCATTTTCAAAATAATGTATGTGGTCCAACTTTCAACAGAAGCTCAGTAAGGATTAGATTTTTTAAAAAGCTGATTGCACCTGTCCTGGGATTTGAGATCATAGCTGTGATTGCACTTACACACATATTTGGGGAACAATTATTTATAGGAGTAAAAATCAAAACAAATCATAGTAGCAATGAACATAATTCTATCATTTGCAGAACATGTATGTTTAATAATTGCTTTTCTGCACATATGCTTTGTATTAGTTTCAATAACTCAAACAATACACTGATTTTTTTTTTAAACTGTATTTTTATTTGTAATTGTTTTAATTTTTCACTGGTTTCACCAGGTTTCCTGGAAAAAAATACATTGTTCAGAACCAAATTGTGAATGTACAAGTTCACTAACGGACTATATTTTTCTGAATGTTCTGATCACGTAAGAGGCTCTATTCCTAGTACAGCTGTGCTTAATTTATAAGTTGTTTAAACTTTTATTCAAAGTAAAAAAAAAAGATGTGCAAATTTTTTAAAAAGGGAAATTATATTTGGCAATATATCTAAGTTTGGACTCTAAACAGCAGCAAACCTTGGATGACTTCTTTCAAATAATTATAATTACTTCAGATTATGTGAAGATCATGAGTAGCTTCCTTGCCAGTTCAAGGAAAGGCTTGAGAGCATTTATTTCTCTTATCAAAGTTCCAAAAACTTGCTCCAAAGTTGTACTTTTGCTTGTGCATATAATGCTGAACTATCTTTTTGCTTATGTGCAAAACAGGTACTTTACATGTGCATATGGAAAAATATGTAATAGTTATTTGGTTGTCCATTACTTTTGTACTATTGGCTAATAATGTGACTTTTCTCCCTAACAATCAAATGACCATCTACTAGTGCTTTACTGAAATTATTTTGTTTCCTGTTCCAGCTCACCCACAAAAGGGAAAAAAAATCCCCCCCAGTGTATTATATGATGAAGCAATGCAATTGCATCAGTGTTGCTTGGACACAAAGGGTCAGAAATACTTTTTCTTTGCTGTATAAAAAGCCAATATTAATGGCGAAATATTTCTATGAAAAATGTGCTGAGGAAATTATTAACCGGAGAAAATCCTTCTGAAATATATTGAAATTATTAAGTAAATAAACTATGCCTGAGGACATAATTTTGCTTCTGGGTGATGCTCATGCATTGCGGTGGGTTTCCAGAAGAATTTATCAGTAGATTGTGCTCCTTGGCTACTGTTGTAGAGATGAAAGGTAAATTCTTCCTTCTTTGCTACCAAATGTTTCTTTTCATTTTATTATTAACTGATTATTTTATTTGGAAAAAAAGTATTAGCCAATCATTATTTGTTACTTTTCCATACATTGCTGAGGTTAAATATATTATGCAAACCAGCAAACCGAGTCAGATTTAGATTAAAAAAATAAATAAATTATTGGTTTATCCTGCCTTTATTATTTTTAAAAAATATAAACACAGGATAAATGACTCAAGACAGCAAACACACTTAATACTCCTGCCTCCTACTTTTTGGGGGACTAGGCACTTAGATAACCCTCTGAGATGGGTTGGGCTGAGAGAGTGACTGATCCAAAGCCACCCAGTTGAACCACAGAGAGATAGGAAGATGTTGGTTTTGTCTTTAAATATGAATGATTAATTATATATTGTTTTCCAAAATAAAGACAGAATAAAATAAATAAATAGTATTATAATCAGACAGTTAAAACCAGTATTTTCCCTCATCCACTCTTCTGTTGCAGCCATAAAGGAACAGGAATCTGGGAGTGATTTATTGCTATCTGTACCAGTATTGCTAATTTAATCCTTTTCCTCCCAAGTCACCATTATATGTCTCTATAGCAGACAGCTACTTCTAATTCTCCTTTCTATCTCCTGTAGAGTTAAGTAAAGACATTAATTACACTTGGTTGGCAATCCCTACTACTTTATGGTATTCAGGCAGCTCTGCTACGCTTCAGCCCAAGTAGAGTAGGGACAAATAAACCTTCAGCAGTTCAGATTCTAGTCCAGCATGATCCTCAGTCATCTTTTGTCTTCCCTCATTGTCCGTTTGCTAACCAGTTTAGTCACAATTATTTTTTGGCCTGCCTTTTATGACAACTGCTGTCATAAAATTCTTATCTCGTTAGTTTATTAGACTATCATAATAAAGCGTAGGTCTGATGAAAGAATGGCAGATAGTCCAGCTGCAGTTGTCACATATTGAATATATGCAATCCATACACATTAAGATAGCAGGACATGGTTTGCCGGTTTGATAAATAAACTTTAATTGGCTAGATGCCAACAAGGTAAACCACAAATTGCAGATTACAAAGTACAAATCAAACCATAACATTGCTTGCCAGATTAAATAACTAGGTCTGAATGTGACATATTGTTTCATCTCTGTTTCATGCTGGAATGCATCTGCTCTTCTCCCATATATTCTTCCTAAGAAAAGGGAATCTATTTATTAGTGTTAAGTGTTCCTAAGTGCTAAATGGATAGTAGAATTAACTTGGGGATTAAGATCAAATATCTACAGAAAAAAGCAATGTTATACTAAATCAATTATGACAATTATATAAATCTAGTTGAATTTATTATAACATAGATTAGCTTTTTGTTTTGTAACATAGATTAGCTTTTTGTAAATGAGCTTGCTTGAGTTTTAGATGTGTATTTCCTTTTCTGAAGCTGTAATTTTTTTTTGTAACTGTAATTTGTCTTTTATGAAATTGAAATTTTTTATAGCTGCATTTACATTCCATGTAGCCCTTCCCTCAGACCTAGGACCCTATTCTCTATTTCCTAATTCTTGTGCACTTATATTGTAACCCTATTGCTACTGCCTTGTTTATGGCTTGTTATAGTCATCCAGATGTTTAGACTGGATTTGGCATTTTTATCCGCCTATCAAATCCTTCCCAAGGATATAGGATACACAGATGTTGTTGCTTGAAGATGTTAAATGACAACCATATCTTGGTGTATTAATTTAATCACAATCAACCTGAATTAATACTGTTTATCTGGGAGTAAGATCTATTCACCATAGTAGCATTTATTTATTTAATTTATATTGCTGCCTATTCGCCCATGGCAACTCAAGGCAGATTGCACAATGTAAAACCATACTTAAAACAAAAAAATAAAAATAAAAAACAATAAAAACTAACAAAAAAAATCAAATAAATTAATAAAGTAAAATAAAACAAAATCTGGAAAAAATAAAAATATAAAAAAATCACCCCCCAACTCCCACCCACCCACCCTGCCCCAACGACAGCAGATCACACTAGCCATTTGATGGGCTCCCTCCCGCTCTGAGTTCCCCAGGCCCGCTGGCAAAACCAGGTCTTCAGTACCTTCCGAAAGAGTGCTAAAGTGGGGGCCATTCTAATCTCTGGGGGAAAATATTCCAGAGAGAGGGAGCCACCATGGAGAAGGCCCTTCTTCTGGATCCCACAGGTGTATTTCCCTCAGGAATGGGACCCGCAACATTCCCTGCCTCCCTGCTCTAATGGGTCGAGTAGATGTGACCAGCAAGAGACATTCCCTCAGATAACCTGGTCACAAGCCGTGAAGGGCTTTAAAGGTGACAACCAGCACCTTGAGTTGCACACGGAAGCAAATTGGTAACCAACGCAGTTGCTGCAGGAAGTGTGACACATGTGCATTTACATCAAATGACTACAGAATTTACTAACAGTAACTGCAGAGACAACTTACTACAGAGACAATTTACTACTTTTAAATAGTCCACTTAATACATGAGACTTGCTTCAGGATTAATTTTCTTGATCAATAGTCATTCAGCTTGAATTATGTCCTCTGGTCTCTCAGACTTCAAGTAATTTTAAATAACTTTATGCAGTCTATAGGTTAAGAAATTCACAGTCTGAAGTTTATAAATTCCAAGCACATTTTCTGAAATTTTCTATCCATTAGTTACTTCATATTTTTTTCAGTTTGTACTGTACTTACACAGGAAAATATTTCAAGTTGATCTACATCACAGATTTTTTACTGAGTATTTTTCACCATTGGAATGTTCTATAAAGTTTTATGGGGTATATTTGGAATGTAGTTTAGCATCTAACCTAGCCTTCCTCAATCTTCCAGACAGGTTTGTTATGAGGAAAATATCTATGGAGATTCTCAGTCATCCAGATCATGGTTGTTCTAAAGATGCTTTTTTTTTCAGGAGGCAACTAGACTTTCTGGTTTTTCTTTGAAGACATTTCGCTTCTCATTCAAGAAGCTACTTCAGCTCTGTGGAGAAAATAGGAGGCGGAAGATATATTGGATAAGTTCCCCACCTTGAGTTATTTGTAAAAATAATAAAATAAAAATATTAAAAGGTGGGATACAAATATATAACATATATATTTGACATCAACAACTGCAAACATCAACTCTATCAACCAATCAAGAAATGACAACACAGCCAACCTCCCCACCAGTATATATAGGGAGACGGCAGGTCCGATCACGCTTTACTCGCACAAGCACGAAGCCGAAAGCCCCAGCCTGAAGATGGCAAGTGGGACCTTGTTGAAACATTGTCAAGATACGCTCAATCTTACACAGGAAAAGACCCAAACACACCAAGACCTGCATATATATGTGTGTGTGTGTGTGTGTGTGTGTGTGTTTTCTTACGTTTTCGCGGGTACTTACATGTATGGCATTCAGCTTTGTTCGGGTATTTCCCCACGTCATTGTAGTTGTGCTTTTAAAGTTCTAGCAACGTTTCGGCAGAATCTCATTTGCCATCATCAGGCTTCTGTATTGTGTTCGTCTGTGAGTCAGACTTTCATAGCCGTTTCAGTTTTTAATTTGGGGCTAACCTACTGCTGTGCCAGAATGTTTTTTTCTTCATCCTGATTGGTTGGGAGTCTTGGTCTGTGTTTATTGGTCTTGGAGTTTGCTGTGTTCTGCTTGATTGGTGTTTCTAATATCTTCTGTCTGTTTTGTGGCTTTTTTTTGTCTTGATTGGCTGGCAACATTGTGTTCCTGTATTGGAGGCTTTTAGTGCAGCTTGGCTCTGAGTAAATGGACGGATATCCTTTATTAGGAAGCTAGGTTTCATCTGGGTGCCTGGTTGGGGTGTGTTTGAGCTGGAGGTATCAGGGGGGATCTGTTTGTGCCCAGGTGTTTGCCTGGCTTATGGTGTGGAGATTTTTTTGTTTGTGAGTGCAGGCTTCCAGATAATTGATAGCCTGATGGCATCATCTCTTCTATTCATGCTTTCTGGTCTTTTTTCAATCTCTATGGCTTCTCTGATAATTCTGTGGCTGGGGTTTTCTATAGTGGCTAGGGTTTTGGTGCCATGTGACCTGTGGCTTTCATGTGTTGGACTAGTGAGGAAGTGTGTTCCAGCTTTTTTACTGCATTTTTGTGTTCATCCAGGTGGGTACAACTGTTTATACTGTAAGACACCAAAAAAAAACAAATTAACCAATCATATTAGTGTGTTTTGAGAATTCAGACTGTTTTGTTCATTGCCTAATGTCAATCAAAAAAAGGGGGTTAATAAATGTGTCATTTGCATAATGTCGTTAGCTCTGCTGAAAATATTACAGGACCATCAGGCAAAGGACATGGTCTAGTTTTATAATAAAGTATAAAGTATACATGGTTTTTAATTCAGTTGCATGAATCAAAATTATTTTAATTATCCATTGTATAAACTTGGACAAATGTTCTGACAGATAAGATTCCCTTCATAGTTTTGTTGCTCATATAAACACCATTTTGACACATATACAAACAAAACAGAATTCTACACAATAGTTAATCTGTTTTACCATAAATGGCAATTAATACAATTCTACAAATGAAGCATTTCTCTTGTAATAACATGATTTGCAGTTGTATCATCTCTCCAAATTCAAATCAAAATAATAGTTCTGTCTTCCAATAAGTAAGATGGCTTAGAACTAAGGTTATTCTATCCACCTAAACTTTTTCTACTTGAAATAATCAGTGCATGAATGAAGTAGAAGTACTTTAACAAAATCACTTCCATAGCATCACCATTTTCACTTTCCAAATCCTAAGAAATATTTGTCAATATTTTGACTGACCTCAACATTCAAGAACAAAAACAACAAACAACTTGATGATCCAACCACTCGTTCTGATCATTAGGAAAATATAAAAACTAGCATCTAGGCAGTGTCTCCCTCCCCTCTCCAGATCAATAATTCATATTGTGTTCATTGCTTTCGTGCTTTTTGGAAAAACTGAAGTGGTCACTGTGAGAAGGACCTTCACATTCTCTGTTTGGTTAGAAAGAGGTAAATAAAGAGCAGGATGGTGCTGAGGTGGCTTAATTTAGTGGGAGGAGGGACAGCTCAGGAACTGGGAAACAAGCAAAAACAATAGTTCCCATCAATGGGAAACTGTCCACACCTTAAACTCTGGAAAGCTCCAGCTGTCAGGCTTCAAGCCAGATGCAGCAATAAATCTTATCTCTCCACACATTCAATTTTATGTTCAAGAAGTTGCTTATGGCAGAAGTTCACAACTGTGACACTAGATTATTATAATCAATGAAAGCATATATTCACAAAAGATTTGCAGTACACAGAACTCAAAAGTACAGTGTCTTGAGCCCTTTGGGTATCCCCTTAATTTTTCCTGACATGGCACTATTGCTATGACAGCCTAATAAAAGATACAACTTAAGATAGTGTTGATATATGAAATGTATGACTCAATTCCATTTGTCTTCCAATCTGAAGCACTGCAGTTCACAATTCAAAGCTTCAAATTCTGAGCCTTTTCAAATTAACAAAAATTTGGTAATTCTTTTCACAACTTTAGGAAACACCTGTTCAACATTAGCATAGCATTTGTTTTGCCTCACAATAGTACTTTCAACTCCTCCAGCATCATCTCTTAGCCCAACAAATATTAAATAGTATTAAAATGCAGGGTTTAGCTGCACTTTAGAGAAACAACTCAATTATTTTCAGAAATGAAAATTTCAATCATGAAATGTCTTGAAGCCACATAGAAAACCTATCGCATTTTTTTCATATAACCATACTGTATGTCTTAAATGGAAACTGATGAAACAAGGAAGGAATTAGTTCCAAATACATTGTAACAACCCATCTCTATTTTACAATATTATTTTTGTCACTTGCCTTCCTTATTGTGGGTCATAATATTTGTAAGGATAGAGTCCATTGCCACATAATGAGGCCTGAAGCTGAAACTCATCTGAAAGATAAGAAATATGACAAAGTCTTTAAAAAAAAATAGGAGAAAGCAAAGTTATTATTTCAGGTTGCAGCAGGATGATGTAACAGAATCACAAAAACTCAAAGGCCTACTTTTGATACTCTGAAAGTTACTTTAGAAAAAACAAACAAAATTTTACACTTTATGATTTATATAATTGCCCATTTCGCATAAGTGACTCTGGAGGGTGTACAAAGGTTAAAACATCAAAATGTTGTTTTATTTTCCCTCCCCCAAAATAGGAAAAAGACTTGTGATTATGGAATGGTAATTGTCATTTAATTACACAATTGTTATGATTATATTGTGCATCCCACAATACTTTGAGCAGTAAGATATCCTAATTCATGGTGTTTATCCCTGTTTGGGTTGTAATCTGATTGCAAATGGGATTAAATTTAATCATTTTATCTTAAATTTATTAGATACCTATTTATTTATTCATCAAATTTATACAGCCACCCATGTCACAAAACAAGTGACTTTGGGTGATATACAGCAAGGCTAAAATGATTAATAAATAAACATCAAACAGTTATTGTTATTAGAAACTGAAAAACTATAAAATACAGAAAACTAAAAAACAAATATTAGTCAAAGAGCAGGTGTTAACAATAGTAGAACCACCTCAAGCCCAATGACAAAGCCTACTCTGGAGGGTTTTCTGAAAAGTAAATAGGATTGGAGCTGACCTCACCTCAGGGAGGAAATTGTTCCATAAGGTGAGCACTGCAGCAGGTAAGGGACGTCTCCTCAGCCCACCAAGTCTAATTTCCAAAAGATGGGACCTAAAACATGCCTCTTCTTCTGGGTCTGATGGGATGGGCAATTGTAATTGGCAAGAAGCAGTCAGTCAGAAAATCCAGTCCCAAGTCATGTAGAGTTTTAAAAGTCAAAACAGCACCTTAAATTGGATCTTAAAAACAAATTGGTAACCAACGCAGCTCATGGAGCAAGAGTATAACATGTGTTGTTTGAGAAACATATGTAAATGCCCACATCACTGCCTGTTGAAATGTTCAGATGCTTTTTAAGGGCAGCCTGATATAGCATGAATTATAGTAATCTAATGGTGAGGCAGATGTGGTATTCAGCAGGTTCTGATCAGTTCTGGAGAACCAGTAGTGGAAATTTTGAGTACTTCGGAGAACCGGCAGATACCCCCTCTGACTGGAGATTTTACAGTATCCTTCCCCTGCCACACCCACCAAGCCACACCCACAGAAGCGGTAGTAAAAAAAATTGAATCCCACCACTGTGGTGAGGTGATGAGGGCATAAGAGAGCATGAATAAGAGCTGCTCAAATTAGGAATGGCACACAATGCAAAGTTGTACCATGACTCTCCTAGCCATGACTTCCACCTGCTCTTTGAACAGGAGTTGTGAGTCTAAGAGGACACCCAAATTGTGTATGGTGTTAGTTTGGAGCAGTGGCATAATCCTAAAACCAGTGGTCCTTCAAATCCAAAGATGCTGTCTTTCCAGCAGTCAGTTTAAGCCTGTTGTTCTGCAGTGAAGCCCTCAAACCCTCACAGCCTTCAGAGACCGAGATAAAATGTCACTTAATTGGCCAGGGAGTAAGATGCGAGCTGCCTGATGCGGATGCACAATTCCCATTCTTTTCACGCCAGAGATTATCCAAAAGTATAACCAATGCTATCTCCATCCCATACCCAGGTTTGAACCCTGCCTGAAAAGGATTTAAATAATCTGTTTTGTCCTAGGCTCTCTGAAGCACAATCACTTTCTCAACCACCATCTCCAAAAAGGTGGAGATGAAATACTACATGAAAATTGTCTATATAGTGGGGTCTAATGATGGCTTCTTGAGGAGAAAGCAAACCAGCTTCCCTAAGAGGTAAATGAACAACCCTCTTACTGAAAGAATTGAGTAGTAGAACCAGATAACAGGGACCTTGTAGGTCATCTAGTCCACCACCATCCCGCCCAAGGAGGCGACCCTACGCCATTTCTGACAGATGGGAGTCAAATCTCTTCTTGAAAGTCTCAAGTGACAGTGCTCTCACAATTTCCAAGGGCAAACTGTTCCATTGGTTGATTGTTCTCACAAGTTTCTCCTTATTTCCAGGTTAAATCTCTCCTTGTTCAGTTTCCATCCATTATTCCTTGTCTGGCTTTTGGGTGCTTGAGAAAATAGATTGACCCCTTCCTCCTTATGGCAGCCCCTCAAATATGGGAAGACCGGTATCATGTCTCTCCTGGTCCTTCCCTTTACTAGACTAGCCAAGCCCAGCTCCTGCAACTGTTCGTTGTATGTTATTTATATGTTGGAAGAAACTTTTTTTATTATCCTTATTTATTATTTCATAACCACTAGAACCTACTTGCATGACACATGTGAGAGGTGTTTGTAAATAAATTGGTATATATTGCCATCTTTGATACCCAACCAATCATTCTTCATGGCCAAGACATGTTTAAAATAAAATAAGAAAATTATTCAATAATCTCTGATAATTAATCTTGTTTATGATTTACTATCCATCTCTCCTAAGACATAAAAACTAGTGCAAGAATTTCTGTTATTAGATTTCAGATTAATTATTATTGTAAAGTGGAAAACTAAAGGACACATTTCTTTAGGAAGTGATATTTAGAAGTGTTAGAAATTGTTTTTGCTTAAGAGTTAATCAAGTGTAAGTCTCTCTTGCAACAAAAACAACTCCTGATATCTACATGGGACACAGATTTGCAGTTTTCTTAGAAATACAGAAATGTTTTTTCATTGTCATCTTTTGCAATTTTTACATCCCATCTAGTCTGCATCTCTGGGATTTCTAAAGAATGTGGACTAATGTTACAGTTAAAGACAGGTGTACTCACACTTGGTGACCATTATTTATCTATTTTAACTGTTTTTCATAAGTCTTTATTATTCAAGACAAATATGGTAAATATGATTGTTGACAACTTTTGTATCTTTGTATAAGATAAGTATATTTAGTTTTTGTTTTTATTCTTTGCTTAATTTCCTTTGAATTCTTATGTTTTTATTTTCTTTCCCATTTTCTGCCTTTGATCTTTTCTGATGCAATAATTATGGAAAATAAATTCACAGGATTTTGAAGTGTTTTCAAGATGACTTTGCTCTTATTTCAAGTTCTGATGTGAAACTTAATATAATCTGCAAAATCTACCTGTCTTAGCCACTCCTGCTGTCCTACTTTAAATTTTACATTAATGTAGTGAGTCTGAGGAAGCAAGATATAGTCTTTTAATAAAATTTATTCCTTTAACAAAGGACGGCAGAAGCTACCATAGGTTTAATACTCTCCCAACAACTACTCAAGTGCCAGAGTTAACATTAAGCTAAACAAAGAAAGTTGTATTATGGCTTAGCCACTAAACACAGTCATTATATTTGTTCTGCAGATCACAAGGTGGAAACTCTGTTCTCTTTGTTCCGGATTTAGATAATCACTAACAGATCATGATTTGCTGTCTCACCTAAATTCTGCAAACGAGGGAATTCCAACATTCGCAGATCAAAACCTGCTAGCTTTAAGGCCTACTATGCAAGAGGGTCAACATCCACTTTAAAGAGAAGAAAAAGTCCGAAGCGCTTAAGGAAGTTAAAAGTTTCATGCCTCAGGAATCACTTTGGGAGCGGAAGGGTAGTGCCTGCAACCTTCAGGGGAGGAAACCAGACTCGTTTTTGCGAAAGGGCAATAATAATTTACCAAGAAGGGGGGGAAAAACACACCACACTCATAGCCTGAAAACCGGTTCTGTTACTTAAACGAAGAGCAAACGTTGCTGGAGCGGTTGAGAGACTCCAGAGAATCTAGACCAAGGAGGTCGAGCCTGGAGCCCAAATAACTCGGGCGGCGGGAGCGAGGAAAAAAGGTCTGTGAACCCGGGGAAGGCCAGCAAAGGCGCCACTTTGCCAGTTAAAACGACTTACGGGCAAACCAAGCGCCAAACCTGAGGAAACCTTTGGAGGCGGCAAGCTCCCCGCCGTTGAAAAGGGCAGCACGAAGTGTCCCAGAGGGGCGCGGTTCATTCTTTACACTTCGTGCAAAACGGACCGGGGGAAGGGAAGAAAGAAGGTGGGGGGAGGAAAGAGAGAGAAAGAAATCACACGTTGGCGGAAAAAGAGCACATTCTCTACAAGCCCGAAGGCACAGAAGTTTTCTCCTGCGGCCGCCGAAGCCCTTTCTCCTCGGCCACCTGGGCGCTTTTCCTCCTCGGGCGAAAGGGGGGGGGGGCTTGCGTCCGTCCCGAAAGCCGAGGCTTGTGCGCGCCCCCGGGGAGGAGCCAGGCATTTGTGGCCCGAGGGCCGAAGCGCGCGCTCTCCCCGGCAGCCGGTTTGCCTGGGGCAGGACTGCGCTGGAGAGCAGAGCGAAGAGGCGGACGATGAAGAGAAGCGACCGGCGGAGTTCATCGTTGGCCTGCTGTCCCGAATAAGCCGGTAGCTTCCTGGGTGAGTTTTCTAAAGGAAGGAAGGTTGCCGAAAGGGAATCGGGACTACCCGTTTCTTAGTGCATTTGAAACACGAAAAAAGCCGGCGCGGCAGTCTTGGCCCGGCTTGATATTAGTAGGGAATGTTGCATCTGATTGATTCAAGAGATTAGGGCGCGATTCCGGGAAATGTGCCAAAAGAAAAGGCGCCTCCAACTAAGCAGGATACTATTTTCTTGATCTGGGAGGAAAAGGGGGTCCTTCTTGCTTTGGAAGCGTTAGGAAAGCAAGTTCATTTCTTGCTGATAACCTTAATGCTTCTCTAACTTAATTACTTTAGTGTTGTATCTCCGTTACTCGTTCGTTTTTGTTTGTTTTGTGCTGTCAACTTGGGGCTGTGTTGGCATCGCATAGAGCCTCACACTAGCCAACAACATGTTTATTGGGGTGGGCGAAGCCAGCCTGTTTGATGAATGTTTCCAGAATATATTACTTTCTCCAAAGTGTGTCAGCCTTTGTATTCTACACTTCTTTATACAAAACCTACAAAAGCTTTGTTTAATATTTTAAAAGCAATGGAAGGCTAACAAATCCCATATTTGCTACAGTAAAACTAGCAGCTACTTACTTTTTTTCTATTAACGTGTTTGGCCACTTTAAATGCTTACCCTGCTGCCTATAAATGAATAACTGTGATTGAATTTTACTAACTGTGATTAGATGAGTCCTGACTTAACATCTTCATTTATTTCGATTGTGCAAGATTATAATTGTATAATATAATCTTTTATAATTTGCAAGCTAATCAATTAAAACAATTAATTATAGATTTTCTCCCAGGCTGTGTGATAAGAAATGCTAATTTTTGAACAGCAGCTATCATATAGACTTGATACCCAAATCGCATAGTTATTTTACATTTCAAAATGAGTGTTATAGGAAAACCAAAATCCAGACCTCAGCTAGATGGCAACACGAAAGTAGAGTTGTTCATTGTTGCCATTAACTGGTCCTCTAGATTTTTCCAGTTCTGATGTGGCTACTCTATTGTTTGGTTGTAACTAACCCTTTTCAATCTTAAAATGTGCTGATAAGAGGAGAATTTTTAAAAGATTTAAGATGCATCATAATTAACTTTAAAAGGTGACTTTCCCTTCTAATGGCTATATATACACAATATGGTAGACCATGAACAGTTCTGTACAAACCACCAAAATGACATTCACAAAACACAAACTTTGTTGCTTAATATCATTTGAATAAACCTATATGTGTGTGGGAATGTAGTTAATCATATCTTTTCGCAGAGGCAAAAGTGTACACATTTCTGTGTAAATCCAGATATATAGTGTTTCTCCAAAAATAAGACCCAACCAGAAAATAAGGTCAAGCATGATTTTCAGGATGGTCATAATTTATGCCCTACCCCCAAAATAAGCCTCAGTTAAGATTGTGAGTCCTTGGGGGCATGGCCAGCACAGGAGGTGGTGAGCACGTGAGGGCCAACAATGTCCTTGGCCGGCACACTCTGAGGCTGCGCAACCTGCACATCCACAGAGTGTGCCTGCCAAGGGGCCGGTGGACTGCAGCCGCTGCCAGACATGGTCAGCCACTGCACGGTCGCCATCTCTTGTGCGCACACTGAGAGTGGGGTGCCCGGTCAGAGAGGGCTGGGGCAGTGGTGGGGGGTGCAGTCCCTCACCATCACTCTGATACCGTGTTTCCTCGAAAATAAGTCCTAATGAATCTTTTGATATATGATCAAGCCTTATTTTGGGGGAAACACTATCAACAAATGAAATATTTAAATCAGTGGTCAGTCCTACTAAGTGGATTGTTTTTCTGTAAAGCTGAATTTTGCAGAGTCATGGAGACCTGGCTGATCAGTGTTCATATTCCTTCCCAGTCAGTGAAGATATTGAAAGGATGGTATGACTCATAAACACTCTCATTTTTTTACACTGTATTTATCTACTCTATTGATGTAGCTTCTTATCCATAAGAGCATATTAGCTCCGATTGCTTTTATCCCATTACTAATATTTATTCATAATTAAGGTATGGATAGCCTGTGCCTGCAAATTATTTCACAATTACTTTGTTACATTTACTTTTAATGTGACTACAGGTAGCTATAGTTGAAACTCTTGAATTAGAGATATGAATTCAATGAATTGCTAATTTATGCTTCTTTAATAGTTTCTGAAGTTCATTGCAGTTAAAAGGCAAAATACTATTTCTTCTTTGCTATGTGTCATAGCAAGGAATTATAGACCTTGTATGTGCATTTTTTAAAATAGGTGAGTCTCTCCTTAATTTTTTCCTTCTCCTTGAATGGCTACTCATGGGAGTGCCCTTTAACTACTAAAAATAAATAAAATGAAAAATAACTTCAAACCCACTTGGTTTAAAGTTCTTTCCTCACCTGCCTACACCACTTTTTAATCTAAATTCCATTGCTAAAGATTTATACTATCTGGACATTCTGTTCTGATGCATAACTTTGATCACCTAACTGGTTGGGCGTGCTTAGAGTATCTAGCCATGTTATATAGCTGTCTAAAAATAAACAAGTATGATTCAATTGGTTTTTAAAACTTACTTTCAAAGGAAGTCTTGGCAAGTCCTCACTTAGGTGCATTTTTTCTAGTTAAATCCTAGCTATGTTGTGTCTAGAAGTGTCATTCAGTTTACTTTTTAAGGTAGAGAGTAGAATCAGCCACTAAGCCTTAGATGTATTTGAAGGGACCACAATAATAGCATTAATTCAATTATAAAGGTAAAGGTTCCCCTCACTCAGAGCCAGCGCTGTCTGAAGACGTCTCCATGGTCATGTGGCCGGCATGACTGAATGCTGTTACATTCTCACCAAAGTGGTCCCTATTTTTCTACTTGCATTTTTACATGCTTTCGAACTGCTAGGTTGGCAGAAGTTGGGACAAGTAACGAGAGCTCACTCTGTTAAGCAATGCTAGGGATTTGAACTGCTGAACTGCTGACCTTTCTGATCGACAAGCTCAGCGTCTTAGCCACTGAGCCACCATGTACCTGATTCAATTGCTACTGTTGCATAAATAGGCAGAAGTGGGTGGGTTGTTTTTTTTTTTGCAATATTCTCATGAATTACTTTATTTTACATTTTAATTAATGCATTTGTTTTATTGGATATTTATGATTTCATATATTGTATTGTATTGCAAACCATTTTAGGAAAATTTGATTTTGAAAAGTGACATACAAAATATATAAATAAATAAATATTTCTCTCTTCCCTTTCCACAGCCCCTTATTCTTTTTTTTTTTCATTTTGAATTGTTCAATGGTTAAATCTGTAAATACTCTTTTACAAGGATGGGTGAAGCTATCAGTTTAAACTAAGTTTGCTTTTTTGCAATTCCAACTCGAAATCCAGACAAAGGTTAATCTGAGTATTATTTGAATCCTTACCCTTTAATGAAACAAGCTGCTAAAACTCAGGGTAACTTTTGTTTATTAGAAATGTGTATTTATTGGAAGTAAACTCCAATGTGTGGCAAATAATTTACAGTATTAAAAGCATACCTTATGGCTGAAAGTACAGTAAATAAATAAAATGTGCCCCACTGACTGTGTTTAAGTCTATTTAGATTCCACATTGCATTGTTTCATTTCTGTCATATTGTCTGCTGTTGGTTTTGTTCCAGTATGCTACTTGTATTTTCTCAGAATTTATTTATTAAGAGACTATTTTGCTCATGAGCTTATAGCTGTAGACAATGCGTTTGTTACTTTTAAAAAATTGATTATATTTATGCACCGCACTATAAGAAAAATGTGATCACGTTCTTCCCATTCTCGCAGGGTGAGACCAGTTTTTCTCTGCCTTCAAAGTATTAATTATTAGCAATTTAAATGGTGATTCTTATCATCTGCCTTATACTGCTCACCCACACTTTCAAGTGAGTCATCATTCGACTCTATTCCCTTCATCCTTAATCTGCACTGCTTTAAAATTTTAAAAGTTGCAAAACTGCTTCTTGGATGACAGTGGGTTTATAATGTTAGAAGTCTTAGCCAAACACTGTCATAAACGGATGCTTTCTGCCATCAAGTTGCAGAACCAATTTTGTTTTAAGATTGATCTTAATCAGGAAAGGATGTGCAATGTACAAGTTGTCCTCGACTTACAACAGTTTGTTTAGTGATTGTTCAAAATTACAACAGCACTAAAAAAAGTGACTTATGACCGTTTTTCACATTTACAACCGTTGCAGCATTACCATGGTCATGGGATCAAAATTCAGATGCTTGGCAAGTGACTCCTATTTATGACAGCTGCAGTGTCCTGGGGTCATGGGATCACCCTTTGCGAACTTCTGACAAGTAAAGTCAATGAGGAAACCAGATTCACTTAACAACCATATTAATAGCTTAACAACTACAGTGATTCACCTAACAATTGTGGCAAGAAAGGACATAAAAAGGGGCAAAACTCACTTAAATATCTTGCTTAGCAACAGAAATTTTGGGCTCATTTGTAGTTGTAAGCTGAGGACTACGTTTAGTTAATTTGACTAGTATCTACAACTACCGTATGTATGTATTATGCCTCTCTAGAGCAGGGGTGTCAAACTCAAGGCCTGGGGGCCAGATCCACCCCGTGGGGTGCTTAGAACTGGACCATGGGGCTGTTCTGGAAACAGTGAAGGACTGGCCTGTGGTGCCCCTGGCAGTGAAAATGGTCATAAAGGGTCCATAAAATGGTCCATAAAATGGTCTGCTCATGTTGTTAATCACATCACTTAGTGACTAAAATTCTGGTCCCAGTTGAGGTTATAAGTCAATACACCTGTGCATTTTACTAGTTGGCTTAAATATAGTTTACTGAATAATTAAGGTTCACATTATTTATATAAGACATTAAAATATAAAACTGTATTAAAGGATCATAATAATTAAGTTTGCATAGTATAATGAGCTAAAGTTAACATGTAAGGAAATATATGCAAGATACAAGGTGTAATTGAAACTCTGCAAATCAACCCAAGAGAATAATAGTATAGTATTAATACTTTGAAAAGTAATTAGATTGTATTCAGTATAAATTTAAGTTTCTTAATCTTGAGACCTTCAAATGTGCCAGTACTCTTCTGCACACAAATGAAATGACCAAAAGCTATGATTTCTTTAAATAAGAAAAATAACTTGTGATACCTTGTTTTTAGTTTCAGATCTGAATTGCAGTCAATGTTCTGACGTAAGAGATTCTTTATTCATTATTGATTAGGAATCTACAAATTTATTCATTTGCTCATGGTGAATTGAACTCTACTTCCTCCCTCATTTGCGGGATAGGAATAGCTTTGTCTAATGAAGCCCTGATTCTGAGCAATTAGTTTTATGATCTTGCATTAATTCTTACAATCTTAAATTTTCTCAATATTTTTTTTATGAAAACTGTTGCCAAATGCCTTTTTTTTAGTTTGGCCCCTCCTTTGTGGTCCTAATTTGTATGAAACTAAGCTGCATCTACATATATTTTAATTTGCGAAGTAGAATAAAAGTGGTTTAACTCTTCCTACACTTCCCAGTTTTAAAGTTCCATTCATGAAGCTTGAGTTCATCCAGCTTTTGTTGAGCTCTTAGTTAAATGTCGAGTCATTTAGACCTACACTATCACATAAAGAATCATGCCACAATAGGAGTAATGAGTTGTCAGCAAATGGAAATAAGAATAACATCAACTTCCTACAACTGAAGAAAAACAATATTTACAGAAGTTGTGGTGTTAGCAGTAACTGTAGAGCTGTTTTGTGTTCTTCGAAAAAACCATTCTGAGAAATGGGAACATAAAGGGATATGGTATCATAACATGTAATTATGCAATAAGCATCCAAAAGAGGAAATTACCCAGTTAAAAGCAATGACTGGTTTCCTTGAATAACAAAGGGATAACATTGTGAGTTTTAATCCAGGCTAATAATAGAACTAAGTATCTTCATACATGTTTATGTAACGTGTAATTAAAGATTGTCATTGCCGAGGTGATTTCCATGGCAAGTTGAGTTATCAGTAGTTTATTAAAAGGTTATATTTACTGTATACATTGTTGCTTGGTGTTCTTGTTCATTTTGTTTGATAAGTTGTGCAGCAGTTCCAGATGGGCCACAGCTTCCCTTTGTGTTTGTGTGTAGTATTTGAAGAAATCAAAAATAATTCAGGGTAACTTAGAGATAAAAATGATGCACCAAAGTATTTTTCTGCTGAAGAAGAGACAAAGTCCATAACCCAGCTGATCACTGCAGAAGAGCAGATTGCTGCTTCTCAGCTGTGTTATTTCCGCAAAGTAACATAGCAGGTAAGGATTCATGCGTGCGCAAAGTGCGCGATCACCAGACCAGTTGTTACACCGTCAGCATCCCACCCCTGCATATACTTTGCTGGGGGTTCTATTTACAGGTTGAGGATTCTTAGTCATACAGACTGCAGTTAGTCTAATCATTTTTATGATTTGCTAAAAGTCATTTCTCTCCGGTAGGAATGTAGAAAATTCAGAAGTTAGCTGGCAATGATCACGAGCAGGAAAGTTACATATTAAGCTAAGAGTCTTTATCTCTTCAGTTCTGTGTGCTTTTTCCCTCATGCATAGGCATTCAGCTAAGCATAATAGACATTTTATTCAAATTATGAAGTAAGAAGTTATCACACAATGACTTTATCTACCACCATCTACACAAATCTATTGAATCTGCATTTCCAGTGCTCTAATTTTATTTTTGACATTAGTTTGCATAGTTCATAATATATTTGCTCTGGGATCAGTTGGTAAATTATCTATGAAGAATGCTAAATAGTAGGTTGTGGCTAACCCTGAAGTTGGGGAGTATGATTTAATTTTTTCTGAAAAGTTGCTCTTTTGAATTAAGGATTTTAAATGCTTGAGAAGGTTATACAGCAAATATAAACTGGCAACTGCCGTGATCATGTCAATCATACCATTATGATAAATGGTGCATTGTCTGAAATTTCCAAATGACATTAAACTGATGTGTGTCCAAAAATGAATTGAAAAATATAATTTTTAAAAGAACTTAAAATTCGGATACAAGCTTAGAGACTAATAGTTAACTAAAAGTCATTTCCTTTCAGTAAGCTTGCTGCTTTTTGTTTTTGCTGATGACTTTTCAATTTCCAATGGAAATTAGTAATAGGGTAGAAGTTTTCAGACTTATTACATACCATTTTTAATGTTATTAAGATAATGACCAATGGTCATCCAAAGAATGAATGATACGGATCAGTGGCCTGAGGTAAACAGGTTGTCCCAGAATAATAGAATTTGGGTTACTAAGATTGTATTGGAACCAGAATAGTATTTACCCAACAATATATATAAATAGTTTGTTGGTCTCCATAAAATGTTAGCAACCTGTCATATCTGTCTGTCCATCCATTCTTCCCTCCCTCCCAGGGTGAAAAAAACCACTCTTTAAAGCTAGCATCTTTCTTTATGCATTGTTGCAAGGCAAACAAACTAAAATTCCATTGAGAGAGCACCTGCCATGTTGTGCTAAGAAACAATCAGCCACATCTTGTAAATTTTACAAGGTTGGTCAGATCCATTTTATTTTACCCCTATTATATAAACTGGTTGAAGACAATCAGATCTTTTGGAAAATTCAAAATCTTCCATCATTCACCCAGTAGCTAGGTTCTGGTTTGCCACAGTGGAGATAAGGCAAAGGTTGGAACAAAGATAATGTTGATTTTCCTTTCATTTTCATTATGCTCTAATAATATACATTTGGGTTGAAATGCTCTAATATATTTTGTTGAAATAATTCTTAAGAATTATTTTGTAATGGATTTAGTTCTGTTGTTATCAAGATTATAACATAATTTAATGCTAAAAATATTAAGTTTTTGAGAATTGTGCTGGTCATTAGGTAAATAAAGATGACTTGTCATACTAAAATATTACCATCATGTGCCACCATAAGCAATAGAAGATAAATAGGATATGAAAGTAGGGATAGCTAATCATTAAATGTACCCATTGTTTGGGTTCGAATGGCTGATATATTTCTATTACTTTATGTTCTGTGTACAGTTTTGTGGACTGCCATATTTAATGCCTGATTCACTATTTACAGAACATGATCCATTTCAGAGGGGTTTTTTATGAGTACCAAGTTTATTTCCTTCTAGAAGCACAATTTAAATAAAGGTATTTCCTTATTGGAGAGAAAATAATAACCAACCAGAGGTTTTCCGTCTGAGTCTTGTGCTTACTCAAGAGCAAAATTATTATGTTGAAGATGCCGTGTATCAAGCTACTTCTGAAACTTCATTTGTATAAATTAACTATTGTGTCCTTATTGCCTTGAATTAGACAAAGAGTAACTGGTTAAACATTTTAGCGTTCACAGAATATACACATAATCAAATCAAGAGTCAGGCTTTATTTCCACTTTATTTTTATTTACTTTTTAACCATGCCTGCTGATCCTGTTCTGTAACTGAATGCTGCAGTGCCATGTAGTAAGTTCACTTACGAACTGCTGTGTATTCTGCTGACTGGCACTCCATTTGTAGTGCAGATAGTTGGGAAGCCATATAGTTGAAGACAGCCTGCATATAAGAAAGCTTTGTATAGTGGTTTTGCATTAATCTCAGGGAAGTGGCCCCCAACCTTTTGAGCAGTAGGGACTGGGGTGTGGTTTCAAATACTACCTAGATCCATTGAGTAGCCTTACAGCACATGGGACAATGACTATGCTAGAATATTCTATGTAGTATCTATCCATAGAAGATAATATTTGTAGCTCAGGGTTGAGCTGCTCTCTTAGCTGGGTTGAGCTGCTCTCTGAGCTGGGTTGTTTCCTTACAGATGTTTCACTACCAAACTAGGTAATATCACCAAGGATAGTAGGGAATGGGATTTGCTTTCATTTTATATACTAGTGATTTGCCTTGTCAATGTTGGTGGGGGTGGTCTTGGTGGTTCCTTAATTAGGCTATTTACTGTTAATTTGTTTGTCTGATTTGGTAGTTCCTTAACTGGGTATTGTTTGGTACTTGATTGTTGGTCTAATATTGATCTTGCTGTTCATCTCTGCTCATCTGGGTGTTGATTGCCGGTGATGAGGTGTTTTAGTCTCTTTGTTTTCTTTTTGGCTCTTTGATTGTCTCTTGCGAATTGTATGTAGATGTTGTTTAAGGTCTCCAGAAATGCTCTAGCTTTTTTGGACTTAGCTTGTTCTAGAATGCTCACAGTTTCCCAGATTAAGCTATGGTTAAATCTGTCCATGTGTTGTGAAATTAAGGAGTTAATTGTTGAGTTGTGTGGTATCCAATTAAGTACTGCTGCAGTGTTGTGATGTATCTTGTCATTAAAGAACATGATCTATTTCATAGGGGTTTTCTCCTTATGAGTACTAACTTTATTTCCTTCTAAGAAATACAATTATTTAAGGGTATTTCCTTATAGGAGAGAAATTAAAATAATAACAAATGAAAGGTTTTCAATGTGGCTCTTGACCAAAATGATTAAGTAGGTTAAGATGCCGTATTTTGTTCTGTAGCTACCCATGCATTAATGTAAATTCCTACATAGCAGTATAGCAATATTTGCTTTTTGCCATTCTGTTTGCAAAGGTGAAATCAGTTCATCCTCAATTTTAAACTGAGCATAGTAACCTATTATGCATAACTGAATATTTAACCTGTGTATGCATAACCTATCCATGAATATTTACCTAATATCATTTAATATCAAAAGAAATTATGATTTGTCTGCTGACTTAGGACTTGCCTCAGGATGGTATTTATAGAAAGACATTGGTTCACACTGGCATTTATCACTCTGCAAGCAGAGAGAGAACTCATTTAACTACCGTATAGTTGCCCATTGCACTTAAAAACATCTAGCTTTAACGCTTTAGAGGCCTTAGACCAGGGGTCTCCAATCTTGGCAACTTTAAGACTTGCGGACTTCAACTCCCAGAATTCCTCAGCCAGCAAAGCTGACTGAGGAATTCTGGGAGTTGAAGTCCGCAAGTCTTAAAGTTGCCAAGATTGGAGACCCCTGCCTTAGACTGCCCACGCCCCCAACTGTGCTTCCCTTTTTTTGCCAGCACTAACAAAGAGAGCACATATACACACAAAAACACGTTTGCTGATGAAAGGCAAAAGCAAAACCTCTGGACCATTAATTTGGAATTCATTCCGGAGGTGCTGGAATACTTTTCCATAATCATGGTATGATATGTGATTTCTTTTCTCTACTGATGGATATAGCTCTTCCAATTAACAAATAGGATATTTCTTCCAGACCCCTGTATCAGTAATGGTCTCTGGTGAAAATCTTTGTCAAATAGAAGAGAGCAGATCATTTTAGTTTTTAGATCCAGAGAGCAATAATAAGAGTGAATCATTTGTTGCAGAAACGTTCCTCTGGAAGTAGGTAAGTAGATTATCTACTTACCTCAACTGAGAAATAGCCCATTCCCTAGATCAGAATTTCTCAACGTTGGCAACTGTAAGATGAGTAGGGTCCAATTCCCAGAATTCCCCAGTCAGTTATGTTGTCTGGGCAATTCTGAGAGTTGAAGTCCACCCATCTTAAAGTTATGAAGGTTGAGAAACACTGAGTAGGCAATAGTAGGTCCTCTATTGGACCATAAATTTGGCACCTACTAATTCAGGTTTTAGTCTTAACATTTAAATGGCTTTAATGTTCCAGTCCTCCAGAGTTTATGTGCTGAAGAAAGCTCTTCAGTAGATTTTTAAATTTCCTGCATATTTTACACTTTGTAGTTTTTAAAAAATAAATTTATTTTTAACTTTAATGTAGTGGAGTGTAGGATATTGATATACTTATATACTTACAAAAGTGAAAAGTTGGACTTAACATTGTCCCCGTGTTTTATTTCAGGAGATTGAACCTCCTAATCATTGCACTGAACACTTATAAAATGCGGAAAAAGAGGATTTTTTTCTGTATTTCTGATCTAATTTTCTAATAATTTCCAGGTCTGCCTTCTTCATTGCTTCCAGCTTGCTTAGAAGCAGTAATGGCAACAGAATGCATTAAGAATTGTTGTAGAGGATGTTTATATTCTAACAAAGAAAAACATAATGGTAAGTTTAACTAATTTAAATATCTTATTTTTTTTAATGGTGAAATTACAAAACTAGTAACTATTGCTTGGGAGGAGCAATTATTATTTTCAACAATGTCATGGGTAAAATTTGTGAAAATCTAATTGTGATGACATAATATCCGATCCTAAAAGAACCGATTATAGGTACATTTAGTACTGCAGGGTGGTAATCTTAAAGTGAACATTCTCAGCCAATATGGCAAAAAGGAAAATATTGTGGGAGACCAAAATAACACTCATCAGACCATATAATTGGAAGGGGCCTTTTAGGCTCCCTAGTCTACCTCTAGTCCGAAGTAAAGCTTTGCTAATAGATGGCAGCTCGCTTTCACTTGAACTCATGCACTAACTATTGTACAGGTAGTCCTTGACTTATGACCACAATTGAGCCCAACGTTTATGTTGCTAAGCGAGACAGTTGTTAAGTGAATTTTGCCCCATTTTGCATCCTTTCTTGGCACAGTTGTTAAGTGAATCACTGCAGTTGTTAAGTTAGTAACATGGTTGTTAAGTGAATTGGGCTTCCCCATTGACTTTGCTTGCCAGAAGTTGAGAAAAGGTGATTACATGACTCTGGGATACTGCAACCATGATAAATATGAGTTAGTTGCCAAGCATTTGAATTTTGATCATAGGATCATGGAGATGCTGCAACGGTAGTTAAGTGTGAAAAATAGTCGTAAGTCATTTTTTCAGTACCATTGTAACTTTAAAACTTTAAATGAACCGTTGTTAAGTTGTGGATTATTTGTATCTCTTTCCAATTTGATGAGCAGAGTTTCAATTCCATTTTTGAATGAGTTTTTCATCTCCTAGGCTGCCATGCTATCTAGCCCACACTTGCCAGCTGACTTGCTAATCAGAACATCATGTTGTACTTTATGAAATAGTTTGTCAAAATCAAAATATTTTACAGATGCTTAAGGAGGCCTAAAGTTGGCCAACTGGCACTTTACCTTTTTTCTGGGATATATAATGATGTATGTAATTATTAGAATTAAGTTTTGACTGTATTTATAATTTTAAGTAAACTGGTATTTACTGATTCTGAGACCTTCTCTTAACCAGCACTGACAAATAATTGAAATCATCAGTTATAATATTCTAGAACCATTTGCAACTGTCTCAAAATTGATATATTTAACTGCTCCATATAAATTTATTTGTCTGTGATCCTATTAAAATACAAAATATCATGAATTAAGTACTGAATGCATTTGGTTCCTTTTTTTGTGTTATATAACAGCCTCTCTGGAGAAACAATCTACAGTTACTGACAAGTATACATCAAAAGTAGTGGAGAAACCTCCTTTGTCTTCTGTATCCATGAAAAAGCAGGTTGGCTGTTCAGAAGATTATCTTCTCTCTAAGTTCCCACCAGGTGGCAAAGAAATACCCTTTGTAGTTCCTCAGTTCAAACTTGCTTACATCCAACCTCGGAACCTTAGTAATCCGCACCTTGGGGGACTTCAAGGTAAAAACATGAAAGAGTGTAAAATTAATGTGTCTTTTTGAGAGGCTGCCTTTTGATGCATTGGAAACCTGCTTATGCAATTGATTACTTGTTCAAATTGCTAATTAAGATCAAACTATATAGATACATGCAGCAAAAAGTGATCTTCTGTAAGACTAGGTAGATAGAAGTTGTCCTTGGTTTCTCACCAGTCTCCCCTACACATACAACATTGAAACAGGCCATTGATACTCTTTAAGCTTTAATGAATAAAGTAAAAAGACAGCTTTTCCCCATAGGCTTTCTTTTATTTGATGTTTTTACTTGTGTTTGATCCTTTTGGATAGTTGCCTGTTTTTGATGGTGGCTTAAAAGCTAAAAAGCAAGACCAAAAATAGTATACAGTATGCTCTATTAGTTGATTTGTTTGTAAATTCTATAATGAATTGTAGGTTATTAAAGTATGTATTTTTTGTTACTGTTTCAGATTATTCTGTGACTTCATGGAAGTCTGTCCTCCTATCCATCGCTCGTTAACCTAAAATGCATTTCATTGACCATGTGCAAGAAGGAAAACTCCTTTCCAAAACCAACTGAGATTGGTTTTAGTCTTTTTATTCTTTAAACATGCAGATCAAACTTTTTTTAAAAACTGCTGCTTCTTTCAGATGATGGTTTTTATTCCAGCTGCAAGACTTAATCTGGATTGGAGAGTAGAGCAAAGGCCTTGTTTTAGCCAGATATAGGTCCCTTCTTATGACAATATGCTCTTTTGTTCCTACTTCTGAACTTGCTAGCCTTACTTGTCCCTAGAGTCTACTGAATGAAAAAAAAAACAATATCTTATTGTGAAAGGCATGCCAAGGACTCTCAGAGCAGAGAGTTGTGTAAGCCAGAAGTTTAGAGTATTCCTGGCATTACAATCTAAAAAAAAGTCAACTGTTTTGTGTTACTGGAAATTTTAGCTCTTAATGTTTAAACTATTCCTAAACATAGTTTTAACCACATAACAATCCTAGAATAATGGACTTGCACATTAAATCTGCACTTGTGGTTTCATAATATAGAGCAGTGCTTCTCAAATTTGACAGTTTTAAGATGTGAAGTCCAACTCCCAGAGTTGTCCTGCTTGCCATCAAGAGCAGGGGTCGCCAACCTTTTGGACCTCAGGGACCACCAAACTCAAGTTTAGATCCCAGGGACCACTAACTGGTTTTGTGGATGTGGCCTAATTTGTGGGTGTGGCTTGGTGGTCATGTGACTGGCTGGGCATGGCTTGTATGTAAATGTTATAAATATTTATATAAATATTGATTTTTTTTTATAAAAAAGAGCAACTTTTACCCAAAATCAGGCAAAGCAGGCAGGCAGATTGAGTTGCTCACAGAATCACAGATTCATTCAGAAATCTATCTATCTGCCATTGGCTAGCTCAGTCTGTCATACAAACTTTGCTTGCAAGCAAACTCATAAAATTAACTCACAACACACCAGGCATGTAAATATTGATTTTTTTATTTTAAAAAAGCAACTTTTATCCAAAATCAGGCAAAGCAGGCAGATTGAGTTGCTCACAGAATCATTCAGTGTTCTATCTGTCTGCCATCAGCTAGCTCAGTCTCTCAAATTTGCTTGCCGTGAGCGTGTACTGAATTTGCTTGCAAGCAAACCTTCAGTCCTAAGGGAGGTTTGGCTGTGCTTAGCTAGAAAGCAAGAAATCCAACCATTTCCTGCTTCCTAGCTAATCTAAATGTCCTGGCACAGAACAGCAGAACAGATGATGGTCGGAAAAAGAAAAAATAGCAACTTAGCAGACAAGTTTGCCGGGTAAGGAGTGAGTGGGCGGAGAGGGTTCCCGCGGGCCATGTGGGCTGAGCAGCCTTGTGTTTCTGCACAGACTGGATTAATTGCTTTGGTGAGGTGCTCTGGGAGTGAGATTTCTCTGTGGCCCACCAAAATTTTCTCATGGCCCACCAGTGGGCCGCAGCCCACCGTTGGCGACCACTGATATAGAGGATACTTGCAGTTCCTTCTTTTTCTGAAATGCTCAATTCCAAGCATTGTTATCATAATAATAAATTTGATCAGGAAAGTGAATTGGGATGACTCTTGTAACTCCTTTGCCTCTTTAATGATTAGACGAGAAATGAGAGCAACATTGAACAATTTCTAACCATCTAAAATAAGCCATGTTCTAATGTTAACTTCTGTAAATTAAGTTGTTTAAGTATAATTTCCACAAGGTATGAAACAAGATACCAAGGGTGCATCTGACTGACTGCAAACTGAATAGCAAAGCATCTTACAAGTGTGCTTATTTATTTGTGTTATTTGGGAGCTGCCCAACACCACAAACCCCTTATGGAGGTGCCCTTCAGATCTATTGCCAGGTTTAAAAACCTAGCTGCGTGGTTTGATGCCTTTCTGATGAAAGTAGTGAGGCTTCCAGAATTGATGTCAGCTTCTTGAGATGGGCCAAGCCAAGAGACAGACACTGTAGGGATTCTGGGTGTGCTGCTTTATTGTAGTGGGGTAGAGTAACAGAATCTTGAAAGTGTTTCTCTCTGCCCTATCTGTTATTCCTCTTATAGCAGAAAAAAATCCTGATGGAATTATTTCAAATTTCTTCCTCATGCTTTTCATTTTTTAGGACCGAGTTGCCATTTCACTTCCTTTAACAATTCATGCCTTCCTTGCCCAAAGTCATGCCTACATTCCTTTTACAGGGAGAGATGGGTTACATTGCCTCTTCCAAACTTTCCATGAGAGCTCCCTGTTCACCTAAACAGAAACCTTTTGAAGACTTCACTTGGAAACAATCCTTGCATATCAAATTGAGGGTTCCTTGTTGCTTTCTGAACTGCGTTGTTTTCTTGCAGAGCTTTCATTACACAAACTAGGTAACATCATCAGTGTTAGCAAAAACTAGCATGACGATATTACCTAGTTTGGATAATGAAACATCTGCAAGAAAATGAACCCAGATCAGAGGGCAACAAGGAACCCTCATTTCAATTCTGAGCTATAAATACTCTCCTTTATTGGTATTATCAAGTCTATTATTTTCTGATACTTGGTTCATGACCCTTACTCCTCTCTTCAGTAATGGCATTCTTTCCTTGTTTGTTTTTCCCAAATATTTTTCTTTAGCCCACAGAAGCAATTTATGAAAGACCTAACTATGCGTCTATCTTAAAACATCCATACTGTTTTTGGACTGATGGCTCCCTCTTGTTCTTTCTATACCACCCCACGTTATTTCATGGTTGATAGTCTTTTTGGTAGCCATGGCTTTGGCCTGTCAACCTGGTAAACTCTTTTCCGTATAAAAAGATCCTGTTCCCCCTTCACCCAGATATTTCTTTCTTTCCAAAGTCTTGGAAAAAAGACAACGTTTTTCAAAGCGATCTGCTTGAATCAAGTTTTCCTCACCATCTTGGCCATCTTTAGAAACATAACTTTTTTTAAGGGCGGAATATCTCTAACACTGACTTGCTATTTGGACTATTTAGTATCATTTCAGTGGGACCAATGCATAATCCTGGCTTTCCAAGGCTAATCTTAAAGGACATGAACTTCACTTCGACATTGCTCCAAAGGAATAATGGCTGCCATCAAACTTTGCTGTAGATTGGCCAAACAGCCATATCCAGTTTGTGCTTATATGCCACAAGAGCAATAGCAGCATAGGAATCCTTCCTTTGGGTTCTATTCCTACTTGGAGCCAACTGTTTCTCTTCCCCTACAACTCCTGCTAGAACAACCAATTAGTGTAGCTAGTAATGCTTTACAAATGTCAATAATACACAAAATAAGGAACATGCACTTAATTTCTCCCCAACTTTTAAAATGTCTAATATCAATATGAAAGTACTTGACTCTAGTAGCAGCTTTTATTTTTGTGATATTATATATTAAAATACTGATTTCTATATAGCCATGAAACATAGGAAAAAGAAACTTGTTTTTTAAAATCTGTTTTAGGCTGACCTCCTTCTCATATTTTACATATAATTTCAGTTCAGTGATGATTTGCTTAATAATGCATCATACTTTTCAGGTTCAGTTGTAACGTCTTTCAGTGATCGGAAAGCAGAACTTTCCAATATATACCATCAAAGACCTCCTGCTGATGTGGTGTATAACCCATTCTATATGCAACTGCCACCTCTTTCTCCAGAATTCAGTCAAGACCTCACAGACAAAATGGTGAACAAGAGATTATATGGGTCAGGTAAAAGAGTTCATTAGTTGTGAATGAACATACATTTTCTCCATTTTAAAGAATAGTATTAAAAGACAACAGACACGAATTCTGCCCTTTTATATTAGTTGTGAATAAAATAAGCCTACATTAAACTAGGAAAACATAAATGTCCTAAAAATTATTTTCCACAACCAGACTAATATTTTTCTACATGTTTATGTGTCTATTTCTGATGGATTTCCCAAGTGGCCTTCCATTCAGGCTGCTCCTATTAGTACAGTTCTGTATTTTGTTCTTTCAGGCTATTCTTGTATTTGTATTCAGTTCTTGGGCAAGATATTCAAGCTCCTTGTTGCACTAAAGCTACATACTTTAGGTACAAGACTCTGAAAGGAAGAAGAACAAGTTAATTTAAAGGGCCTGAGGGGATAAATCTATGTAGTATTTATATGGACTGCATTTCTTTGAAGCAAAAACAGAAGCTGCAGATATTGTCTAAGGAAGAAAATAGTTTAAGGATGATCACTGTTTGACATAAACTGACCAGGTGAAGTACAGAAAACTCCAAGCCCAATTGAATGGTTTTGCTTTAGGGAATTAATCAATGAATAGTTTTTCACGAGCATACTGTAACACTTGAGAGACAGTTTGGTGTAGATGTGGTATTTTAAGAATTTTGTACTGAAATGGAAATACATTTTCTGTGTTTTTTCTATTGGAACCAAGTTTGGATATTATGTGTGGCAGTATTTTTGATTTCCTAACTGCTATTCATACTACTTTCTGGCCTTTAGTTGGGCTGCTTTCCTTTCAAATGTTTTCCACCTTCGCTTAGCTAGTATAGCAACAGTCACAGATACCTGCTGTTGTTAGTTTAGATTGGTTGAAGTGATGTGTGAGTGGAATATTGAGAGGGGAACAGCTATTAAATATAAAGACAGACAGAAGAAGATGGTTGTATCTGCATGACTGCCAGTCTTCCTGCTAAGTTACTTCAGTCTTATAAAATATTTGGTATATATTTCATGTATGTATCTAGGTGCTTTTATACGTGCATACATGTACATTGCTTCAAGATTGACACTGACTTAAACTCAGATGTTGCCAATGCTGTATAAAGTTATTTAAATATCCATAGAACATGAACTGGGTTGATTGTTCGAACTTTAACTTACTGTTTGCATGTGTTGTTTCTTTCTGATGTTGTTTAACTTTTGCTGACTCAGTTCTTGGGGTGTGTGAAGCTTTTTCAGACTTGCTTGCTGCTCCTAGAGCTACGATCGGACTTCTTATTAGCTTGTTGACTTTTTTGCTTCTTGCCATTGCAGTCTTGTGCCACAGAGTCATGTCCATTCCTACAGGAGTTAAAGTGTGGCTCTCTTTGTCTTATGTTACCTTCTTGGCAGGGAAAATTTAAGGGAATGCAAGGAATGTAAAGGAAAACTCTGTCATAAAGCTGGGCAGAATTGTTTTCTAATAAAAGATTCAACCTCTGCTTGACTTTTCCCCATGTCTGTTTTTGTTTGGTTGGCAATTACTGTATGTTTCCAGTTTTGTCTGTACTAGCAGTCAGCATAGACAGTCACCTGACCTACTCTTGCAACATTAAATAAAAATCGAGGAGCCAAGCCCTGATCTTCTGTTGCCCTTGTTGGCTATGGTTAGAACATTAGAAACCAAGAAGAATCTGTCTATGGAGATTCTCAGTTATCAAGGTCACGGTTGGGTACCTAGTATATACCACGGTATCCCAAAAGCACCTTTGGGATAGGAAGAATCTGGTAGCACCTTTTCTGACTAGCAGGTCGTATTAGAAGGCATAAGCTTTTGTGAGCTACAGCTCACTTTATCAAACATTTGTGCTGTAGCTTATAAAAGTTCATGCAGTTAATGATACTCGTTAATAGGAAAAGATGCCACTAGACTCCTCCTGATTTTTTGCCTCTATAGATTGACACAGCTGTCCTCCTGTAATAGAATATTAGAAATTTCTGGTTGTCTTCCATTGAAATGCAGTCAGTTTGCAGCATTTCAAGTGGTGATGTTTTGCACTGTTTCACGTATTTTTATTTGTGATTGTTTGAGTGGCCCAGAGTTAGACTTGTCTGTTCTTAGGAAGTGATAGCCATTTCTCACTTGGTTATGAATCCAATTAATTTATTAAATTTTATAATAGTTTATATCAACCTCATATCAACCACATTCTGGTACAGAATTTTTTTCAAGTTTAACATTTTTATTGAGTTATAGAATATAGCATAGAATTTTTCAAAACCAAATTGCTTTTGACATTTCTGTTTCTTTTTCAGTTTGTGATTTAAGAAGGAGCACATTGCCCTGCTCTTCCTCTTTAAGTCATTCTATGTTTGATCTTACAAGCCCACCTCAGCGCTTTCTTCAGGTAAATAAGTGTTATTTAGTGTTAATGTGATTCCGAGCTTTATTAATAATGGCAAATGATTGATTACAGGTACTCTTTGACCTGTGACCGCAAGGGAAACTGGAATTTCAATTTGCTAAACGATGTGGCGATTAAGTGAATCATCATGTGACTGGATCCAATTTTGTGACCATTTTTACTGCAATCATTGAGCAAATCATGTGGTTGTTAGGTGAATAACACAGTTGTTAAACAAACCTGTCTTCCCCAAATGACTTTTTTCTCAGAAGCTGTCTAGAAAGGTCACAAACCATGATTGCATAACAAGATGCAAACTGTTGTAAATGCAAGCCAGTTGCCAAGTGCCTGAATTGCAATCACATGACTTCAGGGGTAGTGCATTGGTTGTAACTTTGAGGGCAAGTTGTAAGTCACTTTTTCTGAGTCTGTCCTACCTCTGAATTGTTGTTAAACAATCAGTCATAAGTGGAGGACTATCTGTAATTCCTTTCTAATATATTTTGATCTCACGGTTAGTTCTGTATTTCCTTGTTCTTGTTTTGTTTTATGTTAACTAATCACACTTTTTTTTTTTTGCTGGAAGAGGTATGATTCTGCCTCTAGTGTACCAAGCAGCATCTCCTCCAGAAAGAATTCACAAGGTAATAACAGGAGTTTAGGTAATGAGCACTGTTATCTTGTCTTATGTCTGGTAGTGATCCGGTAAACTGGGCCTCATATGATGAGAGGGACCTGTGAAGGCCGGAAATACCTGATACAAGCATGCTATAGATGTAGGCCAATATAGGTCCTACATTATATTTTTATAAAATCAAAATATATTTTGACTTAAAATTTCCAGAATTTCTGTTAATACTTCTCTTTCTAGCTTTATTAGAAGTGGAGGTTACACTGGTATCTTAATAACAGCTAAAAATAGACTTAACCGGAAGAAAGTTATAGCTTTAAGCTTAACTTAAGTTGATTAAACCCAACAAACGTGAGACCTAGTTAATATATATTGCATGACTTCCTAGACTACAATATTTGATATAATAAATAGATAAATATTTTTTTTAATCCTCGATATTAAAAAAAGAAAGAAAATTCTCTCCCTAAGCTAGTATAGCTTGTAAAGCTAATATATCCAGAATAGAGGAATTTCATAAAAGTGGTTTGCTGACCTCCTTATTCTCCACATGGAAACTTCTTTACCTATGTATATTCAAATATATAACTACAATATGAATTGGTACAAATGTGGAATGGCTGGACCATATACTCTCTTCAAAAGCTAATGGCTTTTAGGTGGAAAAAAAATCATTGGAAATTCTGAGTAGTTAGGGCACAGGTGTCAGTCAGTACATGGGTGTCAAGTGGTACTAATACCACTCTATAAAGCTTTAGTAAGACCACATCTAGAGTATTGTATCCGGTTTTGGTCACCACATTATAAAAAAGATGTTGAGACTCTAGAAAAGAAGTATGGAGAAGAGCAACCAGGATGATTAGGGGACCAGAGACTAAAACATTTGAAGAACGGTTACAAGAACTGGGCATGGCTAGCCAAGTGAAGAGAAGGACCAGGGGAGACATGATAGCAGTCTTCCAATATCTGAGGGTCTGCCACAGAGAGGAACGGGTCAAACTATTTTCTGAAGCGCCTGTAAGCCAGACAAGGAATAATGGATGGAAATTGAACAAGGAGTAATTTAACCTGGAAATAAGGAGAAACTTTCTGACAGTGAGAACAATCAACCAAAGGAACAGCTTGCCCTCAGAAGTTGTGGGAGGGCCATCACTCAGACTTTCAAGAAGAGATTGGATTGTTATTTGTCAGAAATGGTGTAATGGCTTGGGCGGGGGGGTTGGACTAGATGACCTATAAGGTCCCTTCCAACTCTGATTATCTGTTATCTGTCAAACTCATGGCGTCACGTTGCTGTCATGTGACGTTTCATGACGTTTTTCCTATTTGTGGAGCTGCATGTGACGCATCCTGCCTGTGGGCTGACAGGTTGACATCCCTGGGTTAGGGAAAATGAAGGCCAGGGATTGGAAAAATCCACTAAAGCAAAAAACTCTTGTCTATAGGAAATGGGCAAATATTGAATAGTAAGTGAAGGTGCCATGTAGAAAAGAGAATGAAATGACATTTCAAGTTGAAGCTCATAAAATCACTGCTCTAAAGCTGACAAAAGGAAGCAAGCATTTTATTAGCATAAAGAAATATTTCTCACACTGCACTGGAGTGAACTTATATTGTGTTTTTGACGTAGTGCATCCTGTGTTGAGTCATCCTTGCTCAGAATTCCGGGAATTGCAGTCCTACTGCATCTGAAAAGTGGCAGGTTGGCAAAGATTGCTGCAGACTAAAAAAAGTACTTTCAGAAGCCTAGCATAATGCATTGTTTTAGATTCATTTGCCTGGTCCTTTTTAGCATACACTTTGCTTGGTAGAGTGATACAACACTGGTGAAAAGGTTAATCTCTTTGGTTCTGCCAGTGCAGGTGTATGTTGAAGAATGTTGGCAACCCACTATCTTGCTAATGTAGTTTTAAAAACACCTTTTATGATGCATTAAGGCAGGATTAGTCATAAACAGCTGAAACACTCACAAATTTGATTTGTATCAAACACATGTATTTCCTTATACATAACAGCTGACATATCCTGGCAGTAGGGAGAAATATTTAAGTCATGAGAACAGGTTTTTTTAAAAAGTAGTCTGAATTCACTGGATAAGCTAATGTTTTTTTCAGCTTTTGAGAACAAGTTCCAAAAGTGTTTTTGGATTTATCCCCAGATACAATTACATTATCAGGTGACGAAAGAGAATTTGGCAGGCTGAACGTGAAGGTGTGCTACCTTTTTTCTGTAGAACAGATATGGATCACCATCTTGAAAGTAAGTAATCCTAAAAAGCATTCAGTTACTGGTTCTGGAATGGTTCCATTAAGGGCATTTGTGGGGGAAGAAAATCTAGTTTATATCCTAAACTCAGTTGTTAGGCAAGAACCATTAGGTTGACAAATAAGCCTCCTCCTAAAAACCACAGTAGTTCCATTTATTATTAAATACGCAGTATAGAGTAACCTGTTCAGAGATACACTTACTGGACAGATTCAAATTAAATAGACAAATAATATGTGCAGCTTTTTTAAAATTTTGTCTCACCCTACTTTAATTTCATGTTGTCCAGGTTTCATTCAAGTGGTGCATCTGGCTCCTATAAAAAAATAGAAACATCCACTGGAAAGCTTAATAAAGTGTTTAAAATGATAACCATTCTAACCAAAATAATGAAAATATGTGTGAGATTTTCATTAATCATTATACAGTAATACGTCATTCAGTTCCTCTTTTTGCTGATTCTATCTTTCTATATACACACGTACACATACATACTCCCAGGCAATCTCACCTACTGTATCTTTCTCTGTGTAATCCCATACACATCCTGAGTACATCTAGGAACAATAAGACATTTTAATTTTATTTATTTATTGGTACAATTGCCTGTCTCACCAACAGTGACACTAGGCAGTGCACAATCATATAAAACACCAAATGTAAAACAACAGATAAAAAAATTATAATAAAAAATCATTATCACAACTCCCCCCCCCCACGAAATATACAAATCTTGTGTGAAGGGGAGATAAAAATGCCCCACTTAATGGATCCATCTAAGCAAGTCTTAATGGACAATGACACCTTTTATTATACATATGAACATCATTATTGATTCTAGCTAGGTTTTATTAGCAATAGATGAAATGCTATACAAACTGCTTTATACTGAGTTGGAACATCTTCCATTACTTCTACTCTGGATATAGACATAAAACTAGAATTTTGCTGTATGAAATCCTTTTATTTGAAAATGGGCGGAATTGAATTGGGACAGTGAATATACAGAGTACATACTGTTCCATAAACCAGTACATCTTCAGGCATAACAATATTTAGAAAGAGAATACTTTGTGCTTTAATCTACTTCATTTCATTATAATTTTTATTGTGTTAATTCACGATTATTAACTATTCTGGATTCATGAAAGTATAAGAAAGAGGCATTAGTGTAACTTTTACCTTAGACAGCCAGTATTTAATCACTTTTTCAGCAATAATTATCTAAGGCAATAGTGCAGTTGAAGAACCATATTTTATAGTAAGATGAATAATGTTTATCATAAATAAAGCAAACTAACATAAGGAAATTAAGCACATAGTTGTGTTTTCCAAGATTGCATTGTTAATTTTCAATTTTGTAGTGCAAAGATTTGAACTGGTCATCTGCTTGTGAAGAACATCCTCAAATATCCATCAAAGGAATCCTCACCCTACACAAACCAGTGCAGTTCAGATGTTTAGCAAAAGAAGCTTCCAATGTAAGTTGCCCTTTAAAAAAAAATCTATTTCAAAATTCTTTTACATGTAATATGTGAATTGATAAAAGCAGAGACACAAGAGTGATTATGGATAAGGATTTTCCCCCCAAAATTTTACATTTAACTGTCGCTTGCCTTTAGGACATTGAGTTCATGGAAACCTTTGTGTTTGCTATTAAACTGCAACTTCTCCAGACTGCAAGACTTGTGTTCAAAGTACAATCCCTAATTCCCAGGAGAAAAACTATAGGAGAATGTATTTTGCCCCTGCGAGACCTCAGTTCACAGGAAGTGGATTATTGGCTGATGATAACACCTCCTTCCAAAGCTTTAGTAAGTTAAAATATCCCAAGGATTCTTGAAGGAGATACACAGGGCTTTATGCAAGAACAGAAATGTAGAACTGGTTTTTGTCGGTCCTTTTGTTTATATTCATTCATCCCCAATTTTATCAGGAGCCCCCAATGCTGGGAGGGGGGACATGCAAGAAGAAAAGAGGTCCCTCACTTGTAGCCCCTATCAGCTAAGTCTTCCACATTCACTTCTTCCATTGCCAAATTGCAACCAGTTCCTTTTTATCTACAAGGTAATGTCTGAAAAATTATAAACAGGGTGCAAAGTCTATAATTCTTCAGATATTTCAACTCCTTCTTCCCCTTAACCTGTTGTAAATTCCCCTCCATCCTAGCTATACATTCACAATAGCTATATATCTCTAATATAATAGTAGTTTTTATTCTGAGGCTGGATTATATAACAGGATTTGACTTGTTTCAAAAAGGATAGCCTTAATAAGTGTGTTGATTTTCTCTGGTCTGACCTACCTTGAACAGCTGATATTTTCACAAGAAAATTAAAACTATAATTTTTTTGAGATAGCCTACATAAGAGACCCTTGCAAGGCAGTATCTTACCCTCCTCCATTTACTCCACGAATCAGTGAAATATTGCCTGCTTATGAATACTATCTTGCTTCCTACAATTTGTAAGCCCTTTTTGTGTGGCAAGGGTTCTTGAAAATATCTATCATCTTATTTACTCTCCATATGTACAACAGATTGGCATTCCTCTGAAATGGAGCTACATTGGTAATGAAAGTATTTTAATTATAAAATTCCATCACTATAGAATTTCACACAAGGAAGTTATATTGCAGCTTCACTTATTAACATCTGCCAGAACTGGCTCTAAAGAACCAGAAAATGAATTCTGTGAACCAAAGGTCATCCCAACCTCATGAAAAAGTCTTTAGAAATGTAAGGCAGTTTAAAAAAAACAAATAAAAAAAACAATTTATAATGGGGGTGGGATTCTGCCATTTTAAAGAATGAGGAAATTCTACAGAAATCCTGACAGCACTTTCCACAAAACATATACAATAGGGTTTTTTTTAAATCCCAATCTTGATTCTGGCAAATTTGGAAGGATCAGAACTTACAATTATATAGCATACAAAAGTAGCATTATCAGGCAGTTTAAAAAAAAGATAGAGCTAATGTTTGATTAAACTGAAAGTCTGATCTTTTCACTTCACACCTGTGTAACAAAATACTTTATTTGTGAAATTTGGCTAAGATGAAGATGGAACATTTCTTTGCTCTTTGACTCTCTGTGCAGGTGTGTTCTGCAGAATTGAAAATAGGCACCTGTTTTCAAGCAGTAAACAGCCGGATCCAGTTGCAAATCCTGGAAGCTCAGAACCTTCCAAGTTCATCCACACCATTGTCTTCAAGTAAATACCATAGTCTTATTGGTCAAATTCCATAAATAAGAGCATGTTTAAATACAAAATTACACATCTCTGTGTGTCTGCTGCACTGTGTGGTTTATGATTATATAATGACTTTTATATAAAGGCATGTCATATCTTGATCTACTATCTAGGCTTCCCAGATACATAAAAGTAAAACTAAAAAGAAACAATTTCTTCTGAATCCTCTCAGTTGATCCTATTTATTTTAAAATATGCTTTCTTAAAGCCTGTTATTTAATATTCAAATATGTTTAGAAGTTTGAATAGAATTATACAGGTGTGGGGGTGTTGCAGTCAAGATAGCAATAGGCTACCTTTTCTGTTAGAATCATTGACTGGCATGGACAAAGTTAACAGGAAAAATTGCTTCCTCAAGTAGAAGGATGAATTCCACTGGTCTTTATAACAGCCTGATACTGGGAACTGAAGCTGCTTGAGCAGAGTTTGTTTCCAAGAGGTTGAGCAGTGTATTCTATGCCTTAAAATTCATCAGCCCTGGAGGCGGGGTATGATATGCCCATTATATTCAAAGATATTGCATCAATTATAATTAACAGTAACATATTCTTTCACTTTGGGATTTCAAACTTCACACAGTGAAAACATTTTAAAAATTGTCATTAATTCTACCATAGATTTTTTTGTAAAGATTGTGATGCTCAGCACTGAAGGATTGGTTGATAAAAAAAAAACTCGTTTGCTGAAATCTACTAACAGTCAAGTAAAATGGGGAGAAACCCTGATGTTCCCTGTGAGCCAGAATGAACATGGAATAAACTTTCTCATCAAACTCTATAGTAGGAGCTCAGTGAGAAGAAAACATTTCCTGGGACAGGTTGGTTTGTTTTTTTTCCCTATGACACCCAAAGCAAAGATTTCTGAATTCTAAAATTTAAAATTTATGCAGACTACAAATTTTGCTTTTTAACAAAAATGTTACCATTAATATAATCCTGGTTGAAATAAAAGAGGAATAGGAAACCTGCAGTTTCCAGATTTTGCTAAATATTGTCCAGCCAGTTAATATTCAGCAATTTCTTTAAATATGGATTTAATTTCATGGCTAGATCCTTTAAAAAAATTATCTCATTATGAATAAATAATTTTGTACCATAAGTAATTTCCTCTTATGCAATTTTATGTCAGAAATCTCAGATTTACAACTCAAAGAATTGTCAGATACTAATTTCCATTCCATTTTACAAGACACAGGTAAAGTATATTAGGAGAGAAAGATTAAATGCTCAGAAGGTATTGTAGCAGAAATCTCCAGATCATGGGATGTAAAAATTAGTCTTTTCCAAAATCCTAAAAACAAAATAAAAGATAACAATGCTTTTAGAATCCATTTTTTAAATAAAATGCCTATTTTTATCATCATATGTGGTCACTCAGCATACATGTTCTTGATTCATATTTTATATTGTGTAAACATGATTTTATACACTAATCAAGATAAATGTCAAAAACAGCTTTTGGCGACTTCTTTATAAGGATCCTTTGTTTTTCTTATCATGCAGGTTTGCTTAAGCAGTGACAGCAACAGTGCAGAAGCTGCTGATCAATGGAGGGACACAATTGCTAATCCAGAGAAGGTTGTGATTAAATGGCATAACATTATTCCAGCGTGATACTGCTTTGAACAGCTCTTTTGGTTCTGATTTGGACTTGAGCCCTGAGACTTTTGCACTTATTTAAAATGATCAGCCATCAGATAACAAAGAGACAGTAAAGAAATATCTATATGGATGCATACAATATCGTCTCTGCACAAGAAAATCACAGAGGAAGCAACAGAGTTTAAAAAGGAAGCATAAGTTGGAAATCCTAGCAAAGTACATAAAAAGCCACAGTGAAAAATTAGTGGCTTGGTTATTAATTGATTGTTGATCTATAAGGCTTACATGTGAAACATTTTAATATTTATATTCTAAAACAAAAATTAATTTAAAAACTTTGTATAGATTTTAGTGAAAAATACCATAGAAGGGCTAGCCTTCAAGAAGATTTTGTATTAGTGGACAACCATGTTCCAACTATTGTTTTGCTTCTAAAAGTATTCTGTGGACACTTTATTATTTCTACCAACATGTTGAACAAGTGAGTAAGATAGGCGGGGGAGGTAGAACTAATACTTTACCATTTAAATTCTTGAAATAAACATTTTAAGATAATTTTTGAGAATAGTTGTTGTGTTGGATAGTAAATTTGAGAAACGGGCAGGGAAATAACAATTCTTTTGTTAATCAGTTCAATTTTACAGTTCTTCAGCATAAAATTTGCTTTATTGTTTTGAACAGAGAGATAGATTAATAAGAAGTGTTCCAATGATGAAATTCAGTAGAATCTGATCTCAGACTTAGAACTAACAGAGCCCCAGTATTCTGTGTTTTAGGAAAACTTAATTCACCAGTCCTTATAAAATGAAAGAAACAAAACAAAATATGCAATCATCATTCTAACCAATTATTTTGAAAAATAAGCACTTTCCCACCCTCCAGTATTTTAAGTTAACATATAAAGTGATAAAGGCCAATAGAGCTTGTATGCCAAAGAAGTCCATGGATAACTAAACTGGCACCACTTATATAGATTTGTAGAGTCCCCAGATTCTCCAGTCTGAACCATGTGAGAACAATGGCCATAATCAAGCAATAATTTCTAGAGATAAAACCTTTTTAAGGCACAAGGATCTGCATTTACTGCACACAATTCAGTGTCTTGACAACGGAGATATTTGGCAAAAAGATTGGCAGTTGAAATAGGCACTGTGCAGCAGATAAGCCATGGGGGAAAATGGATCAGTAACATCTGAAAAACCTCCATGGGGATTTGAAATGCAGCATGATTTAACTTCGTTGCCTCTTTCATTAGATTATCAGTTCACACTGAGCTTTAAATAAATAGGATTCAGTTTGCCTCAAAGCTGTTGCCATATGAACCTGGAAGGGCACGTTTAACATCAACCCTCATGCTGTTGTAATCTCAGGAGTATTTGTCAGACGAAGCTCCCAAGAAGGACATGGAACAATTCAGCCAGAGTTCAGTTCTTTATTTGCTTTCACATAGCAGACAGATTCTTGCCAGACTAAACCCTTACTAGCCCCCAGCCTTATGGATGCACCCTGAGAGATTCTAAGGAGTGGTTATCCTTACTTTCTTCCTCTGTCTCCTCTTCAGTACTGAAATGTGCTGCCTCTTGTCTTCCTTCTCTTTCTGGAATATGCTCTCTCCTTCGTGGGAGACAGTCACTTCACTATAGTCCATCACACCAACTGCCCCTCTGTGGAAACCATCTCTCACAATACCATTCCTATTTCTCATAACATGTGAAATACACAGGATACTTATATGCAATGATCAGAAATGAAACCATACATAATTCCAGCAAATGAATATTTTAAAAAATAATTAAACTTCAGAAATTCTATTTCTGCAGCCTCTGCTGAAAACGTTAGGAATTGCTACAAGCAGTGTTACACTACTTTAAAATGTACTGGTTTCAAAAATGACAAGGCTCGAATCTGAATTCTGTTTCAGTCAGACTTGGCTGATGTTGGTGATGTATGAAACATAATGACTTATGAATCAGAAAGTATAGTTGTAGAGTGATTAGCTGGAAGAATCCAGATTTTTATGAGGAAAGAGGAGAAAAAAGGCATGTGTAGAAAAGGCATTAATTAATTTTCTATGACAGCATAGAAAACCAAAGTTCAGGAGAGATGAATGAATTAAGTGAAAAAGTGATCAAACTAAAAGCCACTAAGCCACACTAAGAAAATCAAATGAAAACAATTATGGGAACATAAAACTGGAGAAGACATAGAACTGTATTTAACTCCAAAACAATCTGGAATAATTCAGGGGAAAAAACTCTTTGTAATCCTCAAAGATTATAATTAGGTAGCAAAAATTTTGCTATGTAAACAGTCCTTGCTTAACCAGTCACTGAGCAATCATTTGAAGTTACAACAGACAACACCCCAAAAAATGATTCTTCTGGCCAAAAATCTCTATTGGAATAGGTTCACTTAATGACTATCACATTTATTTAATGATCACCATGTTTGCTTAATTATTGCTGCAAAAATCAGTCATAATCACATGGTGACCCACTTAACCGCAATGGGTTGTGATTTTACAACCATTTTTGTGGCAGCTGTTAAGCAGATATGACAGTAATTCTGGGCTCAATTATGGTCGTACATTGAGGATTACCTGTATGAATTAAATATTAATTTAGTTGGATTTAAATCTGGAGAAGCAAATGAAATAGTGCTGGGTATAGCAGCTAGTCTTTCGGAAGAGCCCTGGTTCTCGGTCTCAGCAAATAAAAAGCAAATAAATGTGGCTTGCAATGCATTCAATATAGTCACTTGTACAGCTGAAAAAATGGATTGTTTAGAAGTTGAATTAGAAATTTAAGTCCAAATTTAAATATCCTGCAGTTCTTTGGTTAAGACGCTTATTAACAATGTACTTTATGTGCATCCAGTTCATGGTAAATGTGATGTTAGTCTGTCATTATAAAAATCATTTCTCTACTCTATTGCAAAATAATTGGTAAAAAGAACAATACTATCTTTTTAAGCAAAATAATCACTGAAATTAGAAGAATGAAATTATGAGCAAAATTGCTTTAACAGTCTTGGTACAGTATTTTATTTCCTCTTTTATTTTTTATAAACATTGTACATGCACATGTTATCTAGTAGGATAAATGCAGATCTTATTAGGGCTTCGTGCAATAATAACATTCTTAGGGAGCTCACGTTCAAATATCAGAATATATAGAATTTCTACTGAATTTATAGTACTGTAATACAAAAATTACCAGCTGGTTTATTATAAATGTATATGCTAATGCATATTTTTATGAATATATACAGTATGTGTGTGTTGATGCCTGAAGCATTTGTATAAATAGATTCTAGTCTGACTTTTGCCTTCTACCTGTGGTCTGATCTGTTTAGCAAAAGTCTCTAGCCAAAGCTTGCTTTTCAAATGATAAAAATATGCCTGATGAGTTTCACATGTGCACATACACATAATACATATGCACATATGAACACACACATATACAGAGAGAGAGAGAGAGAGATTATTTTACTGAACAGAACTCAAGCAAAGAGGGGGGGAAATATCTTTCTCACAGCTTCCTGATGATGGTGTGAAGCTGAGTAGAGTATCCCAGAATTTCACATTATGCAACATGCTGGGCCTCATGCCAGGACTTTGTTTAAGAAGGGTGTGAAATGAATGGACGAAGAAGCTGGTGATGCCAAATGTTAATAATGACGTCACTGTTAATCTACCTCATGAATAATCCCGGATCCTGGCACAGCTGTACAGTACACTTCAAGTCTTATTATTAACCTACATGCTATTTTTATTGACAATTAACTACATTGCTGGGGTATATTTTTGGTTAATTATTAGAAAACGAACAGAGTATATACCTTGTATGAATAGTTACAGCAATTCTGTAGGCACCTGCAATTTTTGGAGAATAGCCTGCTTTCTATAGCCTAGTTTTGTGGAACTGCTACACGTGGCTTCAAAGTAGCACCTGGCCTTAGAAATGGTCTTTCTTCTGCAGTATGCTGGACAAAGAGAACTGATACATTTTGGACCTCTTTCTAAAGTCTTCCTTTTATGTTGGCCTTTCCGTATTACTTGTTTTTATTTTAGTTTTTAAAATGATAAAATGCTTTAAAATAAAGAGTTGATTAATACAGTACTTAGTGTTGCTAAAATTAGGACCATTCTGAAAATTAAGAAGTTGAGAATTATTCCAGAAGTTTTTACATTCTAACTTGTCATTTGCTGATTGGTCACTCATCACTACATTATTATGAAGACTTGTGTCTATACATGAAGCTTGTGTTTATATGTGAACTTCCCAGGTTTGCAAGATGTCATCTGAATCATCTCTTCAGATCCCAATTAAGCTATAAGCGAATATGAACAATTTTATCTGCAGTCTCACAAATATGTGGTAGCAGTCAGTAAGAAGATCACCTTTTCTATGTTTACCCCTCTAATAAGAAACTTAAGGATGATTTACAGGCGGTGTAGTAAGAATACAGAACTAATAATATTAAAGATATAGTCATTTCTTTGATCACATTCGTTCTTTTACGATACCCCCTGCTCTGTTGTTTCTTTAACTGTTTCATTCCCTAGAGCTCCTTCGTTTTCCAAGATCTCCAAATTAGGGTAGGCCACTTGAAGGGGCAATTTCCCCCATGCTCTTCGGAAAGAATTCCAAAGCAAAACTAGAGATGTGGTAAAAAAAAAAATTTCAAACTTGGCAATGTTAAGATCAACTTAACATCAACTCCCAGAATATTTTTGTACTCTGGGAGTTGAAGTCCACACATCTGAAAGTTTCCAAGCCTGAAAAACACTGTATTAGACTGCAATAAGTGGAACAAAATCCTCTACTCTCTTCCTCAGTTGCCACTACAAAATATTTTATATTAATATGTCAGTTTTATGGATCTTTGCCCCAGTGACAGAGCATCAAGATATACAGTTAAGCATGCTGGTGAATTAAGCATTTGTGTGCAAAGAAAAGCTAACTTTAGCTTTGCTCATTTACTTCACTAAGCATCAGTTAAATGTGATACAAAGGGATTTTGTGTCAAACATTAAATCGTGGGGGGGAGGGGGCTATTAAGAAGAAATGTTGCTGTTTTAGCCATATCTGGCTAAAGTAGCCCTTAAATAATAAGACCAAACCCAGTTTTGGACATAGTATAAAAACGAATATATGTTTCTATGCTAGCAGAAACTCTGCCACTTGAAAAGTAAACTTCTAAACAAATATAAACTTGGCTTTTTGTTGAAGTTGATTACATAGGAAATGATGAATTGTTTTTAAAAAGTTCACACTGAGTTTTATTTGCTGATTTGATATCCATTTTTCTGGTTAAGTGAGACCTTTTTATTGAATGATAAAATAAAGCGATAATGAAGAATTGCTACATGACTAACTGGGTGGAGTCCCTTTAGTCCCATGCAATGACATTCATTTTTCATTGCTTTAGCCCAAACAAGACCTTTCTTTGTTTGGAACTAAAGCAAAATTTACCTGGGAATTAAAGCAAAATTCACCTGGGAACTCCACCAGGAACACTTGATAGAGTCAGTTGGCTAAGTTAAAGTAATTGCACAACATATTTCTCTTTCCCTTATGGTTTGGCTTGCAATAAACGGTGAGCAGGGCCAAGGATTACTTGCATCACCTTTATCTGCATGCTTTTTTTATGCTGACTGGATTCACACATCATTTCCTGGCTTGGAACCAAACCCATCAGGCCCAATGCACCTAGCATTTTGTCACTTATGCCAGTGGTGGGATTCTTTTTTTTTTTTTACTACCGGTTCTGTGGGCATGGCCTGGTGGGTGTGGCATGACTTGATGGGCATGGCTTGGTGGGCATGGCAGGGGGAGGATACTGCAAAAACCCCATTCCCTCCCCACCCTACTAACCTGGTTTCCAGCTCCATTCTCCTATGCAGGGCAACAAAAGAAGACCCAGCCAATCAGCTGGGACTCAGGAGGCAGAGAATAGATGGGGGCGGGACCAGTCAGAGGTAGCATTCACCAGTTCTCTGAACTACTCAAAATTTCCACTACCGGTTCTCCAGAACTGGTCAGAACCTGCTGGATTCCACCTCTGACTTGTGCTCTCTGCTCTCTAAATTTACCCATTTAATTCCAGGCATTTGAACAAAATATTTTTCTACTTGTCCAGTTCACTGCTGTAAAGCTACATTTGAAAGCCTGGTGAAAAATTATTTTCCTTTCCTTTTTTAAAATTAAACTCTGTAAATAGAATCCTTATGGCATCTTAAGCATGTGCAACATTTTTAACACCTGCAATTAGTACTTAAGGAAGATGTCTAAGATAGTGGAAAAGGGGCTTCAAATCCAGAAAGCATGCATGTCAAAGCATACAGACAAAGCTCTCTTGCAAAGGATCACTATAGAGTCAGTTGAAGGTGACTTTCGGGGCTCCCGGTCTCACCCATTCTTTGAGTCTGGGGTGGGCTTAGGACAAAAATGCATTTAGTTAAATATAATTGATACTACTATTCATAATCTTTTTCTGTAAGCCTAAACATTAGACACAGATCAGTGGTGGGATTCAAAATTTTTTACTACCAGTTCTATGGGTGTGGCTTGGTGGGTGTGGTTTGGTGGGTGTGGCTTGGTGGGTGTGGCAGGGGAAGGATACTGCAAAATTTCCATTCCCTCCCCACTCCAGGGGGAAGGTTACTGCAAAATCCTTCCCTCCACACCCCACTAACCTGCTTTCCAGCTCTGTTCTCCTGTGCAGAGCAACAAAGAAGACTCAGCCAATCAGCTGGGACTCAGGAGGCAGAGAATAGAGGGGGGCGGGGCCAGTCAGAGGTGGAATTTGCTGGTTCTCCGAATTACTCAAAATTTCCACTACTGGTTTTCCAGAACTAATCAGAACCTGCTGAATACCACCTCTGACACAGATAGTTTATTTATATCCTTTCATTTGTTTTAATTTATATCCCACTTTTTCTTTAAGAGTTCAAGGAAGTTTATTTCCATATTGTTGCCAGAATAAATTACCAGGAATTGACTTTCACTATAAATATAGTTTATTTACTTTACTGCCCTATAAAGCAAACAGCTTTTCAAAATGAGCTCTGCCAATTTATATTTAGGAATTATATTCTGCAAGGAGACTTTTCTCATGCAATCTTCTGCTTCCACTTGAAATCATTCTGAAAATCAACTGTCTGGATGTAGGTCATTGTTTAATAGTCCTCAATTTACGACAACAATTGAACCCAAAATTTCTACTGCTAAGTAGGACAGTTGTTAAGTGAGTTTTGTCCCATTTTATGACCTTTCTTGCCATAGTTCTTAAGGGAATCACTGCGGTTGTTAAGTTAGTAACACTAGTAGCTTCCCAATTGACTTTGCTTGTCCAAAGGTCGGAAAAACATGAACATGTGACCCTGGGGACAATGCAACCGTCATAAATAGTTGACCGTTGCCAAGTGTCCACATTTTGATCATCTGACCACAGGGATGCTTTCATACATGTGAAAAATGATCATAAGTCCCTTTTGTGTTGTTATAACTTTAAATGAATGGTTGTAAGTCAAGGGCTAGCTGTAGTTTGATTTGCTCATGTAACATGATGGCTGCAAGAAAAACTGAATCCTTCTAACTGCCTTTTTGAATATTCAAATGTAAGGATCAGTTGACTGGCTCTTTCAAAGGCCCTACGTGGAGGGGGAGGAGTTAGAACTAGGCAAAAGAGCAAGGCAGAAGACCCCAGGAAGCAGAGAAAGGTAACTATTTGCCCTAGCCCTATGATTCTCACGTACACTTAACTACAATTCCCATCATTAATTTCACCAGCCAGTTGTTAAAACACTTCTGCCTTTCATAAGGTATACAATGACAAGGTAGATGAGAGATCTACTAGATAATTCTTTTGTTAACAAAGCTGCATCTCATTTAATCTCTCCTATTAGTAAAGTCAGTCCTGGCCAAGTTAGGTAAGATTTATCTATTTCATACCTTATTTATTGCTTGTAGCCCAATGTGTTTAGTCCAGGACATGTGACTCCTTATTTATATGACACCCTCACTTCAGTAATTCTAGGCAGTTCACATATTAAGGTTAAGGTTTAGACAGCAAGATAGATAAAGCAACATAGATAACACACTAAGAACAAATACATATATTGCTCCTTGCGGGGGGGGGTGGATGAGTGAAAAAAGCAAAAAACAAGAACTAAAAGAGAGAATTTTAGGCACAGAATACCATCAGGGAGCAAATCATCACACCCAACCCCAGGAAAGAGCCATCAGAGGGATGCTATTCCACAGTCACAGCTGCAGAGAAAGCACTTCTCCCCTTCTCATCTGTTTCCAGGACAATGACATCTGTCTGGGTCCTTGAAAAAATATCCCAAAATGTATAGTTGGGGGGAAATCTATTTACTACATCATTGCTGCTTTGCAGTAAGTAACAAGGGTGGTTTTGTTTCCTCCAAAACCTGGTTCTGTAAGTCTAGTACTTTGCTTTTACTTATGAGAGAATTACAGACATTCACCAGTAGTAGGAAAAAAATGGAACGTCAGTGGGGTGTGGTAGACAAGGTGCAATGCTATAATCCAATGGTCCCCAACCTTTCCAGCTCAGTGGACCAGTGGCAGTGGCGGGGGGGAAAGCGGGTGGTTTGGGGCGTGTGCCCACCATTTGCACAAATGGAGCTTTGTGTGCTTGTGTGCTCAGCTGTCACTTGCATGGCTTGGTTCCCAATGGGCTGCAACCTGGTCCTGGGCTGCAGACTGGGGTTAGGGACAATTGAGTATGGCTTTGAAGGCCCAAACTAGTCATTCTCTAGCATCCTCTACATTAAACAGAAGGCAAGTCTTGCTGACTAGACTTGGTGTGGACAGGTATACCAGTAACTGTCTTTTTCTTTTATGGATTGCCCCCTTCTCACTAATCCCTATTCTTTTTCCAAATATTTATACACTTTGGAACCCACTCCTACACTTTCTTGTTTGACACTAGCAGACCCTTTCTTTCTTTTTTTCCTTCCTTCCTTCCTTCCTTCCTTCCTTCCTTCCTTCCTTCCTTCCTTCCTTCCTTCCTTCCTTCCTTCCTTCCTTCCTTCCTTCCTTCCTTTTTCTTCTTCCTTCCTTTCTCTTTCTTTTTTCTTTCCTCTCTCTCATCTATTTATATATCTATCTTTCTATCTATCTTTCTATCTATCATCTATCCATCTTTTCTCTTATATTGTACTACTGTTGCCTTGATGCTACAAAGATTAAGTGAAAAGAACACATTGTTCCTTTGTTAGGTCCATAATACTTTTGTGGCAATGAAAAGCTGATGGTTCAGCTTCATGGAAGCAAAGAGATAGTATTCATTGAAATGTTGTAGCTTGATTCCAACATGCCTAAATTGTAGTTTAAAGATTTAAAAAGTGGGGAAGGGAACTATTGTAATATAAGAGGGCATTGGGTCAGAAGGAGAGGAGAATGTGCTTCTACCAGCCTAAGCAGAAATCAAAAACAAGATGTTTGCAGGAGATATAAAGTTAACCTGGAGGAAGGCTAGGAGAACTGGTGGGGAAACCAGAATAGCCAGAGGATTTTATTGGATTCAGTGATCCACTGGATTTTTTTTAAAGGAAACTACTTATCTTCTGAGGACAGCACAGGGCTAAACAGCTATCTAAGGTATCAACCAGCCATTGGAACAAGGGATAACGCAAGAGTGGGATGCAGCACAGCAAATATATCTATATGGTTGGAAAGAACAAGGTGACGTACCCAGCAGCACGATGAAGTGCCATAAAATGCACATAAAAATAGATGCAGCTGGGATCGTACTGTTGGGGCTACTACCATCTTGACTTTATTTGACCATGTCTGGAAGAGAAATAGCTTTGGTATAATTTCACATTCACATTTTCTTTTATTTCCTTATTTCACAGATGGAGCTGCTATGGCTTTATATTTTGCTTGGACCCATTTTGAAACTTTCTTCAGGCCTTTCCTACAATAAAAAAGGCAAGTTGTGATTTCAAATACATTCATTCCTGATTGTTAGAATGATCAAAAGGAGAAGATGGACACTCAGGCTAGGGAATTTGCCCGTTTCTCTCTTTCTTTGCCTGTTTATGCCATCTCTGGACAACTGCATAACTGGATAGAAGCATTCCTGTCAAACAGACAACAAGTGGTCAAAATTGGAAGTGTCCTATCAAATTCTGTACCTTTCAATAGTGGTGTCCCCCAAGGCAGTGTTCTAGGACCAACTCTTTTCATACTCTACATAAATGACCTCTGTGATCATATTAAGAGCAACTGCGTTCTCTTCGCTGATGATGTAAGGCTGTTCAATACCACAGACAATACTGCTACCCTTCAAAAATATCTTGACTATGGATCAGAATGGTCAAACAAATGGCAGCTTCAAATCTCAACAAATAAATGCTCTGTCTTACATATTGGCAAAAAAAAATCAGAAAATAAAATACAAGCTGAATAGTCACGACCTTGTTGATGATCCAAGCTCTGTAATACTCATCTCTAATGATCTAAGTGCTAGAGCCCACTGTAACTACATAGCCAAAAAGGCATTAAGAGTTGTTAACCTAATCCTACGTAGCTTATTCTCTGGTAACATCACACTACTAACTAGAGCATACAAAAACATTTGCTAGACCAATACTCGAATACAGCTCATCAGTCTGGAACCCACATTACACATCTGATATTAGCACAGTTGAGAAAGTCCAGAAATATTTAACAAGAGGAGTTTTCTACTCCTCTACTCGTTGTAGAATACCTTATGCCACCAAACTTGAAATTCTAGACCTAGAAAACCTTTAATTATGCTGTCTTCGGTCTGATCCAAGTATGGTACATAAAATCATACATTACAATGACTTACCTGTCAATGAATACTTCAGCGTCAACCATAACAATACAAGAACACACAATAGATACAAACTCAAGGTTAACCACACCAAACTTGATTGCAAGAAATACAACTTAAGCAACAGAGTGGCCAATGTTTGGAATACTCTACCTGACTCTGTGGTTTCTTCCCCAAACCCCCCAAATTTTAACCTTAGACTGTCTACTATTGACCTCACCCCTTTCCTAAGAGGTCTGTAGGGGGCGTGCATAAATGCCCCAATGTGCCTAACGTCCCTGTCCTATTGTTTCTTTTATTTTTCTTATATGTACCCATTTCATGTATTCATAACTATGTATATACTTATACCTATTATCTTGTAAGTGATTGACAAATCAAAATAAAAAATAAATAAATAGGAAGACTCCTGCTGGCTTTTTTATGCTGTTTTGTGCAGTCCTGGACAGCTGCAATGGCCATCAATCATATTCCTGACACCACAAGAAAATTTTGCTTTAAATGACAGCTGTAATCATGCTTGTTTTGTTTCATAATGGATTCTGTTTTAGTTGTTGTAATGTCCTTGCTTTAATATGAGATTTTGTTCTCTCATTGGCTTTGTCAATGTTGATTGTTTTTGTTTTGTTTGATTTCAGATGACTTTGTAGTCCAGAGCCTTTTGCTCTGTTCTGTTTTCCCCCAGTTCCATTTTCCATAGTTATATTCTTTGCAACATTATGACCTCAGACTATCCTTCTTTAAATGATCTCACTCTGCCATCTTCCATCCTTGTATAGCTAAAATTCAATGCAGTGAATTTTAGCTATACGAGAAACAATACACAAATATTGATATTATAGTAAGAGTTATCTATGTACATATGTGATTCCAGGAATTAGAATAAATCCATCTGTGGCACAAATACTAATTGATATGGTATGCATCATTCACCACAAGGGCATCCTCAGCTTCCTGACTAGACTTCTAGCAAATCCAGGCAGCAAAAATTCAGATGAACACTGTATCCTGGCAAAGAACACATGACTGCCATCTAGTGGTTTTCCAGGTTTCTGCAGCCCAAATCTGACACTCTTACTGTGTACATCCTGGAAAAGTTTTGACTATCTTGCAGATATAGCTATTGAAAATTTCAGAATAAGACATACAGTATTAGATGTTATGATGGTAATCTATCTATTCTATGAATTCATTATGTGGAGCCTGTTGTAGCCAGAACTGAAATAAATTAATATTAATTGACCTCAGTCATATATATATATATCAGAGCAATCATTCTTGCACCACTGTTTCATTAGAGAAGGATATCAACAATCCAATTCTAGCCCAGTGCAAAATTTGTTATTATTCATTAAGATGGTAGTTGTTCTTTAAATTAAATTAAATTCTTTAAATTAAAAGAATACCGTCTCTTCTTGCAATTGTATGGTATATGAAACTTCTGTAAGAAAATTAAGCATTTGATATGGCCCCAAAAAAGGAGCAAGGAGGCAATTTATATAAATTAATTTTTACTACAAGCCAAGATATATTAACAGTAGACAACATGGAGAATGTTTTGTTCTTCTTTCTTTCTTTCTTTTTCTTCCTTCCTTCCTTCCTTCCTTCCTTTCTTCCTTCCTTCCTTCCTTCCTGCCTGCCTGCCTGCCTGCCTGCCTGCATTTCTCCATCTCTCACCCATTACTTTGAACTTTTACTCTGTTTCTCTTTCATTTATATTACATATCATTCATCATGGATGTAGAGTCTAAGTTTCACTGGCTGCATACTGCTTGCCCAAATCTTGAGCATTCTTCCTAGAATGTATGCATAATGATATTAGAATTAGTAACATGACACAAGAGGAAAAATACTACAGTCACTTCATTATATTAATTACATTTAATTTCATTTTAGTTAGATTAAAATGTGGTTTTTATCCTACTACTTCTAGTCATAGGTATACATGAGCAAAGACCAGATGTAGCCTTTACCCCATGAAGTTTGTACATCATTGGTATAAATAAACATGTTTAGAGATGATTTAATACTTCTGTATTTTCTCTCAGAGGTGTCCACTTCAAGTTTTGCCTGCTACACAGATACTTTCACAAAAGATACTGCAAAGTCTAAAGCAGTCAAACTGTATCTTCCATGGAGGAGCTTAGTAAGTTTCCCATTCAGTTTTATATATTGTACAGAAACTTAAATTATGGCAATTAACAATAACTTAAAAAGAAAAGTAAATAGGTTTACCAAATCTCTGTTTCACAGACTTCATAAACCACAGGCAAAATGCTATTTTACTCAAACACCATTCCATAGAGGCACCATTATACAGTTGGTTGTAACCGATCCACCCCTTTTCCCCCATAAGTCCATTAAATTAAGGGTTTCTTCTTTGTATGAAAGAAAATGTGTTATTTCTATAAAATTATTATTTTGTAGTTATTTCTATAAAATTCAGCTTGACTAGTTCTGTACAAGTACTTTGAATAAGAAACATCCCCAGATATAAAGAATAGGGTTTTTTTTTACTTGCTTAGTGAATTTTCTAAATCTGTGAAAGTATAGAAAGGATATGACAAATAAAATGTAAATTAAAGAAATGCTCTCAGCTATCAATTTTGATCTAGTGGCCAAGGCAACAGTCGAGAAACCTGGAGATTGTCAGTTCTACTCCTGCCTTAAGCATGAAAGCTGCCTGGTGATCTTGGACCAGTCACTCTCTTTCATCCCAAATCACCTCACAGGGTTGTTGTGAGGAAAATAGGAGGAGGGAATATTAGGTATGCTCACCACTTTGAGTTATTTATAAATAATAATAAAGACAAAATTTTAAAAAATCTTTAAAAGGAGATCAAAAGTAGTAATCATATTGCCCACTCTTTCCACATGTACTGTGATAACCTGGGGTATGGCACAAAGATAACAAAGTCACAAAAATAGATAAATTTCCTTTAATATCTCCAACTTGGCTCCCAATGTCCAGTTATCCTCGGCTGGAGATCAAACTCTTCCAAAAACAGTCTAGAAAGGGAAGAAATGCAGTCCGAACCCAAAGTATAGATAAATTAGAAATAAAAAAACCAACACAAACCACGCTGAAGTAATTAACATGACTGGCCAGGATAATAAACTGCCGACTTCCAAATGATAATGAAGCACGCACAATTGGGAGGACACCAAAACCCAGATAAGCCTCGACAAAGATAATGCATGCTTTGCTTCCAGCAAGGTGCTGTGTGCAAACGCCCTTTTTTATATCCTGTTCTCCCAGCTGCAACTAATGAAAGGGATCAGGCCCCCTTTCTCTACTGTAAGCCATGAGGGGGGTGGCCTTGAGTCTTCCTCCAAAGGCCCAGCTGGACTGTGCCCTTCCCCCCTTTCTTCCACCACCACCGGAGCCACATTCCCACTCCCTGTCAGCTGCTCAATCTCCCCCTCAGAATCAGACTCCAATGAGGGTATGACATGTACCATTTTCCATTTTGTTGGAACTGAGGACCCTTTATTCTGCCATTTCACACTGTGTTTTCAAAGGGAAAGCATTCACTTCCTGCCTACAGCAACAAGGGGAAAACAGGGATCTTAAACAGGATGCAGGAGACAGAGTTGTGGAGATGTGGGCTGTGATTCCTAATGTATTGACGCATAAGAAAAACATTCAGAAAAAAACATCTGCAGCATTTGCCGCAGTAAATTTTCATCCAGGGTTGACAGCTAATCCCAAACATATAACAATATGTATTAATGGCAATAGGCCTAGGAAGAACCATTTCTCTTTGTAAGACAAGGATTTAGAGCAGCTAAGATCCCACTTTCTGCAAATTGAATTGCTGACATCAGTAACTTCACTCATTGTGAATGTTGAAGTCTGTTATTATTATTACTGTTATTATAGTGGACTTGGCATTTTTATCAATCTATTTGAATCATTCCCAAAAACCTGAGATAGAAAAATGTGGTTGTTTAATGGTGTTAGAGGCAGCATCACAAGATATAAGTTGTTCCAAGTAAAGTTGCATTTTGCAATTGACTGATGGTGATTTTGTAAATGCTGATGGTATTCAAATAGTGCTCCAGATGTTTTGAGATTCTACCCAAGGCATCTATTATCATCAGCATTATCTTTGCTTTCTTTTTCACAGTCATGATATTTGTTAGTCTTTGTATTTTGTGATTTTTCTCCAGTTGTTTCTCTTCTCTTCTGCTGTCTATTATTGTTATTAGAAGTAATGTCCCACCTTGTTTATATTCGCTTAACTCAAGTCTAGAGAAGTAGCCAGCAAGAATAGGGAAAAGACTTATGACACTTATTTTGCCCATTGTGGGATAAAATTCCTGTAAAGATTAGAAAATAGTTTCCTTTTTAAAAAAAACAAAAATACAACTTTGCAACTATAAGGCTTTCCAAATATGCACTTTTCCACTAGACAGAACACTGTTGGGACACAATTTATATGCAGCCATTGGCCAAGATAGAGCCATTTCCATGGAAGAAGAAGGCGACAAACAAAAAATAATCCTCCCTGTTACCTCATTTACTGTTATGTCGGGTAGATCGGTTCAGATTGAGAGGCGAAACTCGGGAGTGAACATTCAGCTCTTTATTGTGAAGGTAGGAATGGAGCAGTATAGGCTTGCGAGCCACTTGGCTTTATACAGCCGGCCGGCGGCTTGGCGGCCAATGGCAGCGCTTTGAATCTCCTGCAATCGGCTCGGCCAATCGCAGTAGATTCTTAGCACTCCAATCACAGGAGTTCAGTCAGCCAATCACGTTGCGGTCCGAGTGGACCAATCGGAATGCGAGTCTTCAAGAATGTTAATACAGAACACCCCTCCCCTCATGGTTTCGTCCGACGCAGCGTGGTGACGTAGTCGCGCAGGTAGGCGGGGCTCCGTACCTGCATGGTTGACCTGCGCGGCTCAGTCTGTGTGTGATCGTCAACCGGTTCGGACGGGCTCCGCGTCGCTCTCAATCCTTCTGATGGAACCGCCTGGAAGGGTGAGCTGGGCCTGTCGCTGCAGCTCCCACCCGGACTACCAGGGCGGTCGAGCTGCAGTTCCTGTTGCTCCCGCCTGGTCTTTCTGGGCTGGTTGAGCTGGCTTGGCTGTACCTTCCAGGTGAAGCTCTCGTCTGCGACAGCTCGAGGTCTGCTGGTGAGTATGGTTGGTTTATTTGGACGTTGCTATCTTTTGGTGGGGGGTGTTCAGCTTGCGTTTGGGGGTGTACCACTGGCGTTTCCGGCCTTTTGTTGTTTCCCTGCTTGGTTGTTGTGGCTCCCCCTCCCTCTCTGCTTTCTGTGGTTGTTGTTGTCGAGGCGTCAGGGGTGTTGGCGGCTAGCCTAGACCCGTAGCTGGTCGATGTGCCGCTTCCAGCTTCTTCCATCCGTGGTTTGGAGTCTGTATGACCGGGGGCCGGTTACCTGTGTTATTTGCACGGGTACCCAGAGTGGGTCTCCCGTGAAGTTCTTTGCGTAGACTGTGTCCCCGATGTTGAATGCCCGGTGCCGGCTGGAGGAATCTGGGGGTTTCTCCGGGTTGTAGGTGGGGTGTAGCCAGTCCAGCAGGGACCTCAATTTCCTGCCCATCAGTAGTTCCGCTGGGCTTTTGTTTGTGATCGTGCTGGGCATAATATGCTGTATGAGTAGCATGCTGTTTATCTTTTCTTGAATGTCGCCAGTTTCAATTTTCTGGATGTTTTTCTTTGTGTATTGCACCATCTGTTCCGCCCGTCCATTCGCCGCCGGGTGAGCCGTCGAGGTTAGGGCGTGTCTGATGCCCCGCTCGGCCAGGTATCTTTCAAATGCCAGTGCCATGAACTGCGGGCCATTATCCGACACTAAGACATCTGGCAACCCATGTGTCGCAAAGAGTCTGTTAAGCTTATCGATGACCGCTTCTGTTGTTGTTGTCCTCATGGTGCTTACCTCCAGCCAGTTGGAGTAGGTGTCCACGGTGATGAGTTATGTATGCCTCTTGGTCGGCCCGGCGAAGTCTATGTGTATTCGCGACCACGGTCCTCTGGGGGTTTCCCATTCCAGGACTGGAGCGGCAGGGGGTGGTGGATCTCGTCTCTTGGCACCTGTTGCACCCGGCGACCCATGTCTCGATTTGCTTGTCCATCCCTGGCCACCAAGCGTAACTTCTGGCCAGGGCTTTCATCTTGACCACGCCAGGGTGCCCCTCGTGTAGCATTGCCAGTACCCTTTTCTGTAGTGTCTCTGGTATAACTACCTGGTCTCCCCAGAGTATGCACCCTTTTTGTGTGAACAGCCTGGTTTGCCGGTTCCTGAAGGCTTTGAACTGTTCGCTGCCCTCATCTTCCGACCACCCCCACTCTACCCAGCTCAATACCCGCACCAGCCGTTTGTCTTTATTTGTTTCTCGGGCAATGTCTGGCGCGGTTAAGAGCGGGCTGGGTAGAGTCTCTATTTGCAGGGTCGTTGTCATGGGCGCAGGGTCGTCATCTAAGTCTGGTAGGGGTGACCGGCTTAGTGCGTCTGCGTGCAGGATATTCTTGCCGGGTCGGTGTGACAGTTCATATGAGTAAGCGGCAAGGAACTCGGACCACCTTGTCATCCGGGGTGACAGGATGTTTGGGGTGGCCTTGTTCCCTGCCAGTATTCCGAGTAAGGGTTTGTAGTCCGTAATGATTGAAAAGGTCCTACCGTAAAGGTACTCGTGGAACCTTTTCACTCTGGAGACGATGGCGAGGGCTTCTTTGTCCAGCTGGCTGTAATTTCTCTCCGGTCTGGTCAGTGTTCTCGAGAAGAAGGCGATGGGTGCTTCCTTCCCGTTGGGTAGGGTGTGACTGAGGACTGCTCCGATGCCGAAGGGTGACGCGTCGCATGTTACCGTTAGCGGCAGGGTCTCGCTATACTGGATCAGGACCACGTCTGATGTTAGCAGGTTTTTTGTCTGTTGGAATGCAGTCTCCTACTGCTTCCCCCAGGTCCAGGTGGCTGCTTTATCGAGTAGCCGGTGCAGGGGTTCCGCCACAGTCGCCTTCTGGGGTAGGAAAACATTGTAAAAGTTAAGCAGTCCCAAGAACGCCTGTAGTTCCGCCTTGTTTGTCGGTGTGGGGGCTTCCTTGATGGCTCTGAGTTTCTTTCCGGTTGGGTGGATTCCATGCCGGTCTAGGAGGTACCCCAGGAATTCGACCCTCTCGGTGTAGAGTTGGCATTTGTTTTTTTTTACTTTAAGGCTGGCGTCTTTGAATTTTTTCAGCACCGCCCTTAAACGGGTTTCCAATTGTTCCTTGTTGGCGGCTGCGACCAGCACATCATCAAAGTAGGGGACCACTCCTTTTATTCCCTGGAGCAGTCTCTCCATGAGGCTTTGGAAGACTCCTGGGGCGATGCTGACTCCGAATTGGATTCGGTTGCATCGGAAGGCCCCCCGGTGTGTGACAATCGTTTGCGCTTCGGCTGTCTCGGCATCGACCGGCAGTTGCTGGTAGGCTTGCGCCAGGTCGAGTTTTGCGAAGACCCGGCCTCCCCCCAGTGAGTGCAGAAGGTGCTGTACTACTGGGACGGGGTAGGCGCTTTGCTGTAGCGCGTGGTTGAGGGTGGCCTTATAGTCACCGCAGATTCTTATGGAGCCATCGGGTTTGATGGGGGTGACTATGGGCGTTTCCCAGTGGGCATGGTCAATTGGCTCTAAAACCCCTTGTGTGACGAGCTTGTCTAGTTGTTCGTCGATTTTCAGTTTGAGCACGAATGGCACTCGCCGTGGTTTGAGGCGGATCGGGGCGATGTTAGGGTTAAGGTTGAAGGAGATAGGGGCCCCTCGGTACTTGCCTAGAAAGTCATCGAAGACCTCCTGGAAGTCCCTCACGAGTGTCGCTTCCCAGTCAGCCTCATCTGTGTGGTGGATGCCCATCACTTCTATTCCCAGCGGGGAGAACCATTGCAGGCCGAGCAAGCTGGGGCGGTCCTTGTCTACGACTGTGAGTGGCAATACCTCGGTGTGGTTTTTGAAGGTGACTTTAAAGTGTCCGATGCCGGCCACAGGGATGCGGTTTCCCTGGTAGTCCTTCAGGATTAGTTTTGGGTCGTCTAGCTCGTGGCGGCGGATGGTTGGCACTAGGCGCTTGATTGTGCGCCAAGAGATCATGGAGAAGTAGGACCCAGAGTCCACTTCCATCTCGCAGGGCTGGTCTTCGATGCTCACCTCCACGTGTACTTTTCGGGCGTCCATGGTCGATGAGTGGCTGATGACAACCATCTGGTGGGTTTCTTCACGCCGCTGTGCTTCGCTGAGTCGTCTGTTGCGGCCGTCGTGGCTCCATCGGCTCTCGGTTTGGCGGTCTCAGTTTCTGGGGGGGGGTGCCATCTCGTCGTCAGGGGCTGCTGCCTCGTCGTTGTGGGCTGTAGTTTTTCTTGTTCCGGCAACCTTGGCGATGTGCCCCCGCTTCTCGCAATGCCAGCAGATGGTGTCGAGGAAACGGCATTCGGAGCGGGGGTGGTCGCCGCCGCAGCCGGCGCAGTGGAATCCCGACTTACGTCCCCTCCAGTCCTGCCGGTTGCGCTCAGCCTGTAGCTGGTGAATCTCCTCTTCCTCGTCATCGGTGTCGGATTGGGGGTCGATGTCGCCGTGATGTGTGGTTGTTTCTCGGCGGCTGGCTTCTCCGGGCCTCGCTGGTGCTGGGGTCGCTTTGTTGCTTGGTGGTCGTTCAGTTGTGTTCGCCTGCCGCATCCGGGCTGCCGATTGGCGGGTGGCCTCGGCTGCAGTTGCCTTGGCGAGGGCGTCGGCGAGGGAGATGTCGCCCTTGGCCATCAGCCGGCTCTGCAGTATGGGGTTTCTGAGTCCGATGATGACTCAGTCACGTAACACCTCTTCCAGGTCGGCAAACCCGCATAGACCCCCTAGGTTCCTTAGCTGGGCCACAAAATCGCCTATGGTTTCGCTCTCGCGCTGATCTCGCTGGTAGAAGTCGTGCCTACGGATGAGTATGGGCACGGCAGGGGCATAATGGAGGCGCAAGATGGGCTCGAGGTCAGCCCAGTCCATTTCCTTTACATCATCAGGCTTTGCCAACGCCTTGGCCCTCTTGAATACCACAGTGGGGGCCACAGTGCATCAGGAACACGGCTCGTTTTCTCTGCCCATTGGCATCCTTGAGATTGCTGCATTCCAGGAACATCTGGAAGCGATCGGTGTACGATTCCCAGTCCTCGGTGGCTGGGTCGAATGGAACGGGTGGCGGGGTGCTGCTGGCCATTTTGTGGGTCGTTGCGCGCTGTTTGCCACGTGCTGGTTGGTTCCTTGCCTCACAATCCCACCTTCGTCGCCAGTGTTATGTCGGGTAGATCGGTTCTCATTGAGAGGCGAGACTCGGGAGTGAACATTCAGCTCTTTATTGTGAGGATAGGAATGGAGCGGTATAGGCTTGCGAGCTGCTTGGCTTTATACAGCCGGCCTGTGGCTCAGCGGCCAATGGCAGCGCTTTGAATCTCCCGCGATCGGCTCGGCCAATCGCAGTAGATTCTTAGCGCTCCAATCACAGGAGTTCAGTCAGCCAATCACGTTGCAGTCTGAGTGGACCAATCGGAATGCGAGTCATCAAGAATGTTAATACAGGACATTTACAGTGTCATTTAAGTACCACCCTTAAGTACTGGAGAGAGTTCTCACAAAAATGTATGGGAAATTTGGTTTATATTTATTTAAAGGAAGCTTTCTGAATGTGATTCTTTCAGGTTTCTTTGAGTTCTAGGGTCCCATAGCTTTATTTCCACATAGGTCAGGAAGCTGACAGCTGGTTGTCTATTATCTGCTTGAAAAATCCAATGAAGGAAAATCTAATGCCTCACTAGGTAATTGGTTTCATTGTCAATGGATTGGCAATTTTATTTAATATTTTAAATATGCTCAATGCTATGGTTGGGCAATATGGCTTTGTGTATATTTTTTTTCTTATTTGTTGTCCTTCTCATCTAAAAGAAAATCAACTGCCATTTGTATAATATTGATGAAGAGGATACCAAGGAGAACAGAAGAAAAAATCTACTGCTCTATTCTTCAGGAGGTCTTGCTCCCAGCATACAGATCTTCAATAGCACCTACTCAAAAGTCTTCTTCTTCAAAACGACTCAGGTAAATAAAATGACTGGGGAAGGTAAATTGTTCAGTGGGAGATAATAGAATGGGCAAGGTTAGATTCCTTTCCTGATATATTCAGTTAGATTCAAGTGGCAAATGATTGAAAGATGTGGAGACAGGGACTGCCGGTAGTATGAGGCAAGAATAGATTAAATGTTAAAATAGTCAGATGTGGTGCACAGCAGCAACTTGTCCTTCTATTATATTGCACAGAAACCAGCAATCTTTTCAGATGATGGGCACTATTGTCTGATTTTACATCTTACAACAGGTGCTACAAAAATTTACAACATTTCTAAAATGTTTTTTTCTAAAACTTTTTTTCAATGAATTTGCAGTTGTCGTGCAAAAATAGTGATTTTACAAGACTTAAGTCCTTTTTAAACCACTAACGTTATATAAGTTTTGGCAGTCTCATGGAATTTCCACCATTTTTTAAAACAAGTTATCTTTTTAATTTAATTTTGGCTTCCTTTAAGGGGATCACGTGTGCCATGATTCCTGCAAAAATGGGACTACCAGATATCACAGTGGTTAGAAGATTTGAATAAAACTGATCTTTGTAAAGGAAAAAGTTGAGATTATAACATTGCTCAGGCTGAAAGTAGAGTACATTGTAGTTGAACGGAGAAGGCATATTGTGACCTCTGTACCTGATAATATTAAATTTCAAGCAAATACACATGCAACATATATGTGTCTGTGTCTTTGTACATGTTACATTCATGGAGATTGATACTACTTCCAGGATCAGATCTCAGTCATCAATTACTGTGAACTACAGCAAGCTTATGGTTACCTATTATAACCAAGTCTTTCTTGGGAGAAAAGACTGCTGAATTGGGCAGAACTGTAGTTTGCTTTGGTATAATTTGCACTAATTTGAATTAAAATATTTACTTTATTTATGTATTAAAGATTAAAACTGCCCATTTCCCCTATAAGGTGACTTAAATTAAATGTTCATTTTTGAAATGACAGAATGTTATTTTAGTTTGATATTTCTATAATACATACTCATTTGTTTTCTTGGCCATAAGTGGATTGTCACTGTTTTCCAGGGGTGGAATCAGACAGGGTTAACTACCGGTTCAGTGATTTACAATGTGTTTCCTGCCTATGTGCAGAGAAGCAGCCTTTCAAAAAGCACTTTTTTCCTGCTTTTTAAACTGACACGGCAGCTGAAGTTGAAAAAGCAGGAAATAAAGGTCAGGTAAGAACCCGGGTGAGTGGGCGGGCAAAAACATCAGCAGACATAGAACCAGTTCTATGTCTGCTGCTCTTCAGACCTACCGGTTCTACAGAGGTAGACAGAACCAGTAGAAACCCACGCCTGCTGTTTTCTTCCAGTATGTTTACTAAATCTACACCTAGTTTATATTTAGTATATAACTTTGGCGGTTCTTTGTAGTCTTCGATCTGAATACTAATCATTGACCTTATGTAGTTCTTGCAAGATATAAATATAAATAAAAAATTTGCATTTTTCTGTTTCTAATTTTTCCCAAGGAGCTCATAACCTATTCAAGAGCAGTTTATCCCCACCTAAGCATCAAGCAATAAATTTGATTAAAAGATTGGTTCATGTATAAATGACTATAGCTGTTTAAAAATCTGAAAGTCTTTTTCTGACATAATTTCTAAAGGGAGAAGAAGACGAAGAAGTGGATTCATGGTCTATTGATATCCCTAGAGAAAAGATTACATATAATACCGGTGAGAGATTGTTATAATAGCCTGTTTCTTCTAATGGGATTATTGCTGCTTTCTTAGTTTAATTTGGACCAGTGCTCCCGTAGTGTGATCTTTTCCATTTATTTTATTATGTCATATTAACCATAAACAATATAAAATGATAAATATAAATGTAAATGCTAATATAAATAAGAAAATGACTTGAACCTCCAAATATGAAAACATACTCATCACTGAAAAATCCACTGAATAAGTCCATTGAAAATGCCTGGGTGTATCATATACTAAAGAAAGACGTTAATATTGCACTTAGATGTTCATAGGAATTATACTGATTTTCTGTTTCCTGTTTGACTAGATATTGCTCCAATAGAGGAATGGTTTGTAAAATTCAATATGCATCATGGGCTAGGTATGTTTACCACTAAAGGAACATTATTGGATATAATGCGAGGTAAGTTATAGCTACATTCCAGGAAAATTACTTGTAGTAGCTACATTAAGTTCAAAGCTTTCTGAAAGTGTTCAGATATTAAATGGTGGTCATCTGAATGGCTAAGACACTATGTTCATAAGGAAAGATTTGTTTGCTGGCAGCTGAGATAGATTTTCAAGTTACTTTAATTCCTGGAATTTAGGACAAATAAATCCAAAATCAAATATGAAGGACAGATAGCATTGCTTTGTTTTTTTTTAATGGCATTATTCTCCAGGAAGTATTGGAATTTAGATACTAGATACATAGTATTTAGTATTTGGCTCATAATAATGGGGCTGTAAATATATTTTCATTCCTTTTAACAATGAAAATCTGTATTTTCATTCTCTATCTGTATTTTATAGTAAAGTTACAAAACTGTGCAGAATACACATTTTTTACATATTAACCTCACTGTCTCATATTTTACAGAGCCAATTCTTCAGTGGCTTTTTAGACTTGGTATTTACGTAGATATTACGAAATCTATATCTGAGATAACAGATTTGAAAATAACAAAGAGTCCTTGTGCAAGTGATGTAGCAATAATTGGTGTGATTTATAAAAATCACGATAAAGGTAAGTGCAGCATCTTGGAACTAAGTCTTGATAAGTGTTACATAGCTATAACCACCAACAATGATAGATTTGCCAAAATAGATTTGCCATCTATTTGATGATAGATGACAATAAGGTCATCTAATATATGTGTACTCAGAACTAAATGCCACTACATGTTCCCATTCATACAGATAGTTCTCGACTTATGACCACAATTTAGGTTACTAAGCGAGACAGTTGTTAAGTGAATTTTGCCCCATTTTACAACCTTTCTTGCCACGGTTATTAATTGAATCACTGCAATTGTTAAGTTAGTCACACGTTTGTACAGTGTTACTGTACAACTTCCCCATTGATTTTGCTTGTCAGAAGGTCTCCAAAGAAGACTGCATGACCCCAGGGTACTGCAACCATCATAAATGCGAGTCAATTACCAGGCGTCTGAATTTTGATCACGTGACCATGCTGCAATGGTCGTAAGTGTGAAAAATGGCCACTTTTTTTAGTTCTGTTGTAACTTTGAACAGTCATTAAATGAACTGTTGTCAGTCGAGAACTATCTGTGCTTATTTAGGAATAAGACACAGTGAACTCAGTGGGTTTAATTTTTGAATAAATATGTGAACTCATAACAGTCTCTTTTAAGCCTGTAAAGGATTGCACAGTTAGGGTGTGCTTAAGATTACAAGCTATTTTATTGAGGCCAGAAATCTATAAACACAAGAATTAAATTAATTTATTTCAAGTACACACATACCCAGAGACAAGCAAAAGTGTAAGAAATTTGGCACCTTCCAGATTAGTCTGTAAAGATTTTCAGTCACCCAGATCAGAGTTGTCCCAAAGGTACTTTCTAACAAGAGGCAACTGGACTTTTTTTCTAACAAGAGGCAACTGGACTTTTTTCTTTGAAGACATTTTGCTTCTCATCCAAGAAGCTTCTTCAGCTCTGACAGGACAGTAGGGAATGGAAGGATTTATATTCCTTGCAGACAGCTTGTCATTTGCATCCTTTTGGAGGGTCATTGAAGCACTTGGAGGTTTATCTGTGAGTAGTGCTCCTGTAGTCTGCAATTTTTCTGGAAATCCATTCATCCTCTCACACCATTCAAAGGGTATTCACCAGAGGTGGCATTCAGCAGGTTCTGACCAGTTCTGGAGAACTGTAACCCACAATTGATACAGTAGAGTTCTAATTAAACTTGTGGAGACTGCTGTTCTTGAAAAGATGGAAAGCAAAAAAGATAGAACTGAAAAATGTCCCTCAGGGCAGAGGTGGTATTCAGCAGGTTCTGACCAGTTCTGTAGAACCGGTAGTGGAAATTTTGAGTAGTTTGGAGAACCGGGAAATACCACCTCTGACTGGAGATTTTATAGTATCCTCCCCCTGCCAGGCCTACCAAGCCACCCCACAGAACCAGTAATAAAAAAAATTGAATCCCAACACTGGTATTCATGCACCTTTGGGATAACCATGACCTGGATGACTGAGAATCTCTATGACTTTTAGCTATACAATTTGGAATCAGCTTCTTGAATGAGAAGCAAAACATCTTCAAAGAAAAAAACCAGTCCAGATGCCTCCTGAAAAAGCACCTTTGGGACTTCCAGATTAGTTTCAAATTGGTACTTCATGACCACATTTTCATTTTCATTTTTTCTAACTGAAGCTGAGCAAGGAAAGAATCCTGCTGAGCAGGATTCTGTGTTGGTAGTTGCATGTGTTCTTTCTTTTTCACAAGGACATCCATTTTGGGGAGGAAGTAACCACCCACTGAGAGAAGGAGAGAAGATCCCAGTGCATCAGGCTTCTGGGTTGCCAGTCACTTGCTTTCCTACCTTTCTAGTTAGCTATAATCTCCAAGAGGCTATTGGTCAGGGGTGGGATTCTACCGGTTCTGTCTACTTCTGTAGAACCGGTTGCTCTGAAGAGCAGCAAGCAGAGTGCATACATAGAACTGGTTCTATGTTTGCTGCTGTTTTGGTCTGCCCACCTGCCCGGGCTCTTACCTGACCTTTATTTCCTGCATTTTCAACCACAGCTGCTTTGTGAGACACAGCTGTGGTTGAAAAAGGAGGAAAAAGGGGCTTTTCCAATCACTGCGCACTTGCATGCAGCACTGCTCAGCTATCCAGGCATCTCAGCGGGTTGTAAATTGCACGCACGTGACTTGTGTGACTCATGCGCGCAATGCAGAGCGACAGAACCGGTAGTTATACCAGTCGGATCCCATCCCTGCTATTGGTTATAACAGTAATTTCAAGGAATGCTAAAATGGTGAACCTTGTGACTAGTTCTAAAACAATTTGTATAACTTTCTTCTGCTGGTTGTCTCAAAGGTGCTTCCCCCACCCACCCCAAAACTGGACTATGTTATTTCCTTGATGAAGAAGACGTTCCATTTTTCATCGAAGAAGCTTCTTCAGTTCTAGCTGGCTGTGGGTGGGGGGGAAATGAAAGGATGAATTTTGAAGACTGGTCAGAAGTAATCCTTCCATTTCCTTACCACTACCATCATCACCACTATCTAGCCAGAACTGATGAAGCTTCTTGGGTGAGAAGCAAAACCTTTTCTTTTTCCTCAAGGAAAAAACAGTTTTGCCTTTTGACGAAAAAAAGCACCTTTGAGATAACCATGATCTGGATGACTAAGAAACTCCATAGAAATACAGTAGTTCTTCTGTTGGGAAATTTGTTGACTGAGGACACTTCCACATGGCCTTTGAGTTGATCTCTTTCTGGCTTAGCTGAATTGAATTCAGAATCTTGCACATAAACTCCATGGTAATCTGTTTAGCTACTCACCTCCACCTACCATGTTTTGTTAAGTTTTCAGTCAGAACAAGAAATTCAGTTGAGCTCTTATATTCTGAAAACTCCTGAAGATGCAGAAGGGCTTCCATCTAGAGACGAGCTATGATTATAATAAATGTTGCTCCTTTTGCAGTGTTATGTCTCCACCTATCCTGTAAAATCAAATATGAAATAAATGTCTTATTTCTCTTCATCCACAGGAATCCAAATCTGTTTCACCTCTGAAAATTCTAGATCACTAATAGAAATGGGAAGCATATAATACTGTACTATGTATTAATTTCCAGATTTATATGTAATTCTATTTTCATGTCTGTATGATTCATAGGAATAGTTTTAGGAATCACCTATGATGGATTTATGAATCGAGACGTAATTTGGAATAATTTAACACAAAACATTTGTGTTCTCATGGATTACGGTAATTTTTTCCTTTCAATTAATATTCATCTTTTTTCATTTGTAGATTTCTATATAGCTCTTAAATTTTATGACAGCATAAGACTCGTGTAGCCCTAAAACCTTTAACTGTAGGCTTCAGAATTCTCTCCCCAATTTGTACCAATTATCATTTTTGATAAGTCCGAAGGGAGAAAATATTAAATAATGTGACTGGATAGTAAGCATCCTAACTATAGCTTAATGAAGATAAAAAGTAGGCTCAAAATACAGAAGGATCTTGACAGATTTGAGCATTGGGCCCTATCTAACAAAATGAAATTTAATGTAGAGAAAAGTAAGGTTTTACACTTAGGCAGAAAAACCAAATACACAGGTATAGAATAGGTGGTTCCGAGTTCAACAGTAGTAACTACAAGAGGGTTCTTGGAGTCCTAGTGAACAATCACTTGAATATGAACCAGCAGTGTGCTGCAGCTGCCAGAAAGCCAACACAGTCCTTGGCTGCATTAATAGAGGGATAGAATCAAGATTAGATAAACTGTTATCACTTTATAATGCCTTGGTAAGACCACGCTTGCATCCAGTTCTGGCAGTCATGATATAAAAAAGATGTTGAAACTCTAGAAAGACTACAGAAAAGAGCAACAAATATTATTCAAGGACTGGAGGCTAAAACATATGAAGAATGATTGCAGGAATTGGGTGTGTCTAATTTAATGAAAAGAAGGACTAGGGGTGACATGATAGCAGTGTTTTAATATCTACAGGGCTGCCACAAAGAAGCAACCTATTCATCCAATGCTTCTTGTCCTAAAGGCAACACAAGAAGCAAGGGGTGGAAATTAATCAAAGAGAAAACCAACCTAGAACTAAGGACAAATTTCCTAACAGAACAATTAATCACTGGAACAACTTGTGTTGAGATAATTCCCTGTTAGGAGAATGAGCGCATGTATTGAGAGAAGTATTGAATAATACACACACAGCACACAGATACACTGTACAGTAAATGTAGGTTTTTTACTTTCAAGAAAGGTTTAAGCAAAGTTCAAAATAGGCAGTCCAAAGTCATTCACAGGTAAGATCAGTCAGTTTTCAGTCTAGGGATAATCCAATTACAAAGTCCAGTATCATAAACAGTTCAGTATCAGACTTACATCAAATCCAAGAATAGCAGTCAATAGAAGGAACGGCAATACTCTCCAACAGAAGGAAATAGAGAGGCTCACTGAGACATCTTCTGAGACTAAGACTAAGACAACCCAGGTTTCTGGCTCCATCTTATGGCCATTTGAGAAATCACACCCAATTACAGTTTTTGCATTTTCTTAAAGAGACAGTATTAATACTGGCTTATATATTTCCAACCCAAATAACTGTTAGGTGACTTATATTCCTAACAACTTGCCTCTAGATGTTGTGGATGCACCAACACTGGAGGTTTTAAAGAAGAGATTGGACAACGATTTGCCTGAAATGGTGCAGGGTTTCCTGCTTGAGCAGGGTTTCCTGCTTGAGCAAGACTAGAAGACCTCAAAGGTCCCTTCCAACTCTGTTATTGCATTATTAAATTCAGTTTTTTGTTTCCTGGTCCAATCTGATGCTTTTTGGAAAAAGGGCCTGAAAATGCTGTATGCTCCATTCTTTAAAGCCTATTAGAATTCTGTAGGGTAATTTTATGCTTTGGAGAGAAGATCAGGATGTGTCATGTCAACTCTTCACTGACTCAGAATAATCACTGTTCTTTTAATCCTAAAAGATAATGGCTAGTGCTCTTTCATTCTCAAGTCAAATAAGCAGTTGGAGTTCAGGGGTTTCAACCAACTGGCTTTTCCCACAAATTATCCTGCTGATGTTTCAGTCACAGTTTATTTAATTGCCAGATCTAAGCTGGAGTGAGTCGATGTCCTGTATATGCCCAAGTCCTTCCCTCTATTTTGTACCATCCTCCTATCAAAGCTATTTTCATTGTTTTATTTTTACAGAAATGTACCCAATTTGCAGTTTCCAGATTAAATACATGAGTTCAAATACATTCTGCATTTCTTCCAAAATTTCAAACCAGATCATAAATTATTAATACTGTACAAATATCAATATCTTAGAATAAAATTTAATTATAAATGCTTTAATTTAAAAAAAACATATACAAAATTAGGACAAAACAAAGCTAAATTAGACACATGCACGCTGAAAATAGGTTTCCTCTTTCATTGTATGCATTTATTTCTAAAATAACTACCTAATAACCGAAGCTTTCTGATGTTTTACAAACCCTCCCCCCAAATTAATACAATTCAAGTTAAAACAAAATATAACATGCAAATTAGCCAGCAACAGGGTAGTCTTCAAAATTTAAAACAATATGAATTAAAAAACAATTTAAAAGAAAATAGAGGAGAAATAAACAGGTCTTCCCACAGTGACAAAATAATGCTAATATGGGCATCAATCAGGCCAGTCTAGGATGAGCATTCCAACAAGTCTCCCACATTCAGTTCACCTTTCTTCCTTCCAGCTGAGAAAATTACATCACAAATAAAAAGGTAAAGGTAAAGCTTTCCTCTTTCTAATCATGTCTGATTCTAGATGGCGGTGCTCATCTCCATTTCTTAGCCAAGGGAGCCAGCATTGTCCGAAAACATTTCCATGATCGTGTGGCCAACATAACTATAGGCCGTGGTGCATGGAACACTGTTACCTTCCCACTGAAGTGATACCTATTTATCTATTTGCATTTGCATGCTTTCAAATTGCTAGGTGGGCAGGAGCTGGAACAAATAACAGGAGCTCATGCCATCATGCAGTTTTTGGGTCTCAAACCCAGGCTGTCAGCTGACAAGCTTAGCATCTTTAACCACTGAGCCATCACACTCTATCACAAATGAGATCTGTAATATTCATTAGATTAATGACATGTGAGAATCCTGTGGTAGCTATGGAATCCTGTTTTGCTCCAAAACAAGTATCCTTATTCAGATCCTCCAAAACAATCAGTCTAGGCATTCTCAACCCAGGTCCAAAACCAAGTCTTTCAGCCCAGGAAGAGAGACTGATGGATAGCAGATGGGCAGTACAGTAGCAAAATGCTCTGTTATCTGGGAATTATCCTATTATCTGAGAACAGAGCCCTTGCGACTGAGCTCAGCTACCAGGCTAGTTAAGATGCTGAGGAGGGATATGTAGCACATTCTAACAGTGGTGAATTCTTCCTTTTGAGAGTGAGTTATTTCTCTGTCTCTAAGAATGATTGGTTCACCCCTTTCTCAGGAAGGAATTGCTAAATCCCACCATACTGGACAATTTTTGATCTCCTTTCTTCATGGAAGATTGTGGAGAAGGTGCTTGTGACAAGCTTCAGTGGGCTCTGGATGCAACAATTATCTGGACCCCTTTCAGATAGGTTTTAGGCCTGAGGATGAGACAGAAAGAGCACTGGTCATTCTTTTGAATGATCTCAAAAGCAGGATTTGGATACATTTACATGTATCCAATGCTTACATGTTGAAACTGATGATACCTCACTCCATGGCAGCAGATGTTCACCAGTATGCTGACGATATTCAATGACATATCTCTGCCATTAGAACATTAAGCACGTCCCAGTGCCTGGAGGCTATGGGGCTCTGGGTGGAGAAAAACAGGCTTCAACAAAACCATGATTTTGAATTCAAGGACCATTTTACCTCTTTGCTACTGGATGAGTGGCACTGCCCCAAACAGACTTATGACGAAATCTTCTGGATTCATGATCCTGCTTGAAAAGCAGGCAGCAGCTGTGGCTGGGAGGCCTCTGTGCAATTTTGTCTTGTTTGTCAGGTGTGTTTGTTCATGATTAAGGAGCAGATGCAGAATAAGTTGGTGTGGGCAATTATGTGTGCCCATAGAATGATATGTGTTATGCCTCTGTTCTACAAGCTGCATTGGTTGCCAGTTTGCTTATGGGTCCAATTCAAACTGCTGGTTTTGTCCTTTAAAACCCTATATGACATTGAGCCAAATTATTTGAGGGACCATCTCTCCCCAGTTACATCTATTCATCCCATGAGGTCTAGCAAGAGAAAAAATGTTATTGATAATTCATTCAAGTTCTCAGATAGCAACACAATACTTTTTGCATACAAATGTAAACATTTAAACATATTTTGGCAAGCATTCCTTATGCTTTATGTATGTATGTATGTATGTATATATGTATGTGTGTATATATTCATTTACCTACTACCTCAAACCTCAAATTTGGATGTTTGAAAAATGTACATTATTTGCCTTGTTGGTAGAAAATAATGTTGAAAAATATAAAGAAAAATAACCACTCTCCCATGAATCCTTTTCTTTTCTATAGATTGTTCTGGTCTTACACTTGTGGATATCATTCTAATAAATACACGTTTAATAATGCTTACTACATTGGGTTTATTTATCAGTGAAGATCTGCGGTATCCTTCTGTACATAAACTGAAAGTATGTTTTGAATATATCCTTCCCTTATGACATGGTGTAGTAAAGTTAACAAAAAACCTACTGAAAAGAAATGTTCAGAGAAACTTTGAAAAGTAACATTTTAGTCTTTCAGAAATCCATTCAGGGAAACTGAGGAATGCCAGTAAGCCAAATCAAGCTAAAGAACACAGAGTTAGAGGGAAATCTCTCAGTGTACTGAGGAACTGAAAGAGATTATTACACTGTTTGTTATTACAGAAAGATATTCACAAACTGTTTCATAGTTACTGTCTCTGCCTTGTCTATACAAATGAAAACTACTAACAAATCTGATGATGGTATATTATAGTATAATATAGTATATTGAATATTGAATCATCCTGAATCAAGATTATAGCTCAAGATTTGGGCTTGATATAGCCAAATAAACTTTGCTTTCATGCATTTATTTTAAAGATACATAGCCTATATTTCTATTTAAGTCATTGATCTGCCGTAAAGCTATGTCCTCATGACAAGGCAGCTATTATAGAGACTATGATGTTAAACTTCCTGTTCTTTGGTGTCCTTGTTACTGTTCTACTGTTCTGCTGTGAACTCAAGGCAATCAAGCCTTTTCCCTCATGGCACTTTAGATCAAATGCCAGTGTAAATGGAGCTGGTTAAAAAAACCCCACTTGAATTAGATACCAACTTTCTGTAAGAATGTCAGGATTCCAGTACAGCTTCCACTTGAAGTCTTTTAGTAAAACACTTTTACACTTTACTTTGTGGTTTAGGAATAGTTTCTACAGCATCAATGTAAGAATTCCTATGTTGGACTACTATTTGCGGCACTCATTCTAAGCAAGAAGAAAAGATTTACAAAAAATAATAATAATGTCAACAAGTTTAACTGGATAGATCAGCAGTTGTGGTTGTGGGGAAAAAAATAGCCCACAAAGAATCTACAACAATGGGTTCTATATAAACTTTTTAAGACTAGAAACCTAAGAATGATGATGTAACTGCCCCTCCTTTGCAATTCTAGCAGCCAAACTCCTCAAGTAAACTGAGTCCTGTGCCTGAAATATTTGGCAATTAAATGCTAGTACAAACACAGGAGAAATGTATAATATTAGGACACAGCACTGTATCAAGGTGGCCTATTTATTAAGTGAATATATAATATATTTCTGCACTTGCTTTACAAGCTTTAGAAGTTTTAATTTATTCATACATTTCTGCTTTTACATTTTACCTTTTCTTTTTTTCCCAGTTCAACAAACCAGCTTTATGTGGCTTTGAAATGGTGAGAAATTGCTAATATTTTTACTATAGTCATATTTTTGCTGCAGTCAGTTATTTGACATGCTATTTCACAACATAATCACAAACCTTTGAAAGCTTCTGACTGCTCTAAGACTTGTTTTTAACATCTTTATTATAAAAGAAAAAGAAAAGAGAGGAAGGAAGGGTCTTCAAAATGATACATTATAATATATAACCAAATTATGAAATGCAGTATACTTAGTTTTCAGTACATTATTTGATCACAGCCAATTTCTTGGTAAGACAGAACAATATGGGATAGACAGTATCATTGCCTGATGGATTTGTAGTTGGCCAACCAACCACACTCAGCATGTGGTCCTTGATGCAACTACATATCCTTGGAGGGAAATGTGCAGAGGGTTTCCTCAAGGTTGTGTCTTGAAACCAGCACTCTTCAACATCTTCATAAATGTCCTAGATGAGAGGATTGAAGGAGCACTCATCAGATTTGCAGATAACACAAAACTGGGAGGAATTGTTAACTCTTTGGAAGACACTCAAAATTCAGGAGGATTTGAGCATTGGACCCTATCCAGCAAGTTGCAGCTCAGTGGTGAGAAATATAAGGTCATTCACCTAAACAGGAAAAAATCAGATGCAAAGGAACATAATAGGCAGTACTTAGCTTAACACTAGTGCTTATGAGAGGGATGTTAGATCGGTGGATCGGGTCACATAAGAGGCGAGACGCGGAAGTGAACAATCAGCTCTTTTATTGAAGTTCTGAATAAGGACAGTTTTAAGTGTGCGAGCCGCTTGGCTTTATACAGCCGGCCGGCGGCTTGGCGGCCAAGAGCAACGCTTTGAATCTCCCGCGATCGGCTCAGCCAATCGCGGCAGATTCTTAGCGCTCCAATCACAGGCGTTCAGCGAACCAATCGGATTGCGGTCTGGGCGGACCAATCAGAATGCGAGTCTTCAAGAATGTTAATACAGAACACCCCTCCCCTCATGGTTTCGTCCGACACAGTGTCGTGACGCGAGTCGCGCAGGTAGGTGGGGCTTGAACCTGTCTGGTTGACCTGCGTGGCTCAGTCGGTGTGTGGTCGTCAGCCAGTTCGGACGGGCTCCGCGTCGCTCTCAACTTCGTTGATGGAACCGCCTGGAACGGTGAGTCGGGCCTGTCGCTGCAACTCCTGCCCGGACTGTCTGGGTTGGTCGAGTTGCGGTCCCTGTTGCTCCCGCTCGGCCTTTCCGGGCTGGTTGAGCTGGCTTGGCTGTACCTTCCAGGTGAAGATCCCGTCTGCGACAGTTCGAGGTCTGCCGGTGAGTATGGCTGGCTTGTTTGAACGTCTCTGTCTTTTGGTGGGGGGTGTTCGGCTTGTGTTCGGGGGTGTGCCGTTGACGCTTCTGTCCTTCCGTCATTTACCGGCTTGGTTGTTGAGTCTTCCCCTCCCTCTCTGCTTTCCTGGGTTGCTGTTGCCGAGGCATCGGGGGTGTTGGTGGCTAGTCTGGACCGTAGCTGGTCGATGTGCCGCTTCCAGCTCTTCCCGTCTGTCGTTTGGAGTCTGTATGATCGGGGCCTGGTCACCTGTGTTATTTGTGCAGGAACCCAGAGGGGGTCTCCCGTGAAGTTCTTCGCGTAGACTGTGTCCCCGATGTTGAATGCCCGGTACCGGCTGGAGGAGTCCGGGGGTTTCTCTGGGTTGTAGGTGGGGTGTAGGCGGTCCAGTGGGGACCTCAGTTTCCTTCCCATTAGTAACTCCGCTGGGCTCTTGTTCGTGGTCGTGTTCAGAGTGATGTGTTGTATGAAGAGTAGTTTGTTTATCTTCTCCTGGATGTCTCCGGTTTCAATTTTTTGGATGGCTTTTTTTGTGTATTGGACCATCCGTTCCGCCCTACCGTTCGCCGCTGGGTGACCCGTCGAGGTTAAGGCGTGTCTGATGCCCCTTCTGGCTAGGTATTTTTCAAATGCCAGTGCCGTCAACTGTGGCCCATTGTCCGAAACTATGACATCCGGTAACCCGTGCATTGCAAAGAGTCTGTTGAGCTTGTCGATGACCGCTTCTGTTGTTGTTGCTCTCATAGTGCTTACCTCCAGCCAGTTGGAGTAAGCATCTACGGTGATGAGGAATGTATGCCCCTTGGTTGGCCCGGCGAAGTCTATGTGTATTCGCGACCATGGTCCTCTCGGGGTCTCCCATTCCAGGACTGGTGCGGCGGGGGTGGCTCTCGACTCTTGGCACCTGCTGCAACCGGCGACCCATGTCTCGATTTGTTTGTCCATCCCTGGCCACCAAGCGTAGCTTCTGGCCAGGGCTTTCATCTTGACGACCCCCGGGTGTCCCTCGTGCAGCATTGCCAACACTCTGTCTTGTAGTGTTTCCGGTATGACTACCCGGTCGCCCCAGAGTATGCACCCCCTTTGCGAGAACAGCTCAGTCTGGCGGTTTCAGAAGGCTCTGAACTGTTCGCCGCCATCATTTTCTGGCCACTCCCGCTCTACCCAGCTCAATACCCGCGCCAGCCATTTGTCTTTATTTGTTTCATGGGCAATGTCTGGCGTGGTTAAGAGTGGGCTGGGTAGGGTCTCGATTTGCAGGGTCATCGTTGTGGGCGCTGGGTCGTCGTCTAGGTTGGGTAGTGGTGACCGGCTCAGTGTGTCAGCGTGCGGAATGTTCTTGCCGGGCCGGTGTGATAGTTCGTATGAGTATGCGGCAAGGAACTCGGACCACCTCGTCATTCGGGGTGACAGGATGTTCGGGGTGGCCTTGTTCCCTGCGAGTATCCCGAGCAGGGGCTTGTGGTCCGTAATGATAGAAAAGTCCCTACCGTAAAGGTATTCATGGAACCTTTTCACTCCGGCGACGATGGCGAGGGCTTCTTTATCTAGTTGACTGTAATTTCTTTCCGGTTTGGCCAGCGTTCGGGAGAAGAAGGCGATGGGTGCTTCCTTCCCGTCGGGTAGGGTGTGGCTGAGGACTGCTCTGATGCCGAAAGGTGATGCGTCGCACGTTACTGTGAGCGGGAGGGTCTCGCTATACTGGATCAGGACTGCGTCCGATGTTAGCAGGTTTTTTGTTCGTTGGAACGCAGTCTCCTCCCGCTTCCCCCGGGTCCAGGTGGCCGCTTTATCGAGTAGCCGGTGTAGGGGTTCCGCCACGATCACCTTTTGGGGTAGGAAAACATTGTAAAAGTTAAGCAGTCCCAAAAATGCCTGTAGTTCCGCCTTGTTTGTTGGTGTGGGGGCTTCCTTGATGGCTCTGAGTTTCTTCCCAGTTGGGTGTATTCCGTGCCGGTCCAGGAGGTACCCCAGGAACTCGACCCTCTCGGTGTGGAGTTGGCATTTGTCTCTTTTGACTTTAAGGCCGGCATCTTTGAATTTGTTCAGCACCGCCCTTAATCGGGTCTCCAATTGTTCTCTGTTGGCGGCTGCGATCAGCACGTCATCGAAGTAGGGAACCACCCCTTTAATTCCCTGGAGGAGCCTTTCCATGAGACTTTGGAAGACTCTTGGGGCAACGCTGACTCCAAATTGGAGTCGGTTGCACCGAAAGGCCCCCCAGTGTGTAACTATCGTTTGCGCGTCGGCTGTCTCCGCATCGACCGGCAACTGCTGATACGCTTGTGCCAAGTCGAGTTTTGTGAAGACCCGGCCTCCCCCCAGTGAGTGCAGAAGGTGCTGGACTACTGGAACGGGGTAGGCGCTTTGCTGTAGCGCGTGATTGAGGGTGGCCTTGTAGTCCCCACAAATTCTGATGGAGCCATCGGGTTTGATGGGGGTGACTATGGGCGTTTCCCAACGGGCATGGTCGATGGGCTCTAGTACCCCTTGCGCGACGAGCTTGTCTAGTTGCTCATCGATTTTCGGCTTAAGTGCAAAGGGCACTCGCCGGGGTTTGAGGCGGATTGGGGCGACGTTAGGGTTAAGGTTGAAGGATATAGGGGGCCCTCGGTACTTGCCTAGCGAGTTGTCGAAGACCTCCTGGAATTCCTTTACGAGAGTCGCTTCCCAGTCGGCCTCGTCTGTGTGATGGATGCCCGTCACCTCGATGCCCAGCGGGGCGAACCATTGTAGGCCGAGCAAGCTGGGGCGGTCCCGGTCCATGATTGTGAGTGGCAAGATGTCGGTGTGGTTCTTGAATGTGACCTTAAAGTGCCCAATGCCGACCACAGGGATGCGGTTTCCCTGGTAGTCTTTCAGGATTAGCTTCTGGTCGTCTAGTTCGTTGCGGCGGATGGTCGGGACCAGGCGCTTGATTGTGCGCCAAGAGAGCATTGAGAGGTAGAACCCGGAGTCCACTTCCATCTCGCAGGGCTGGTCCTCGATGCACAGCGCCATGTGTACCTTCCGGGCGTCCATGGTTGATGAATGGCCGATGACGACCGTCTGGTGGGTCTCCTCGCGCCGTTGTGCCTCGCTGAGTCGTCTGCTGCGGCTGTCGCAGCTCCACCGGCTCTCGGTCGGTCGGTCTCGATGCCTGGGGGGGTGCCATCTCGTCGTCATGGGCTGTTTCCTCGTCGCTGCGGGCTGTAGCTCTTTTTGTTGCGGCACACCTTGGCGATGTGCCCCCGCTTCTCACAATGCCTGCAAATGGCGTCGAGAAAACGGCATTCGGAGCGGGGGTGATCGCCGCTGCAGCCGGCGCAATGGAAACCCGACTTACGTCCCCTGCAGTCCCGGCGGTCGCGCTCAGTCTGCAGTTGGTGGATTTCCTCGTCGTCGTCGTCCTCGGTGTCGGATTGGGGTTTGAGGTCGCCATGATGCGTGGTTGTTTCTCGACGGCTGGATTCCCCGGGCTTTGCGGCGGTGGGGGTCGCTTCGTTGGTCGGTGGCCGTTCAGTCGTGTTGGCTTGCCTCATCCGGGCTGCTGACTGGCGGGTGGCCTCGGCGGCAGTGGCCTCGGCGAGGGGTCTCGGAGTCCAAGGATGACTCGGTCCCGAAGTGCCTGGTCCAGGTCAGGGAATTTGCAGGGGCCTCCCAGGTTCCATAGCTGGGCCACGAAGTCGCCGATGGTTTCGCCTTCGCGCTGATCGCGGCGGTAGAAGTCGTGCCTCCGAATGACAATGGGCACAGTGGGGGCGTAATGGCACCGCAAGATGGGCTCGAGGTCAGCCCAGTCCATCTCCTTGACGTCGGCGGGCTTTGCCAGTGCCTTGGCCATTTTGAACACTGAGGGCCCGCAGTGTGTGAGGAATACTGCCCGTTTCCTCTGGCCGTTGGTGTCTTTGAGGTTGCTGCATTCCAGAAACATCTGGAAGCGATCGATATATGACTCCCAGTCTTCGGTCGCTGGGTCGAATGGAGCGGGCAGCAGGGTGCTGGCCATTGTGCAGGGCGCCGATCACCGTTTGCCACGTGCTAGTTGGTCCTCGCCTCACGATCCCACCCTCGTCGCCAGTGTTAGATCGGTGGATCGGGTCACATAAGAGGCGAGACGCGGAAGTGAACAATCAGCTCTTTTTTTGAAGTTCTGAATAAGGACAGTTTTAAGTGTGCGAGCCACTTGGCTTTATACAGCTGGCCGGCGGCTCGGCGGCCAATAGCAACGCTTTGAATCTCCCGCGATCGGCTCAGCCAATCGCGGCAGATTCTTAGCGCTCCAATCACAGGCGTTCAGCGAATCAATCGGATTGTGGTCTGGGCGGACCAATCAGAATGCGAGTCTTCAAGAATGTTAATACAGAACAAGGGATCTATATGTCTTCATGGACACCACTTAAGTATGAGCCAGCAGCTGCAGCTGACAAAAAAGCCAATGCAGTTCTAGGCTGCATCAACAGAGGGATAGTACCAAGACCAAAAAAAAGGTGATAGTACTGCTCTATATAGCACTGGTGAGCAACATTTGGAATATTGAATCCAATTCTGATAATTGCAATACAAAAAAATCCCTAGGAAGAGTACAGAGAACAACAAAGATGGTAAAGAATCTGGAGACTAAATCCTATGACGCTAAAGGAATTATTGTAGCTTCACAAAGATAAGATTGAGCTTTACAAAGATAAGATTGAGAGGAGACATGATACCAGTCTTCCAAGGAGAAATTTTCTGACAATGAGAATGATTAATCAATAGCACAGCTTGCCTCTCGGAGTTGTGGGTGCTCCATTACTGGAAGTTTTCAAGAAAAGATTGGACAACCATTTGTCTGAGGTGGTATGAAGACTCCTGCCTTGGGCAAGTAGTTAGTCTAGAAGACTTCTGAGGTTCCTTCCAACCCTATGATTCTATCATCCTCTTTTAATGACACCATAATCCCCTACGGGCAACTGAATGGAGCTTAGTGTTTACTGGCCAGATGTCCTTCCTGTTGCCAATGCAGAGTTTTTTTCAGCATATATATTCTCAGTGTGCCCAGAGAGAGAAATAACTGCCTCTAACTAGAATCAAACTCACAGCCTCCTGATTGAGGCGAGAGCGCCACCTCTAGGCCATTGCACCACTCAACCTTATGATTCTATTAATAACTTTTGTGAAGCCACACTGTTGTTGGGCAAGTATCATATTCTTAATACAGAATTGATCACCTCCATACTCCATGACCCAATAACTGGGATAAGAAATGAACACACAATCTTCTAAGAAAATTTAAGATGCCAGTTAATGTCTCCCCTTTTCCTGACATATTTCCAGTCTTGCCTACTTTATCCTACCCTTCAGTGGGATTATGCTGCAGTAAATATTATTGCTGAGGGTACAAATCCAGTAGCACCTCAAGACCTACTGGTCAGAAGGCCATTGTATCTCCTATAGTTACTCTTCTACTTAGAGATTATGATGCTTGCATGGCTGATAAGAAAAAGCATTTGGGAGGGATATGGGATAGCAATTTGTAGGCATTTGGTGTCCAGATTATGTTGGTTGCAAGCGTTTAGCTAAACTGCCATTTGTGGAGTTGTCCATGACTGGACACCTAACAAGGATATAGTAGTTGAACAGAAGCAAAGGGTTTAGAGATTTCTGGAGTTGGATGAAATTTTTAAAACCTGGATCTGATAGCCTTGTTTTATATTGTAGTTTATGGCATATGTACAAGTAGTACTCCCAATTGGCATAATTTAAGAATAAACTTTTCTTTTAATTCCTAGTAAGAGTCAAATATCTGAGCTTCATCAAGAAGGTTCTGTGATATATGTTTTTTTATAATGTGGCCTACATGCTTCTTTTTATTAACCATGATTGATTAATTCTACTTTATTCTTGAATTACTGGATTTACTCTTCCATAATAATGTTATAGTCTCTGCTATTAATTGCCATTGTCACCAGAACTGCAACTAGAGATCCTGGGTTGTCATCTAATCTTGCTGGCATTTGATAATCCTAACATTTATCTTCCTCAGCTTCACTTGTGGCAAAAGGAAAATGAAATTCAGCTCTAGTGGGTCCAATCATGTATAATACTTACATACATCATGTTCCAATTTACATGTTAAGTATTTATTTCACATTTTGATTTCCACAGGATGATTATTATGATGCAAAAATCTGGTATAATCATCAGTGTTTAGCTAACAGAGAAAACTATGAAGGTAAGAAAACCAGACTTTGCATAAAGGTGTATCCAAAATAGTAAATGAGAATTATATTATCCATACTTTTAAGTATTTGTTATGGTATATGTCTGCAACTTTGTAAGGATTTAGTAATAAAGAAATCATGGCTGAACCCAACAATAAGTATTTCATGAGGTTATCAAGGCCACACCATATCTTTTATGTAAAAGCTATTAGATCTGATCCCTTTAAAGATCAGTTTCAAGAGTTCTATTAAAGCTATTTAATCTTTGAAAAAACTAATTGTGAGTATTCATATTATCTCAAGATAAAATGTTAAAATTACAATTAAAATTATGCAGTTAACTAAGGTAACAATATAAAAAAATTAAATTCATGTGGGACTTCCGGTTTTCAGGGCTTCAGCGGCAGCAGGAATCCGCGATCATGCATGGTTTCTGCTGCGCTCACCACTGGAGTGCCCCAATCCACACAGATTTGGGGCTATAGTTACCCTGTAGAGGTAACTGAACACAGGGGAGACCTGGCAGGGGTCCAGGGGAATCTCAACCCCCCTCCTCAGCTGGCTTAACTCCCTTTTCTGAAAGTGGTGGAGTGGCGGTCAGCAATGGCCTCCACAAAGAAGCTCTCATCTGGATAAGAATGTGCAAGAGGAAGCTGAGAAGTGAAAATTTTGGCTGACTGGGATAATAAGTAACATTTAAATACCCTGGAATTTAAATTTTATTAAAGATACATCGCTCCCAAAGAAGACTTGGAAAAAGTGGCAAATGAAAGTAAAAAGGGAAAGTTGGTTTTTTCTCACTCTCCTTCCTTATGGTGAAAGCAGATGAAATGAGAAATTGGAAAAACCCGTTTTGGCATCAGCAGGTAATTAAACTGGAAAATTAAAGCCAAGGGGACAATAAAGATTTCTGAACATTTGAAAAAAAAAACTTTTTTGCTATAAGTGGGAAGGGAGAGGAAAAGAATTAATATCAAGATCTTGCTGGAGGAGGCTGCTTGGAATTTATAAGACTAGAGCTAAATTGTAACAAGACTTCTAAAAGATACATTTTAATTGGAACTTTGCAACTGAACTGTAACCCCAGGAAGAGAAAGTGTAAAAAGAAGAAAGTGTTAAATGAAACAGTCTGTGTGTATTTGGATTGTTTGGTGACTTTAGGACTTTTGGAAATTATTATTTGAAAGACTAATCAGAAACTACAAGAACAAGAAGATTGGGATGAAGAAGAAGCCATCTTTAATGAACAAGCAACTCTAGCTGGGGAAGAAAAGGTAAAGAGGGGAAAGAGAATGGAGAATTTAAGACTTAAAAAAACAACCAAAAAAGGGAAAAATAAGGTGAAAAATCAATACAATGTCAGAAAGCAACAGAAAAGAGGAATACAGAAGAGGGTGGAGATCAAGAGGGTGATGATCAAGAGACAAGGGGGTATAAAGGCTAGACTGGAGAAGAAAGGAAGGGAAAAGGGAAGAAAAGTTACAAAGGTTTGAAACAAGATGTAAAGAAACAGGATTTATTCAGAGATAATGGGTAAAAATATAATTAAAAAAGAGATTCTGCAAAAGTACATAAGGACTGTATTGTTGTATTTGTATTTGAAATAGTGTTAGAAAACTGGAATATTATATGATTATAAAACGGGATAAAATGTTAAAAGGAATGTGTAAAATGTTTAAGACTTAACGATAGAGTTTAATTTGCTATGGATTATTGTTTTAACTATACTATAAATTTATTATTTTTTCTTACTTTAAAATATAGTACGTAGCTTTAGAATGTACTAAGCAGAATCTGAATGAAAATTATATATTATTTTAAGTGTTAAATTTAGGGGAAAGATATAAAGGCATCATACTTCAATCAGTGATTACAGGAGAAATTTTGTGTTAATGAGAAAAGATAATAGATAATTGAAACAGAACAGACAAAAGATATAAGCATAATGATTTAAATTGGGATGAAATAAATAAAACAGAATTAAGAGAGTGAAAAGAGGGGAGAAGCTATATAGAAAATGTAGAATGGTAAATAAGATATGAAATGGTATATAAAGTGAGCATGAATTCGAATTTATGTCTGTACAAAAAGATGTAACCCAGGACTAAGCCGCTTTCCAAAAAGAAGTTTTATGTTTTCATGTTTTGTGTTTTGTTTGTGTATGTTTGTTTATTGAAAATTAATAAAAAAATATATAAAAATAAATAAATAAATTCACATATTAGTTAAAACAAGTGTATTTTAAGATCAATAACAGTTTCACTTTAACCCATATTGGAATGTTCAGGTCCACAACCCAAAATCAATCAAAAACCCAATCTACTGTTAAGTCCATTGAAGAATGAATAATAAACTCACACATAGGTGAGTTTAAGGACAGAACTTCAAATAGCCCACTTTTAGTTTTTCAGTTAAAATGGCACTTACTGTTAGCTCTGGAAATTGTGTCAGTCAGCGATGTTAGTGTCAGAATCAAGATAGTGACCATAGTTATATTTTAAATTTTTGACACACACACTGGCAACATATATGTGGGACTGAATAAATGCCTTTTCTACACGTTTATTTAACAGCTGGGTCACTCTATTCCTTGTCTGCTGAATTTTTTGACCTATTTTTTTTTAAAAAAAAAACCTCAAAATGTGCTGTATTTGATTTTAGCTTAGCGCAATGCATGACCCCACAGTGCATGAACTGTAACCATATAAATTTAGGTCAGTGTGACTTGTTATCATGTCATTAGGGGGGAAAACAGGGATTAGAGTAATGCAGGACTGCATAAGCTTCATTAGCTTGAGCTTCACTGAACTTTTGGAAGATTCCTTCCAAAAGTGGATAGAATTTATTTTGCAAGAGGGCAATGTTGAGGTGTTAAAACTTGAGAAGGGTTGAAGCAAATATTATGCTCCTTAATTCTCCCCATAACTGAAAAAAAATGGAAGGGGCCCTAAGTACTGACATGGAGATGCTGAAAATCCTCTGGCCTCACATTTTATATCTCAACATAACACCCTAGCCCACAAGTGTTGCAATACTTGGAATATAGTACCACAATGTAAATTATTTTGACCCAGCATAGAAAAAAAAAGAAAAATTCTTATTCACAAGTTTGGTTTCCTAAACCAAAAGAGCAACAAAATGCTTTACCCTATTTAATAATGATACTTAAAACAAAGGTGGTATTCAGCAGGTTCTGACCAGTTCTGTAGAACCAGTAGTGGAAATTTTGAGTAGTTCAAAGAACTGGAATATACCACCTCTGACTGGAGATTTTACAGTATCTTTCCCCTGCCACACCTACCAAACCACGCCCACAGAACCAGTAATAAAATTTTTTGAATCCCACCTCTGACTTAAAATGTATGTAAACCTTTCTCTGTACACAATATTTAATTGTAATATTAAAGTGTTTGACTAATCCAAGTTCAAGGTCATTCTCAGTCATGGAACCTCTTATTTGAAAGACAGACTATAATTAGTATATAACTGTGCTGTCCAGACAGTTTAGAGTTAATGGGATTTAGGATAGTTACTTAGGAATTGTGAGCTGTCCCCTTAAGGGAATGCATCATGGTAAATGTAGTTAAAGGTATCCTGGGAAATGTAGTCCATGTCACGTGACCACATCTGTAATCCTGATTGGTCACTATATTGCCCCTTTTTGGGTTGGGGGAGGCTGCCTCACTCTTGCCTGAAACCACCATACCATGCAGCTGTTCCAATCATCATGGGGTTGAGACCTTTTTATCTTTCTACACTACAAGACAGATATGCAAAGGATTGGACATTAAGAAGAACTTCATCACAAATGTGAGTTATGAGGATACCTGATGAACCAATAAAAAAGACTTTGTTATGGATGTTTTGTGGAGTTACTCTGTCTGCTTTATACCATCCAGAGAATAATAAGCAGAACATAACACTTCAAACTTTTTCAGAATGTTTCATGCAACAAAGTATATAGTAGCCACAGATACTATGCCATTAACCTAATTTAAATGTTTAGTACAGTCTAGGAAAGCTATTCTGTGAAATATTTATGTTTATTATACATTAATAATAATTTATATTTAATGCTAAAAAGTATGGAGTATGGAAATGCTACAGGGTTACTGCCCATTTTATTTATTAAATGTTTATGCTATCCATCTTCCCTATAACCTGACTCTGGGTGATTATTCAAAAGTGAATTACACATCAAAAGATTTCTAAAAACAAGTCTCAAAAAAATCATGTTAATTTGTGCTACCTTGCTTTAAAAAAAAACAACCATACATTTTTCTGCAATTATTGTATGTAACTAGATGTGTACATCTTTGTACTTTAGAAATATAAGCAATTACATGCATTTCCTTTTTCTTCTAGTGGATTATGTTAGTCTCTCATTCAACAAAGATAAGACATTGAGTCAGGTAAGACAAACAATGACCATTTTTATCATAGCTTGGTCTATTTTGTTCAATATAGAAGCTGACCCAGGAACATCATATAGAGGATTGAGCAGAAAAAAAGAAAGGAAGGAAGGAAGGAAGGAAGGAAGGAAGGAAGGAAGGAAGGAAGGAAGGAAGGAAGGAAGGAAGGAAGGGAGAGAGAGATGGGGGGGAGAGACAGGGACAAAGAGAGATTTTTCGGCCTAATTAAGGTAGTCCCTGACTTATGACCACAATAGAGCATAAAATTTATGCCGTTAAGTGAGAAATATGTTGAGTTTTAACCCATATAACAATCTTTCTTACCTCAGTTGTTAAGTGAATCACTTCAGTTGATAAATTAGTAACATGTTTATTAAGTGAATCTGACTTCGATTGTGAGAAAGTTGCAAAAGGAGACTGGGACACTGCAATAAATATCAACCAGTTGCCAAACATCTGAATTTTGATGACATAATCATGAGGATGCTGCAAAGGTCATAATCATGAAAAACAGCCATGTCACTTTTTTCAATGCCATTGTAACTTTGAACGATCCCTAAATGAACTATTGTAAGTCAAGGACTACCTGTGCTCACTAACGCTTAAGCTATTTACCATTTACTATAAGTTTGCTATGAGATGATAGTAAGAATACTCAGACAAGAAGAGATGGAAACATGAAAGTTCCATCAAATCTCAAAGAAGTTGAACTTATTGGTCAATTAACCAAATTGTTCTGACCCAAATCTGGTTCTAAGAGAGCAAACACAAGACAAAGGCAGAGGTATAACCTTTTTATATTTAAGCTAAGAATCCTGTTTCTTCACAGATAAAAGGCTGCTTCCAACTAATTAGCTTTGACAAGAAAGAGCCTTGCCAAGTTTTTTCAAGTCTGCCAAAAAACAACAGATAAGAATTAGTTTATAAGAGTCTTCAAATACCAACTGCAATGTCCACGAAACATCTTTGCCTTCTTCAAAGAAGGTTAATTTCACAGCTGGCTTTTATCTTCTTGAAGAAGGGGCCATTGCCTTGCAGCCTTACTCCCGAGTAGCCCTTGCTGTTGTAACTGTTCTTTCCTCCAAGCAATCCTTCGTGCACGCGCACTTGGCACAGGCTCCTCAGGAACCTCCTCATCACTGCAGCCAGCCCCCACAATCTCTGAAGGCAGCAGTCCAATCCCTAATGGTCCTGGCCCCTCATCTGAGCCCTCACTCTCCTCAGCCGTCTGCACCTGCTGCCGGCTAACCACAACACAAATAGAGGTGAAGTGAGGAAAGTAGACATGCTCAAAAGTTTATACTTGCATTAAAATATCAACTGTATTCCCAATATCATTAGCTCTCATTGTGTCAGGATTCTGGCAGTTACTCCATTTTGTATACACGTTTTATAGTTGACACATTGACTGCCTCTATACATAATTCTAATCTATAAACATTGTCTGACAATCACAAGTTGTTCACACAACAAGAAAATATCCAATATAGCTGAATATAATATGTGCATTCTCAGAGTGGGATACTTGGTCTTTTGTGAATTCAGTTTTGCTTCTCTTTTCTTCACCTGCTTTTTAGAGTCAAGTATACAATATTTTAAATTTGTGCTTTTTATGTACATGTAAATTCCAACTAGAAATCCCATTGGCCTGGCTGGTTTTTGTACCTAAGGCTGTATGGGAACAAGTAGCAGTTGGGAGATGAATGGAGAAAAGAATAATTTTAATCAGAAATACAGGATCCCAGTGTATTTCAGAAGCTCATTCCGATTGGAAGCTTGAACTCTTGGCCTTGATCCTTTTCTTTCGGATTTGTTTGAATATGCTGAACAGATTATTTGGCAGTATCTTTAAGTCAAGAATATAATATAACTCCAGATATATTAACAGTTAAATATCTTGCAGTTTTATATTTATCTTCCTCATGCTTTTACAGGAATCCACCTGCTTCTATAGTAATGATTCATTTACAAAATGGCACAGTTGCTTACCACATAAATCCCAAGCCGAAAAGCATATTTCTAGACGAGTAATTTCTTTTGTTATTCATTATGAGCAGGATACTGGTATAGCGCTACTATCGCAAAAGGTAGAGTATTAGAAATGGTACTTTTTCCATTTGTTTATGTATACTTTGTTGCTTTTGAGACCTTCTCTTCTCTTCTCTTCTCTTCTCTTCCCTTCCCTTCCCTTCCCTTCCCTTTCCTTCCCTTCCCTTCATCATGCAGTTTTTTTAAAAAATTATTTAATTAAAATGATGTGATCAAAATTTTTCAATTGTGCTATGGTACAGTAAACAGCAATGGGATAACATATCTGAAGCAATCTAGGACTTTACTATTCCTACGTCACTTGGTGTTTATAAAAGTGCCTCAACTTTCTCCTTTTACCCCAGTACTTATTTTTGATTGTTCAGTTATGTGAATTTATTGCTCTTTAAATATGTTTTTGAGATATTTATTGTTACCTAGCCATCTTTATGCACTTTGCCAATTTTATCCTTATAATACTGATATGCACTGAAGTTTTTCTTTCAGATTATTCATATTATGATTTTTTAAATAAATTGTTTCAAATTCAAATTATCTAAAGTTTTTCAGATTTTTTTTTTTAAGGCGAGGGAAAAGAAGCACTCAGCACTGCTGGTTATGCTTTTAGCATGATAGAGAGAGTAGTTGAACATTGGCTTCTCCTGAGGAATTCCACCAACAAGGAAATCTTAATTCATGTATTTCTGTACTGTCTGTTCTGCGAGAACCAATATGCTAGAGTATTTAATGAGGCATAGGTGATTTGATTTATACTCTCAGACTAGAACCCTGCTACTACATGCAGAGTTACCAAGTTCTTATTAGAAGTTATTGCCATATCAAGGGTTAAGGTATTCTAATATTGGAACAATTTTATGAGGGAGTCTTTTTATTTTATCTGGCATTTATATTTGTTTTGTTTTATTTCACTCTCTTTTTTATTTATTTTATTTTATTTACTTGACAAGTCTAAATGGTGGTTTTTGTTGCTTTTATTATTTGAGCCTGCTTTGATATGTTGTTGTAGTATTAAGGCTAATTTGCTGGACATTGATGTACTGTATATAAATAATTAAATCTATAAATAAATTTGTAAAAAAAATCAAAGCAGGAACTAATTTATCTGCAAGGTTTTCTCAAGGAACCTGAATCAAAGTAATTTCATTTCACTGAGCCCTTCAAACTGGCATTGTAGCCTGTTACATCAAGGTGGTTTTCATGGTTTGGAGCAAATTTTTGTTCATCTTATCAGTTTATAGGTTTCAAAGTTGTTATGATCTTTAATTAGTCTTAAATAATAATCAGCATAGGGTTGAAAAAATACTAAGAACCCAGCCATTCAACCCTGAACAATATCTATTCTTCTATATGGGAATCATTACATCTTTAGATGTATGGCTAACCTGGGCATGCTCATATCCACTATAAAGACTACCAGCATTTTACCCTTTATTGCTTCCTGAAGAAGAAATCATTAACTGTCCAGCTATAGTCTTATCATTCCTTGATAGTTTCTCATTACAATCTTGTGCATTAACAGGTTTTTATAATAAGTCTTGTGGGAATAGCATCTTTAAAAATAAGCACCTGTTAAAATGTTTTCATATGGATAAAAAATGGCTTTAAGGGTCTTGTCAAGCAAAGAAAAACGATTGCATTGTCCATTACAACAGAACAGTTTTCTATCCAGATCATTCGGTAGAATGAATTTCCCAATTTTACGAAAAGAGAATTAAAAATAACAGGCAATTGTCCTTTCCTGCCCCTTTTCACTCAAAATTCCTGGATAATGGGATCATTCTTTAGGAAATTGTATTCTATTATGTAGGTTCAGCTGTTTCTACAGTATTTGGAGAAAGGATTTAAGGAGACCCCCAAGGAGTCATTTGGACATTGGCATGTTTCTTCACAAGGAACACCAAACCAATTTGCCTAAGGCAACATCAGCCTTGAGCACTTAATTACTGTGACACAGGTCCTTAAAGTTTTTTAAAATAATAATTGTATAATTATCTGCCATTAGAATATGCCACATTTTCCCATTCATTGACTCACTGAATTCCTGCTAGAATTAGAATAAATTATTCTGATGAATTCTGATGTTTATGGAAGTGGAAGGATGTTTTCCTCGTCAAAAGACAGGAAAGTATGCATATTGCAATTTGGTCTTCATACCACAGCTGAGCAGGAAGAAAAGTTGTCACCCAGTTTTTCTTATTCTCTTTGTCCCGCTCTCTCCATGCTCCCACCCTAATTCTTCCAGCTTTCTGCGTACTAACAAAAAATTAAGTTTCTTACAAAGGCCTCATAAGTTCAGATGAACGCTGTTCCGCTGACAAATTTACTTGCTAAGTTACATGTAGTTCTTGTTTATTCTGTGCCTTTGATAAGGTACAAACTTTAGTATTTTTCTTTCCTTTTCTTCCCAGGGCCAAATCCTTGTATCTGTGCATAAGTTAACAGATGGTGCATTGAATAAAGAAACCAAATTTCCTCCTTACGTATTTCCAGAATTTACGGCAACTGGATTATTTGTTCAACCAGGAAGTCATTTTGTGTATGTTTATGGAACCCAGGTGTGTAAGATGGAAGAGATGTGAAACTGACAATTTTGATTATTCTTTTAATTCTTTTAATTGTTGCTTTTTTGGAAGGAGCTGTAGATATAAATGAAGAGAAAAAAGAGTGACAGGAAACAGTGAGTGATTACATCATGATGCCATTTGGAGATTTGGCCATTTATAAACCTTCTTATTCTTCTGTAGCTGAGACAAATACAATTTTAAAAGAAGTTTTCAAAGAAGTTGCAAAATGCATTTTCAAGATGGTGTAGTAGGATACTTTTCAACTGTGTGTAAAACTACTGTATTAGTGTAGGATACATGTTTCTTCAAAACCAGTGAAGAAACACTTTTGTGTTGGTATTCTTATGGATGTGATTCTTAAGTGATGTAGATATCTGATTTAATTATTTTTAATGGACATGTGATAATGTGAATACTGTGGATTGAATTTGTATGTTAAAATGATTGTAAGCTTGTAATATACTTTATATATGTTTCTCTTAAATAATTTTCAATGGTAATACTCTCTCATCAGAGCTACTATTTGTTTCCATCTGGTATCCTTTAGTGGCCAACCTTCACAGCCATCTTATTAATTATCTTTGTTCCCAAATGTAAACAAAGAAAGTTTTCAGGTGAAATAATTCAATTAACTTCAAAATATTTAATCTGAGTCCATCTGAGCTGTAGTACATTTCAACACTTCGTGTTTAAAGGTTGAATCATGGCAACTGGTGTACATTTTGTTAATCTAAGATGTTTCATTGCTCATCTAAACAACTTTATCAGTCAGAGCAAATTAATTAGGCAGAGAGTTGTTGGAATGTACCAACTCTTGCCAAACCAACTTTTAGAGGTTTCTCCCCAAAGTGGCTTGCAGTATGTCAATGAAGGCTCAATCATCCAAGTCAAAGATGTCTAAAGGCCTGACTGATTGAGTCATCATTGACATATTTCAAAACTTCCTTAAATCAATATTCCACTCATCCTTTTGTTGAATATTTAAAAACCCAAAAAAGTCTTAATTTTTTCCAAAGCAATAAAATATTTCCAAAGCAATACAATTAAAAAATAATCCAAATAATTATTATGAAATGAGGCATTGTCAAGCTTTTTGTCCCTAAAAGGCTATGTTATGAGCATGAGTTTAGATTGTATCCATTGACTCCAAGCCACTCAAATCATAAAATGACTGCAAAACCATAATTCTAATCATGATGAGTGGTTATCCAGAGTGCACAAGGGTTATCTTAACTTATTTCCCCTTTCTCTAGAGAAATTTTGCCAGTCTGGATCCAACATCCAGCCACATTTTTTCTTGAAAATGCTGTCCCACTATCAGATGGATATTATAGCACTCATCAGGCAAATAGGATTGAAATAACTAAAATAACAAGATAAATAACAACATCACCTAGTAAAATAATGCTCTGTCAAGAACCATAAACAAATAAAACCACGTACAGGAGAAGTTTACCTGAAAGGAAAAGAGTTTTTCCCCCAGATAACTTCCTATAAAATCAGGATGGGGAATATCTTATGTTGGCTGGAAGTATGGTAATAAAGGATGACATGTTTGAAAATTAGCAAATGAGCAAGAGGTGCAAATAAGTGATTCAAACTCTACTTTTTGGCAATTAATTTCAACAGTAATTATTAATTTTACTAATATTATTTTTGAATTATATTGATTTATTGATGTTATATTTATTATATTGATAATGTTGATTTAATTTTTCTCCTGGTCCAGTCTTTTTTTGGGGAATGTGGCCTTACGTGAATATATACAGTTATATACAGTACATATTCATACAAATGAGACATGAGAATGCATTTGTTGGAGAGATTTGTCTCCAGCAAAAAATCTTTTATGTATCCAAGAAGGTCCACAATTTAAATTGATTCTATTTCTAAGATATAGAAAGATTAGTTTATTAAAATTCCATTACAGGATAAATGTATATAGAACTTTATAAATTACACTGTATCTAATTAAAATGCCTGCACAAGATGCAGAGAAAAGGAGTCCCAAACCTTTTGACAGGTATAGCAATGTTAAAAAAATCTGACTACAGTTCTGGAGCCTTCCCAAAACCAGAGGTCATTTAATTGATACCTTAGAACTGCCTTATGAAAGCAATTTGAATAGTTAGTAGAATCATAAAATCATAGAGCTGAAAGGGACCTTGGACTAATGGCTGTTCTATTTTTTCTTGAAAACCTCCAATGCAGTGGTTGGATTCATTTTTTTTTACTATTGCTAATGTGGATGTGGCTTGGTGGGCATGGCTATGTGGTCATGTGACTGGATGGGTGTTGCTAGGTGGACATGTGACTAGGTGGGCTGGCCAATTTAGATATCCTTTTGCCAATTTAGCAGTCCATTAAACAATACACAGCAGCCCCCTTTTCTATTCTTCTTTTTAATACTAGCAGCCACAATGCAAGGAGCTGCTCCCCAAATTGTCAGCAGCTGCACCACTTTTTCCAGGGATGGAGCCGCATCCCAAGCACGTTCTTTCACAGCCCCTTCACAGGCCCCCCACTTGTTCTCTCCCTCCCCTACCTCATCCACCTCCAGGGCTTGCACCAGGGTAGGCAGGCCTGTTATGCTGGTGGCACCGAAGATCTTTTTGTAGGCTGTGGCAGCCAGGCCTCTGATAGCACGGTTTCCCTCCTCGCTGCTCCAGCCTAATGCCAAAGCAAGCCCTTCCACCTGGAGCTCAGTCCAGGGATGCAGGGCCAGTGGAAGGTGATGTTTGGCCACTTTGGTCCCCCCTCCGGACAGAGCGCTCGTGAGCTACAGCACAGCATACGGAGTCACAGCAGAATGAGCAACCAAAGCCCGTCTCCACTGGTGTGCCTGCCTCCCCTCTCCAGGTTCTCAGAAGAGCCGCTCACCAGCCCTGGGCACCTGAAGGAAGTACCGGGTGGCCATTTTGAAAGGTACAGGAGTGGTTTATGCAAGCCATGGGATACAGCCTGAGCCTCCTTGTTAGGCGCGCCTCCCTGGGAATTGCTGCCTAGCCTGGCCCAGGTGTTTGGAAAAACAGGACACTGCGGGAAGGAAAAGGGGAGAGGAGGAAGAGGAGGAGAGGCCTTACCTGGAGGCCATCTGGCAGATAAAAGCTGCAAGGCTCTGCCGTAGGTTTTTCAGTGAACCATCCCTGCACAGTTCTCTGGTCCCTGCCCAAACTGACCCGGAAACAGCACATCACCTTGAACCTGTCCTGGGCCTCCTCCCATCTGACCACCAGCTTCTTGACATGAGCAGAGGCTACTGGTTGGAGTGAGGGGAACCGCAGTGCTGGGCTCCCATGGCAGTGAGTACCAAGGGCATAGCTAAAATTGGAAGAAAAGGAAAGAACCAGAGCTTCTTGATGAAAGAGCAGCCACCGCCTTGTTCATGCCTTCTCATCCAAGCTGCCTGGGATGGTGAGTAGAGGCCTGGCAAGGTCCAGGGACAGTGGGAGAGGCCCAGCAAGGTCCAGGGATGGTGGGGGAGGGGCTAGCACAACTTGCAGGCTTACCTGTGAGCAGGCAGATCAGGGCTGCTCAGTTGGAGCGCAAGCACCAGGTGGGAAGGCAGGTTAGAAAGGCAAGCCACGAGGACCCAGCATGTCACATAGGAGGGGAGGAGTGACTGGGGGCGCGAGCGGTGGGGCGGCAGCACAAGCAAGCATCAGATGGGCAGGGCAAGTGAACAAGCAATGACCGGGTGACTGGGTCAGGGGCGTGGCCAGCCAGAAGTCACTACTGGTTTGGCAACCCATGCCAAATTGCCGCTACTGGTTCTCCCGAACGGTGTGAACTGGTTGAACACCACCTCTGCTCCAATGGTGGTGGTACTATTTTACATTGTTCTGTCTTACCAAGAAGTAGACTGTGATCTACTTTGTCAAATGCTTTACTGAAATCCAAGTATACTATATGCGCAGCATTTCAATGACCCACTAATTTAGTCACTTTATCAAAGAAAGCAATAAGCTCTGTCTGGCATGAAACCCATTCTGACTTCCAGTTCACCTTGTTCCTTTCTAGAGGCTCACAGATCCGCTGCTTTATTATCTTATTCAGGATTTTCTTAGATATTGATTTCAAGCTGAATGGTTGGTAGTTTCCTGGATCCATTTTTCCCCTTTTTGAAGATTGAAACCACATCCGCATTTTTCAGTCTTCTGGCTCCAAGATCTCTGAAAGATTTCATTCAGTGGTTCTAAGATAATATCTATCAGGTCTTTCAGTAACCTGGGATGTAAACCACCTGGTTTCAGATATTTGACCTCAAAGCAAATAGGTGTTCTTTTATCAATTCTTTGCCTACTTTGATCTGCATTCCTGTTCTGTTTTCCAGATAGTGCTGTTTTTGATAGGTTGGGCTATATTTTCCACTTGTGTGAAGACAGATGCAAAGAAGGAATTAAGTAGTCCTGTTTCTCCCTTCTGATTGTCACTTTCTTGCCAACTTTTTCCATTTGCCCAACCATTTTCCTGAATTTTTTTCTTACTCTTTACATATTTGAAAGAAACTTTTTTTTTTGTTATTTTTGGCATTTGTTGCAAGCCTTAGTTCATACTGAGCTAAGCCTTCCTGATTTCTTCTTTACAAATTCAGGCTATTTTCTGGTGTTGGAAGAAAGGTCCGCCTGGGTTCAGTTCCAAGTGGGGAGAAAGACACTGGAAACATGGAGACTGCTTGGAAGGATGGTTTAATGGTGAACAGGACCAAATGGGTTTGAAGTCCTGGGTAGCTGACCACGTACAGTGGAAAGAAAGATATTTATACCCTCTCTTGGGCCTTGCCCTAGGCCTGGAGCTTCCTGTTCCTGTGGAGTGGCATGTATCCTATTGGTTGCTGTAGGGGTCATGTGCAAATCCTAGAAGTTTGTCTGAGATAAGTTTGGTTGAACTGAGCTGGGTGATGTAATATACCCAGGTGCCGTGTATTGAGTTCTGTTGCTAGATGGGTAGAGGCTAATCCTATTATGTCCTGGAGGATCATGTCTTAATCCCATCAGCCTGGAGCTGAGGTTTTTTTGTTTTTTGTAGATGGGCTGGACCAGTTTTAATCTGCACCAAATATCTGCTGTGGGTAAGGAGCAGCAGGGAGGTGCTTTGTCTTTAAAAACATGTTTCTCCTTTTTTCATCCAGGGAAATATAATATTCTGCCTTTTTAATATTTCCTGGAATGTTTCGTTCTTTTAGGAGAGGGGTTGGTGCTAACTTTCTTCACTGGTTTTCTGCTCTAGATATAGGGCCCTCTTTCCATTTTTTTTTAAATTGTCCTTTTTATCCCTCAGCTTGTGAGAGACTGTGCAACCATGCTGGTCTTGTCTGGAGTCTCTTGTTTTTCTTTCTCTGTGGTATTGTTTTTGTTTGTGTCTTTATTATCTTGTTAAATATATTTGCTTGGTTATTGTCCTCAGGCAAGAGGACCATTTACAACCATTTATCTTTAGATTCTACTCTAAATTGCATTCAATAATTCTACTTTGAATGACTTTGTCTGCATTCATGGTCTAGAGCTTTATTGTGAAACAAATATTCTTGAAGGGACTTGTAATTTTACATTTATCCTTTTTGATAAAATATGGTAAAAGTAAATCTAAAAGTGCTTTGGAGTCAGGCAAACTCCTAGTGGCTAAATTGGACATAACCTTACCATTTTCTTTACAATAACTTTACACTGCCATCTTCTGGGACATTTTTTTTCTTTCTTAGCTTAACTAAAAGGTCCTAATTTTTAAGTTCTCCAACCATACCTTCCTTCTGAGCCCCAACAAAGTAATTAAAAAGTTTAAGTCATTGTGATTTTAAAGTATATTCAATTTTCTCTTTTTTTTTTTTAGGTATGGGGTTCTATTGATGGAGGCAACTCATTTTTTCCTTTGTTTACGCTGCTTAATGAGACTATTGTAAGCACAGATTCATGTGTTCACAGTCAGGGAATACTATTTGTTTCAGACAAGGCAAATATTTATTTTACTAAAGCAGGTAAGAAATTCTTTTAAAATTAAAACTACTCTTGGATTGTGAAGCTTTTAAAATACGATCTGATACAATTGTTGTCTTTCCACATTAACATATGGAATAATAAAACATCAAATACTAAAATAGCAAAAATAGCAAATAAAAAGCTTAGAATGTATTCATTGTAAAAAGAAATAACTGTATTAGTCTGTTAAGATAAAGCAGTTGATGGCAGTCTGAAAAGTAAGAAGCTTTTAATGAGCTTAAGCTCTCTAAAGGCCAGCTTTAGCGCTGGCATGAAGCCAAAAGCACCAGCCTGAGGATGGTGAGTGGGACCTTGCCGAAACGTTACCAAGATAGTCTTAATCTTACACGGGAAAAGACCCAAACAAACCTAGACCTACATACCTGAACCCATGAATCAAGATGGTTTGGTTGTTATTAAATCATATATATGCAAAACTAAATACCACACACACACACACACACACACACACACACACACACACATATATTTTCTCAAGTTTTCACGGGTACTTACATGTATGGCATTCAGCTTTGTTTGGGTATTTTCCCACGTCATTGTAGTTGTGCTTTTAAAGTTGTAGCAACGTTTCCGCAGAATCTCATCTGCCTTCATCAGGCTTCTGTATAGTGTTCATGTGTGAGTCAGACTTTTACAGTGGTTTCAGATTTAAATTTGGGGCAGCCTATTGCTGTGCCAGAATGGTTTTTTCTTCATCCTGATTGGCTGGGAGTCTTGGTCTGTGTTTATTGGTCTTGGAGTTTGCTGTGTTCTGCTTGATTGGTGTTTCTAATATCTTCTGTCTGTTTAGTGGCTCTTTTTGTGTCTTGATTGGCTGGCAACATTGTGTTACTTTATTGGAGGCCTTTAGTGCAGCTTGGCTCCGGGTAAATGGATGGCTATCATTAGTTAGGAAGCTAGGTTTCATCTGGGTGCCTGGTTGGGGTGTGTTTGAGCTGGAGGTATCAGGGGGGATCTGTTTGTGCCCAGGTGCTTGTCTGGCTAGTGGTGTGGAGATTTTTTTGTTTGTGAGTGCAGGCTTCCAAATGATTGACAGTCTGGTGGAATCATCTCTTCTATTCATGCTTTCAGGTCTTTTTTTCAATCTCTATGGCTTCTGTAAAAATATTTACAGACCCCTCACATCCCGGACATAAATTGTTTTAACTCCTTCCCTCAAAACGACGCTATAGAGCACTGCACACCAGAACAACTCGACACAAGAACGGTTTCTTCCCGAAAGCCATCACTCTGCTGAACAAATAATTCCCTCAACACTGTTCAACTATTTACAAAGTCTACACTACTATTACTGTTAATCTTCTCATCACTCCTTATCACCAGCCCCTCCCACTTGTGATTGTAGGACTGTAACTTTGTTGCTTGTATCCTTATGATTTATATTGACTATTTCTTAGTATGATTTGATTGTTGATTGTACCCTATGACTATCATTAAGTGTTGTACGTTATGATTCTTGATTCTTAACGAATGTACCTTTTCTTTATGTGTACTGAGAGTATTTACACCAAGACAAATTCCTTGTGTGTCCAATCACACTTGGCCAATAAAGTATTCTATTCTATTCTATTCTATTCTATTCTATTCTATTCTATTCTATTCTATTCTATTCTATTCTATTCTATTCTATTCTCTGATAATTCTGTAGCTGGGGTTTTCTATAGTGGTAGGGTTTTGGTGCCATTGAAGTCAATGCTATGACCTGTGGCTTTCATGTGATGGACTAGTGAGGAAGTGTGTTCCAGCTTTTTGACTGCATTTTTGTGTTTATCCAGGCAGGTACTTATTCTTCTATTTGGTCTGTCCGATGTATGTGGTTGGGCATGATGCGCAGGGGACTTCATATATGCCTTGATTTTCCAGGTCAATTTTATCTTTGGGTTTCTTAGGATGGCTGCTATTTTTCTGTCTGTTTTGAAGGCAATCTTGATGTGATGCCTGTGTAGTATCTTACTGATTTTGTCTGTAGTACCTCTTATGTAGGGCAGGACAGCTGTTCCATAGGTCTGTTCATCTTCTGGGTCTCCATTATGTCTCAGTGTGTTTTTGTGGATCAGGCCTGTTATTTTGCTTTTGTGGAAGCTGTTGGCTGTCGGTACTTTAGTCAGGGTGCATAGTTCAGTCTTAATGTGTGTCTTGTCTGCCAGGCATTTGCTTCTGGCAATTAGTGTTTTGGCCACGGAGTTTATCTGTGCTGGGTAGTGGGGGGATTGGGCATTGAGGTAGCGGTTGGTGTGTGTTTTCTTCTGGTATATGGTGTGTCCTAGTGTGTCATCTGTTTTTTTGTAGATTAGTACATCTAGGAATGGTAGTTGGTGGTTTGTTTCCATTTCCGTGGTGAATTTGATTTTGGGTTGTGTGCTGTTTAGGTGTGTTAGGAAATTGTTTAGGTTTTCTTTTCCATGGGGCCAAATAACAAATGTGTCATTAACTATGTATCTTAACCATAGTTTGGTTTTGTGGGTGGTATTGGCTAGGGTTCTGGATTCGAATTCTTCCATGAACAGGTTTGCAATGACAGGTGACAGTGATGATCTCATAGGGGCTCCTTCAATTTGCTTGTATCTTTGTATCACAGACGAACACAATACACAAGCCTGATGATGGCAGATGAGATTCTGCCGAAATGTCGCTTCAACTTTAAAAGCACAACTATAATGACGTGGGAAAATACCAAGCCAGATAGATCTCGACTGAGGTTCCACACTAAGAGTACTCACAACCTATTAACCATGATGACAACAACAGAAAAAGAATTCCATACCAGATTGGTGGTTGCCCAGGTTAACAAAGACCACAGTGCTTGCTGTCCCTGGGCAGCTGTTGAAAAATGAGTCATAGGGCTGGAAAAAGACCTGGCAACAGAAATGATGATTGTGTTTTTCCCCCTTCTCTAAATATTATAGCAACTTTCAAGGAAGGGGATCAGAGTTAGAGTCAGAATTACTGATTTTCATTAGGATCAAAGTTGAAAAGGGGGTAGATCTCTTTGTTCCCTTCCCCATGCTTAGTTCTCGCTTTTAATTGGGTCTTTATTTTATTGTATTATATTGTATTTATTAAGTTTATAAGGTTGTTCATTTATCCACTGAAACTCTGAGCAGCAAATGTAATAAGAGATTAGGTTAATTATATTACATTAGATCGTATTATTATATACACCACCCAAAATCTCTGTAACAAGTGAGATGGGCAGCATATAAACTTAATTCATCAATCAATCATTAAATCCAAAACCCAAGTCTAGACTCCTCCAGTCTGGCTACTTGGTAGTATTGTGTCATCTGATGTTGTTATTATTGTTATATACACACAATAATGTGAAATTACACCTGTCAGTTCTTCAGCTAGTATTGGCTTCATATGCACGGAGTTTTTTCCAAGAACCTAGGATGCCATAATATATTAGCGTATGGCCTTTTGCAAATCACAGATGGAATTTTTTCAATGAGCAAATTTTCCAAATGCCGTCCAAGATTTTCTGGTATATTATTCATTGTGCTGATAACCACTGGGACTACCATGGCCACTTTATGTCATAATCTTTGATTTTCAGAACATGATACCATGTGATCTTCTCCAGTTCTTTTCTATTATCACCTGGTATTGCCACATTAATTATCCACACTTTATTTTTTTCAACCACAGTTGTATCTGGTGTGTTATGATGCAAGACTTTACCAGTTTGTATTTGGAAATCCTACACTATTTTAATCTGCTCATTTTCAACTACATTTTCCAACTCCACATTCCCAATTTTGCCTTAGTGGTACATGAAAATTTTCATACAGATGTTCCAAGGAATCATTTTGATGACTTTGTTATGTCACTCTTAATAATTAGTTTGTATAATTTTCTTGCATTAGTTGAACATGTGATCCACTGTTTCTTCTTCTTTGTACAATCTGCATTTTAAATCATTTTGTGATATTTCAGTTCTGGCCATGATTACATTAGTTTGAATAGATTGTTTTTACCCAGATCATCTTCATTCAGACTCTTAATATTATTTTTGTGGGGCATCTTATTTCCTTCACTTTTTACTATTTTTCCTTGTTTGATAGTGAGTGTGGGATAGATAGATAGATAGATAGATAGATAGATAGATAGATAGACAGATAGACAGATACATAGACACAGACAGACAGACAGACAGACAGACAGACAGAGATATAGATATAGATGATTTTATTTCAGACAGTGATTTTATTTCAGATAGTATTTTTCCATGCAGCTTCAGATTGCCCATGAAAAGGAGGTGGGATAATCTGGCAGATGTTTTTGATGTTTGATAGCCATGGCCTGGATTATTCAGTATTGCTGACAGAGGAAACAATGCAATGACAAATAGTAACAGTAATAGTGAATCTCCTTGAAATATTCCTCTCTTGATATTAACCTCTCCCAGTTTCTCCCACTGACCTGCAACAGTGTCTTCCATTGTGCCAAAGTTCTTTGCACAAAGCTTCTGATGTTTCTACTGACTCCTATTATGTCTGGACAATTGATTGTCCAGTCATACAGCAGAGAATTGAATGCCTTTTTATAGTAAATCCATGCTACATAAAGATTAGTCTTCCTTCACTTGCAGTTTTACAAAATCATTTTGTCAATTAGGAGTTTATCTTTTATTTCTTTGCTATTGGGGCAATTTCCTTTCTACTCAGATTGAAAGAGATTGTTTTCACCTAGATGCTGTTGGACTGCATCAACTTGTTAACACACCAGTTAACAATTTGAAACTTGTTGGTAAGCAGGTAATTGGCCTGTAGTTGCCTGGTGCTGCCCTTTTGCTGGATCTGCCAGATATTAGCCACTCTTCAATTTCACCTCCTAGTAGTATGTTGTTAAACTGCTTGGCAACAAATAGATATAGACTAGTTAGATGTTTCAACAACAAACCATGCAGTTCATCTTCATCTGGTGTTGACCAATTCTTGATCTTCCTTGCTCTTTTTTCTACCATTTCTGCTATTATTGCTAGTTCTTTCATTTTAACTTCTTTTTTATTCTTATCCACCTCTTTTAACTAAGCTGTATCCTTGAACTACACTGTTTCTATGATGTCAGGGACTGACTGATTCACTGCAGTTTCAGAAATGTTTCTGATTGGATTGGACTTCCGGTTTGGGCTTCCTCGGTGACAGATCAAAATCCACGATCATGTTTGGTTTCGATCCGTGATTGCCACCGGGGGGTCCTGATTCTTTGGATTTGGGGCTGAAGCCACCTCGTAGAGGTGGCGAAGAAGGGGGAGACCACCAGCTGAGTCAAGGGGATCTGCATCTCTCGTCCTCGGTTTGGCAACACTCCCTTTCCTGAAAGCGGTTGCAGTGGTAGACAATATGGCCACCCAAAAGAGGAAGACCCGACCAGACAAGAATGTGCAGGAGGAGAGACGAAGGGGATGGCTTGATTGACCAGGATAAGCAGAAACAACATTTAAATGCAAGGTACCCTGGAATTAAATTTATTAGTCTTTTTTAAAGAAGAATTTTAAAGTGGTGAAGAAAAGGGGGGGAAACCTTTTGACAACTGTAATCAGCCTTGAACTTTAAAAAGAAGAGCTTAAAGAAGAAATCTGTGTGAAATTAGTTTGACACTAACTAGGCAAAACTTAAGCTAAAATTAAAGTTTCAAAGGGAAAATAAAGATTCTTTTGGATATATTAAAGCCTTTAAAGCAGTGGTTCCTAAACTTTTTCAGTCTACCACCCCCTTGGTGCTACAACTCATCCTCGGTCCCCCCCACAAGGGTTGGGATTCAAATTTCTGTGGGCATGGCCTAATTTGAGGGTGTGGTTTGCTGGATGGATGGATTGAACATGGATGGATGGATGGACAGAGAGAGAGACAGAGAGAGACAGGTAGGTAGGTAGGTAGGTAGGTAGAGATAGATAGATAGATAGATAGATAGATAGATAGATAGATAGATAGATAGATAGATAGATAGATAGATAGATAGATAGATAGACAGACAGACAGACAGGCAGGCAGGCAGGCAGGCAGGCAGTAGAAAAAGTAGGTTGATAGATAGATAGATAGATCAATTTATATTGGTAGATAGGTAGGTAGGTGGGTAAATAGACAGAAAGACAGGCAAGCAGGTAAGCAGGAAGGCAGGCAGGCAGACAGACAGACAGACCTTTTGGATATCAACCCAGCCATTCTGGTTTAGAGTTTAGCATGCTGTTTGATTCTGGCTTAGTCAATAAACCACGGCTAAGATCTTCCTGCTTCTTAATGCAGCTGCCCCTCTGCCCTTGCCCCAGTTCTTTCTTTGACATCCAATTTTGCAATGCCAACCTCCCCGGGGGCAGCGATGCAAAGTCTTCACCCTCTTTGCTTCGACCCAAGGTCCACTTCCATCAGGCCAAGCAAGGGGAGGCGCTCTGCACATGCTCAGAGACTCCCAACTTTGGGGAAGTGCTCCTCCCATCTTTACACTCTGCCTAGGAGGAGGAAGGCCTGCAGAAGCAGCCCAGAGGGGGAGAGGGGAGGGGGAGGGAACGATCACTTGGAAAGTAAGCAAGCAAGCAAACAAGCAAGCAAACAAGCACAGGGCTTGGTTCAAAGAACCGGGCTGCAGAGAGAGCCTAGGTTCTAGGTCTGGCCCGGCCACGTACAGCCAATCCAAACCAAGCCACGTGCCTTGGAGAGCTGCAGGGGCACCCACCCGCATCCTGCACGCAAGCCTGGCTGGCTGGAGAGATGGAGGCCAGGTGGGCATTGTGTGCTCCCTTGTTCTACTCTGGGGAAGGGGCCCCTAATATTGGACCACCCACCCCTTCCACTGTGTGCCTTGGGAGGGTTTAGCTTTCAGGCCTTCTGGCGCACTTCTGCTGCTTCTGCCGGAGAGGGCAGGCTGCAAGCTAAGGCGCCCCCTTTCTGCTACCTCCCACTTCCCCCCCGGCTTGGCAAGGCTCACCACACATGGGTTCCGCATTCGAGGCGCTGTGCACAGGTGCCGCATTCAAACGGTGCAACAGTCAATGGGATGATCCTGCGGGGCTGGCACCTCAAACACCTCTCTGCTGCTTCTTAGCACCCCCCCCAAAGCATCCCACTGCCCCCCAGGGGGCAGTACTGCCCACTTTGGGAACCACTGCTTTAAAGTAAAGAAAGTGGAGGAAAAAAAAGAAAGGGTGGAAGTTGGATATAACAGAGAGTGCCACTTGACAGCAAAAGGAATTGACTGTGAAATTTTAAAAGACTTCCAAAGGATACATTGTAACTGAAACTTTGCTACAATAAAACAGAGCCCCTGGAAAGGAAAAGTGGAACTTTAAAATGCGGAATAAAGAAAGAAGCAAGAAGAAACTGAATTATGAATTATTCTGAATTATTTGGTGATTTTTGGAATTTTGGATATTAGACTTAATTAACCGGGCAGTTGTTTTTAAATATTATTTGCAAGTGTTTAAAGATGGCAGAACTCTTTTTGGAACTGAAAATGGAACTTAAAAAATGAAAAAAGAGTTAAAAGAGAGAGGAGGATCGTTTGGCTTCACTTTACAATTTTTAGCAATGGAGGTTTTAAGCTATGAAACACAACAAGAAGCATGTGAAGAAGAAGAAGGGCTGGACAAAGAAGAGGCCATCTTTAATGAACAAATGGCACAATATGGGTTAAAATGGAAAAAGGGGGAAAAGGGAATTAAAAATTTGAGATTAGAGGAGGCAATTAATAAAAAGAACAGTTTGAAAAGCAAACAAGATACTAGGAAGAAGCAGAAGGGAGGAGGGGGACAAAAACTGATGAGAAAAAGCGGGAGAAGATAAAAGGGAAAAGAAGTTACAAGAGACAGAAACAGGAAATAAAGAAATAGGGGAAACAAACAACAATAAAAGGTATTAGTTTATTTAAATGACACAGAGACAATGGTTAATATAAATTAAAAGAGGATTCTGCAAGGGTACAAGAGATAGTGTAGTTATATTAGAAATAATAATAAATAGAAAATATAGGTGATTAAAGTGAAAGATGAAACTGGTATTGTTAAGTAATGGAATGTCTAGTAACACTTAAATTAAATAAACAAATACATGGAATAAAAGTGAAAGAAGGGGAAATAAGAGGAAAATAGCAATCAAGGTATAGAATCTTACTGAAATAAATTATGGGGATTATTGTAGAAGACTATATTAATTATGTTTAATGATCTATAAAATATAATTGAAAGGAATTGTGAAAGATTTGTAATGAAATCAATATCAGCTTCTAGGATGAATTTGAATAGATATAAAGATATAAAGGTGACACACTCTATTGGGTAAATATAGGGGAAACCTTGCTTTGTAATGCCTGGAAGGGGAGGGGATTTCTTTTTTCTTTCTCTTTTTGGGATGACGATGGAAAAAATACATACAATGAAATTGTAAACAGGACAGATAAAAGTATAAGTATAATTACTATGAAGATATGGAAATTTGGAAAAGGAAGTGTAATAAAATTAGAAATGAATGAGAAGTTACAAAATAAGGCTGAGGAAAGTAAATGAAAAAAAAATCAATGGGAAATTTATAAAGTAATGATAAGATATGAAATTAATATAAAAAGATGAATATGTAATTAAGATTATATCTGTATGGAGATGTGATAACCTGGAAACATGTTGTTCTCTAAAAAAAGACGTTTTATTTTTATTATGTTTTTGTGAAAACCCAAATAAATTTTTTACAAAAAAAGAGAGAAATGTTTCTGATTGGATTGAAGTTGGACATTCTGTCTATAATTTGCAATTCAAGCTTCGTATCTGCTAATCTTCTTGGCTATAGTTGTTATTTGCTGCTTTATTATTTCTAGTGCTTCCTTGATTTTCCTTGATTCTAAGTAGTATTGATTAGGTATTCTTTGGTCTCCTTCAGCTTCGTTTCTTTCATCTATCAGCCCTGAAGCCATATTGGAGCATCTTCAGGGCTGCCACAGTGAGGCCAGTTGAAGCTGTGGGAACAGGAGGGTGGACATAGAGATAGCTGGTGATGTGAAGCCAAAATAAAATTTCTCCTAGGAACCAAGGACATTCTCACCAGGTGCTGGGAAGGCATGGACTGAAACCAGCTAGAGTTGGAACTGTGACCTGGTTAGACCATGTGACAGACATGTGACCTGGGGGCAAGGAGTCTGGGTTTTAGTTTGAGTGGGAAAAACCTAGAGTATTTCAGAGTTAGGTTTTTACCAGCTGTACCAATATGACATAAATTCAAACTTTGGGGAAACTGCAGGCCTCAGTTTTGATTGTATTGTATTGGATTGTATACTTGGAACCCTGACACCAGGGGTGGGATTCTACTGGTTCGGACTGGTTCAGGGACACTGGATGTTAAATTTGCTGAACCAGCATTTGAATCAACCAGCTGGCCCTGCCCACCTCGCCCTACCCCTCCCAGAAGTCTCTATGTGGCCCATTTTCTTTTTTTAACAAATTTTATTCAGTTTTTCACATTAAAAACAAAAATCTCTCTTTAGTGGACAACATATTTCCAGGTCATCACCTTTACATACAAATATGACAGCAATTATACATTCTTAATTCTATTATTACCTTTTCCATTCCAAATTTTCAGTAAGGAGAGAAACAAACACATTAATTCTAACCTCTTTTATTAATCTCAATCGAAACATCTTTTTGTTTCGTTTCAATTACTTCAAATATAATCCTTTAATATTTATTTTAAAAATAAAGATAAACAATATGTGTTTGCCTAATAATAATAATAATAATGGTTACCAATGTCTCTCCTTGCTATAATATAAGTCTATATTAACTTATTAATTTAGTTGGTTCTTTAGTCTGTCATATTTCCTTTCCATTACACATTCTTTTTATAAATTCTAGATTAATATAAATTTTAACACTAAAGAAAAAAAAACAAGTATAAGTTTCCCCCTTTTTACTGCTTTGGGTGTGACACCTCAATGATTAAAATATGCCTTTATTCCCTTATCTTGATTCCCAATAAACCATTATTTTTAAGAAGTTACAATAATAATCATTACATCTTTTCATTTGGATTCCGCAGCATATTTTCCCCCCTTAATTTTTAATAAAAGTTATCAGTATCTATATTACCCTATTTTCTAAATATTTTTATTTGCAGAAATATTATTATCCATTGTCACCCTGCAGAATCCCCTTTTTAATTCATCAGCCATTATCTCTGAAAAAACAATTTCTTTTCAACATTTTACTATTTCCGTATTTCTTTATTTCATGCACCTGTTTCTTACCGTTTCACCTCCCCCTCTTTTCCCCATATCTTTTCTCATTCCAGTTTATATCCCTCTCTTTCTTAATATCTTCCTTTCCCTTTTTCTGCTGGGTCTTTCTGCCTTTCCCGACTTCACAGGTATTCCCCCTTTTGATTGCCTTCTTAAATCTCAACTTTTTAACCTTCCTTCTTTCCCTGCTTCTTTGTATTGTTCTTTGTGTTAATTGTCTATTTAAAATGTTTTCAGCTTGAATCGACTCCTCCTCCTCTGAAGTTCTTTCTTCTTGTTCTTCAGTCGCCATTTCCATATTTTCTAACACAGAGCAAAGTGATTTGCCTCTTTCCTGTAGTAATTCTCTCATATTTTTAAGTTCCATTTTTAATTCCCGAAGAGATATCATCATTACACACTCTTGTATTTTATGATTGTTAAAGTCCACCAAAAAACCACTTTTACTTTCCTTCTTTCTTCTTTCAATTTTCTAAAGTTCTCAATTATTCCAGCCCAGGGTCTATTCCAAAAACATCAATCAATCCCACAGTCAGTCTTTCCTTGCTTTTTTCTTTATTCTAGTTCTGCTTTCACTTTCTGTTCTATATTAACATTCTCTAAAACCTTAATTCTGATTGGTCCACACGGACCGCAATCTGATTGGCTAACTTGACCACCGTGATTGGTGTGCCGAGAACCTCCCGTGATTGGCTGAGCCGATCGCGGGAGATTCAAAGCCCTGTCATTGGCCGCTGAGCTGCCGGCCGGCTCTATAAGAAAAGCCACACAGCTCGCAGATCCTGTATGAAACTGTATACTTCAACAAAGAGCTGAAGTTCACTTTGAGTCTCGCATCTCAATGAACCCGATCTACCCGATCTAACACTGGCGACGAGGATGGGATCATGAGACGAGAGACCATCAAGCATGTGGCAAACGGCGCGAAACGACCAGCAAAATGGCCAGCAGCACCCCGCCACCCGCTCCCTTCAACCCGGCCACTGAGGACTGGGAATCCTACACTGACCGGTTCCAGATGTTCCTGGAATGCAGCAACCTTAAGGATGCCAACGAGCAGTGAAAACGAGCCGTATTCTTGACACACTGCGGGCCCACAGTGTTCAAGATGGCCAAAGTCTTGGCAAAGCCTGCCAATGTAAAGGAAATGGACTGGGCTGACCTCGAGCCCATCCTATGAAACCACTATGCCCCTCCCGTGCCTACCCTCATCCAAAGGCATGATTTCTACTGGCGAGACCAGCATGAGGACAAAGCCATCAGTGACTTCGTGGCCCAGCTGAGGGATCTCGGAGGCCTGTGCGGGTTTACCAACTTGGATGAAGCCTTACGCAACCGAGTCGGACTCAGAGACTCCATGTTGCAAAGCAGGCTAATGGCCAAGGGCGATATCTCCCTCACCGACACTCTCGCTGAGGCCACTACAGCCGAGGCCACTCGAAAATCGGTGGCCTGGATGAGGCAAGCGAATGCGACAAAACGACCGACAACCACCGAGACATCCCCAGCACCGGCGAGACACGCGGACACCAGCCACCGAGAAACCACCACCCACCATGGTGACGCTGACTCCCGCTCCAACACCAGCAAGGAGGAGGAGGAGATCCACCGGCTCCAGGCAGAATGCAACCGGCGGGACCGGAGGGGACGTAAGTCAGGATTCCATTGTGCCAGCTGCAGCGGCAATCACCCCGCTCCGAATGCCGTTTTCTCAACGCCATCTGCCAGCATTGCGAGAAGCAGGGGCACATCACCAAGGTATGCAGGAGCAAGCGGAACTACAGCCCCCAGCGATGAGGCAGCAGCCCCTGACGATGAGACGGCACCCCCCCAGAACCGAGAGCCGATGGAGCCGAGATGGCCGGAACAGACAACTCAGCGAGGCGCAGCAACGAGAGGAAACCCACCGGACGGTCGTCATCGGCCATTCCTCAACCGTCAACGCCCGGAAGGTACGCGTGGAGGTAGGAATCGAAGACCAACCCTGCGAAATGGAGGTGGACTCTGGGTCCTACCTCTCCATGGTCTCCTGGTGCACAATCAAGCACCTGGTGCCTACCATCCGCCGCCGCAAACTGGACGACCAAAAGCTGACCCTGAAGGACTACCAGGGAAACCGCATCCCTGTAGTCAGCATCAGACATTTTAAAATCACCTTCAAAGGCCACACCGAGGTACTGCCATTCACAATCGTGGACAAGGACTGCCCCAGCCTACTCGGACTATAATGGTTTTCCCCACTGGGAATCAAAGTGATGGGCATCCACCACACTGACAAGGCAGACTGGGAAGCCGCGCTCGTGAGTGACTTCCAGGAGGTCTTCGACGACACCCTAGGCAAGTACCAAGGGGCCCCTATCTCTTTCAACCTTAACCCAAATGTCGCCCCGATCCGCCTTAAACCACGGCGAGTGCCATTTGCCCTCAAACCCAAAATTGATGAGCAGCTAGACAAGCTCATCACACAAGGGGTCTTAGAGCCAATTGACCATGCCCGCTGGGAAACACCCATAGTCACCCACATCAAACCGGATGGCTCCATAAGAATCTGTGGTGACTATAAGGCCATCCTCAACCATGCCCTGCAGCAAAGTGCCTACCCCGTCCCAGTAGTAGAGCACCTTCTGCACTCACTGGGGGGAGGCCGGGTCTTCGCGAAGCTCGACCTGGCGCAAGCCTACCAGCAACTGCTGGTCGAAGCCAAAACAGCCAAGGCGCAGACGATTGTTACACACCAGGGGGCATTCCGATGCAACTGACTCCAATTTGGAGTCATCATCGCGCCAGGAGTCTTCCAAAGCCGCATGGAAAGACTTCTCCAGGGGATAAAAGGAGTGATGCCCTACTTTGATGATGTGCTGGTGGCCGCCGCCAACAAAAAACAATTGGAAACCCGTTTAAGGGCAGTGCTGCAAAAGTTCAAAGATGCCAGCCTTAAAGTTAAAAAAGGGAAATGCCAACTCTGCACCGAGAGGGTTGAATTCCTGGGGTATCTCCTAGACCGACACGGAATCCACCCCACCGGGAAAAAACTCAGAGCCATCAAGGAAGCCCCCACGGCAATAAATAAGGCAGAGCTGCAGGCGTTTTGGGGACTCGTTAACTTTTACAATGTTTTCCTACCCCAAAAGGCGACCACAGCGGAACCCTTGCATAGGCTGTTGGATAAAACAGCCACCTGGACTTGGGGGAAGCGAGAGGAAAATGCATTCCAACAGACCAAAACCTACTGACATCAGACGCAGTCCTGATCCAGTATAGTGAGACCCTGCCGCTGATGGTAACATGCAATGCGTCACCCTTTGGCATCGGAGCAGTCCTCAGCCACACGTTACCGGATGGAAAAGAGGCACCCATCGCCTTCTTCTCAAGATCGCTGTCCAAGCAGGAGAGGAATTACAGCCAGCTGGACAAGGAAGCCCTCGCAATCATCTCCGGAGTGAAAAGGTTCCACAAGTGTCATTACAGTAGGACCTTTTCAATCATTACAGATCACAAACCTCTACTTGGGATACTGGCAGGGAACAAGGCCAACCCGAACATCCTGTCACCCAGGATAATAAGGTGGTCCGAGTTCCTTGCCGCCTACAGCTACCAGCTGACACACCAGCCCGGCAAGGACATTTCGCACTCAGACACCTTAAGCTGGTCCCCCCTACCAGACCTGGAGGACGACCCATCGCCCACAACAACAACCCTGAAGATAGAGACTCTACCCAGCCCACTCCTGACCACGCCAGACATTGCCCAAGAAACAAATAAAGACAAACGGCTGGCGCAGGTCTTGAGCTGGGTAGAGAGAGGATGGCCGGAAAGCGACGGCAACAAACATTTCAAAGCCTTCAGGAACTGGCAAACTGAACTGTTCACACAGAAGGGATGCATACTTTGGGGAGACCGGGTGGTTATACCAGAAACTTTACAAAAAAGGGTACTAGCAATGTTGCACGAGGGACACCCGGGCATCATTAAGATGAAAGCCCTGGCCAGGAGTTACGCTTGGTGGCCAGGGATGGACATTACACCCAACACAACCACGAATAAAAGCCCAGAAGAGCTACTGATGGGCAGAAAATTAAGGTCCCCACTAGACCGACTGCACCCCACATATAACCCAGAAAAAACCCCAGACTCATCCAGTAGACATCGAACATTTAACATCGGAGACACAGTCTACGTGAAAAACTTCACGGGAGACCCACTCTGGGTACCGGCACAAATAACCCAGATAACCGGCTCCTGATCTTATAGGCTGCAAACCACCAACGGAAGAAGCTGGAAGCAGCACATCGACCAGCTACGGTCAAGACTAGCCGCTGACAGCACGGATACCCCACAAACAACTACTAAAGAAATCAGAGAGGGGAGGGAAGCCATAACAACCAAACAAGGGGATGAAAAAAGGCCTGGAACGCAGACAGAACACCCCCAAACACAAGCAGAACACCACCCAACCAGAACAAGCCAACCCCAAACAATAAACCAACCATACTCACTGGTAGATCTCGAACTGTTGCAGACAGGGGCTTCACCTGGAAGGAGCAGCCAAGCCAGTTCAACCAGCCCAGAAAGACCGGGCGGGGACAGCGAAGCCAACAACTCGACTGACCCAGGTAGACCGGGTGGGAGCTGCAGCAATAGGCCCGGCTCACCCTTCCAGGCAGTTCCATGGAAGAGGTTGGGAGCGACGAGGAGCCCGTCTGAACCGGTCGACAATCAAACACCTACTGAGTCGCGCAAGTCAACTAGGCAGGTACAAAGCCCCGCCTACCTGCGCGACTACGTCACCATGCTCCGTCGGGCAAAACCAAGAGGGGAGGGGTGTTCTATATTAACATTCTCGAAAACCTGAATTCTGATTGGTCCACACAGACCGCAATCTGATTGACTAACTTGACCACCATGATTGGTGCGCCGAGAACCTCCCGCAATTGGTCGAGCCGATCAAAGATTCAAAGCCCTGTCATTGGCCGCCGAGTCACCGGCCGGCTCTATAAGAAAAGCGGCTCACAGGTCCTGTACGAAATTGTATACTTCAATAAAGAGCTGAAGTTCACTTTGAGTCTCTCATCTCAATGAACCCGATCTACCCGATCTAACACTTTCTAAGATTCTTACTTCGTTTCAATATTTCTTTAGTGTTATATCCACACAAGTTCATTCAGAAACAGGATGCTTTCCCTTTTGTTTGAGCTCAAGTTTTTGTCAAAAAGTGGCACTCTCCATTATACAAAGTCTTCAGCTTTTCCCCCTATTTTTTTGTTTAGGGTTTTTCGAACCTCAATATTCCAGCACAGCCCAGTCTCCAATTTGTCAACTTTATTATTATTATTTTTAACAATCTTAAGTCCAGCTTTATTTTATGCCTGTTTATTGCCAAAATATTTTAGTCCAATTAGTTAAATGTTTAGTTCTGGCTTCTTCCTTTCCCGGTTCGAAGCCCCACTTGGCTGTCAAAAATATTTTCTTATTTTTTTCCTGTCCCTTTGTAATTTCGCTGCTCACTTTTCTTTTCTTAAAAATTCCATGTTACCTTAATCCCGGGGCACTTTTGTTTAGTTGAATTGCCCAGTTGTCCCGGTTCAGATGTTATCCACCTCTTTCTTCCCTCCTGCACAAAACTTAAACCAGCTGAGTCGTCCTCTTCAGGGTGGCCATTTTAAACCATCGCTGCGGTCGTCTTTGGGGGGAAATAGACCAAGCCCAGGAGCGGAGATGTGGCTCCCCTCAACCTGGCTTGTGGCTTCCCCTTACTCCGCCACTCCTCCAAGGCAGCTTCAGCCCCTAATCATCATGATCGGGGCTCTCCAATGAAAGAGCACGGACCATAGCCGCCGAGAGTCATGATCTACGGTCCGTCAGCGAAGAGGCTCCGGCTTCCTATGTGGCCCATTTTCGATGCAGGTAAGTGTAGGGTCTGTGCGGTGGCTCTGGGAGGGGGAAAAATGGGCCATTCAGAAGTCTGGAAACAGGCTTGTTTCTGGCTTCTGGAGAGCCTCCAGAGCCCAGGGAGGCTGTTTTCGCCCTCCCAAAGGCCTGAGGGAAGCCTCCGGACCCTTGGGAAGGCAAAAAACAGTCCTCCTGGAAGAACTGGAAGTCTCAAAACAGGCCTGTTTCCAGCTTCCAGAGGGCCTCCAGAGCCCAGGGGAGGCCATTTTCACCTTCCCAGAGGCCCAAGGGAAGCCTCCAGCTCTTTAATGTTTTTCATCCATTAATTTTTTATGCAGTTTCTATCTGATCTTCTAAAAGACCAGTCAAAATTGCAGTTTATGAAATATATAAAACCACTCCAAAATGAAGCCATCAATACTGCCAATCTCCTTTTCTTCCTGTGAAGCATGTTGTACATGTAGATTGGCCCACTGCTGCATTTGTTTTAGGAACTATTGCTTTAACTGACATGGATCTATGGAATAAAACATCTACATTCACTTCTTTCTAAATCAAATATCTTGTATCCTGATTACATAGAGCAAATTGAGATTGATCAGAAGAAATGTTCTCTTTGAAAATACTTCTGTGTGAAGTCATAGAGTTTATGATAGTAACATGAGGTATTCACACATAATTTTTTTCCTCTGTAGGAATGCTTGAATATACCTTTCTTGCAACAATGCCACTTGGTGTTTTCAGCATGTACTTTGATCATCTGGGAATTTTAAGTCATATAAGTTTTAATAGCACATCTGAAGATGGTTTGTCAGTTTCTGTGCTGGACATGCCCACTTTAATGGAGGTTTGACATTTATCATTTATTTGGTGTGCTACTGAAGATTATTTATAAAATGTTTGGCTAATGTAAAGCTTATTCAGTTTGATTGTATGAAATGTATATTTATTTGTTTTGTAAACATAATATAGCTGTGGTTTTTTGAAAACACACAGCATAAATACACACTCCACTGAAATTATTTCTAACTGGATACTAAATGTGCTTAAAATGTGATTTAACTAATTTATTGTACGAACAGTAAGTAAGGCAAAGCTCTGACAAAAGTTACAGAATTAGAGGTTTCTTAGAAACTAATGAGAGTTTCACAAATTGTTGGCTTTTATTGAATCAGCAACTATTAGGTTTGTAGTTGAGTCCTATAACACATAGTATCTAAATTCTCTTAGAATTCTTCTTACGCCTGGATAGGAAATATCAAATGTGACTTTAGAAGAACACTGGAATGGTTATAACCTGCAAAGAGTCTATCTGTCTGCTCAGATATACAACTGAGCAGCCTGCCAACCAATACGCATAGTTCTTAGAATAGAATGGAATGGAATAGAATAGAATAGAATAGAATAGAATAGAATAGAATAGAATAGAATTCTTTATTGGCCAAGTTTGATTGGACACACAAGGAATTTGTCTTGGCGCAAACACTCGCAGTGTACATAAAAGAAAAGATACATTTTTCAAGAGTCAAGAATCATCAGGTACAACGCTTAATAATAGTCATACGGTACAATAAGCAATCGAATCATACTAGGAAACCATAAATATAAATCATAAGGATACAAATGACAAAGTTACAGTCATACAGTCACAAGTGGGAGGGGAGGGGTGATAAGGAGTCATGAGTGATGATTATGACTCTAATGTGATTTATTTGTTATAGAGCTACACTAGCTCCCATTAATTCTGTCTTTAGAATGCCTGTCTAAATGCTCCTATACAGTACATGCTGTGATATCAATGTCCTTTTTGAGCTACAGGCTCCACAAAAATATACAGTGTCCCAAGAGTAATCACACTATATTTATATAAGCATCACTGAACTAGCAGTTTTATTTATGTTTTCTTTTCTTTTCTAACTCCAAGTGTGAGATTTGGCTTTGCTGTTGCAGAGTAGCCTGACATTTTCATTGATCTGTTAATCGAGGATTTAATATCCATTTTCTGAGTTTACTATCGGCTCTGGATTATGCATATGCGAAATCTGAGGTTTACAGACAAGCATGCATCACTTTACATTTGCTTGCATTAAATTACCATCACTGGACTTTTGCAACTCATCTTTTATTTTATTGATCTGAACAATTTGATAGCATCAGAAAACATGGCCACATTGCTCCTAAATCTAAATCCAAATCATTTTAATACTCTGGTGGGCAAACCTTCTGCTGCAAGTAAAAATATGTGTCAGAGCTGGACCTTTTTCCATTAAAGGACCTTGTGAACATGCAGGATTATTCTGGTTTTGGAGCTACTGATGATGACATTTACTGACTTACCAGGAATGCTTTCTATCAACTTTGGCTGATTCATGAGCCATAACTACAAACCCTTTATAAAACAAGGTGATGTTGTCACAACTGTTCATATTTATATGAGATTATCAGGCCCCTAATATCAGCTACATAGATTATCCCAATATTGAATCTATTAAACAAATGGGTACAACAAAATAGCTTTTATTGAGTTGCTTCTATTATTGTGAACTCTCTCTTGCAGAATGTGTATTTTACCTCTTCTTTTTAAAATGTCAACAATAATAATAATGGGCAATAACAATCTTAATTGCTGTTGCTTTGATTCATGTTCCAGTGTTGGATATTTTTATTAAGGGGCAGAAGACACATAAAAGTAAATTGAATGAAGTGACAATGAATTACTTAAATGATATCTGCATGGCAAAGCAAGAAGAGACAGGATCAAGGTTCAGCTGGTTGTGAATAAATAGGATTTGAATATGGACTGAATAGAAGAATGAGTGGTCAATATGCTGCCTGAAGACATGAATGTAGACATGTATTTTTGTGTGTGCACTGTGCCCTATTGTTGACCAAGAACCCTTTAGATTTTCCCCCCTAAAATAGTTAAAAAATTGTACATCTAAATGAAGAAACCAAATAATTATTTCTTCCCTTTGTTTCAGAAGACTGACTTAGGTTTTGATGAACCTTTATCTCCACATTATGTTACTGAACAGCAAATGCTGTTTTTTCACCACGGGCCACCAAATACCATACCAACATTCTCCAGCTTACACAGTGGAAAACGCATAGATTATAAGTAAATACCAATAGCATATAAATTATTCTGTTTTTTTAAAAAATACACCAGTATTATGAATTTTAAAACTTTGTCTGTTTCCTAAGAAAAATAAATAGCACTCATTCTTAAAATACAGATTTAAGGGACGAAACATGTAATATACCTGGCACAAATAATTTCAAAATGAAATCACATTTGTCAGCATCTGAAATTAAATTATTCCAGTAATGCAGAATTGAGATTAGACAAGACACCTTTAACATTTCTTTTTGATTAGAGTATAGAGACCTGATTTGTACATTATGGTAAAGTATAATATGATTTATTTGGTTTTGATTCAGCATATTATATGAACCCAGCCACTGTGGTTTGAGAACCATACATAGTTGGAAGATTAGCACAAGAGTAGCTATTTTTTACAGGCTACTAAAGGTCTAGAATGGACAGGGCTGACATACTTGAAGCCAGGAAGGACTTGTCTTCTCTTATTTTAAAAGGAAGACAATGAAATACTGTGTCACTTGAAATGCTAAAGTGTCATTAGATTTCAGAGGCCTGATCCTGAGAGGCTTCTGAATCTCAAAATGTGGAACAAAGGCCTTGTGTGTAACACAAAAATCATAGATTTCCCATCCCTTAATGCAGTGGTGGGATTCAAGTATTTTTACTACCGGTTCTGTGGGCGTGGCAGGAGAAGGATACTGTAAAATCTTCAGTCAGAGGTGGTATTTGCCAGTTTTCCAAATTACTCAAAATTTCTGCTCCCGGTTCTCCAGAACTGGTCAGAACCTGCTGAATACCACCTCTGCCTTAATGCTAGGTGCAAATACCTGTGGCTTTAAAAAGATTATTAAAATAAATCTAATCCAGAACCCAGTTTTGGATATTTTATTTTAGTATTTTACATTGCCACTACTGTTGGGTCTTGGTAACTGTTTAACAGAAATATGCATTTACTGAAACACTTGAGGGGTATACATCAACAAACATCGTTTGGGTTTTAGCCTTGTTGGATTTGTGATTTTAGGGTTTGTTCCCTCTTCTTTTGTTTATAGTTCTAGGGACCAACAGTATTTTTTGTCTGTGAGAAAATTTTCTAGTGTGGGAGTTGAAAAAATATGAAAACTAAACTTTCGATAGATAAGATGTTGGAATACTTCAAAATAACTGGGAACTAGGGATTTTCTAACAACTACAGAAAGTATTCCAATAGAAGTAAATTAATTATTTCTATTGCCATCACATAACCAATATAAGCCTTTGGCACTCATTGAAAATGCCAAGAAAGATAATAATTTCTGTAAATACTAAAAAATGGAAGCCATTACTAGTCAGGGAAAATGATTGCTTATCTAAGACCTTTATGTCAGAGTCCTTTTTGGTAGCTTTTGTGGTAAATAAAAGTCTGCTGAATCTGTCTGTTGAAGTCTGCAAATACAATGTCTACAATCTTCCAGGAATGGTCAGATATGGTTGATTAATTTCAACCATCCTTGGTTCTCCTGTTAGTATAAATAAGGAGGTGAACAGAATATCAGATAAGAAGGTGTATAAGAGCTCACATGATTGAAGAAACTATTATCAATATAAAGCATACACACATATGCTAATATGCTATTTGTTGGGTCTATTTTTGGGCAAGTTTGACAACCATTGCAAATAATGCTTAATACTGAAAATCTTTCCATTTCAAAAGATAATGAGTCTCCTACAAAAAACAATAATATGTTCTCTGAGTCAGCTTCTCCATATCCAGTTGTTGCAGATCAATGGAAGTTAATAACAGGTTTTGCCAGATGTTTCAATACTTGTAGTTATAATTAAATATAAAAGATCAATTATTATATTAATGTTACTTAAAATAAGAAAATTCATGTTTGACCTATATATTAGAATCCCACTGCTTTATAAAGTCCTGGAATAATGTCAAGCCAATTACCTATAAAATGGAAGAGAACATTGATGGCCACAATGTGCCTGGTATGATGACTTTGAAAAGGAAAGGTATTATGACCCCTAGTAAATCCTTAATAAGGTCATTATCTGAACAACTTATAGAGGAAACTTTAAATCAAACCTGTTTCAGACAATTTCCTGAGGAAAAGCATGGTTGATATTCTTTGGAGGCTGGAAGATTCAAAGCAAACCATGTTAGAGCTTCATACTGACATAGTTCCTTTCAAAGTTCTACCTACATCATATTATTATGCCAGTGTTGGTGAAATAAAAATATGTAATTGTTACTGTTAAAAAAAAGTTCTACCTACCTACCTCTAATAGCCAGATTCAGAATTCTAAAATATAATCCCATCAATTCTTAAAACTTATTGATAAAATGTTACCTTGTGACATGTCAATGACAAATAATTTCAAACTTATCTTCTCTTCTTCAAGCTTTGTCCTTTATCTTATGCACAGTAGTAGAATTCAGGAGGAAAAAGAAGCCCCCCAAAATCCTATGAAGGTATAGCAGCAGTGAAAAGTATGGAGATGCCCTTAAACTTGACATCCTGCTGAACTCCACTAAACCCCAATTGAACAGAGAACGAATTTATTTATCATGGAGCTTGTTCCAGAGGTTTTTAATCTGCATATTAAAGATCAAGCACTTCCTCTTATAATATGCAGAATCAAGGATTAGTTATTTTCCTCAACTGGGAATCCCTTAGAAGACAGGTTTTAGCACATACTACCCCAAAGCAGAAAACAGGACCAAACCACGAGGACTTCGGAGAGAAGAATGCCATATGACAACCTATAATTGTGGTACATATAAAATGCAATTGGACAAAACTATCAAGATAATATTATTTACTTTTTTATTTAAAGGCCAGGAGGATCAGGTATAATTTACTCAGTCTTCTCACATTCGAATCCTGAAGGAACTGTAACATCTATCTTGGTAGATATTCTGGAACATTTTCCTGTTGAATCTGTAACTGACAGCCCTTGTACAGCAAATACTTTAACCATTCTACCACCTCCCAGTTCTACCTCTACTTCATATCAACTTAAACTTACTACTGCAGGTATGTTGATCATTCGATAATAAAAGACCTTTGGTTCTGAATTTGCTTATGTGAGTCGTGCTTCTGTACCCTTCAGTAGTTCTCTTAAATATCAGCATTTTCTAAATTCTGAATAGCTATACTTTTTAATGCTTTAAGTGTACTATTGTGGTATCTGAAATCCTCTGGAAATCCTACAATAATAAGAAAAATGTTAACATTTTGATTATAATGTTAAAAGCCATATTTTTGTTATACAAATTGAATGATATTCCATTTCAGCTGGATACCATTGGTCAAGTTCCAACTTAAACAAAACATTATAAAATTCCAAATTATGGTTTCTCAAACACACATTCAATGTTTCCTGAACCTGATCAGGGATCCAAATCCTGCAAATTCTCTCAGGTGTTTATTATGCTGAGACTTTTGAACTATCAAGATTGGAATTTCCCAGGACCCAGGGAAAAATAGCAAGCAGTAAATGGCAGGTCTTCCTGATCAATTCCCTATTCTCTATAAAGCCCAAACCCTGCTTTAGATAGGAACCATGTCTTGATTTGTTCTTTTTCATGTGATTCCATTCTCTGCAATCTAGTTGATTTTTTCACATAGTGAGTAACCTTTGAGGCTTCCCCACCCTATCCTCAGGAGCTCCCCCACAGCCCCTTCCTGAGGACACAAGACCAGAATCAGATAATCAGAAGTAGGACAGGAATGGCAGATCAAGGGAAGAAGTGAGGGGTATAGTCTTTATAATCATCTTCTGGGCCACTTGTCACTCAGTCATTTCAGCCCACAGGATCCAAAAATTCATTTGACCTGGGTGGGCTTCTCCTGTGAAAGGTACCTGGTATATTTGTCCACATTCCTGTGCACACTATGACTACTGGCTCTGATGGGTGTGTATAAGTTACACAACTGGACCATGATCCCCAACTGACTCCTCATGAGTGTGCTCTTCCCCTGTACCATTTCTGTACATTGTATTCTCTCCCAAGGGATTATCAGCAAGCACTTATCTCCTCCTGGCTCCTCAGTTGTCTGCCTCCTTCAGAGACACATCAGTCTTTGTTTTATTTATATATCTTTGAATTTCTGAGCCTGAAAAAATGATTTTTGTTGAATTACTACTTTATTCCGGTGGCTATAGTCATTTTCAGGGACACAGTGGCTCAGTGGCTAAGACACTGAGCTTGTTGTTCAGAAAGATCGGCAGTTGGTGGTTCAAATCCCTAGCGCCATGTAACGGAGTGAGCTCCCGTTACTTGTCCCAGCTTCTGCCAACCTAGCTGTTTGAAAGCATGTAAAAATGCAAGTAGAAAACTAAGGACCACTTTGGTGGGAAGGTAACAGTGTTTCATGCACTTAGCATTTAGCCATGCCAGCCACATGACCACGGAGATGTCTTCGGACAGTGCTGGCTCTTTGGCTTTGTAAGGGAGATGAGCACCATCCCTTAGAGCCGGAAATGACTAGTATGTATGTGCAAGGGGAACCTTTACCTTTACCTGTAGTCCTTTTCAGACCTCATTTTTAGGTAAAGAAAACATAGTTTCCTGAACTTCAGAAGGAGGCACAGATGCCATGCTAATAATGTTAATTATAATCTTTATTAAAATGCTGATAACGAAGCCTAAAAAAATCCAGGCAATATTGTCACTTGGAGTCCTTTTGTCAGTTTGGGCTACAGCGTTTTAGTTGGTTGTGGGCTATCCTCAATAGTTCATCAGTTACTTTGCAGTGGATCACCTATTCGACTGAGCTAATGTTTGCTGGTTTGTTTACGCCCTGCCATTTTTATTTTTAGAAATAACTTGGCATGGTGAACATATCCAACACACCTTATCATGCACTCTAAAGTATATCTTCTGCAGTATATCTTTGCCTTACCAGTACTACTGAAACAGCATAGTGGTTAAGAACTTCACTTAGCATAAAGAATATTGTCTAGTTGAAAGGATTTACCTTGGCTTTTTCTCCACATGTTTACCATTTTCTGCGACACCTGAGGCAGAATACTTTCATTCTCAACTCCCAGAAAGCCCATAGTTATGTTTGTTTTCTCATTCTAAAGAAGAATAACAAGCAGAATTAATCTGAGAGGGCTATCATACATGGCTAGTAAACTATGATGAAAATGTGTCTTTTATTGTTAACTAAGGTATAAAATCTAAGATTCCTTTTACTAAGTGAAACTGGCATAGGTCAGGTAATTACTATTGAGTAAATTAGCCTTATTAGTTATAATGTCAACTCATATTTAATGACAGTTGTGTTTCTCTCTGTGTGATTTTTTTTCAGGTGCTAATGTATTTAAGCCAACTGATGTTGAAAAGACAGTGGTGATTCCAGGCACTAGCAGTTTCTTTATCACTGAGGTTTTGGATGATCTTAATGCTTTAGGAATTACCACTTTGCCTGAAAAAATGCTTCTAAACTACTCTTTTCCACCTAATGAGTGGTTTTTGTATGACTTTGGCACAACAAATGGTAGAAAATGGACAATTGTAGTTGACTCATGTAGATATATAATACAACAGCTTGATGATCTATCACTCCATGCCATTAAATACCTGGATCTTAGGGAAAAAGTGAGATTTTCATTCAGAGCAATTCCAGTTAATACTGGTAAGAACATTTGAATTGTGCATGTATTTATCTCTCTCTTTTTAACTCTCAATGTGTTATAAATATATGCACAACAGGTTTTTAAAGCATGAAAGTATTAATTTAAATTAAATGTATGTTTTACATAGAGCTGTGTTAGGGCAGTGGTTAGAATTCAGTACTACAGGCTACTTCTGCTGACTGCTGGCTGACTGCAATTTGGCAGTTCGAATCTCAGGAGGCTCAAGGTTGGCTCAGCCTTCCATCCTTCTGAGGTCAGTAAAACAAGGACCCAGACTGATGGGGGCAATATGCTGACTCTGTAAACCACTTAGAGGGGGCTGTGAAGCAATATATAAATCTGATATAAGTGCTGCTATTGCTATTTAGTAACCTCAATGCAGATATGCACTGCTATTCATGGGTAGGCAACCTGAGCCCATGAGTATATGTAGCTCTGTCTTTTTATCTTTAAATGTTCAAAATAGAAATATCAGGCCTCCGAAATCTGTAATTCATTCATCTGCTTTTCAATTTGTAGAAAAGGCTGAAAAATTTCATCCCTGCCTCCACTATAACCTTCTGAAGCAAAATTTCTTAGATGGTGATTGACTCTACACTGGAAAAAAATGCTATCCTTGCCGAATTAATCATTAATTGCCTTTCAAGCTTTTATCATTTTTAATCTAAGATTTATAACAATAAAATTATTAGCATAGGTGCCATGCCCCTATCGAGCAAAAGGAAGACGAATAGCTGACAGGGAGCGGGAGGTTGGCTCCATTGGCTGTGGAGGAAACTGGGGAAGTCAGGCTGGGTGGAGCAGGGAAGAGGTAGAACAAGGGAGAGAGAGTTCAGAGAAAGATCTCAGTATTAGTAACTGTGAGAAGGATCTTGGAGTCCTAGTGGACAATCACTTAAATTTGAACCACCAGTGTGCTATAGCTGCCAGAAAAGCTAATGCAGTCCTAGGCTGCATCAACAGAATGACTAGGATGGTGTGTGTGACATGATAGCAGTGTTCCAATATCTAAGAGGCTGCCACAATGAAGAGGAAGTTATCCTATTTTTCAAAGCACCTGAAGGCAGGACAAGAAGCAATGGATGGAAACTAATCAAGGAGAGAAGCAATCTAGAACTAAGGAGAAATTTCCTGATAGTTGCAACAATTAATCAGTGGGACAACTTGCCTCCAGAAGTTGTGAATGCTCCAACATTGGAAGATTTTAAGAAGAGATTGGACATGATTGGTCTGAAATAGTATAACGCTTCCTGCCTGAGAGGGGATTGGACTAGAAAACCCACAAGGTCCCTTCCAACTCTGTCATTCTGTTATTCTGTTATTCTTTGTGGCAATTCCTCAAATATTGGAATACTGCTATCATGCCACAACGAATCCTCCTTTTCACCAGACTAGACATACCCAATTTCTGTAACCATTCTTCATATGTTTTAGCCTCTAATCATTTTTGTTGCTCTTCTCTGCACACTTTCCAGTCTCTCAACATCTTTTTAATATTGTGACAACCACAACTGGACTCAGTTTTCCAAGTGTGGTCTTACTAAGGCATTATAAAACAGTACTAACACTTCATGTAACCTTGATTCTATTTCTCTGTTAATGCACCCTAGGAATACATTGGGACACTGCTTGCTCATATTTAAGTGATTGTCTAATAGGAGTTCTAATCTAGATCACTCTTGCAGTTATTCTATACCTGTACTATACACTTGAATTTTCCTGCTCTTGTGTAAAACCTTTTCTTACCATTGAATTTTTAAGTTTTTGCTCACTTATTGCAGTCAATTGAAAAATAGCCACCAACCTATCTCTTACCCAAGGCACATTCCCAAAGGACTCAATACTAAATCATTATAAACAGCGTGTTTATTGGTTGGAGTTTCAAGAGTGGCAGGCAGTGGTGGGATTCAAATAATTTAACAACTGGTTCTCAGCCCTAATGATTTCTTCCAACAACCAGTTCACCAAACTGCCCAGAAAGTTAACAACTGGTTCTCCCAAACTGGTGCGAACTGGATGAATCCCACCACTGGTGGCAGGGTAATTCTTCCTACTATAAAGCATTGTTTTGATTCTTGAGAGTTATAGGGTATAGGGCACTGATGTCATTGGAGAAGGAATGGCTTGTAAACCAAAATTAGGGAAAACAAGTAGATTAGGAAAAACAAACAGGATGGTAGGAAACATGTTCAGAACTATCAAAATATGGTATGGTTATGTGTTGGCTTTCTCACATTACAACCCTTATGCAAATATGAAAACTCATTCATTCAAGTTTATGTTAAGTTGAATGGCACAAACTAGCATGATTCCAGTGTCTCATTGCTTGTGCAGACTGAATACCTGCATAGGTTCAGAAAGTGGTACTAGGATTTATCATATGTGTGTTTCTTTATAATAAACCTTAAATCAGGCTTTATGTAGAAAAATGTGTAATTACTAAGCTCCAGTTAATAACTTTATTTAGCTTTATTTGTTTTTCAGAAATTATAATCTGTGTAACTGGTATGTAAAATACTAGGTGCTCCACCTCTTACATGGAATTATTCTGCAGAAAGCAAATAGTAAAGATAAATATAATGTTCATGGTTGTTTCAATCCACAGCTTACAAAGTGTTTCATCAGTATCTGCTGAGAATACTAGTTGGAAGGCCTTCTCTAATGGAAATGGCTACAGAAGATTACTGGGATGATAATCATAGTTATATAGTCAATATCATTGTTCGGAATAAACATCTTGAACAGGTAATACACAAGCTGGTTTGCTCAATTGTTTGATAGAGTTAACTATGCACCTAGATCTCAAATGTTTAAGCCAGCACTTTCTGTCAAATACATATTGCACAATAAACTTGTTTTGGTTTTGATCTGCTTAAATATAAATCTCTTCTTGGGATAGGATATATAATATCAGGAATGAATATTAAAGGAGTATTAACTATAACAGAGAGATTCCAGTCTGGACTTATATGCAGGTCGGAATAAATGCAAAGTAGTTCAAAGAGTTGTAAACAAATGAACTTCTTCAGGTATTCTCAAACTGAAGTCATCCATTCAGTTCCCAAGTTTATTCCGGCCACCACACAGGTAGATAGTGAACTCTAAGATGAAGGAAGCTCTCTATTTTTGCTATTTTTTTTTTGTTTTTTCTTGTTTTTTTTACAAGCATATCATTGTGTGAACAGTATGGTACCAGAGTGTCTTACATTTTAAAACAAATATGAAAATATTCTTCATATTTAATAGTTGACAATCTTATAAAATTTAATATTAATATACATATTTTGTCAAATTGTAATCTTTCATTCTTTGATTATTCACCTTTATTTATTTATTTGATTTGTCAATTGCTTACAAAATAATAGATATAAGTATAAACATGACTAAGCATACAGAAAATAGGTACAATTAAATGGGGGCAATAGGACAGGGACGGGAGGCACGATGGTACACTTATGCATGCCCCTTACCATTCAATACCTTATTTTTTTTGTCAATCTCCACATTCTAAGTATCCCTCTTTTTACTACAAATAAAATATTATTAATCATATTTGTAGTGTTTAACAGATTTATATAAGCCTAATAATAATTTATCAATTTATATTGAATTATGATCTTTCATTACTTATCCCCTTTCTGATTTTTAGTTACGCCACTATTATATTTTAAAAATATCCCCTTTCTAATCACATTTTGCAACTTATTTAAATAAAATAATAAAATAATATTCATCATATTTATGTTTAACAAGCTATATAATTCTAATAATAGTACAGTTGTTTTTATTAAATTATAATCTTTCATTATCTTATTCAAAATTTCAGTGTTCTTTTTATATCAATCAAATTTTACGTATCATTCCTTTTCTTACAAACAGAATGTTAATATTCATATTTACTGCATTCAAAAATCTTATATAGTTAATAGTACACATATTTATGTTAAAATTGTATTCTTCAATCGTTTGATTATTCAATATAACATATTCAAAATTACCCTCATTAAAATTCTAAATTCCCTTATTATTAATTCACCTTATAATGCAAAAATATCTATTCCATTAATTCCCCTTTCTCTAACTTCGATTCCTTTTTTATTACCCAAGATGAGGGGAGCTCTGTGCTTCCTGCCACAATAGACTCCCCAGTACCAATTGCCATGCAGAGGGAAGGAAGGAAGGAAGGAAGGAAGGAAGGAAGGAAGGAGGAAGGAAGGGCCGGGGATTTTCCATATCTGTCTGACTCTGCACAACAATCAGATAAAGTAACAATGTAAAATATACAAGTATAAAATGTAAAAGTTCATGTTAATATTAGAAAAACCAAAGATATAAACCCTAGGCAAAAAGAAGGATAAAAATGGCCAGCTCAATAATGGAACCATCTCAGTAATGTCTAGTAACCTGTGAACCCCAGTCATAATAACTAAGTTTTGAGGGCCTAAGTTTTTAGAAAAGTAAGCTCCAAACATTAGAACATTAGCACATAAAAGAGACTATTAACTCATACTTAATTTTAATCCCTCTTAGTCACAGTGTCCATTTGCAAATCCAGAAGGACCCCTAAACAATGACCCTGTTCCTGGACAGGAAATGCCTGTTTGTTTAAGGATAACACTGATACCAAAGAAGAACCACAATGTATAAACTGCAACTTGTTCTTGCTTTGGTTCAATCCAAACCTGTTTTCTCTTGTCCAGATCTTAACAGTCTTCAGGCAACAAATCAGAACAACAGAATCTTCCTTGTGGAGCAACGTAGTATAGTGTAGTATAGTGTTGTGTAGTGTAGTGTCGTGTGGTATGGTATGGTATGGTATGGTATGGTATGGTATGGTATGGTATGGTATGGTATGGTATGGTATGGTATAGTATGGTACAGTCCACCAGCAGATTGGATGACTCCCCCAGTGTTTTTTTAGCTGATTGGAACCATTCACTTAAGATGCATACATTATATTTGCTGTATTTCAATGTACAAAGAATGTCACCCCTGAAGACATATTTCTCCGACCTAAATTCTTGAACTACCGTAATGAAAGATATAGTAGATCAGTGGTGGGCTGCTTTTTTTTTAACAACCAGTTCTTCTGGCTGGGTAGCCATGGTTGGTTGGTCATGTGACTGGGTGAGTGACATCACTCATCACACCCAGCCCCACCTCCTGGCCACTTGCCTCAAAGGAAGAGAGGTAGGATTCAACCATTTTTCAGGCTGTTTTGGGGCCGTTTCCAGCCCCCCAAAACAGCCCAAAACAGCCCCAAAATGGCCTGTAAATGGCCTAAAAATGGCCCCCAAAACAGGCCAAAAAACAGGTAGGGCCAACCAGTGGTGGGATTTGCTAGTTTGCCAAACTGCGCCTAATCTTAACTACCAGTTCACCAGAACTGGTGTGAACCAGCAGCAGCCCACCTCTGGCATAAATATTTAACTATTTTAATAGTTGGGCTTGCATAGATAAAGCCTTATGATGGGATAATATTTATTTTAAATTGGGGGCAAATTAATATTATGCATTTTAATTATCATTCCTAGGGTAGAACGACCATAGCTGTGGTTCTGACACATGCCAGTCTCTTATGTGATGTTGCATGTATTATGTTAACCTTGAAGAGTTCGTGCTCCTACCTTAAAGCAACACACTATGTTCTACCTTATAAACTGTCTCAATCAGACTGGCTGTCTCCAGAGGATACCTTCGGATACAATAATTCAGAGATTAGTAAATATTTGATGGTTCTGCCGGTAAGGAAACTAAAGAATTTTCAAAATGCTCTAGACAGGGGAAAACAAAATGTAGCAATATGGTCTCTGGGCACCACTGTTTCAGAGATGGACATAATCAGACACCTGGGATCAAAGTATGGCACTAAATTTCATTGTAATCATTATTTTTAAAAAATGATAAGGAAACTATAGCAAATTTGTCATGGGTAAGATACAGCGGAGTGTGCTTTCTTATTTGTGAGATAGCATTACTTAGCAACTTACCAAGTCCAATAAATCTGTAAGTCTGTAATCATCACACTAACTCCTTCAAACGTTTGCCTTTTGCAAAGGCAAAAGCCGTTTGAAACCAGGCTTATATTCCCTAGAGGGAGGGGCCATTAATTAGCATTCCTACTCCAGAGTCACCTGTGCTGCTCTTCCATGAATCATCCTGCTCTCACTCACATCCAGCACAGGCTTCTCTGGAATGTCCTCCTGATTGCTGCCAGTGAACCACAACAAGTAGTAGCTAGTCTTCCTGACTCCCCATATGGAAGTTAAAAGTTAGTGGAAACTCTCAATTGATGTAGTGATGTCCTCAAGGTGAGATCAAAAATGTCAAGATGGCAGCCACAAAGATGTTGCTGAAACTCTGCTCATATTTGTATGTGACCTGTGTGTGCAATGCACATTAAAAAAAACAGACAAAGCTTCAATCTCATAACTGCCATCTTGATTTTTTTTTTACCATACTTTGAGGAGAACATTGATTGATGTTACCAAAACAAGAAGTATAGGCAGCAAAAATGTTACAGAGTACATGACACATGCAAAAAAAAGTACTAGTACAGTGGCCATCTGACAATGATAAAGTAGGTTATCTGAGAAACCGTCTCATTGTGATGGGACTAGCCTGCTGCACTCATTCCTGTAGAAAGTGCCTATTTCAGATCCCAACGGCCGAACAATTTTGAGCCTTAAATATGCCCTCTGAAATATTCTCCTGTCAAAGGTGAGGTCCACCCAAACACTCCTGGGCTTACGCAGAGCCTAAGAACCTGATTCTGTTGCTTGGCCTGGGGCTGTCTGACTGTGAGGACAATTAATCAGTGGAATTTCCTGCACATGCATATTTGATTATGTAAATTATACTGAAGATCGGGATTTCTAGTACAATTTTTAAAGACCACTTTCAGTGGAATCAGGGTAATTTCATAGGAATCAATGATAGTAGTAATTAGGAAATTAAGTTTGGGATTAGAAAAAGGATGCTCTTTGTATTCCCCAACAGTTTTTGTTGTTATTGTTAATATAGGTGAACTATAGACCACCATCTGTAATGGGAATTGCTGTTCCACTCACAGATAATTTTTATAATGCAGATCCAAGTAAACCTAGAATGAGAAATTATTTTGAAGGATCAAAAGTAAGTTTTGGTTATTAATCATTTTTGTCCTTTGAATGCCATGATTTTTAAGATTTAAATAAACTTACAATACCTTGCTGCTATGCATTATGTTCATGTACAATGTTAATATACAAGTGTACTCATAAATTACAAGCTACTTATAATAATGAAAAGCAGTTGCAAATCCCTTTCCATCCCTACTCTATCATTGAGGAGCCTACATGTGAACAAATGATAGTCAAAAATGTCACTGACTAAACAGTCACACTTTGATCTCACAGTTTTAGATCAATGGATGTCTTTTCCACAGGCCTCTGGAAAGTACAAACAATGTGCTAACAAATCAAGCCGAGCCCAGTGCAAATGTGCTGATCATATGAAGCTGTCATTTTCTGTTGCCTTTTCAGATTGTAAAGAGAAGGTAAGCATTAACTGCCGCATAATTAAATTAATGTGTTTGAAAAGGGCTTCATTCTAGAAATAATTTTGGGAGATATGGACAAAGACACAGTAACATTCAGAACCAAATATAATCAACTACGTGATATTTAATTAGCAATATTTTTAAAAAGAATTGTGAGAGGCACACCTCTCTAAGAAAATAATTCCAAAAATAGACTGTACAACTGGCTTTTTAACCACCCAATATGGATCAAGAAATCTCTATGAAGGTAGTGTGCATCCTTGGTACTCCCTGACCTTGGTTGTTTTCTTGCAGATGTTTCATTACTAAACTAGGTAATCTCATCAGTACACCAAGGATTCCACAGTTCAATCCTTAGCTACAAAAATTCTCTTCTATTGATACATATAAAATTAGTATGCAAACATATCTTCCTTGAAATGATAAACCTGACAAATCTAGCAGACAGCTTTGTCTCCCAAAAGGTAGAGAAGGGAACTAGAGCAGGGGTTTCCCAACTTGGCATCTTTTTTTTATTTTTTATTTAATTTGCCAATTGCTTACAAGATAATAGGTATAAGTAAAAACATAGTTATAAATATATGGATACATATCAGAAAAATAAAAATAAAATGTAAACGAAACAATAGGACAGGGACGGTAGGCACGTTGGTGCACTTATGCACGTCTCCTACAGGCCTCTTAGGAAAGGGGTGAGGTCAATAGTAGACAGTCTAAGGTTAAAGTTTTTGGGGCTTGGGGAAAAAAAACCACAGTCAGGTAGAGTATTCCAGACATTGACCACTCTGTTGTTGAAGTCGTATTTCCTGCAATCAAGTTTGGTGCGATTAACCTTGAATTTGTATCTGTTGTTTGCTCTTGTGTTGTTATGGTTGAAGTTGAAGTATTCATCGACTGGTAGGACATTGCAATGTATGATTTTATATGCTATACTTAGATCGGACCAAAGGCGGCGTAGTTCTAGGTTTTCTAGGTCTAGAATTTTGAGTCTGGTGGCATAAGGTATTCTGCAACAAATAGAGGAGTTTCACTCTTCTTGTGAAATATTTCTGGACTTTCTCAACTGTGTTAATATGAGATACATAATATGGGTTCCAGAGTGATGAGCTGTATTCGAGTATTGGTCTAGCAAATGTTTTGTACGCAAAAGTTATTTGTGTAATATTACCAGAGAAAAAGTTACGCAAGATTAGGTTAACAACTCTTAATGCCTTTTTGGCTATATAGTTACATTACCTATGTAGTTACATTATCTTTGAGACTTGTGGATTTCAACTCCCCAACCAGGATTTAATTCTCACTAGCAGAGATGAAATGATAGAAGGTGTTGAAGTTACAGGAACTTTGAAGGGAGTGACCATGCAATATTGGAATTCAACATTATGCAAAGCACAAGGAATAGGAAAAAAAAAGGTAAACTAGAGTCTTGGACTTTAAGAAAGTTTATTGGAATAAATGTAGAGAGAGCTTGATAAGGATTCCATGGATGAGAATCCTCAAGAGAAAACAACCCAAGAAGCTTGGGAAACTTTGACAGTGGGATTATAAAAGCCCAATACCAGTGAAGAAGAAACATAAGAGAACTCAAAAGAAACCAGTGTGGCTGCACAAAGAACTCTCTAATAAACTGAAAGGCAAAAAGGGCAAGTATAAAAAGTGGGGAAAAGGCACATAACTATGGCAGAATATTAGCAAATAACCCAAACCTGCAAAGATGAAGTCAGTAAATCTAAGGCTCAAAAGGAACGAAGACTTACAACAAATGTCAAAAATAACAAAAAATTTCTCTCAACATGTACAAAGTATGAAAAAAGTCAAGGAAATGATTGATCCATTAGCGGGAGAAAATAGTAAGAAGGTGACAAGCAGCAGAGAGAAAGCAGAACTGCTTAACAGAGATTAGGAATGGAAGTCAAAATAAGCAAGAAAATGATAAGAGAACACTTATCCACTCTAGATGACTTCATATCACCAGGACCAGATGGATTACATTCCAAGGGGGGTGTGTGTGTGTGTGTGTAATGATTTTAACATCTCTGTCTCTATGATTCATTTGTCCTTAGGCTCTGCGGATGAAATTTCCAGTAGAGGACCTTCCTCTCTATTTTGTTGTGGAAGATGAGGGTTATCTTGTTAATCTGACATCTCCTTATTTTATCACCATACATGAAGTAAACAATCGGACAAACTGGGTAATTTCAGGTAAGAAGCAGACTGCTGGGGTTCAGAAGGAATCTTTCTGAGAAATTCTGTTCAAAATATTTGTGTTGACATGTTCTTTAATGCTCTCTTCCTTGCTACATCTGCAATAACTTAAAATGAAAAATATTGTTTTCCAGATCTATTTACTTTCATTTTCACTATTCTTGAAAAGTTCCCACCCAAACACTCATGATAAAGAGCTTTGATACTTTGCTTTACCAAGTTTTCAGTTTGTCCTTTCATCATAAGTTATCATCATAACAAAAAATCTGCTGCAGATAGGTCTCCATTTCTCATTTCTAATCTAAATTTTTAGTTTTAGTTTTTACAAAAGGATACCTTTATTTAAAGCGTGGGCTAATTCACCCTTTTTATGTCGGATTAATTTATCACTGGAATGTATAATCAGACAATATGTAGAACTAACTCAAAAACTATTTTAACTATTTTTTTCAGGTACTAACAAAACATTAAGTTTGACAAAACTAAGGATGTACTTGGAGAAGCAGATCAAAACCAAGCTGTATAATCCAGATGGGCTAACTATATCAATAACTGTAAGCTTCTGATAAAATACATGTTTTGAATAGAAAAACTGAAAGTGTTGCAACAATCTGGCATTCCCTATTTTGAATCCTACCGCAGCCTGTTTTAGGACGACCATATCTTGGCTCCAAAATTCTGGATGATCATTAGAGGGCGAGGAGGTACATGTCAAGTAGCTATCATCCAGGTTTTTGCACCCCAAGGAGAAACTACATTTGTAACCCTCCCTCCCCCCATGGAACTAAAAGAACTGCCTGACACAAAGAAAATCCAGCAAGGCAAGCAGGTTGAAAAGATTCTGTACTACTGACAGTCTGGGGGAAATGTGAAGGCCATTGGCATCAGAAGACACAGATGAGTTAAAGCTTTCCTCCTTGGTCACGATTTTGGTCAAAATGTCCAATTAAAGAATTGGCAATTTTAACCAAAGGGAGAATTTTTCCATCCTAATGTTAATTACTACCCTACCGGTGTATCTTAAATTGAATGCCTCAAGGAAAAAAAATCTTAAATCATATTTGTTAAAATTGCATGATTTTGCTATCTAGGATATGTTGAATAAACTACAATTAGTTAGCATACACATTGCAATTCAGGACAAATATTTTCACATTGTTAACTAGTTTTAGTAATTTCCCAAAACAAAGAAAAAACTGCACCATAATATTCATATTCATGAATATTCAGAGAAGGCAGAATTGGCCTAGACAGGCAGACAATAGATGATAAATGTAACATGCACTTAAAGCCCTATCCATCTGTCCAAATAAAGTCATCTATCTAAAACCAATCAAGTTATTTAGGACAGCAAATTCCGCTTTGGAAATAAAGTAATATAGTAATAGAGAAAACTATTCATTTCCATTCATGTCCCAAAGGTGCTTTTCCAAAAGGCAGTTCAACTTTCTTGATTGTTGGTTTTTTCTTGAAAATGTTTTGCTTCTCATCCAAAAAGTTTCTTCAATTCTGATTGAATGATGGAGAATGGGTTTCATTCTGAGTCTGTTACAGACTCAAAATGCACCTCTGTAATGGTCTGGTTTGGTTCTGCAACCCAACAGGACAGAAAAAAATTCAGAGAATAATTAGAACTGCAGAAAAAACAATTACGACCAACCAGCCTTCAATCGAGGACCTGTCTACTGCATGAGTCAAAAAGAGGGCTGTGAAAATATTTACAGACCCCTCACATCCTGGACATAAACTGTTTCAACTCCTACCCTCAAGACATGCTATACAGCACTGCACACCAGAACAACTAGACACAAGGACAGTTTTTTTCTCAAATGCCATCACTCTACTAAACAAATAATTTCCTCAACACTGTCCAACTATTTACAAAGTCTGCACTACTATTACTATTAATCTTCTCATCACTCCTTATTGCCCATCCCCTCCCACTTGTGACTGTATGACTGTAATTTTGTCACTTGTATTCTTACTATTTATATTGACTGTTTCCTAGTATGATTTGATTGCTTATTGCACCCTATGACTATCATTAAGTGTTGTACCTTATGATTCTTGACTCTTGATGAATGTTATCTTTTCTTTTATATACACTGAGTATTTGCACCAAGACAAATTCCTTGTGTGTCCAATCACACTTGGCCAATAAAGAATTCTCTTCTCTTCTCTTCTCTTCTCTTCTCTTCTCTTCTCTTCTCTTCTCTTCTCTTCTCTTCTCTTTTCTTCTGTTGGAAAAAAACCAAAAAGTCCAGTTGCCTTTTGGAAAAGCATGTTTCTGGATGACTGAAAATTCCCATAGACATTTCAATTCATGTCCTCCAAAATAACATTAATTTTAGCAGATTAAGCAATGTTAGAAAATGTATTTGTAGCAAAAGGAATATTATTAGGCACTAATAAAAAATAATTTTTCTTTTTAACAGGGATCTGAACTTTTCCATTTTAGAGTATCCACTATTCCTGGAGTCTCCTTTTGCAATTTGTTTGATGAATTTCAGGTATATTTTTCACAGTACTAAAATATAGAAGAATGTGAAACAATCCCAAAATATATAGAATAATTACACTGGCAAAAAATTATTTATATACAGTAACTATATCTTAGCACAGATGTCAGAGTTCCAGCAAATCTCCATTCCAATCAGTAACTCCGAGACAAACATATCTCAAAAGTACCTTTATTAGAATAACTCCTGGCACATCTGTGGAAACCTGAATCTAAAAGTTTTTTCAGCTGTCCACAATTTCTCAAACTACAAATCTATCCCCACTTGGTCATCATCACATCACATGGCCCAATCACAATCCGTCCAAAAGTAAGGTCCTTATTTCATCCTGTGCCATACTAAATGACCTTGAACTAACAAATGAATTTTGTTTTGTCTACTTAGTGCTATTTAATTGAAATCACCCCCCTCCCACACTCTCAGGTTATGTGGCAGTGTGGAATATGGCTTCCAAAGCTGACAACAGATATAATCAACAACAATCCCATCTTCAACAAATTTAAGTTATATTGTCTGAACTCTGAAGTATCCCCACAGCAATGTCTGAGTCATAACATTTTTACAAATGAATAGTGATAGAACACAAACACTGCACCCAGCCTTCATAGTCCCCAACATAATAAAAGAGCTGTGGGTACCAGCAGATTCTCTATTCCTTTCCTTGTAGCAAGTGGAACCTTTCCTGCTTCAAAGATCGATACTTTTGTTGTAACAGATATACACAGAATACACAGAAGAACAGAGTTGGAAAGACCTTGGAGTTCTTCTAGTCCAACCTTCTGCTCAAGCAGGAGACTCTATATCCAAATAAATGACTGTCCGATCTCCACTTAAACCCCCCCCCCCGCACTGCTTGAGCACCCACAAATTCTAGAGGCAAGTTGTTCCACTGATTAATTGTACTCACTGCCAGGAAATATTGCCTTAATTCTAAGTTGGTTTTCTCTCTTTGATAAGTTTCCTCTGTTACTTCTTGCCTTGCTGTCAGGTGCTTTGGAGAATAGGTTCACTCCCCTCTTCTTTGTGACATCCACTAAAACAGTGGTCTCCAACCACGAGAACATTTTGGTGGGCTGCAGAGAAATCTCACCCCCAGATCACCCCCCCCCCCTCAAGCAATTAATCCAGGCTGTGCAGAAATACAAGGCTGCATCGCCCACATCGCCCTCCCCACCCACTCACTTCTTATCCGGCAAACTTGCCTGCTAAGTTGCTATTTTTCCTTTTTCCGACCATCATCTGTTCTGCTGTGCCGGGAGATTTAGGAAGCAGGAAATGGTTGGATTTCTTGCTTTCTAGCTAGTCTTTAGATCTTCGGCTCTGCTTTTAAGCACAGCCGAACCTCCCTTAGGACTGAAGGTTCTATTATTCAGTGCAGACTCACGGCAAGCAAATTTTATGTGACACTCACATAGCTGATGGCAGATAGATAGATCACTGAATGATTCTGTGAGCAACTCAATCTGCTTGCCTGCTTTGTCTGATTTTGGGTAAAAGTTGCTCTTTTTTTATAAAAAATTCAATATTTATATAAATATTTATAATATTTACATACAAGCCATGCCCACCAGTCAATGATCACCAAGCCACACCCACAAATTAGGCCATGCCCACAGAACCGGTTAGTGGTCCCTGGGATTTAAAATTATGAGTTTGGTGGTCCCTGAGGTCCAAAAGGTTAGCGACCTCTGCTCTAAGATATTGGAAGACTGCTATCCTTAGTCCTGCTCTTTGTTAGACTAGTCACTAGAGATATCCAATTTCTGCAACAATTCATGATATGTTTCAGCTTCCAGCCCCTTAATCATCTTTGTTGTTCTTCTCTACATTCTTTCTAGAATCTCAGTATCATTTTATATTGCAGGGACCAGAACTGGATGCAGTATTCTAAGTCTGGTCTTACCAAGGCAGTATGTAGCAGTACTAATATTTTGTGTGATCTTGGTGCTATACTATCCCTCTGTTGATGCAGACTAGGATTGCAGTGGCTTTCTTGGCAGCTGCAGCACACTGGTGGCTCATCTTTAAGTGGTTATCAACTAGGACTCCTAGATCCCTCTCAGTTATACTAATGTAAACTTAAGTTATCTATCTCAAGTTACAACTTTTAAAGTAATATGATTTTTCAATTTACCAGAATATATTTTTATTGCAGATTTATGTTGATGATGCACCACTGGCTTTTCCAGGACAGTACCTCATCAGTACAATTGTAGCTGTGTTAGTAGGAGGGATTCTCTTTATGGCTTTTCTTCTGCACAACTATGAAATCCAGATAGTAAATTTTTTTAAAAGAAAAAAAATCAGAAACAAAGTAGAATCAAAAACTTCAGTTACCAGTAAAGAATCATCTGAGAGCAACAAATCATAATTGTCAATTATGCCACAATGTTCTCACTGCCATGCCAGTATATGACTATTTTTGTGTAATTTGGCCCACAAGAATTGAAGGGTTTTGTTACATGTTTTTTTCTTGTTAGATAACAAAAAGAATGCTCATTTATTTCTAAATATGACATAATTCTAGTCGCTGTTGCCAAGAACTTTCTAGGTTTTCAGTGAGGAAGTCACTTATGTATGCATTTATTTTTGCAAAAGTATAGCTGATGTTCAGAAAATGTCATTCAACAGTGTACAGTAACATAATTAAAAAGTAAAAGAAAAGGTATTAAATATATTCCCATTTCTTCTCTGTATTGTTAAGTACCAGTTATTTCTTGATTAAAAGTTCTGTAAATCAAATCTAGCAGTTATTGCAAGTATTGTTATTTATGTTAATACATTGCAAAAAAAGAAAAAGTAACTAAACAAAGTTAAGAACAATCAAGATTAAAAAAAAATAAAAACAAAATTATGAATGCATTATTATGTATTTTACTGTAGTGAGAAACTCCCTACTTATGAGGCTAATAAAAATATATATTACACTAAGATATCTCCCCCTCCCTGCAAAAAGTAAATAAATTAAGCAGGGACATTTTTAGATTTTAATAAGTTATTCAGAGATAATTTCAAAGGAAAACAAAGTACAGATAGCAAAACAGAAAGAAAAAGAGTCATTATGGTGCAGTGGTTAGAATGTAGTATTGCTGGCTAACTGTGCTGATTGCCAGGAGTTCGATTCTCACCAGGTTCAAGGTTGACACAGCCTTCCATCCTTCTGAGGTCAGTAAAATGAGGGCCCAGATTGTTGAAGGCAATATGCTGGCTCTCAAAACTGCTTAGAGAGAGCTGTAAAAAGCACTGTAAAGTGGCATGTAAGTCTAAGTGTAATTGCTATTGTTTTAGAAACCTGTCAACTACTGGTTTCCGGTGGCACTTCCATCAAAGACAAACCGAAGACTGCGATCATGCGTGGCTTTGATCTATGTTTATCCTGTTGGAAGGTCCCAACAGGACCGGATCCACCTCGGACCCACCTCAGAGGGGTGGGGGAAGAGGGGGAGACTGCCAGCTGGGTTGAGAGGAGCCACAACTCCCCTCCCTGGCTTGGTATACTCCCCTTGAAGATGGGAGGCAACGGCAATCTTAATGCTTCCCTGAAGATGGGAAGCTTCTGGGAAGCTTTAAGTGTGTGCTGGAGCAGTGAAGTGGTGAGCGGTGTGTAATCAGACAAAGGATTTTAGATTTTTCTTTTTGATAACCCTGAGAAACAGAAGGAAAGAGCCCTTGTTCAATAGTGTGGTAGCGGCAAATGGAAAATAAGAGGAAATTATAAGGTAAATAAAAAATTGGATCATAAAATAAATTTGGAGTAGGATACAGAAATTGGCATTAATTAGGCATTGGACAGAATGCTGGACTTGCCTGGAATTGACTATCTTTAAAAGAGTTAATGGTTGAAAATTAGTGGAATTAATACAATTGAAAAGAAAAAAAGAACTTTGAAAAGTGGAAAGCGATGTAGAGCACCACCTAATGGTTAAAGGCACTTTTTCTCTCATGATTTCGTGGAAAATTACTGGTCTTACAAATGTATGAATGGGAAAAGAAATGAAATAAAAGACTATATTATAATAATAACCCCAGAAGTATAAAAAAAAGTGGGGGGGATTGCAGCAAAGAGACAAGCAAAGATAATTTCTTGGGACTGTTTGGTGTTGATTGTGACAAGGAGACAGAAGGATTAATAAATTAAATAAATTGGAAGAAACACACAAAGAATTCAACTCAGAACTGCAAACGGTGAGAGGAATGTTAAAAGAAAGAATGGAACTATTGGACATATTGGCAGAAAAATTAATGGCGATGCAGTTCACAGAAGAACAAAGAAAGTTCAAAGAGGAGTCAAAGAAAGAGGAAAGCAGCCTAGAAGAACACAAAGAACAAGGGACAATGCGAAAAGACATGAAAGGAATTCAAATTAAGACATTGATGATAGATGTAATAAATAAAAAGGAAAATATTCCCAAGATCAAATAAAAGAAGAATCTGAATAAGAAGAAATTGCAAAAGAGAGAACAGGAAAGGGTGGGGGGAAAATAAGTGATTGGCAGATGAAAATAAAAACAATACTAGAGGAAAAAAGAGGAGTTAAGAGGGAAGACCAGAAAAAATTAGAAAAGGGAAAGTTGGTTAAAATTATAAGAAACTATAAGTCCGAGAGATTTAGAGATAAGCGTTAAAGATAATATAAAGGGGGGATACCACATGGAAATGTTTTTTTTTTTTTAGAAATATAGATTGGGGAGACTTGAAGTTTAAAACTTATCGGAGGATGTAGATGCCAGATATATCAACAATTATAGACCAATCTCACTTTTAAACGCCGATTATAAATTATTTACCTCAATTATAGCGAATAGAGTAAAACAAGTTTTAAATTTATACATTCATGAAGACCAAAATGGTTTCCTTCCATTCCGCCAAATTAAAAACAATTTAAGAACCGTTATTGACATCTTAGAATATTATGAAGCTCATCCAGAGAAACAATTTACACTCATGTTTTTAGATGCGGAGAAAGCATTCGATAACTTACATTGGCACTTTTTAATACAAAAAATCTATAACATGAATCTGGGCACTAAATTCGAGAATATTATTACAACAATTTACAATACCCAACAAGCCAATATACTAATTAATGGTGAACAAACAGGCCCACTAAGCATTGAAAAGGGCGTTAGACAGGGTTGCCCTCTCTCACCCCTCTTATTTATATTTGCTTTAGAATCATTGTTAACGCGGATAAGACAAAACTCTGAAATCCAAGGAGTTAGGGTCAAAGCAGAGGAATATAAATTACAGGCGTTTGCAGACGATATGGTTTTCTTCCTAGAGGATCCCATGGAAAAAGGACATAATCTAATAAAAGAACTAGAACAATATGGCTCAGTAGCAGGATTAAAGATTAACAGAAATAAGACGAAATTACTGACTAAAAATCTAACAGAGAACCAGAGGAAAGAATTAGAAAAAACCATGGGGATACAGGCAACAAAAAAGGTCAAATATTTAGGCATATGGTTAACACCACATAGTAAATCGCTCAAAGAGAATAATTATGATAAACTGTTACAGCAAATTAAGAAAGATCTAGAATCTTGGAATAAATTGCAGCTTTCTCTACTGGGCAGGATTGCCACGATCAAAATGAACATCTTACCAAAACTCCTTTACTTATTCCAGACAATCCCAATAAAATTACCAAAAAATTTTTTTGATGATATAAATAAGGTAACTCTTAAATTTATTTGGCAAGGGAAAAAGCTAGAATCAGTATTAAGACCTTACAAGATGCAAAAAGTAGAGGTGGGCTAGCGCTTCCAAACTGGGAATTATATTATTGGGCAGCCAACTTATTATGGTTAAAAGACTGGGTCAATTTACGGAACAAAAGAACTCTAGTCTTGGAAGGGCATGACCTTCAGAGAGGATGGCACGCATTTCTATGGGATGTGGGGAAAACTAAACAGGCGTACTTTCATAGACATCTTATTAGAGATTCACTATTAACTAATTGGAAAAAAATATGTAAAAACATTATTTAAAAATTCGATTTGGCTTTCAACAATGGAGGCAATGGTTCATCCCAACAATTTGGATATAACAAAAACGACTAAATATAAAGATTTATTAGACCCTTTAGGAAAATTGAGAACTCGACAGGACTTACAGGAACAGGGATTTAAAATTGATCAGTGGTTATATATACAAATCCATAGCAGATACAAACAAGATATCAAAGAGTTTGGAATCTATAGCAAATTACAACACTTAGATAAAATCTTATTAGGATCAAATAAAAAGAATATCTCCAAATTTTATAAATATTTATTGGAGGTAGAATTAGAGCAAGAGATAGTGAAAGGGAACATGATAATGTGGAGTAGGAATATTGGTAGAAGCATCACATTAACAGAATGGGAAAAGATCTGGAATAGAATCATTAAGATTACGAAATCCGTGGCGTACAAAGAAAATATGTATAAAATGTTATATAGATGGCACTTACCCCCTTCGAGGTTAGCGAAAATGAACCCAAACTCTAGTCCAAAATGTTGGAAATGTAAAAACATAGAGGGAACCTTCTTTCATATGTGGTGGACCTGTAAAGAAGCCCAGAAATACTGGCAAAAAATTAGAAAATGGCTGGAGGAAATAACCAAAGAACAAATCGAATACAAACCAGAGTTCTTCCTACTAGGGATCTCTGATAAACATTTTTCTAAAAAGACGAAATATATAATAATTCATATCCTAACTGCGGCCAGATTAGCATTTGCCCAGTGCTGGAAATCATCCTATTTACCTACAGATCAAATGGTCATTCAGAAAATATGTGACTGTGCAGAAATGGACAATTTAACCATAGCTCTTAAAAATAAAGAGTCTTCAGCATTTGATAATAATTGGAATGCGTGGTATAATTGGTCATATCAGAGATAAACTGTTCAATGAATAATGGGTAATTTAAGCATAAAAAGTGATAAGATGTGTATATTTAAAGTAAGGTAGGAGAACTGGATCTTGCAGACTGTCATAAAGGATATCTGTCTGTTTTTAACGTATTTTCTTTTTTTTCCGTCTCTTTGTTTTTTTTTCTTTCTTTTATACTTCTTTTTCTCCTTTTTCGGTCGCAAGACCGAGCTTTTTTTTTTTTTTTTCCTCTTTCCCTTCTTTCTTTCTTCTTTTTCTCTCTCTGTTGCATATGTAATGTTGTTATGTTTTTTTTTAATTGTAAATTCAATAAAATTTATTTAAAAAAAAAACTTATTGAGAATTACCTTAAGATTATTATATAATTATATATGAGAAAAATGATGATAGAGTAAGAGAAATCAAGATGTTATTAAATCACATACACACACACACACACACACACACACACACATATATTTTTCTTAAGTTTTCACGGGTACTTACATGTATGGCATTCAGCTTTGTTCAGGTATTTTCCCACGTCATTGTAGTTGTGCTTTTAAAGTTGTAGCAACGTTTCGGCAGAATCTCATCTGCCATCATCAGGCTTCTGGTTGTGTCTGTCTGTGAGTCAGGCCCCCACAGTTGTTTCAGTTTTAAATTTGGGGCAGCCTATTGCTGTGCCAGAATGGTTTTTTCTTCATCCTGATTGGTTGGGAATCTAGGTCTGTGTTTATTGGTCTTGGAGTTTGCTGTGTTCTGCTTGATTGGTGTTTCTAATATCTTCTGTCTGTTTAGTGGCTCTTTTTGTGTCTTGATTGGTTGGCAACATTGTGTTCCTTTATTGGAGGCCTTTTGTGCAGCTTGGCTCCGGGTAAATGGACGACTATCATTTGTTATGAAGCTAGGTTTCATCTGGGTGCCTGGTTGGGGTGTGTTTGAGCTGGAGGTATCGGGGGGATCTGTTTGTGCCCAGGTATTTGCCTGGCTAGTGGTGTGGATATTTTTTTTGTTTGTGAGTGCAGGTTTCCAAATGATTGACAGTCTGGTGGAATCATCTCTTCTATTCATGCTTTCAGGTCTTTTTTCAATCTCTATGGCTTCTCTGATAATTCTGTGGCTGGGGTTTTCTATAGTGGCTAGGTTTTGGTGCCATTGAAGTTGATGCTATGACCTGTGGCTTCCATGTGTTGGACTAGTGAGGAAGTGTGTTCCAGCTTTTTGACTGCATTTTTGTGTTCATCCAGGTGGGTACTTATTCTTCTATTGGTCTGTCCAATGTATGTGGCCGGGCATGATGCACAGGAGACTTCGCATATGCCTTGGTTTTACAGGTCAATTTCTAAGGATGGCTGCTATTTTTCTATCTGTTTTGAAGGCAGTCTTGATGTGATGTCTGTGTAGTATCTTACTAATTTTGTCTGTAGTACCTCTTATGTAGGGCAGGACAGCTGTTCCATAGGTCTGTTCATCTTCTGGGTCTCTATTATGTCTCAGTGTGTTTTTGTGGATCAAGCCGGTGATTTTGCTTTTGTGGAAGCCGTTGGCTGTCAGTACTTTAGTCAGGGTGCATAGTTCAGTCTTAATGTGTGTCTTGTCTGCCAGGCGTTTGGTTCTAGTAATTAGTGTTTTAGCCACGGAGTTTATCTGTGCTGGATGGTGGTGGGATTGGGTGTAGAGGTAGCGGTTAGTGTGTCTTTTCTTCTGGTATACGGTGTGTTCTAGTGTGCCATCTGTTTTTTTGTAGATTAGTACATCTAGGAATGGTAGTTGTTTGTTTCTGTTTCCATGGTGAACTTGATTTTGGGGTGTGTGCTGTTTAAGTGTGTTAGGAAATTGTTTAGGTTTTCTTTTCCATGGGGCCAAATCACACATGTGTCATCGATGTATCTTAACCATAGTTTGGGTTTGTGGATGGCATTGGCCAGGGCTCTGGATTTGAATTCTTCCATGAACAGGTTTGCAATGACGGGTGACAGTGGTGATCCCATAGGGGCTCCTTCAATTTGTTTGTATCTTTGTCCTTTGTATATGAAATACATGTTGGTTAAGCAGTGTTCTGTTAGTTCCATGAGGTGTTTAGCTGGTTGGTATTTATTTTTGATGATTTCAAGGGTCTCTTTTATCGGGACTTAAGGAATAGTGAAACCACATCGAAACTTACAAGCAGATCTTCTTGCTCATAAGTTTAAGAAAACATATATCTCTATATACACACAAACACACACACACACACACACACACACACACACACACACACACACACACACACATATATATATATATATATATATATATATATATATATATATATGTATTTGTTTGTGATTTTCACAGGTACAGTATATAGTGTGTTTTCGTGTAAGATTAGTATCAGCAACGTTCAGTGAGGTCCCTCAATCCCTGTGCTTGGCCGTGCCAGTGCGATCACACACTGCTTGCACTGGCACGCGAGCCGCCCTGCCTAACCTCACGTAACCAGGAAAGACAACACACCTAGACCTATATATATATAAAGTTGCTCACATGAAGAGATATGTAAACAATTTAAAAAAATATTTAAAAAAACCCTGCCAACTACTGTTACATATGTGCTTTATACATCCAGGAATTTGAAACACAGGGCAAAGATTCAAAATATTATTATTTTTTAATTATGACCCAACAGCTTAATATGGTTGATTCACTGCCTTACAGCATGAGAATGCCTAAGAGAAAAAGATGCATGATATAAAATGGAATCTGAAATAAAAATTAGTAGTATAACATCATTTCTGCTCTTCCTTCTCTCAAAGTGTTTCCCAAACTATCTGTTTATTGGGGCATAGTCATTCGGCTAAAAAAGAAGCATTACAGGTTCTGTGGGCATGGCTAGGTGGGCATGGCCAGGTGACTGGGGGGCATTTTTGCTCCCAGGAAGCTTCCCTGGGGCCCAGGAAGGCAAAAATGGAGCTCGGGAGGGGGCGGGGTGCTGCATCCGTCCCTCCATTTTTTGCCTTCCTGGGCCTCAGGGAAGCCTCCTGTGCGAAGCAGTAAGACAGAGAGGGGAATCCCGGCAAAGCTGATCATAGGAACAGCTGATCGTTGGGAGGGGGGAAAAGAAATACCTTAAGGAGAACACAGTCAGCAATGTCGGGCATGCACACAATGTCGCACATGCATGATAAGGGCTGACTGGGTAGGGAGGGGAGGGGCAGGCGGAAATGGGCAGGACCAGCCAGGGGCATGATTTGCCGGTTCTCCAAACTGCACAGAATCATAACAACTGGTTTGCTTGACCTATGGATATAATGCAAAATTTAGGATTTCCCCCCAAATAAGTTTATTTTCCACTGGACTCCATTTAGCTTGATATGCAGTATATCACGTGAGTTTTCCACTGGAATGATTTATTATTATGATTATGATGATGATGATGATTATTATTATTATTCAAAACTAATTAGTAAAGACTGGTATACATAACAGCATTGTTACAGGATTTATCCCATCTAAATTTTACAAGTATAGCCATTAAAAAAGCACTGAAAAAGGGCAGAAAAAAGCAGAACTCTAAAAACAGAATATTCAGAGATTGTCTTCCCTGCCCCTTTGCTAAACAAAGATAATTCAAGTGTACTACAAAGTCAGGGGAAGATTTTTCATCGCAGTATTGCATGATAATTATTTTAGTCCTCTCCCATGACTGAAAAAATCCACTGTTTTGATAGATGGAGGATTTAAAATGTGAGAATATAATTGAAAAGAACTTAGGCATCTTTAATATTGACCCAGAAGCTAAAAATGATATATTAGCTCCAAATGTAATGGCACAGGATAAAATCTAATCATATTGATTACAGTTCAAATTTCTGTCTTCCATATCTAATAATAAGGTGATTATATCCAACTCTTGGTGAATGTACTTTAGGATATAATAAGCTGTTGTTGTGCTGTGGGAAGTACATCCCAAAAGGACAGTGCCAGAAACCTCATAGCACCAGAAACCTCAGAAAACAGTGCCAAGAGACTCAAGCCAGCTCTTCCCCCTTTAATAAAGCCAAGAAGCACCAGCTGAAAGGAAAATAGCAGCCCTGCTAATGGCTGTTACAAAAGTAACAGAGCTGACAACAGAAACATTTAAGTAGAGCCATTAAGATAAGGGGAACCAGGCTAAAAATAACTTACCTGGAACTCCACTTTTCCTCTTTCCTGGCAGAATTAACCATCAGGATAGGAAAGACAAAGCCCCAGGAACAGGATTAACCCACTAAGGCAAGAAGACAGAATTCAGAGCAATCACCTTAACTAAAGGCACACACAAAAATCTCATCAACCCATACAAACTTCAAAGGGAAAATGGTACAAAAATACATAAACTTATCATGCCACTCTGCTTGCAAGCCAGGAATGCTCAAGCTGTGTCACTGCTTTTCTTGCCTTCCTACATTAAAAGAATTCTACTTTCTGGCAGCTGGCTTCTGCATCCATTTCTTCTCAGCTTTTGTGGTGTGTCCCAGCTGGGAATGAACCAGGGAAATTTCTTCCGACAGTGCATATCTCATTTTAAGACCAAATGAATTTCACATTGTTTAAGATAGCCTGCCATTGGTTTACCAAGAAAGGTCCTTCAAACTTGTTATTCTAAAGGTTACATGAATAATATCAATTTATTCAGGGTCCTCTAAGAAAAGGTTGCTGGCTTAGGAACCCCACATAATTCTCTAAAACCTCTAATTTTTGTAAAGTATCAGAAGTTGCAATCACATCTGGATAAAATGAACAAAATAAACTGTAAGGTGACTGCATTGCCAGAAATGGAGTAGATTTCTAATTTTTCATCCTATAGAATCAGGCAGAAGACAAGCCTCAAAAGTGTAGAATTAAACAAAACATTACCATCTAGTGGTAATTATACAAACTGCAGTTTGCAAAAATGATGTGCCTTAGATCCAAATTGGACTTTAAAAAATCAGCTTTTGGGGGGGAGGGAATTTAATTTAAATTTGCAGGCATTGCACACAGAAAAGAGTAAATGTCATGATAAGACACAAAAACATTCTCTAACATGGTGAAAGAAAGAAAATACTGATAATTGTTAAAGATATACGACCTTGCTTGTCTTTGAAATATATTATTGGCTCTGGCTCTTATATCTTAAAGTCTGCTTTGTTAGACAATAGGACAATAATTGGCTCAGTTTCGCTTGCCTAGCTGATTGGCTCACTCCCATACAGGATTAACAATCTGTTTTATATTTTGCCCTGTTGGCATCCATATACCTTACCAATATGATACCAATACAGTTTGCAATACCAATACAGAATATTGGCTAGTATCTTGAAAGTTAGTTTAATTCCCTTAAATCTCTTGACTGGAGTCCAGACTTCTGTGGTTGATGCCTTCCTGCATGAGAATCTGAATGCTTTGACAGATTCTGGTCTTTTCATTTCCCAACTGTGTCCTGTAGTCAGACTTCCTTGTTTGAAGTCTGCTCAAACCTGATATTCAGCAGGTTCTGACCAGTTCTGGAGAACCAGTAATGGAAATTTTGAGTAGTTCAGAGAACCAGCAAATCCCACCTCTGACTGGAGATTTTACAGTATCCTTCCCCTGCCACGCTCACCAAGCCATGCCCACAGAACCAGTAGTAAAAAGTTTTGAATCCCACCACTGATCTCATTTGCCCCAGCCAGCCCCCGATACTGAAGAAAATCCTGTCTTCTGTTTATGGCTAAAGAGATGGGGCGTTGGTTCTTATCTGATACGCTTCTTTTCATGGAGCTGTCGAGAGCGTCCAGGTTGGGAGGAGCTCCAGTCTCGGCTCTTCCAGGCTGAGCTTGAAATTGAGGAATGCCCCCTCACCGTCACGTGGTCCTCGGGCGCTCCCCAGGTTTTTGCACAGACGAGAAGGAAAGTCCTGTTCTCATCACACTCAGGAAAAAAATATATTAGATTGCTCGGTTGAACAGCCAGGTTTCCCACCAGACGGCCTACGGGTGGGGCTGGACGCTCTCGACAGCTCCATGAAAAGAAGCGTATCAGGTAAGAACCAACGCCCTTTTCCATAGAGCTGTCTCGGCGTCCAGGTTGGGACATACCAAAGCTTGGCTAGTCCTGCGGGTGGGGCCCCGTCTGGTATAGAATCTCTCCTGGAACCCTGATGACCCGCTGGAAGGCATGCCCAACAGGAGAAACCCTGGATATTGGAATGTCTCAACAAGGGGCCTAAAGAGGAGGCGGAGCTATCCAGGAGGCAGTCCCGCCAAAGAGGCCAACAGGTGTGCACTGGAACCGGGATTCAAGAAACTGGGAAAATCGACCCGTGTTGGGAATTCCCTGGGAGAACTCTGGGACAGAGAGAAGGAGGAGGCGCAGAGGAGCCCTAAAACTAGAGACCGGGGGAACACGGCAATGGGCTACCTCCATGACCCGGGAGAGAAGGAGGGGCCCCTCTGCTAGGATCAGGAAGGCCCCGGGGGACCAATTGCCTGGACGTAGCGAGTTCCCGGAACAGCGGCCTGTCCTGGGGGAGCCAGGTTCGGTTCCGCCCACGGCGAGGCGGACGACTTTGCTCAAGGACCCAGCTGGCCGAGGGCCGCCTTGTCTGGGGATCAAAGTAGTAGTGAAGGCAGAGATCTGTGTGAGGCCCGGGAGCGCAAGAAGGGACCCCAGCTAGCATTGAATGGGGGTAGATGTGATGCCGACCAGTTGCCCAGGGCAGGGTGAGGAGGACAAGAGTGCTCCTGGGGTAGGAGCCTGTTGCAAGCAGGGGTTAAAGGTCGGAGTAGAGATAGGCCTTCTCGCACTCCTTCCTCTCTCTCTCTTTTTTTTTTTTTAAAGGACAAGCGCCTGGGGACGACTGCATTATCGGAACGACGGAACGAACCTCTCCGGATCCCCGGGAGGGCTTCCTGGAAGAATTACCTCCGGACCCATCCGCTCCGCTCGGTAGGGAGATCTATAGGGAGAGGATCGGTAGTATCTGGAAAAGGAGGAGGAATGGGAAGAACCCTGGCGAGGAGAGGGGGAGCCTCTGAAGTCGGACCTCCTAGAGAGGGAAGGGAGGTACTTGCGCTTGTTCCGGGTCTCGGCCAGGAATGGGTCGAGAACCGGTCCAAATAACTTCCCCCAGAGATGGGGGCTGTTGCTAGCTTAGTCTTGTTTTTAACGTCCGCTTGCCAGTGGCGGAGCCAGAGTAGACGGCGGGCGGTAACCTGGGACGAAATGGCCCTGGTGGAGAACTTTGCCGCCTGGAAGGTGGCGTCTGCGAAAACTCGGCCGCGGCCAGGATCTTGGCAATGTCCTGGTGCGCCCTGAGATTGGCTGTGGGAACATGCTGCTTGAGCTGCTAGAGCCACTTGATGGAAGACCTGGTGAAAAAAGACGCGGCAGTGGAAGCCCTGACTGCCCAAGCATCAGAGAGGTGAGCGCGGCACAGGGCCAGTTCAGCTCGCTTGTCCTCGGGCTGGAGAGCATCGAGTGAGTCGCTGGGAGTAGAGCGGGAAGCCAGGCCTACTACGGGCTCGTCCACGGGGAGGGGATCGAGCAAGGTGGAGAACTGCGGTTCCAGGTTAAAAACCGCTTGTCCTGGGCGTTGGGGGAGGGGGCCCGAGGAGGCCAGCTGCCTAGAAACCATGTCTGAGAATATGGGCGGGACAGGGATCACCTCAGTTTCGCCACGGGCTGAGAGAAGAGAGAGTCGGGAGGAACCCCTGCCGCCGCTGGGTTGGGTGGGGAGGGGGTTCAGGCCCGAGGTGGTCCTGGCTTTGAACAGGAGGGACCTAAATAGGTGCGGTTTAAAGAGCCCTAGAAACGGGCTGACCTGGAGGGAGGCCCTCGTCCTCCGACATGTCCCCTTCTAGGGGGCCTGTTCCCGAAAAGAGTTCACTGCCTATGAGGGACCTCATGTCAAGGTCCTGCTCGTCCCCAAAGAGGGAAGGGTCCCGGGTTCTTGGGCCTCCATTCCCTCCATCTCCAAAGGTAAGGTTAAGTCCTCTTGGGGAGTTGCCTGACCATGCGAGGCCGCTGATCCTAGGGCCTCAGGGGCCGCGGGCCGAGGAGCCGGACCGGCCATCTGCTGCATCTGTTGCGCTACCCTTTGCCGGATGGCCAGCTCCATAGCCTGCATTAGGTTTTCAGGTATTTCCGCCATGGGGAGAGACTCCTCCGGGCGCAGTTCTACAGCAGTGGTGGGCAAGGTGACCTCAGGGGCCTGTCCAGGCTGTGGGGGAGAAGCAGAAGCAGGAGGGGAGGGGAGAGGAGGATGGGTGGAGGTTGATGGAACGGAAGGGTCCCGGGGCACAGAGCTTGACTCCTGAGAGCGTCTGTCAATTTCCCTTTCGAGGGCCCTGTGTCGCCTGAGGGCATCCCTTTGGGAAGCTTTGGATGGTTCCTGTGCCTGTTTGCGCAGGTGGTGGGATTTGGCCTTGGCCTTCAGAGAAGTGCCACGAGAGGTATTGTCGTCTGCCATCTGGAGAGGAGAGAAAAAAGGAAAAAATTTTCTGGTTAATGCGAGGCGGTTAACGGGTCTGGGTACAGCCTAAGCAGAGGCTGGAACTCCCAGTGCTCGTATTGCACCCCCTTTTTTGTCAAGGCCACAGAATTGTTCTGTAACGTGTTGGGAAGTAGGGCCTAGCCCGGGGGCCAATCAGCCAGAATAAACGCCAAGCTGTCCCTGCCGGGCGAACCGGGGAAGGGACATGGCAAGCAACTAACTCCTTAGTTGGGGAGACTTAGGCAGGATTGCAAGGTATTTGAGCAGTCCCAGGATCTGCCCAGGAGTCAGGAAACAATGCGGCCTACTGGTAGGCCTCTGATAAAAACCAATGACCCTGGGGCCGCAGGCAGAAGGGAATAATGTAAGCTGAAACCAGGTCTGGATGCGGCCTACGGGAGGCCGGGAATCCCAACGCACGTTCCACGCCCCCTTTTAGTCAAAAAAATTTTTCTGTTTAAAATAGAGGTTTGGTACGAACCAGGGCCTAGCCCGAGACCAATCAGCCAGAAAGGTGAACGCCAGGCAGCTACCCCTGCCGGACGGACCGGGAAGGGGTGGGGGGTGGAGCTGCTACTTCGCCTGCTGGGGAAAAAGGCTGCAGGGCCAACGGGCCCTATTTCTGCAGGAGGCCTGTTGGTAGAATGAAAGACAGGCTGAGACGAGGGAATCCCAGGCTGCCTAATAGTCAGTTAAGGCTGCGGCCTGTAAAAGGGCCTCTAGAAATGGCGGATGGCCATGCGGCCACTCCCAAGATGGCGGCCGTTCCAGGGCACACCCAAGATGGCGGACGCCACAGGGGGCCCAAGATGGAGGCCGCAAGTAACGGAGGCAGCCCCAGCGGTGGAAAACTCCCAGGGAAGATTAGAGCCTTTGGGAGAGCCAGGGAAGCGTACCCTGGGCTAGAAGGCGTTCGCGGGGGGAATGGCGGCTAAAGCGAGGAGAGGCAGGCAGAAACGAAGCGGCCTCGCGGGGCGATTAGGCGGCAAACGAAGCGGGGGGCGCTCGGCGCTGCGTTTTCTCCCCTTAAAGAAACGGCTCGGATATCAAAAACACTCCCTGGGGAGTTCAAACCTGAGTTCCTGCGCTGCCTGCCGGTGATCCACGTGAAAAGCGATGAGAGAAGAGGCCTAGAATGCTGAACGACCGGAGCAAGGGAAAAAACAGCCTGTTTGCCACGAGGCTGAGCAAAAAACTGGGGAGCGCCCGAGGACCACGTGACGGTGAGGGGGCATTCCTCAATTTCAAGCTCAGCCTGGAAGAGCCGAGACTGGAGCTCCTCCCAACCTGGACGCTCGAGACAGCTCTATGGAAAAAACTTTAATCTTATTCGTCTTCTGTCTGGATGCCAAGATAGCAAAAGTTGATTCCCAACTCTTTCATATTAATTTCATTACTGAGGTTTTTTTTTTTTTTTCCAATTTCTTGGCTATCACTTGTTTCTTGGTAGCAAAAGCAAATGACTAAATAATCCACATATATAAGATATGGGTAATCTATTGTTTTGAATCCGGAATAAAGGCAGGGGTCAGTTTTATACCTTGCATGAACTCTTCCTTGACAAGTACAGAATATAGTTCATCCTTTCATTCCGGCTCCAACTGATTGCTTCAGGCTGTAGATGCTCTTCTGAACTTGAACACCAGATCTTTTCCCCCAGATCCCTATAATCTGTTTGGCTGCTGCATGTAGAATAGATGGCTTTGTTAATTTCTTCATGCAGGAATACAGTCTTTTCATACAGTCTTTTCATAAAGGCAATATCTCATTAGAGGAACGTTGGGCTTCAATTTCTAGACCTGAGTACAATGATAGTTCTTTGAGGTACCTTATTCTCTGCAAAACAGATGGTTGAGGTATTATGGTAGTATCAACAGCAAATACTGTAGATACACAAATAATAAACCTGCTTACAGCTAGCATAGAATGTGGGATATAGCTTATGTCATCTGGGAATAGGCCCCAACCAATATTACTCCATTCTCCTGAAAGTCTACATGAGTCAAGGTGAATTCTTGACTTTTACAACACAGTGTAAATTGTTCATTGTGGGCATACCAGTGGATTTCCTACAGATTGAACCAGGGTTGTCTTTGTTCTTAGCCTGCTGAAAGAGGGATCAGCCATATGGGCAGTTAGTTGCCTTTTTCCCTGTTGCCTGCTCAGACTCAGACTCCCAAACTGCTTCCTGCGGCCGTGACACAATGTTTATTTGTTCATGGAGAACAAGAACAGTCATTTCAAGATTATTTCCTTTTCTGTATATGGACATTCTCAACCATGCAGGTCATGGTTATTTCAAAGATGCTTTTCCAAAAGGCTTTGGACTTTCTGGATGGTTTTTTTTCCCTTAAAAATGTTTCATTTTTCATCCTAGAAACATCTTTGGTTCTTTCCTTTTTCGTTCTCATTAAAATAAACAATGATATGTGTTTTATCTGTTTGGGGGAGAGATTTAGGTTTCTGCAACCTTTGCCTGCCTTCCTCAGATCTGCAATTCTGGTTAAGTGATGGTATTCAGCCAGTTCACACTGGTTCAGGAGAACTGGTAATGATGATTTAGCATGGGTCGCCAAACTGGTAGTGACTTCTGGCTGGCCACACCCTTGACCCAGTTGCTCAGTCGCTGCTTGCTTGCCCCACCCACCCAATGCTTGCTCACCTTGCCTGCCCCCCACCCAGTCACTCCTCACCTCCTATGTGGCACACTGGGTCCTCGTGGCTTGCCTTTAACCTGCCATCCCACAAGGTGCCTGTGCCCCAATTGAGCAGCCCTGATCTGACTGCTCACAGATAAGCCTGTGAGTCGCGCTACCTGCCCCCCACTGTCCTTGGATCTTGCCACCCCCGCACCATTCCTGAAACTTGCCAGGGGGTCCCCACTGTTCCTGGAGTTTGCCGGGGCCCTCCTGTCCCTGCCACTTGATTTCTGCCTTCTCCTGGGGATGACAAAATGAAGAAAGCGAGCAGCCATGGCAGCTGCATGCTCCAGCCAACCCCCCCCGCGCCCCACTGCTCACTTTCTGCCTTTTTGCACTGCCCACTGCTCTGGAGCTTGCCAGATCATTTTGTCTCAGTCAGACCAGGTGTGTGCATGAGAGAATGTGTGGTGTGTGTGTATGTGAGATAAAGAGTGTGTGTGTGGTGTATGTGTGAGAGAGAGTGTGTGTGTGAGAGCAAGAGAGAGTGTGGTGTGTGTGTATGAGAGAGAGAGAGAGAGAGAGGAAGAGAGAGAGAGAGATGGAAATGTGGCTTCTTGGGATTGCATTTTGGAGAAATATCAAGAGAAATGCTAAAAGGGCAATCAGTTTGGGATTAAATTCCAAATGAAACTGGGTCTTCAGAGTAAGGAGACATGAAGAACTTTCAACTGCAGGTTTCTAAAAATCTTATTAGAATATTAATCTCATTTTTAAATGAGATTTTTAGAAATCTGCTGTTGAAATACTGAAATGGTAAGGGTTCCTCCCAAGGACCTCTTCCAGGACCTCTACTCAGATTTTGGCATCCTCAGTTTTCCTGCCTGAGCAGGGCATTGGACTAGAAGACCTCCAAAGTCCCTTTCAACTCTGTTATTCCTCAGCTAAATAGCTGAGAGTCTGAGGATGCCAAAATCTGAGTAGAGGTCCGGGAAAAGGTGTCAGAATAACAGAATAACACTTAGAAGAGACCTTGGGGGGAATCCTATACCATTTCAGAGAAATGGCTGTCCAGTCTTTTCTTAAAAACTTCCACCCAGAACTTCTGGAGACAAACAGTTCCACTGGTTAATTTTTCTCACTGTCAGGAAGTTTCTCCTTAGTTTTAGGTTGCTTCTCTCTTTGTTCAGTTTCCATCCATCTTCTTGTTTGCATTCTGCTTCTTTGGAAAATACATTCCCCCCTTCTTTCTGGCAGCCCCTTAAAAGCCTGCTGCCTACCACACTCTTGGGCAAAGCATGTGAGCCATTTCCTCCTTTCAGTGGTCCATGAAAATACATCTATTGTATGTAGATAATAAAGTCAAAAAAAGGTGAACAACATTTTTACAGAACTAGATACATTGAGGTTGGGTGTGACAAGGAATGGCTGGGAGGGGAGGGGCCAGGCAAGGCACCCCTTGATGTGAGTGACAATGAGTTGGTCACGCCCACCCAGTCACATGACCACCAAGCACACCCACCCAGTCACATGACCAAGCATGCCCACCCAGTCACATGACCACCAAGCCACGTCCACCCAGTCACATGACCACCAAGCCAAACCCACCAAATAAGCCACACCCACAGAACCAGTAGTAAAAAAAAATTGAATTCCACCACTGTTCTGGTTGGTTCTCTTTTCTTTAATACACAGGCATAAACCTAATAATAATAGAAAAAATTGAGAGCTATGCTGGTGGTAATGCATACTAATAGAAAGGTCACCCATTGCAGACAGGCCACAGCAGAAAATCCAGACTATGTGTATCCATAAACTCATTAACTGTCTATCTGTCCATACTATCAGAGCCCTGGTCTTGATGTCAAAACTAGATTTTCAATGCCTTGTGACAGGCTAGAGGGGTCAGGGCAAGTCTAATCTCTAGGGAAATGATAAAGAGCAGTTGCCACAACAGAAAAGACTCCCTTCCTGTGCCTTCCAGATGGAGGTTTTCCACAGACAGGACCTGCCACCTACCTCTTCTCCTAGATGTAACAGAATGGGTAGCCAACAATGAAAAGTGATGGTCTGAGCCCACAAAGGGCTTTAAAGATAACTACTAGCACCTCAAATTCAGTGGTGGGATTCACATTTTTTTTTTACTACCAGTTCTGTGGGCGTGGCTTGGTGGGCATGGCAGGGAAAGGATACTGTAAAATCTCCAGTCAGAGGTGGTATTTGCCAGTTCTCCAAACTACTCAAAATTTCTGCTATCAGTTCCCCAGAATTGATCAGAACCTGCTGAATACCACATCTGCTCAAATTGTACCTGGAAGTATATCGGTAGCCAATGCATCTTGCAGAGCAGAAGTGTCACATGTGTCAAAACTTCCATAAGCGTCCATGCCATTGCATATTGCACTGGATGAAGCTTCTACATATTCTTCATGGCCAATCCCATTATGGCATTTTGCAGTAACCCAAAGGAGAAATTCATGGGTTACTGCCTTGTTGTGGAGGAGGGACTTGCGTAGCTCAATGAAGCCATGAGCAATACCATGCAGGGCCACCCAGGCAGGTCATAGCAGAGAGTTCTGACAAAATGTGATCCACTGGAGAAGGAAATGGCAACACACTCCAGTATCTTCACCAGGAAAACTACATGGACAGTACCAAAAGGTAAAAAGATATGATGATGGAAGATGAGCCCCTCAGGTCGGAAGGTGTCCAATATGCTCCTGGGGAAGGGCTAGTACTAGTAGCACCAGAAAGCGTGAAGCGACTGGGCCAAAGCTGAAAGAATGCTCAACTGTGGATGCATCTGGTGGTGAAAGGAAAGTCCAATGCTGTAAAGATCTATTCTCCATAGCAGGGGTTGCCAACCTTTTGGACCTCAGGGACCACCAAACTCATAATTTTAGATCCCAGGGACCACTAACTAGTTCTATGGGTGTGGCCCAATTTGTGGGTGTGGCTTGGTGGTCATGTGACTGGCTGGACATGGCTTGTATGTAAATATTATAAATATTTATATAAATATTGAATTTTTTATTAAAAAGAATAACTTTTACCCAAAATCAGGCAAAGCAGGCAGGCAGATTGAGTTGCTCACAGAATCACAGATTCATTCAGAGATCTATCTATCTGCCATCGGCTAGCTCAGTCTGTCACATAAAATTTGCTTGCAAGAAAACTCACAAAATTAACTCACAACACACCATGTATATAAATATTGATTTCTTTTATAAAAAAGAGCAACTTTTACCCAAAATCAGGCAAAGCAGGCAGATTGAGTTGCTCACAGAATCATTCAGTGATCTATCTATCTGCCATCAGCTAGCTCAGTCTCTCAAATTTGCTTGCTGTGAGTCTGCACTGAATTTGCTTGCAAGCAAACCTTCAGTCCTAAGGGAGGTTCAGCTGTACTTAAAAGCAGAGCCGAAGATCTAAAGACTAGTTAGAAAGCAAGAAATCCAACCATTTCCTGCTTCCTAGCTAATCTAAATATCCCGGCACAGCAGAACAGATGATGGTCAGAAAAAGGAAAATTAGAAATTTAGCAGGCAAGTTTGCTGGGTAAGGGGTGAGTGGGTGGGGAGGGTTCCTGCGGGCCATGTGGGTGGTGCAGCCTTGTGTTTCTGTGCAGCCTGGATTAACTGCTTTGTGGGGGTGCTCTGGGGGTGAGATTTCTCTGCAGCGCACCAAAATTTTCTTATGGCCCACCCGCGGGCCACGGCCCACCGGTTGGCGACCACTGCTCCATAGGAACCTGGAATGTAAGTGTTGTAGTTGAGCAATGAGAGGCTGAACCAGGGCATGGATGCAACAATACTTTATTTAGGAAATAAAGGGCTGAACGTGCTTGCCAAGCCTGGAACTGGCTCGCAGCGAACAGCGACTGGTTGGACCCCGCAGCCTGCTTTTATAGCTGGCTGCTGGGGAGAACCAGCCAATGAGAGAGGGCAACCGCCCCCGTGGCGCGAACGGACCTGGGTGGGAACTTCTTTAAGTTCCAGGGACATAACACCCCTTCCCCCCAGATGCGAACACGCATAGTCCTTAAGGTACGCGGGAGGCTTATGCTGGCGCCCAGAACGGCGCAACTCTGATGAGTTGTCTGGTAGTTCAGAGTCTGCAGAGGAAGGTCGGACCGGTGGGGTGTCACGAACGCGTTCCTCGGTCAGTGCTGGTTCAGGACTCGTAGGGCTGGTCACTGGGGATGTGCTCCCGTTGACTGGTTCGGACTGGTCAGCCGTCTGGTGGTCACGGTTCATGTTCGGGCTCCCCGGCTTGGCTGCAGGTGTAAACAGGTCACCGGAATTGGTGCTGATGTGGGGTTGATGCTGTAGCCTCGCACCGGTCTGCAACCATGAGTCACTGCTGACGTGAGTGCCTTGGCGCCTCCGCAGCTGATCCAGGTGCCTTTTCCAGATTTGGCCATCCTCCAGTCTGACTCGATACGACCTGGGTCCGGTGATGGCCACGATCTCGCCCGGGATCCACAGAGGGTCTCCAGCGAAGTTCCTCGCAAACACGGTTTCCTGTAAGACAAAATGTCTAACCCCCGATGTGGAAGCGAGGGGAGAGTCAGGGCAGTAATGTGGGTGAAGCCTGTCCAATACAGTCCGCAGGCGTCTACCCATCAGGAGTTCAGCCGGGGACTTATTAGTGACTGTGCACGGGGTTGAGTGCTGGCTCAGCAAGAAACGGGAGAGTCTGTGGTGCCAGTCTTCCTTGCTGAACCTAGCTAGAGCTTCTTTAGTGGTCCTAACGGCTCTTTCTGCCAATCCGTTGCTGGCAGGATGAAAGGGGGCCGTGAAGATGTGGCGGATGCCCAGATTGGCAGCGAAGCGACTGAACTCGGCCGATGCGAACTGGGGGCCATTGTCGGAAACAATAGAGTCTGGTAGCCCGTGTGTTACGAACAGGCGAGTCAATACCTTGGTAACCGCTTGCGTGGTGGTTGTGGATAGTTGTGCCACGTCAATCCATTTAGAGTAAGAGTCCACGACCACCAGGAACATTTTGCCGTGCATAGGGCCCGCTAGGTCGATGTGAATCCTGGACCAAGGTGCGCTGGCGCTTTCCCACTTAGTGGGGGTGGCAATTGGAGGGGATGGACGGGATTCCTGGCAGGGATGGCAGGAGCTTACCCATCTGATGATGTCATCGTCGAGGCCAGGCCACCATACGTAGCTGCGTGCTAATGCCTTCATCCTGACGATGCCAGGGTGGCCCTCATGCAACGCCTCCAACACTCGGGTACGCAGTGAGGTTGGGATGACCACTCGTGTGCCCCACAGCAAACAGCCCTGCAAACTGGATAACTCCTGTAGGCAGGTCTTAAAAGGCGTGAATTTGGTTTCAACATCACTGCCCGGCCACCCTCTCCTCACCCAGTCCAGTACCTGGGCGATCGTTTTGTCTGCCTTGGATTTGGCGGCAATGTCAAGGGCAGTGATGGGGAGGTCCAGTTGGGTGACCTCAAAGATAGCATGGACCGGGGCAGGATCCTCAGCTGGAGCAGGTAGGGGGCAGCGGCTGAGGGCGTCTGCGTGGGACAATGTTTTACCTGGACGGTGTATGAGTCTATACGAGTATGCCGCTAGGAAAAGAGTCCACCTCGTCATTCTAGGAGACAGGACTTGAGGGGTCTGTTTGTCACCTGCTAGTAGACCCAGGAGAGGCTTATGATCCGTGACCAGCTCGAAAAAGTGGCCAAAAAGAAATTCATAAAATTTCTTCACTGCTGCGACAGCTGCTAAAGCTTCCTTATCGATTTGGCTATAATTGCGCTCTGTTGCAGAGAGCGTCCTGGAAAAAAAAGCGATGGGAGCCTCGGAGCCATTGGGGAGCCTGTGGCTTAACACTGCCCCAATTCCAAAAGGGGATGCGTCCGCTGCTAGCACTAATGGAAGGTTGGGGTCAAACTGAATAAGGACCGCCTCTGACGTGAGTAGTGATTTGACTGCGTGAGCGGAGTCTTCCTTGTGTCCCCAGTGCCAAGACGATTTTTTATCCAAAAGTCTGTGCAGGGGTTCCGCCACAGATGCTTTATGGGGCAGGAAAGATGCGTAAAAATTCAGTAGCCCCAAGAAGGCCTGCAGTTCCGCTTTGGAGGTTGGAGTGGGTGCCTCGTGAATTGCCTTAACCTTGGATTCCAGGGGGTGAATGCCTGAGGCGTCAATTTTATAACCCAGAAAGTCCACCTGTCTAGTGGCAATGGCACATTTTTCTTTTTTTAATTTGAGGCCATGCTGTCTGAACTTCTCTAACACTGCTCGAACTCTCTGGAAGAGTTGGGGTCTGTCCCTGGCCGAGACTAAGATGTCGTCGAAGTAGGGTACTACACCAGGGAGGCCCTGCAAAATCCGCTCCATGAGGGATTGAAAAATGCCTGGGGCAACACTTACGCCAAATTGGAGACGCTTGCACCGGAAAGCACCCTGTGGGTGACGATGGTCTGGAGTTCCGCTGTTTGGTTGTCAACAGGGAACTGTTGATACGCTTGAGACATGTCCAATTTGGCAAAAATGCTGCCAGGTTCAAAAGTGTGTAATAAATGCTGAATGACGGGCACTGGGTAAGCGCTAACTTGTAAAAACTTATTAATTGTGGTTTTGTAGTCCGAGCAAATTCTCAGGCTACCGTCTTTTTGAGGGTGTGACAATGGGCGTCTCCCATTTGGCGAAATCTGTTGGCTCAATGACCCCTTGTTTTAATAATTTATCCAGTTCCGCATCTAATTTAGGCCGAATAGCGAATGGAACTCTACGAGGTTTCAACCGGATTGGGACTGCTTGGGGGTCGACTGAGAATGAGATAGGGGTACCGTTATAACACCCCAGCTCATTGCTGAATACGTCTGAGTAGTCAGCGAATAGGGAGTCAGTGTCAGAGGTTGAGACCGCATGGACTCCTGTTAACCCTAGGCCGAGGTGGGGGAACCAATCAAGTCCCAAAAGTGTAGGGAGGTTGCCGCTAACTACCACTAGAGGTAGGTGGCCTTTGAACGTTTTAAAATTAACAAGAAACTTGCCTCTGCCGATTACAGGAATGATCTTCCCCTGGTAGTCCTTCAGGCTAAGCTGGCACTTCTGGAGCCGGTTTCTGGATAGACTGGGCTGTAGTTTCTTGAGGGTGCTCCAAGAGATAATTGAGAGCGCTGACCCCGTGTCAACCTCCATGCGGCAAGGTTTTCCTTCTAATAAAACAGAGAGAGAGATTTTACTAATGGTATGGCAAGCGTGCTTAGCATGGTGGCGGGTGCGACAGTTCAATACTTGCCTTTGGGGTCCGGAATGTGAAAAGGAAGGGACCCTTTGTGCCGAGTTGTGAGTGGCTTGACAGACTCTGGCGATGTGCCCCTTTTGTGACAATTGTTGCAGGTGGCTCCCTTGAATTTGCAGGTGGTCCTCAGGTGAGATCCACCACAGGATAGGCACAGGGTGATGTGCTTGGATGGACTGATGCTTTCTTGCTTGGCTCCTACCTGTGGGTGTCTGGTGTGGGCTAGGCGGTGGATGTCGGCCGCATCACTGGGGTCCTCCTCGATGACCACCTCTTCAGAGTGGACGAAACTGCAATTTGTTTGGAGCCAGGACCTTGGATCTCGGTGGCTGAGTGTGCTGCCAGCTCCGCTGCCAGGGCTTCCTCGACGGCTTGAGCGAGGTTGAGGTCCTTCCTGGCGAGTAGGCGCCTCTGAAGGTGAAGATCCTTGACCCCACAGACTAGCTGATCGAGGAGCATGTCTTCCAGGTAGGTCCCAAACCCACAATGGAGTGCTGCAGTCCTGAGGGCAGCCATGTACTGGTTGATAGTTTCTTTGTCTGATTGTTTCCTCATACGGAAGGTGAACCGTCTGGCAATCTGTGAGGGTCTAGGAGAATAGTGGTTAATAAGGATTTCTAACAGTTCTGTCCAGGGGACGTTTTTTAACTCACGTGGAGCCACGAGTGCTGTGGCAGTATCAAAGACGATGGCTCCGCAGTAGATCAGGAAATATGATTTTTTCGGTGCTCCCTGCATCAGCCAGCCCAATGGCGTCGATGTAATGGTTAAAGCGATTCTTGTATGACTCCCATTTCTCCTCATCCGGCTTGAACGATGGGAAGACTGGGTTGGAATTCATGTTGAGAATCTAGTGGCTAGCTGCTTTGGAATCTCTCTGGGACCACAATGGAGGCAAGAAAAAACTCTTGTGCCTAGGCAGGCAAGTGATTACAGCTCTGGGGGGCTCCGCGCCTCCCGCTCTCTCTCTGGGTTTGCGCTGTAAGCAGCAACGGCTGTTTGGCAGCGCTTTGAATTTGGTGCCTGCGTTGGCGCCAGTGATTTCAAAAGAACACAGCACCGCGCTGTGTTTTGTATAGAAATTCAAACGACAGCCGTTTGAATTTCGCGCCCTTTTGTTTAGAGCGGCTGCGGCTCGCAGCACTACACTTTCCCTGTAGCTGGCTAACAAGCAGCTACAGACGCTTTCTCACTCTCACTTGTTCGCTGACCGCTCTCTCTGGCTGCGGATCAGCGTTCGTTCTCGCTGCCTGCTGATCGTTCTCTCTGGCTGTGGATCAGCGGCTAGTGATTCAGCGGTTGCATTTTGCCTCTGGTAGCCATCCCATCCTCGTCGCCAGTGTTGTAGTTGAGCAATGAGAGGCTGAACTAGGGCATGGATGCAACAATACTTTATTTAGGAAATAAAGGGCTGAACGTGCTTGCCAAGCCTGGAACTGGCTCGCAGCGAACAGCGACTGGTTGGACCCCGCAGCCTGCTTTTATAGCTGGCTGCTGGGGAGAACCAGCCAACGAGAGAGGGCAACCGCCCCCGCGGCGCGAACGGACCTGGGTGGGAACTTCTTTAAGTTCCAGGGACATAACAGTAAGATCAAGGCAAATTGGACGTGGTCAAATAAGAGATGACAAGACTGAACATCAACATCTTAGGAATCAGCAAACTAAAATGGACAGGGATGGGTAAATTTAATTCAGATGACCATCAGGTATACTACTGTGGGCAAAAATCCCTCAGAAGAAATGGAGTAGCCTTCATAGTAAATAAAAGAGTAGGAAAAGCAATACTGGGATACAATCTCCAAAATGACAGAATGATCTCAGTTCAAATCCAAGGCAAACCATTCAATATCACAGTAGTCCAAGTCTATGGCCCAACCACTGGTGCTGAAGAGGATGAAATTGAGCAGTTCTATGAAGCTCTGCAGCACCTTATAGAATTAATACCAAAAAATTATGTTCTTATCATCATAGGTGATTGGAATGCTAAAGTAGGAAGCCAAAAGATAACCGGAATAACAGGCAAGTTTGGCCTTGGAATACAGAAGCAGGGGAAAGGCTAATAGAATTTTGTCAAGAGAATACAATGGTCATAGCAAACACTCTTTTCCAGCAACCCAAGAGACAGCTCTACACATGGACATCAACAGATGGTCAACACAGTAATCATATTCACTATGTGTTCTGCAGCCAAAGATGGAGAAGCTCTATACAGTCAGTAAAAACAAGATTTGCAACATTGTACAAGAGGTAGCAACTAAAACCATCCCAAAGAAAAACAAATGCAAGAAAGCAAAATGGCTGTCTGAGGAAGCTTTGCAAATAGCTGAGGAAAGAAGGGAAGCGAAAGGCAAGGGAGAAAGAGAAAGATACACCCAATTGAATGCAGAATTCCAGAGAATAGCTAGAACAGATAAGAATGCCTTCTTAGATGGAACAGTGCAAAGAAATAGAAGAAAACCATAGAATAGGGAGGACCAGAGATCTCTTCAAGAAAATTGGAGATATGAAGGGAGCGTTTCATGCAAAGATGGACATGATAAAGGACCAAAATGGCAGGGACCTAATAGAGGCCGATTAAGAAAAGGTGGCAAAATTACACAGAATAACTATACAAGAACGAGCTTAACGTTCCTGATAACCATGATGGGATAGTAACCTCTGACCTCCAGCCAGACATTCTAGAATGTGAAATGAAATGGGCCTTAGGAAATCTGAGCAACAACAAAGCTAGTGGAGGTGACAGTATTCCAGCTGAGCTATTCAAAATCTTAAAAGACGATGCAGTAAAAGTGCTACACTCAATTTGCCAGCAAACTTGGGAAACTCAACAGTGGCCACAGGATTGGAAAAAGGTCAGTTTACATTCCAATGCCAAAGAAAGGCAATGCCAAAGAATGTTCAAACTATAGCATCGCTTAACTCATTTCACATGCCAGTAAAGTTATGCTTAAAATCTTACAAGCTGGGCTCCAGCAGCATGTGGATCGAGAACTACCAGAAGTACAGGCAGGATTTTGAAGAGCCAGAAGAACTAGAGATCAAATTGCCAACATACGCTGGATCATGGAGAAAGCTAGGGAGTTCCAGAAAAACATCTACTTCTGCTTCATTGATTATGCTAAAGCCTTTGGTCATGTGGATCACATGGTAAGTTCTTAAAGAGATGGGAGTACCAGACCATCTTATTATTTGTCTCTTGAAAAACCTATATGTGGGTCAAGAAGCAACAGTGAGACACAGAACCACTGATTGGTTCAAAATTGGGAAAGGAGTCCAGCAAGGCTGTATACTGTCACCCTGCCTATTTAACTTACATGCAAAGCACATCATGAGAAAGGCAGGGCTAGATGAATCAAAAGTTGGAATTACGATTGCCGGGAGAAATATCAACAACCTCAGATGATACTACACTAAATAGCAGAAAGTGAAGAGCCTCTTAATGCAGGAGAAGAAGGAGAGTACAAAAGTTGACTTGAAACTCAACATTAAAAAAACTAAGATCATGGCATCCAGCCCTCTCAATTCCTGGCAAATGGATAGGCAAGAAATAGAAGTGTTAGTCTTTGGGGATAAACCCCCGAGCTGAGTGCACAGCAGCAGTCAAGCCAGGCAGCCAAAATGAGAGTGAGGCTGGGCCCAAGAGTATACACACACTTGAGACAAAAACACTGTTTGTGGTTTTAAATAGGTATTTAATTCATACAGAGATTAAGAAGAGTCATTCAGTCCATATGTCAGTATCCAGTATATCCATCCAGTTACCTAGTCTTTTAAACAGTAAATACAATGTCTTTATCTGCTTGTTAATCTTCTTCTTCTGATACCTTTCTCTCAAAGACAATGCTGAATCCACAGCTCACCAAGCAAACAGTCCTTGTGTTCAGTAGAGAGAAGTATCTTGCACAGTAGACATCTCATACAGGAGTAAACAGTAGGCAGACAGACAGCAGACAGACCGGAGACCAGTAACACCAGGAACCACCAGGAATCAAACCAGGAACTCGAAAACAGGATCAGAAACCAGGAAGGGTTACGTGTCTCTCACTGCCTCTTATTGCAGCTTACAACCGCACCCATAATTATGCAATGACATTGCAGTTTTGGAGCTTAAAGCTGCAAACACTTAAAACTAGGTTTTATATATTCATTCACCCAAACCAGTTGGTGTATTCATATACCCAACATACTCCCCTTTTGGGTGACATAAATATATAATGCCTTCACAATCTGAACCCATATTTTTCACAACTCTCTAGGTGCTTAATGGCACCTTGGGCTTTAGTAAAATGATCAGCTATATTGTCCTCCGGCATGCAGTACTCCAGCTGTATCAATTTACTCTGTACAGACTGTCTTACATTAAGATACCTCAAATCTGTATGTTTACTTCTCGTTTTAACTGCAATATTAGTGGCCATTTGAATTGCTGCCTGATTATCTTCATGTACAACTACAGGGTAATTTACAGTTATACCCATATCCTGCAACATTTGTTTGTACATAATCAACTCAGTACATAATAGTGATAAACAGGAGAATTCTGCCTCCATCGTAGACAAACTTATATGCTGTTGTCTAATTGACTTCCAACCAATTAATGTCTTACCCAGCATTATGGCTGTTCCTGAAGTCGACTTTCTTGTGTCTCTTTCTGATGCAAAACTAGCATCTGCATAAGCACTCAATATGAGATCACCTTCTGGTTCTAAATACAGTGCATGGTGTAATGTTCCTTTAAGATATCTTAATATTCTTTTCAATGCAATCCAGTGACATTGAAGCGGGTCATTATTGTGCCGTGCCAGCTGATTAATACTAAAAGCAATATCTGGCCTTGACCAATTGCTAATATATGATAAGCTACCAATCAAAGATTGATACAGTTCCTTATCAAATTTGGGACTTTGTGTATCCATTTTGCAAATATCCTGACTCATTGGAGTCTTTGCAGGCTTACAAAGTTCCATCTTATAATCTACTAGCAATTTAGATATCTTATCTTCTTGAGATATCTTAAACCCTTTCAGTGTTCTCAGTATATTTAAACCTAGATATTTCTTTATCTCCCCTAATTGCTTGATTTTGATTTTCTTGGCTAATGATGATATTATTTCATTTGCTTCATCATTAGTCTTAGTTATCAGAGCAATATCATCAGTAAACAACAATAATAATGATATCTTCCCATTCTTTTCTCTCTTAAATAGACATGGGTCGGCTAAACCAGCTTTAAACCCTATATTGGTCAGTTCCTTCACAATATACTGGTTTCATTCATAGCCCGATTGTTTAAGACCATATAGGCTCTTCTTTAATAACCAACAATCATCATTATTATCACCTTTCAATCCACTAGGCTTTCTCATATATACAGTATGTCTTAGTGGAGCATGCAAGTAAGCAGTTTCCACATCTAAATGGTTAACTATATATTTCTTGCTTGCTGCCCACACTAAGGCTGCCCTTAAAGTTGCTGCTTTCAGACTAGGTGCAAATACTTCATCATAGTCTTTTGCACTTTGTCTAAAACCTTGGGCTACTAATCTTGCCTTATGGATTATATTTCCATCCTTATCTGTTTTTATTTTAAAAATCCATTTGCAGCCAATGGGTTTTATACCAACAGGTAATCTCACATTTTCATAAACTTTCATATCCTTCAAGGATTTCAATTCCTTATTCATTGCTGCATACCAATTTTCTTTCTCTTTAGAAGGATACCTTTTTATCTCATCCACAGTAGATGGCACTCTATTAACCTGGCACACTGTGTTAGCCTGGTATCTATCAGGCGGTCTAGATATACGTGTAGTCCTTCTGGGAATTACAGGGCTTGTATGAGGACTTTCTTGAGTTACTACCTGGTCATTTTCCTCATCTTGCTGAGCTATTTCTTCCTTTTCTTCTTCTATGGGCACTATCTCTTCCTGTACTTCTCTCTTTACTTTATTTTTAAAGTTACAGGGATACTTAATGGGATTTCTGTAGGATTCAATAATCACTTCTTTATTGTTATCCTGCTCTAACTTATCCCATCCTACGTGCTCTAGAAATTGGGCATTGGCACTACATAACACCTTAGATGTGCCTTTCTCCCAAAATCTATATGCCCTATGGTTAGCTTGATAACCAACGAAGAATAATTGTTTAGCTCTATGTTGCCCTTTACGCCTGAGTTGTGTAGGGATATGCACCCATGCTGGTGCACCAAATGTGTGCAGGTAACTCAAATCAGGCTTCCTGCCATGCCACATGGTGAATGGTATTTCACCAGTGGTTGAGTTAACCACATTATTTAATAAATGATTAGCACACATTGTAGCCTCCCCCCACAAAGAATCAGGTAACCCAGAATCAGTTAACATAGTACGGGTCATCGCCTGCAATGTTTGGCCTCGCCTTTCAATAAATGCATTGTGTTGTGGTCTGTATGGTGCAGATGTCTTATGAGCTATGCCAGCTGCCTTTAACCTACTCTGGAATTTGCTATTAACAAATTCCGTGCCATTATCTGTCACCAAGGTTATCAGTTGCCATTTGGTTTTCCTTTCAGCAAACTTTAACCAATTGAAGAAATGTTGATATGTTTCAGTTTTGCTTTTCATTAGGTAGCAAAACCCATATCTAGAGTAATGGTCCATAATGCTCAGTATATATCGAGCACCCCCCATACTGGGTTTCTTTGGACCTATAATGTCTGCAAATACTACTTCTAAAGGTTCTTTAGTCTTAAAACCATTTAGCCTATTTGCAGGCATTATTTTACTCTTATCTTCACAACAGACATTACAACGCAAATACTTATCACAGGGTTTTAACCTTATTCCTTCAGATAACTCTACTGTACGTTTTAGCATTTTAAAATTCACATGCCCCAAACGTCTATGCAATAAATGGATACAATCATCATGAGGCTTGGTATTATTAAATACAGCCTGTGCCTCCCCTTTCTTACTATCATGTAAGACATATAATGCTCCATTTAAAGCTGCAGTTACCTTTTTGTTATCTCTTTCCAGTGTGCACTTATTATTCTTAATATCACAATTGCTAAACATGGCCAGTAAGCAATACCTTCACCCTTGGCCTTGAGATGCCAACCGTTAGCGAGTGATATATGCTGAGAGCTTGTAGACATTTTTATAAACTTTGTCTTATCTCTGGTGATGCAGTGGGATGCACCACTGTCCACCACCCATAAATCACTCTTCACATCACAGTTGCTGAATGTGGCTAATTCAAAGGATTTCTTTGGCTTCTTTACATTCTGGCTTTTTCCTTTTCTGCAGAATCTTGCCAAATGTCCTCTGCCTCCACAATTAAAACACTTTTTAATTGTGTATGCCGTTGAAGATAACTTCTCTTCTTCCGGGTGCTTTACTTTACACAGCTGGTTTCTCTCAAGCCTTGAAGATAATTTCTCTTCCTTAGGTTTATCTTCCCTCAGCTGGTAACGTTCACTCCTTCTCCTGGCTTCTTCTAATAGCCTGCCGGTTATCTCAGTTACTGATAAACTGTCTTTTGGCAACACCTCTAATGCAGTCACAAAATCATCATAGCTTCGATCCAGAGAAGACAGTATGATGTATACTTGTTGCAACTCATTAAATATAAGCTCTTTTTCTTGCAGTTCTTGAAAAATGCTTTTCATACAGTTTAAATGAGTTAACATGTCTCCATTTATCTCAAGATGTGTTCTAAACAGCTTCCGTGTAAGATTGATATGAGCTCCTACACTGTCTCGAACATAAATCCTTTTAAGATTCTCCCAGCAGTCTGCAGCATTTTCCACTCCTCGGATATGAATGAGTTGCTGGTCAGACAGAGTGAGACCTATGATGCACAAAGCCTGTTCATTCTTTTGTTCATAGTCCTGTATCTTTTTGGCATCCTCATCAACAGTAGGATCCAAGTTGGATACATCTGGTGGGTTTGTTACTATGCCCCACAAACCTTCTCTTCGTAGAAGTAAACTACACTTCATTGACCATGAAACATAGTTTGTTCCATCTAACCTGGATATCATGGACAGACTTGGCAAATTTACTTGTGCCATTGCTCTGCAGAAAAATAACTATCCAACAAACAGTTTGTCTTTACAGTAATGTGTAACTCTTGACCAAAACTCTCACTGGTATATCCTGGTTAGCTAGACTGTGCACACTGCTGGGCCCATAACCAATGTTAGTGTTTGGGGATAAACCCCCGAGCTGAGTGCACAGCAGCAGTCAAGCCAGGCAGCCAAAATGAGAGTGAGGCTGGGCCCAAGAGTATACACACACTTGAGACAAAAACACTGTTTGTGGTTTTAAATAGGTATTTAATTCATACAGAGATTAAGAAGAGTCATTCAGTCCATATGTCAGTATCCAGTATATCCATCCAGTTACCTAGTCTTTTAAACAGTAAATACAATGTCTTTATCTGCTTGTTAATCTTCTTCTTCTGATACCTTTCTCTCAAAGACAATGCTGAATCCACAGCTCACCAAGCAAACAGTCCTTGTGTTCAGTAGAGAGAAGTATCTTGCACAGTAGACATCTCATACAGGAGTAAACAGTAGGCAGACAGACAGCAGACAGACCGGAGACCAGTAACACCAGGAACCACCAGGAATCAAACCAGGAACTCGAAAACAGGATCAGAAACCAGGAAGGGTTACGTGTCTCTCACTGCCTCTTATTGCAGCTTACAACCGCACCCATAATTATGCAATGACATTGCAGTTTTGGAGCTTAAAGCTGCAAACACTTAAAACTAGGTTTTATATATTCATTCACCCAAACCAGTTGGTGTATTCATATACCCAACAAGAAGTAGTGATAGATTTTATTTTCCTATGCTCCAAGATCACTGCAGATGGGGACGGCAGCCAAGAAATTAAAAGACACTTGCTCCTGGGGAGGAAAGTTATGGCAAATCTAGACAGCATACTAAAAAGCAGAGACATCACCCTGCCAGCAAAAATGCATATAGTCAAGGCTATGGTTTTCCCAGCTGCAATATATGGCTGTGAAAGTTGGACCATAAGAAAGGCTGAGCACCAAAGAATTGAGGCCTTTGAACTATGGTGCTGGAGAAGACTCCTGCGAGTCCCTTGGACTGCAAGGCGATCAAACTGGTCAGTCCTAGAGAAGATCAGGTCTGACTGCTCTTTAGAGAGCTAGATCCTGAAAATGAAACTCAAATACTTTGGCCACCTAATAAGAAGGAAGGACTTATTGGAGAAGAGCCTAATGCTGGGAAAGATTGAGGGCAATAGAAGAATGGGACGACAGAGAATGAGGTGGCTGGATGGAGTCACTGAAGCAGTAGGCATGAGCTTAAATGGACTCCAGAAGATGGTGGAGGACAGGAAGGCCTGGAAGAACATTGCCCATGGGCTCGCAATGGACATGATTTCACAATTAACAACAACAAAAAGGGGAAATGACTAACACATGTGTGACTATGAGCCAGGCTTCCTGGTACAGGAGTGAGTGCAGTTGATGCACAACACAAAGCTTTGTAAAGATCCTCTTGGCCACAGCTACCACATGCTATTTGAGCAGGAACCACAAGTACAGAAAGACCCCCAAATTGCACACAAGATCTGTTTAGAATAGTGCAACCACACTTGGAATAACACATGGAAAGTCCATAGAACCAAAGAGTCTCAAAGCCACTTGGGCTTACAGTTGAAACCTGCGGTTCCCTATCCAGACCTTCACTGTTTCCAGAGAGTGAGACAGGATCTCCCTGGCATTATATGGAGAACCCAGGGCATAGTGATGATACCTCGCCCTGAACAACAGATGACTTCACCCAGCAGTTTCTTGTAGATGTTAAACAAGAGAGGAAAGAGTGCCAAGTCCTGTGGCATCTCACATAAGAGGGGGCCTGGGCTGGTTTGCTTTTCCCCTGTCAACACTTCTTGAAGCCATGGAAGAAGGAGGAGAACCAGAATAACATGTCACTCAACCCCTGAGACAGTCCAGAAAGGTACAATAATTAATGATATCAAAAGTCACTAAGGGGTCAAGAAAAGGAAATATAGGTGCACAACCCTATCCCTCTATCTGCAGAGATCATCCAAAAATGCAATCAATGCTATCTTGACCTTATACCCAGGCCTGAAACTTGACAAAAAGGTGTAGTTAATCCACTTCTTCTAGAATTCTTTGAAGCTGCTTTAGAACCATATTCTCCACAACCTTCTCTCCACAAAAGGAAAGGTTGGAAACTGGATGAAAATTGTTCAGTCTTGTGCTGTCCAGCCACTCTTCCAGGCCTTCTACTGCCACCTTGTGGAGCAAGCAACACTGACAGGCTCATTTCTGCATTCAGCCCTCAAGTCTTCAGACTCCGTCAGGCATATTTCTGAGTTCAGCCCTCTAGTCTTCAGACTTCGCAATGAAACCTCTAGTGCCCCCTTACGTTGCAAGCTCACAACACACCCTAGAAACAGCCATACTGTGTGCTGTGCTAGCATCACCCAGACTCTGCAGTGCCACCTATGTGCTCAAGTGTTAAATCCAGCAGCAATTCTACTTTCTGCTACCTGCTTGCAGCGCACCCTAGTACAAAAAAAGGGAATTGCATGGAAACTCACTAAATTTTCCAAAAGTCACCTTTTACCAGTTTGAAGCATGGCAACTTCCTCAGCCATGACAGATGTCTCTGATGTACCACAAGACCTGAATCCTCCACCCACCCTTGTCGTGAACATGGAACCTGGTTCCCAACAACCACCTTTAGATGTCCAACCCTCTGGAGAAGCCACGATACCTCAGAAGGCCTACGACCTCAGATGGCATAGGAAGCTTACCTCACCCACGGTGACACACTTCAGAGAGGATTGGGAAAGGCAGTATCTCTGTCATACAGATGCATGGATGGAGCTGTTCAAGATTTGTGACACCCCCAAAAGCAAGTTGCCCCTCAAGAGCCTCTTCCTGATGCAGAAGGAGTTAGAGGAGCAACTTGCACAGTGGAGAGACAGTGAAAATAAACTTAAATACATACAGTCGAACCAGGAAGACCCAGAATTCCAGGAACACATTCATTTCTTTGAGGAGGAGAACAAAGAACGTGAAGACAGCATTCAGGAAAGCAGAAACTCCCTCCAGGCCGCGATCTTCAATGCGCTTCAAAAGGAACAAGGGGCGAGGGAGAAGTCCACATCCGACATGGCTCCTCGATCACATGTGTCTTCTTCCCACCATTCTAAGAAACCCTCTTCCCTACATCCCAAACTGGCTAGATCGCAAGTAGGTTCCAGTATCTCGTGCCAATTCTCTGCTGCCAGCTCTCACAATTCTTCCAGAGCATCCTCCCATCGTAGCAGCGCATCTAAGGCCTCCAAAGCAGCAAGTTACGCCAAACAGGCTGCAGAAGTTGAAGTAGAAGCTGCAGTAGCAGATGCAGAGCTACGAGCCACAGAGGAGGTAACATGGCAGAAGGCAGCAATTGTGGCTCAACAGGTTGAAATCGCGGCTCAACAGGTTGAAATAGCCAAAGCCCAGGCCAGACAACAGGTAGAAATGGCCAAAGCACAGGCCAAATTGGAATTGGCCAAACGGCAAAGAGACGCCGCAACAAAGATGGCACATGCCATAGCATGGCGGAAGATGGCCGACAACACCTCCCTCCAATTCAACCTCAAAGATTTGGGAGAAGAGAGCTTGGATACACGGGTCAAGGCCTACGTTGACAAGCAGCACTTGCTACAAAACGAGCAGCTGGAACTGCCTCAGTTGCCTAGCAGTCTCCCACAACCAGGGAAGCACAGGGATGAATCTCAATCACAGACTCTACACTTCAGTTATGCAACTGATGTATGATCTAAAGTACGAGATTCACTTCCCATCAATAGCAAACCTTCCCCAACTGATGTTGTATGTACTAAGGTCCGAGATTCTCTTCCCAACACTAACATTCCTACTCCAACATCTCATGGCCTGCCAGGTAAGCAAATTAGCCCACCAGTGCTCACAACAACTTCTCAATAAGTTGACATGCAACCAATCACAATTGCCACACTCAATCCTCAGGCTAAAGAGTTCTCACCACTACCACTAAACAACTGTGACGCACAGCATGGAACCTACACCCAACCTCAAAAGGTACTACCTACATATGTGGGGGTGGATACCAACCTCCTCATAAAGTACTCTCTGGCGAACCACGTACTGTCCACAACACATGCCCTTGAGCCAGAACGCTATGCCTACGATAATGTCATACAAAGAGATGACTTACCCTCACAGAGAAGTAACAGAGAACTGTCACTAAGGTGTGGAAGGTTAGACTTAGCAGCCAGTGGTATGTACAAATTCAACGACAAGCCAGGCAGAGAATATCTACCATGGAAGTCTATTTTCATGAGCACCGCCCAAAGCGAACAGCTGCTTCATGATGAAGAACTTAAATTTCTGTTGGCATGGCTAGGACCATGGTCTAGCTACATGGTGAAACACATTTACGCAAGTTTACTTAGCGACCCAGACACCGCTCTAAAATGTCTAGCTACATGGTGAAACACATTTACACAGGCTTACTTAGTGACCTAGACACCACTCTAAAATGAGCGTGGGATGCTTTGAACCGGAAATATGGTGAAGACACATTGATGGAATACTCGCTCCTAGTGACTTTATAGTTTTCTGTGTATCACCATCCATGAAACCCAAAAAGTAAAGGACTTTTCCAACATACTTACGGAACTGCGAACAGCCAAATAATGTTCTGACTTACCAGGACTGGCTTGCCTTGATCTCGTCATAGCTCAAGAAGCAATCATCGCCAAACTCCCCAAAGAAATATTAGAACGATGGATTGTTTTGTCCGACACCTTTCTGGCCCCAAACTACAGACGAGACCCACCCTTTGCCTTTCTCCAAGAATTTATCTTCCGGCAAACAGAGTCCTGCAACAGCTTCAGAAACCTTCACCTCAGACGTAGAGTTTACCAACCTAACAGAGACCACTACTGCAACTCTGGACCTCTCCAGCCTCTACTGCACATCTCTACAGATCATCACCAAACGTCCACATATAACACTGAGATCGACTCCTCATCCACACACAGTTGGGGAGAGAACTCATCAGGTACAACCCAATTTAGATCTCCGAATACAAGGAGAATACATGTCCTATGCGCCACACTCGTCACTCGCTGAACAGGTGCACTGGGTTTGCAGCGAAATCACTGACCCAACGAAAAGAGTTGATAAGGGAGTATCAATACTGCTACAAGTGTTGTGAATCCAAACGCCTGTCCAAGTACTGCACAGCCAAGGTGCAATGCGACTTATGCAATAGTGACCAGCACCTGACTACGCTGCATCCAGACTCCAAGCCGCCACTGCAGATATCTCATAGCCCTCCTTTGGACAAGGAGCCTCAACGTAACACAGATGCACACAGGGCTCCTCGGCAGACTGCCAAACTGCAACCAAAACCGAGGATGAGTGTCAACTGCACAGCACTGTGCGCTGACTCACCATGCCCTTGTTCGTGTCTTCCCATCTGTTTAGTCAAAGTGTAGCCTGAAGGATGCCCTAAAGATGCTGTGAAAATGTACGTGCGGATAGACACTCAAAGCACCTACACCCTGGCCAGACCTGCATTCTTCGACCTCTTTGAGGTGCAACAGAATGAGCTTCACTTCACTGTATCAACGTGTCATGGACCAAGAAGCATGGCAGGGAGGAGAACTACTGGACTCTGCATAGAGTCATTGGATGGAAATTCCCAGTTCCCACTACCGCCTGTGTTTGAATGCGATGGGGTACCGAACAACCGCAGTCAATCACAACACCTGAAGTCATAAGTAGCATGCCTCACCTACAGCACCAGGCTCTAGATCCGGAGGCTGAGATCCTATTCTTGCTGGGAAATAATGCCCCACGCGCCTTTCTCTTCTCCGTGTCAGTCGGCAGCCCTGTAGAAGGCCCAGTGGCCATCAAATCTCCACTAGGATGGGGGATCGTAGGAATTGTCAGTGACAATTGGATGCAGGCTCCAACCCAGGCAAAGGCCTTAGCACCATCCATTTCAACTTCCTTCTGACACCCTTTAGCACCATCAAAACCAAGAATGCCGTTCCAGCCTAAAAGGTTGTTGGCAATCAGTACACTTTCGCTAGGACACCCTAAACAGCTGCCAACAACCACCAGACGTCCACTAAGACACTTTCTACATGGGCATATGCCTATGCAACACCCTTTCCAATACCTTCACGATGCCTGTTGACACCGTGGAAGCAAGAGTACTGTTCCAACCCTAAAAGAAGCAACCTCCAGACTTTCATGATTGGTACGAAGAGTATCTGTCAACCCTAAAAGGCCACCGGAAGTGACCACCAGACTTTCACTTTTGCCACCATTGATCAGTCCTACAAAGGTTGAGCTTCTTCCCTATCCAGACCTTCACAGCCTTGAACCAATGGATTATCTCCCCCAGCAGCTTCATATAGATGTTAAAAAGAAGCAGAGAGAGAGTGTGTCTTGAGAAACCTTGCAAGCTTTTTGTCTCTTCACCTTCAGCTCTTTCTGGAACTGAACCAGAAAGATACTACAATTGATGATATTAAAGCCATGAGAGGTCAAGATGGGCTAGATACAGTATCCCACATTCCATGACTGCTACATGATGGACAAATGTGATCAATGCTGCTTCAGAACTGTTTCAGAACCAGGTCTGAAACCTGTCTGATAAACTACTTCCTTCAGGATCCTCTACAACTGTAAGTTGATTATCTTCACTACAACCTTTCCTTAAAATGATTATTCAAAATCTGGACAAAAATTGTCCTGTTCTGCTGAGTCCAGTAATGGTTTCTTGAGATGTGAACAGATAAATGCTTCTTTCAAGACAGGTGCCACCATCATCCAGAGAACCATTAACTGCTTCATGAATTCAGGTATATGACACTTTGCAGGAGCCTCCACTATTCATGAGGGCACCAATTTAAAGTTCAGGTCATCAAACTACAGCTTCAAGGAATCTATCCACCTCATTTTTTAAAAATTTATTAGATTTTTATTCTGCCTGAGAAAGTGAACATACCTAATGAGGGGGGGAGGGGGGAAGAGAGGGAGAGAGGCTCAAATTCACCTAGCTTGCTTTCATGCCTAAAGTGAGGCTAGAACTCAGACTTTAATCACTTACTTCATCATGAGTAACAGGTTTAAACTCTTCTCAGATAAGCAAGAAGGATCATAGCTTGGGCATCTCCATAGGACCTGTACAACTAAAATCTAATTCTGAGCAAATCCTAGTAATTTATTCCAAGGGATGCCTACAATGATCTTCATAAGGGCCCTGCAGGAGGGATTAGTCATGCAAAAGGCACAGAAAACACAAAGTCATCTCTCCATTGGCACCCCACCCCACACATCTCTGATTAACTTAGCTAAAGAGCTACCACTCCAACCATTGTATCTATAATTGCATCAACATATTTTCTGCACAATAAAAGTAATGAAGTGCAATGAACAAAAAGCCAGTCCCCGTCCCCACCCCCCACCCCTGGGCATTAGGTAGGATGAGGCTGGAGCCCAATGACTGTCTTTTTAAATATACTGGAGAGTGAGGAGTCCTTGTTGCTCTCTAAGCATGCTTGTTTTCTTGCAAAGGTTTCATTACCCTAGCTAGGTAACATCATCAGTGCTAGTAAGAACTGCTGTTGGCTATCAGTTTATATTCTGGTGTCTTGCCTGTGGGTGGGGGAGGTATTAGAGATTCTTTGGTTGGGCTTTTCACTGTTGGCTCTTTGGCAGTTTCTTGATTGGGGTATTGTTTCCTTGATTGTGGATCTGAATTTAATCTATGATGATCTGGGTGCTGATAACTGGTGGAGAGGTGCTAGAGTCTTTTTCTCATTGGGGCTGATTGGTTGTCTCTTTTGCAGTCTATAGATGTTGTTAATGTCTATGTGTCTATTGATAGCTGATTTGTCAAGCGTGCCAGGCTTCTAGAAATTCCCTGGCATTTTTGAACTTGGCCTGCTCTAGGATTGTCACATTTTCCCAATTGAAACGATGGTTAAATCTGCCTATATGTTGTGAAATTAAAGAATTTTCATCATGTCTTCTGACTACGAGTTGGTGTTCATGGATGCTTTCTGCCAGTCATTTGCCTGTTTGTCCTACATAGTGATTGTTGCAGTTCTTACATTGTATGATGTAGATCAGTGGTTCTTAACCTGGGCGATATTGCCCCTCAGGGGCCGATTTCCTTTTTCAGGGGGGTGATAGAATGAAAAGGGGCAACGCGGGGCAAAGGAATGGAAGGGGGGTGATATGGGGGTGATGGAGCGAGAAGTTTTGGGGACACTTTTGAGACTTTTTTTGTCCAGTGAACCACTGTATATCTATCGTACAAAAACATCAGATCCTTCGCTATTAGTGGATTGAACCAGCTAGCTTCAGTACGGAATGCCGTACATATATGAATATGCATCACTCATCTTCATGCGTGTTGAGCAGCAGCCTCTATCACTCTACCCATTAAATTTGTCGCTCTGATTTTTGTTGCTTTCCTTCTATAAAAATTTTGTGTCTTTTTAACCCTTTTTACAGTGTGCATGAATATATATTTTCCTCGAATCTTAATTTAGCTTCAGAGTTTTTGTCTTGAAATTCTTAGTTCCTGCATTGCGGTTTGTTCTTATGCCCTTTTTATATTTCTTTTTGCTTCTTAAAATTCACTTGTAATTAAATCATTAAATGTTACTGTTTTTTTCCGGGCATTTCATTTTCTTGCAATTGAATTTTGTTTTCAGTGGTCATTGCATTTAAGTGTCTTAAATAAATAAGATAATAATGAAATACATGTATCACGAAGTTTGGGAGTAAAGTGATGGGTGGCATTAGAATTTTTCACAGTTGAGATATGGGAAAATGACTGGAAATAAATTATTTGCATCGATATGTCCTGATGACAATATTAAAGAAAACAAAAAATGTATTTGCATAAACTGAAGAGTTATTTCCCTGTGTTGTGATTGAGAGGTTATGTTGTGGGAGGAGAGCGATGATAACTTTCTCAATGGCTCAAGGGGCGATTCTTTCAAAAAGGTTAAGAACCACTGATGTAGATGACTCCTGTTTTTTCTTCTGAGGTTGCTGGGTCTTTTGGTTCGCTTAAGATGTTTTGAAGGGCTTTAGTTGGCTTTTTGGAGCATATTGGGGAGTGTCAGTTTAGGGTACTGGGTGTTGGAGTGTATGTCCGATGTTGGCTTTTATTGTTGTTTTTTTTAATGTTGTCACCGTTGCTGTGAGCCACCCAGTTATGGCTCATAAAGCGGGTGGCTATAAAATTAATTAGTTGCTAGTTGTGAGCATTCAAAGCTACAAAATTGCTGCTCATTTATTTGTTGTGAGTCCTGCCATCTTTACCTCAGCCTGCTTTGGTAGTCCACCCGAAGGAAGGTTTTCCAATAATAGGCTTTAGGATATACGGAAAGCCAGTTCCCAAACCCGGGCAAATAAGGTAGATGTAGTTGTTGTTTTGCTACTTAATTGTGCGAAAAATATCTTTTAGAACACGGTCTTGGCTGCAGCAAAAAGAAATAAAATAAGGGCGAACATCCTAATTGTTCGCAGGATGGCATTTCTGCTTTCTCACAGGAAAGTGGTCCGTGATCCCCACTCTGTCAAGGAGACAGGTGTGAAGCGCAGACCGTTCAACCACAGCCTCGTCTCCTCACAGCTTTCCTGAAGGCTGCGGGCCCTTTAAGTGTTCGCGCCCGGCCCGTGCTGCCTTCGGCTGGGAGACCCCGTATCTCCAGTGAGAGGTGAAACCAAGATGGCGGCCACATAGTGACTGAGGCTGAGACAGAAGGGCAGGGGACGGCCACCGCTTCAGCCATCCTCCCCACCCGCGGAGGGGATTCGCTTCTTTGCCGGGTGTAACGGAAGGGCTCTGGCGGCGTGAAAGAGACGAGGGAGCTTGGCGGGAGTGCCGGCAGCATCCGGAAGAGCGAGCGCAGGAAGAACATGGCGGCGGCATCGCGTTGAGAGTGCAGTCATCGCTGCTCGTGAGGATCACGCCACAGGAGACGGGCGGCCACGCCGCGTGCCATTCAGCCCCACGCGGGCATCTTCCTCTTCCCGCCTCACCCCCACCCCCCACCCCCCGGTCCCAGCAAGCGCGGCGGCCCCCTTTTAGGTCGTGGCCTTCCCTGGGAAGAAGGGGCGGTTCCGTTTCGGTCCCTTCGCCTGGCTAACGGAGCGCGAGGAAAGGGGCTTCGGGCCTAGCAGCGCCTTTGCACAATAGGCCTGGTCGAGGGGGAGATTTGACCCCCTTTCCCCCTGCCTCCCCGTTCCCCTCCGCTGGCCTCTTCGCCCCCTTCTTCTGAGGATGTCCCAGCGGTATCCACGGATTTTCCTCCCTGTCCCCGTGGCGTTTTTACCTCTTCTTTTGAAGGCTTTTTGCAGGGCCGGCTAATCCTTCCCACTTTTCCTGTCACGGGCCTGTTTTTCACTTGCTGCTTTTCGGTTCACCTCATCTGCCCCCTAACCAGCGTTAGTCGTCTGCACTGGTGAATTACTTGTTGTTGTTTTTCTGCTTTGAATCGTCTAGATTCCTCTCTGAACTGACCGGTTTCCATTTTCATCGTCCTCTTTTCATTTTCTCCTGGTGTCTCTTCTAGTCCTTCTCTTTGAAATCTTTTGCGTTTTTATTTCCTGTTTTTCCCCTTTCCTACAAAGCTACCAATTTGACAGAAAAAAGTTCTGTGCTCCCCTGGTAGCGTTGCCTCCTGTTTTAAGTTTCCCCCCTTTTGGGGTGATGAGGCAGTTATTTTAACGGTAACGATAAAAAGATCTGTTTGGGGTATTGTGTGGGACTCTTGCTCCCTTTTCTGCTCCCCTTCATTGTGGGGGGCAAAGCCCCCCTCCCATCAGAGCTTTTCTTGATAGACTATCACAGACCCTTGTGGTTTGGAAAAGGCAGAATGACCGATACTCGGAGGAGAGTGAAGGTTTATACATTAAATGAAGACAGACAATGGGATGATCGGGGCACTGGACATGTGTCCTCTGGCTATGTGGAAAGGCTGAAGGGCATGTCCCTGCTTGTCAGGGCAGAAAGTGATGGTAAGTTTAACTGAACAAGTATGCATCAAATATATTAATCCTTGTATTAATGAACACATGCTAATAAATAGATGTGGGGCAATGAATTTTTGTATTGCTTAAATTGAGAGGGTAAGAATCAGGTAAGGACTATTTTCTGTATGATAACTTTCACAAAAGACAGTTTCCATCTGTGTTCCTGTAAGTTGCCTAACAGTCATCAAAGTATGTGACTTTAAATTCTTCTGGATGGCAGACTATGGCTAGTGTTAATTATTTAAAGTTTTCATTAAACTTCCATAGAACTTTTCCTATGATACCCAAATAACCTAATTGTTTAAGCTTATAGAATTCTGTTTAACTTAATGGTGTATAGACCATTGAAATACTGTATGTCCGAATATTTAACAAGATGTCTCCAGATCTTTATACTGTATTAGCGTAGAAACTTTGTAGACTATTTAAAATACTTCATCATGTTTTCAATATCCTGTAGGAAAAAAAATGGTTTTTTAATAAAAACAAACCCAATCCATTAACTTCCCTTCTTCAAATAAGTGGAATCCATAATTTGAGCATGTTAAATGATAATTACACAGTTTCCAAAGTTGGGAGTTTAAGAGCATGTCTCTATTTTCATATAAAATCTTTTTGTATTTTGTGAAGCAGAAGTGAATTTTAAAGGTTACAATATATCCTATCGGTTTTAATTAATACCAATGAAATTTCAAATCCCATCTGGTCTCAATGTATTCGTACTGGCTATTCGGCCATGTCATTCTTGTGTTTTTAATCATATAGGTGAAACTGCAGTTTTAAATTAACAAGTTTGAAGGTTTTTCTTCTAAAAGCAAGAAGGGGAAAAATAAAACTGGAATCCATTTGCCACCAGTTTCAGTATGTCATTGCTTGAAAGAAAGTCACATTCATTTCAGTGGGATTTCTTTTTAATGTGTGCATAAAATATTCCAGTCTGATCCTAATTCAGGGATGTATTTGCTTTGGTTAAAGTTAAAACACAGTGAGGTGGTCATAATTTTAACCAAATAGTCAAATAGACTCAGAATATAAAATAACTAGAAGGTTGCAACAGATTATTACAAATATAACTTATGTTTATTATGCTAAAATGTGATATCCCTCATCTGGATGTATAAGTATAATAATATATTTCTGTGACGTTCCTGACATTGTAAATACTGATTGTAAATAGATCAGTATTGCCCACCAAACAGAATATAAACTGTGTGACATTTTGGATAGCAAGATGCATTTGATCTTCCCCTAGCCAACCCTCATGGTCCCTTATATGGTCCATCATAACAAGATTATACTTTGAATAGTATATGTCCTTGGGAGGTGGGGTTGGTGGTTGAGGAACAAATTGAACTCCAGGCATTATATGTCTATACAGATTCTCAGTCATCCAGGTCATGGTTGTCCCAAAGATGCTTTTTCAAGAAGCAACTGGACTTTCTGGAAGTCCAGATGCCCCTTGAAAAGCACCTTTGATCCAGACATAGTTTTATGACAGGTCTATAGGAAATTACTGTGGATTAAGTAAAGAAAGCTTTACTTAAGTTTTCTTTCCTGGCAGAGAGTTGGACTAGAAGATTTCCCTTCTAGCCCTATGATTCTATGACAATCTTCTTTTGATTATGAGTACTTGCACACATTTTCATGATTTTTATTCTATGGGCATTCATACATTGAGTTTAGGCAATCATTTTAATCATTACCATTAAGGAACACAGTTTATTGTTGTAAAAAGAAGCATCAGATAGGATATATTGAAACCTTGAAAATACTTTTTGAGACAGGCCTATAATGTTTAAAGAATGGTGTTTTTTTGAGGGGGGCATGGATGTAAATGTGCACCACTGTTGTCATTCCTCATTACTGGGCAATCTGTTGTGTACAAAGGAACCATATGGACAGAAAACCTGTGTCCTCTTCATCTAATCAGCATCTTTATGGCAAGTCACAAAGACCTACCCAAGTAGCCTCACTCATATGATTAGAAAAGTCCAGCATGTTCCAGTGGCACAGAATTTAGTAGCATTAGATATAGGGCTGATGTGATAAAAAAAATAATGTGTAGGATCTCTGGTGCTGTCTAAGGTTGGCTATTTTCATTACTTAACTAGGTAATGTGCTTAGAATGGAGTGCTCTCTTTTTATATTCTAGTGCCTTGCCCTGTCATTGTTGGTGGGCGTGTTCTTGGTGGTTCCTTAATTAAACTGTTGTTTACTGTTGGGTAGTTTGTCTGAGTTGGAAACTTCTTGATTGGAGTATTGTTTGTTTCTTAATTGTTGGTCTAAAGTTAATCTTGGTGTTACCTCTACTCACCTGGGTGTTGATTGCTGGCAAGGCAGTGTTTTGGGCTTTTGTTCCCTTTTTTTTGTTTTTTGAATGGTATGTAGATGTTTATCTACATACCATTCAAAATAACAATTTGTGATGCTTTACCTATTGTTATTTGTTTATCCCGCAAACCAGTGCAGTGCAAAATGACTATTAAAATCTACTATTTAGAGGATCTTGCACCTAGGAAAGTAGGTAGAAGTTTGCTGTCAAAGTGCATTTTGTTATACAGCTCACCTCTTCTGGTGACAAGTTGTAAAGCAGTAAAATCAATATAGCACTTTAACCCATCCTAATAAGAAATTTCAATCTAGTTTTTTTCCGGGCTTATTTAAAGCAGATTTTTAAGGGAAAAAGTATACTGCTGAAAATACTTGCTCCATTTCTATATTAATATATATAAATAATATAAATGTTTTTAGTATTTTGTGAAAATTTCCCATGTCAATTTCAGTGAACTTTATCTTTGTGCTCTAAGGTAACCATTATAACTAAATACACCATTATTGGTGAGGGTGTTAATATTTTAACCATTAACATTAGGACATTTTAGCAATACAAAACTTCTTCTAGTTGAGCTTTGAGGAAATGATAACTTTAAAAGCAACTTTATTATGTGATTGAAGTCAGTGTTGTTTCTATTTTTTAAGAATTTTTAGTTATTTTCAAAATGGTTCATACAATTGTATTGTAAAAGAGATATTAACATAGCTCTGACAATGTCAGTTACACTGGGAATCAGTTTCAGGAATAAGATTGTTGTCTCTGTTTGACATAAATACCTCTTCACTTTGCCACCATGCTTATTTTTCAACTGATACTCAACCTTACCAATATGTTTTATCTGTTTTATATATTTTTCAGGTTTTGTATAGTAGATCGCCCAGAGTCCATTGAAATTGTGTAGTTTATAAATTAAAGCAAATATAGTCTGGAGCTTGGAGATGCTGTAGATTACAGTTTCCAAATTTCATAATTGTACATCCAGCATATCTGGGTAATATCACATGGGGGGGGGGAACATTTGAGCCACTGACTTGATAAATTATAAAATGGTAATGGTAGGGGAAAATATTCTGTATTGCATACAGAATGTTGCTTTTTTCTGACTGAGACAGTGAGCTCAAATCAGTAGTTTCAGTGGTCTGGGAAATAATCTTTAGGAATTATTTTCAAACCTGGAAACTTCATATTGTCACCTAATATTTTTAAATGATTAATGTTCAGTAGTGTGACTGAGCCAGTTAATGTGGCTTATAAAGCACAATTTTATATGTGGGGCTGTTTTTAGAAAATTAGTACTAGCTTTTTTTAGCTTATCTTTGTATCATTGATTGTCATTGTTCTGCACAATCAGAAATATAGGAACTTTTTGTTTATGCCTTCCAAAAGCTTAGGTGTGGATTCATATAGTTTTTATCATATTTAATATTTATTAGAAAACACATCCAGAATGATAAACTTGAAAAAGTCTGCTTATCCAGTCTAACTTTTGCTTTAATTTTAAATATTTCCTGATTTAATCATTGTCAGTTCCTAGAAGAACTCCCTATAGATAAATACTCAAATTACTCTTTAAATAGGCATGTGTTATCTACTAATAGATAGGTCTTTTAATTTTAAAGGATTCCTTTTCGAATGCTATGCACATTTAAAATATATTTTATGAGCACAAAATATGCTGCACAAATGGAAATGGAACCAGTCAAATGGTTGATTTGATTATTTTGCCTCTGCCTTGAAGGTGGGATGAGGTTTTTATGTGTTGGATTTTTAAATGTTGTAAGCCTCCGGAGTCACCTATGTGTGAATTGGGAAGCCATAATAAATATGTTTAATAAATAATTTGCTTTAATAAATATTACATTTTTCCCTACTCTTTAGGTTCTCTACTTTTGGAGTCCAAAATCAACCCTAATACTGCCTATCAGAAGCAACAGGTAATAGTTTAGTCAGTTTTATTTCTTTGTAATTAGTTAAAAACTGAAGATATTTGATATTACTTCTTTATATGAACTGTAATGATTATAAAGATGAAGAATTTATATACTTATCTTGATAAAACAAAATTACAACAATTTATTAAAATTAAAATAGAATACCAAACAAAAGTCATTGTGAAAATCTTACATATTAATTTCTAATTCATAGATTTCAAGTTGATTGACAAAAATGTTCTTATCTGTGCTGTGAACCTCTAGCACAGTGATGGTGAACCTTTTTGTTGTGGTGTGCCGAAAGCACTCATCTGTGCGATAGCGCAGGCGTGCGTGCGTGCCAGCACCCACAATACAATGCGACTCGCCCCCACTGCACATGTGCGTGCAATACCCCCTGTCCCACCCCCTTACCTGCACATGCACAAACCTCCCAGCTGATTTTCGGCCCATTTGAGGCTGTTTTTGCCCCGCCCAGAGGCTCGAAGGAAGCCTCTGCAGTCTCAGGAGGCTGAAAAATGGGCCCATTTCGGCACTTCCGGTATTTCTGGAAGGCCCGTTTCTCTTCTGAAGCAGCTTGTTGACTTTCTTACCTCAAATGCACATGTTGGTTAGGATTATCATGTGAGCCCACAAAAAGACGCCACTTCTTTGAGGAGGTGTTACCAGATGTGTAGTATTTTTACTCAGAGCAGTTCTATAAAACTGCTTTGCATGTCCTGACTGCCTACAGCTCTAGTAAATACCTATGTACCTATGTATATATTTATTAATTTTGAAGGACACGCTGATTGTGTGGTCTGAAGCGGAGAACTATGACCTGGCTCTTAGCTTTCAAGAAAAGGCTGGTTGTGATGAAATATGGGAAAAAATATGTCAGGTAAGATGTGTAACTTGAATGTTTATCTGCCATAATTAATACAATTAACAATAGTAAATAATTATCACCATTTTCCCCCAAAGTTTCACCTATTGAACTTTAGTTGGAAATAATCTAATGGAGTTGGGTTTAGATTAAAGTTGACTACTGTAAGTAGGTTAAATAATACAGCTATATAACACTTTTGATTTGAATGCAAAAGGGGGCTTTAGGGAATAGCAGGGGGAAAAAACAGCATAAATCTACAGCTTCTTATGCCAAATATATCTTTTCCTGAGATTATTTGCAGCTCTTCTAACCAATTCCAGATGAGTGTTATACTGTATTTATGTTCCTTTTTGCTCTGAAACATTTCTCCTTACAAATTCAAAGCATTGTCTCGCCTTACTAAACAAAACATCTAGACTTCTTGATTATGGACAAGTTCAATAAAAAAGTCACCCACTCTTTTATATTGTTGGGGTGTAGGGCAGATTCATAACACAAAATAAGTAGCACTAAGATATCAGGAGCAAATGTTTATATTCTAATCTGAGCTTATTTTTAGCTTTGCATATATAGGTAGTCCTCAAGAAAAAACTGCAATGGAGCCTGCCTATTATGGTCACATGTTACAATTGGCATTAAATGAAACATTTCATCTAATGACCCCCCATCCTGCTTTCCTCAATGAGTCATTAAATGAAAATGCAGGTCATTAAATGTAATTCAAGTTGGGGAGGCCCTTGGGGGCCTAGCCCACCTGCCTTGCCCCTCCCAAGACCTGCCTCATTCTCCCAAGATCCCTTTGTTCCATTTTCTGCCCCTGTGGTCTCCAAAGGCCTTTTTCCACTCCCACCAGGTTTGCCCAAACCTTAGTATTGATTCTCACCCCACCAGGCCAAACATTCTCCTCACTTTTTGAAAAACCACAAGACTTCTAGAACACTGGAATAGATTGCTTCTTTGCAGAGTTGCTGGATGTGATGTTGGAAGTGGCCGCTATTTTGTCCTGGCTCCAAAATGGCCAGGTTCGTGTTGCTGCCATGTGGTCTGGGGACAAGTTGCTTTGTCAGGGGATCAATCGTAAGGGATAAATGTAGCCATTGTAACTTAAATTAGGGTCATATATAATATAAGAGTGTCTGTCATAACTTTGAATATTCCTTAACTCAGGATCCCCAACCCCCGAACCGCAGTACACTAACTGGAACTGGGCCACACAAGTGGTTGGGTGAGCCCATACATGTGCACACTCCTGTGCACAGCTCTATTTGCATGACTGGCAGATGCACACATTCACATTCACAGCTCCATTTGTTCAAGTGGCAAGTGGCTCACAGCTAGTGCACACTTGCACGCCTGCCTACCACTCGCAAGGAACCATCCCCTTTCACCCCACCCCATTGGAGCAGGAAAGGTTGGGGACCATGGCCTTAAGTGACCTTTCATATCTTGTGGACTACCTGTATAGATCAGGAAACTGGTAAACATCAATTTATAATAGAAGAGTCTGTCACCATCTGGAAAACCATATATTATTTATATGCAGTCTTCATTTAGGATAAATTCAGGGCAATTTACAACAGTTAAAATGAATATGTTGAACTAGAAATATTGTAAGTCAAAATATAAAAGTACATGCTTACATAATATTCTGAGGCTGTTAAGAAAGAGTGATGAATGTATCAAAAAGTGTTACATACTATTAGTGATTATATCAAAAATGTTATTTTAAGCATTTTGTTATGTTTAATTTTTAATGTATATTTTCATTATAAATACTAGCTACAACATCATAGCCTTTTATGTAATTGAACTCCTTGATTCATGACTTTGTTGTATGGTGTTTGGTAGTGTATTTAATTTTTAATGTGCTTCATTTTGCATTTATTGATGCAGATCTATAATTCTCAATTCTATTAAAATAACATTTTATAGTAATATATCTGTATATGCTTGCAGACATTTAGCAACTGAAATGGTATACTTTCTAGTTTTCTTTCACTTAACAGGTTCAGGGAAAAGACCCTTCAGTGGACATTACTCAGGATCTTGTGGATGAATCTGAAGAGGAACGTTTTGATGATATGTCATCTCCAGGTCTAGAGTTACCATCCTGTGAATTAAATCGATTAGAAGAGATTGCAGAACTTGTGGCATCTTCACTGCCTTCCCCATTGCGGCGTGAAAAACTTGCTTTAGCACTTGAAAATGAGGGCTACATAAAAAAACTCTTAGAAATTTTTCACGTGTGTGAGGACTTGGAAAATACTGAAGGACTACATCATTTGTATGAAATTATTAAGGGAATCTTCCTCTTGAATAGAACTGCACTTTTTGAAGTCATGTTTTCTGAAGAATGTATAATGGATGTAATTGGATGTCTAGAATATGATCCTTCTTTATCACAGTCACGGAAACACAGGGAATTTCTGACAAAAACTGCAAAATTTAAAGAAGTTATTCCAATATCTGATCCGGAGCTGAAACAAAAAATACACCAGACATACAGAGTACAGTATATTCAAGATATGGTTCTACCTACTCCTTCAGTATTTGAGGAAAACATGTTGTCTACTCTTCATTCATTCATATTTTTTAATAAAGTAGAAATAGTTGGTATGTTACAGGTAAGTCTGGATATTTTTTAAAATTGAGTTGCTTTTTCATTTACAGGTGGTCCTGGCACCAGCCTTACTGTTAAAAGTAATCTTACATTTAATGCTGACAACGCATCCTTCACAAAGTGCCATTAAATATTATGAATACAGTGAAGAAAATAGTTTTGAATTTGAACCACTTCTACATAATGTGAAATCACTTTTTAACAGGCCAGTTCTACATTCTGATAATCTCAGAAGAGTTTTGTCCTTGAAACTCTCAGCTTTTAATTTGAAACCCCCCCCCCCCCAAATGATAAAGGCAATCCATTCTGCACCAGTTATTGAAATTCAGTTTGAATTTGAAATGTTTTTGCCTTTCTGTAAAACATCAGAGGTTGTTGACAATTGCAAGCCTTAAAATGCTAAATAGAAATATTTTGTTTCCTTGGAACAAATAGAGAAATTTTTTAATATATAATTTTGGGGCCTTTCTCAGTAAAAATGCAGAAGCTGTCTATAAAGCAAAGACAGATATTTTTACATTTTCCATAGCAAAAGGTGAAAGCATCTATGCATGAGCATGGTTGTTCAATTAATGTAGCGGCTTCACTCAGCTTTCTCAAGAATATGTATTCTTATCAAGGGTTTATCAAAGATATGGTTCCTTGAGCTGCTGGTTTAGAGATGTGCTTCGAGAACATGTCTTCCATTTGTATTAGCCATTAATAGAATCTTCCAAATTAATACGCTTTTTGAAAAATTGCATGGATTTTTCTCTCTAAAGAAAGATTTTTGTGCAAATACTACTGATTCCAACATGCTCTTTCTGAATAAGATTTAGGGAGGGGAAGGGTGCATTAGGAATGGTCTAGGACAGGGGTCCCCAAACTTGGCAACTTTAAGACTTGTGGACTTCAACTTCCAGAATTTTCCAGCCAGCAACTCGCTATGGTCAAGTTACCATGGCCAACTTCCCGTGGGATAACTTCTATGGGACAACTCACTGGGAAAATTCAATGGTGAATTAATCATTTCATTTAGTTACTTTTATTATTGGTGATCACATTATCAAACTTACTATAAGTCTTGCATTTCTAGATTGATTTACTTTTATTATTCTTGACCACGGTTCTGTTGAAATTAACTTTTATGTTTGTTGAATTGCCCTGTAGTGAGTTGTCCCTGGCAAGTTGGCTGTGGTGAATTTCCCATTCTGTTCAGGGATTTGAAAGTTGCTAACCAGGAATGGAAATGATAAAGAATCAATAGATTCATATAGCTGAAGGGGACCATGTATTTTTGTATAGTCTACTATGCTTAGTGCAGGAGCCATTAGATTATCACTGGACATAGCCAACCAGCCTCTGTTTGAAGAACAGTTAACAACTTTGTGTGGCAGTCTCTTCCTTTGTCAGATAGTTCATAAAGAAAATTCTATCTGATATTTAGACTGAAATGTTTCCTTGTAGTTTTAATCCATTGGTTCTGATTCTTTCCTCTGAGTTGGACAATAGAGAATAAGCCCATTCCAGCCCTAATTTAGATATTTTAAGTTCTGGTTGGAAAGTGGTAGAGATTTTCATGGTAATGTCTTGGTTCTACTTGATCTGTAGATAGCATCTGATCAGTCTGACCATAGGATCCCCTTTTGAGCACTTTTTACCTAGACTTTAAATATCACATTGCTAGCATTTGTCCCTAGATGTTCTATTACAGAAGCTGAATTGGGAGACTTTTGATTCCTTCTTATTCATCCAATGACAGTTTGAGATTATAAATCTGTTGACATTATAGCTCTGCTCTTTTACACCCAAGAATACCATTATGGGCCTTTTGGATTTATTTGTTGATGTCTAAGAGGCGGTAGCAGTGACCAGAGTGCTTTTTATTGCCTCCTTGTTATATTCCAGTCAGGGACTATCTTGAGTGATTGGATCTGAGCTATTTCAGAGTGCAATGTGCTTTATCAGAAGAGAGTGCAAGTGCAATGTGCTTTATCAAGGGCAGCCTCTGGAGCTTTCAGTTGATAGAAAGTAGCACTTTCCAAATGCTGATGTGGGCCAGAAAATGTGAAATCACTTCTAATTAAAATTGCCAAGTTTGTTTTCATAACAATATGTCTGGAACCGTGTTCCATCATAACCTAGCATTCAAAGGAAGTATTGACTAAACAACATTACAATGGATAAGGGTAACAGTCACTGCCAGTGTCTTCAGAAGAGAATATTTCTTCCTTCAAAAAATCATTTCTACTATGTATTATCACTACTTGTTAAAATACTATAGAGCAGACCATAGTTAGTAGAAGACTGACAGGCTTTGATCATCTACTTGGCTTGTGGATATTTTCATGACCATCCTTTTCAAATGGAATTGACTTGAAATACAACTTTCAGAGCTATTGAGAATTTTTTGTTTTGGGGGTGGAGTGAGAAAAGCAAAGAACCCAGAAGCAGTCTCATAAAACCATATGTCAACCATAATGATTTTATGAATCATTTATAAGTCAAGACAAGTTGTATCAAAAAACCAATAGAAGAGAATATACAGAGCTCAGGGTTGAACTGTGGAGTCCTTGGTGCTTTCTGAGCATTGGTGGTTTGCTTGCAGACATTTGCTTACTTGACTAGGTAACATCAATTCTAAAGATGTTTTCAGAGAACTTGATAACAGGTTTAAAGGACATGGGCTCTCTTGGTTTGGTTTAGGTTATTAGGGATATGTTATTTTATTCGATTTTCATATTTATATTTACATTGTTAATCACTAGAAAATCTTTGTGATGACAGCGTTATAAAAGTTTGATCAATCAAAAGTATCTACTGTGAGGCTTTATGTGGAGATAATATGAATTTGATTGTTGTACCATATGGTGAAAAATTGTCATTTTCATAGCATTCTGTTATTTTGAGATATGACTATAAGACTTTATTAAAATATAGTACATTTTATTTCAAGGTATTTACTGTTTTGTTTTTTAAAGTAGTTTTATAAAAGGTCAATGTTCTTAAACCATTTAAACAAGTCATATGATTTATTTAAAAAAATCATTTGAAAAGAATATTGGCAAAAGGAGGCTAAGTATTTTCACATGCAATACTAAATATCCTTTGATCTTAAAAACTTGTTTATTTAACTTTACCTTTGTTACTATCTTGGCTAAGATTAGAGGTTATTAGTAGATTAGAGGTAGAAAAAGATAACAAGCTGCAAATATTTCTAGACAGTCAGAATAAAGGCTTGAACAAGTAAGAGGGCTATAATGTATAGGAATAAATGTGGAATGGTAATGTACTACAACAGACAACACAATATAACATTTTAAAAAGTAATATGGTAAATAATATGTTAATACCTGCCAGATAGGAATTATTCTGATTAAAACTCAGTTTTAATTAAACTGCTACTGAGATGATAAATTAAGCATTATTTTTTGACACCTTAGTATAGATTTCCAGTCAAAGATAAGGTATGTGTTTATCTTCTAAGTATGACTTATGAAATGGTTTTATTTTGTTTTTTTCTGATTAATGTTAATACTGTAAAATAATTGGATGACGGTATTTATTACTAAAGCACAAGCAAAGCTGAGAAATCATTAGGTGGTAAACCAATTTCATTTCCAGTTTAAGTATGACTGGAGGATATTTTTCATAAGTTTAGAGAAGAACCATCATTACTAAGCAGCTTTTACATTGTATTAAAAAGCTTGTTTATATTGTTTATTGTGGAATAAAAATTAATCAAAATAATGGTTTAATAAAATTAATTGCAATTAATGAAATGTATTTCTGAAATGTTTTTCATAGATTTTTTTTTAAAGGGGGAATTTAACCTGATTTATCTATCTTTTTCTTTATGTTTGCATTGTTTATAATTTATTTCCAAGTTTTATCAATCCCTATTGTACAGGTAGTCCTCCACTTACAACAGTTCATTTAGTGACTGTTCAAAGTTTCAACTCTCTGAAAAAAAGTGATATGATTGTTTTTCATGCAACCAATGCAGCATCCCCATGGTCATGTGATCAAAATTCAGATGCTTGGCAACTGATTCATATTTACAATGGTTGCTGTGTCCCAAAGTCATGTGGTCACCTTTTGCAACATTCTGACAAGCAAAATCAATGGGGAAGCTAGATTCACTTAACAACTGTGTAACTAACTTAAGCACAGTGATTTAGTTAACGACTATCACAACAGTCATAAAGTGGGATAAAACTCAACTGTCCCACTTAGCAACTGAAATTTTGGGCTCAATTGTGGTTGTAAGTTGAGGACTATCTATATTTTTTAGGATTACTATGGTAGGCATTCCTTTTTATGATCAATAGTGGACATTCAGAATAATTTTTCTTGAGCCTATATGTTGTCATTATCTAATCTGTGCTCCATATCCTATATTCCTTGTACTTCCATCATTGTGTTTTAGAGAGAAGGATAAGGGCTTGATTGGGGATGTGTACATTGACATCAACTGTAGAATAGGACATCTGCTCTGTATCTACCATCTCCAGAGACTGGTCATCTGTAGAATATATTTTGGTTTACTGCTAGTGATACCTCCAAGATAGACCCCTTTTTAATAGTACAGAAAAAAATTATTATAATATTTTGAAGAAATGTATTTACATTTTAAACATCAATTTTAATTATTTAAAAGGTTCGTTTTATTTACCTGGCTTATGATACTATGGTGTCAAAGAGCTAAAGGTACTTTTTACAGTATTATTAGGAATTTCATCCCTTTAGATGCAATAAGAATGTATTTGGAATAATATAAATAAGGAATGATGTATATGTGTTTCAAGGAACTATTAAAAATAAACCACCTGAGAAGAATAAAAGGTCATATTCTGAAATAGGATGAAACAGAAACAAAGACCATTGTCCTCCTTCCTTAGACCAATAAACCTTATTCATATATAAAGTTCTAATTTTATTTGTTTATTTATTAGGGATTGGCTTTTGATGGTCCATATTACATTCTGAAATAGTAATAACTTAATGCTCAAAAATGTTTTTCCTACCATTTAAAACTGGCCCATTTTGGGGGGAGATAGTGGTTAAAATAGGTCTAACTGTTCAAGTACCATCATCTTTAGATATTTTTAAATAGGTATTTTGATTAAAGTGAAAATTAAATAGCATTTTTTTTGTTAAAAAGTTAATATTTAAGACATCCTCTGAACACAGAAAAATAACAGAAACTGAAGAGCAATTGCTTAGTGTGACCTAATTTCTATTCATGTGTCTGCAAAAACCTTGGTGATATTATATAATGATTTGCGTCTTGAAATACAATTGATCCTGGTCACTTCTTAAACATTCTCGATGATTGAATGGTAAATCTTAGGACTGTTTCAATTCCTTAGATTCTGATGCTCAGTGATCTCGTTTAGAAAACGCGTATGTACCATGAATATTGTAGATAGTATCTTTGAGTTCTAAAATCAATGGAAATTTATTTTTTCAAGCAAAATGAATTTTATTTCATTTTACAGTATTTTTCATTTTACAGTACTATATTTTTAAATTGAGCACATACATTAAGCACATACAGTGATCTATATACTGTACTTGTCCTTTCAAATTAGCAGATTTGCCCCTGGTGCTTTGTTTCCTAGAGGGGAATGATGGAAGATAATTAAAGATACTTAGTTTTAATTCAAATTTGTGAACATACTTTGTGTGATTTCTGTTTTATTTTCGTAGGAAGATGAAAAATTCTTGACAGACCTATTTGCACAACTTACAGATGAAGCTACAGATGAAGAGAAAAGACAGGAATTGGTAGGAATGCTTTTATAAATGATTAAAAAGACAGTTGCTGCATTCTCTTTATTGATAAACATGGTTCTTTTTTCTGTGTTTCAGGTAAATTTCCTTAAAGAATTTTGTGCATTTTCTCAAACATTACAACCTCAAAACCGGGATGCTTTTTTCAAAACATTGTCAAATATGGGCATACTTCCAGCACTAGAAGTTATACTAGTAAGTTTCCAAACTAGGTATCTTAATTTGTATAACTTTTTTCAGCCTTCTATAATGCTAAATTTAATTTTTGGGTGGAAATACAGTGTATATATGTGATTTATATTCTGTCCTATCATGACCCAACTGAGAAATAAAAGAGAACAGAGCAACACAGGCAAACAGAAAAAAAGAGGAAAAGCCCCCAAAACTCTGAAGTTTAGTCAAGGAACACCTTTTGTTTCAGTCTTAAACAAGACCACAGAAACGAACTGCAATATTGTCAGAATGGAGAATATTTTAAGATTGAGGCAGCACATAGAAAATGAAATCATAAATAAGTGAATTAAACCAATGAAAAATGAATTTTAGGTTATGCCTTACAGAATCTGTTTTTGTTTGTTTGCAGGGCATGGATGATGCCCAAGTACGTAGTGCGGCTACTGATATATTCTCATATTTAGTTGAATATAACCCATCAATGGTACGAGAATTTGTCATGCAAGAAGCTCAGCAGAACGATGATGTAAGTATCTTTGGTGATGCGTCCATTAATAAGGAATTTGAATAAAATTTGTTTAATTTGTTTAACTGACTCACAGTCATTAAGCAAACCCATAATTGGCTGGCTTTTGCTGGAAACCAGAAGTAAATACTTGCTTCCAGCAAAAAATGTTGTAAATCATGTTCATGTGACTACGGGGCAGTGCATGTGACATAAATGCAGGCCAATTGTCAAGCTCTCAAAATATGATCCCAGAACCTCGTGGGAGGGACAACTGTCAGAACTTTGAATCCAGGTCATAAATACCATTTTTAAGCATTTGTTGGAACTTAATTGATTAACAGACTTGAAAGGGATCTTGTAAATCATCTAATCCCACCCACCCAAGTAGGAGACCCTATACCATTTCTGACAGATGGCAGTCCAGTCTCTTCTTGAAAGCTTCTTGTGATGAAGCTCCCAAAATTTCCGAAGGCAAGCTGTTCCTTTGGTTGATTGCTCTCACTGTCAGAAAATTTCTCCTTATTTCCAGGTTGAATCTTCTCTTGTTCAGTTTCCATCCACTGTTCCTTGTCTGGCCTTCAGGTGCTTTGGAAAACAGCTTGCCCCCCTCCCCTCTGTGGCAGCCCCTCAAATATTGGAACACTTTTCATGTCTTCCCTGGTCCTTCTCTTCACTTGACTAACCATGCCCAGTTCCTGCAACTGTTCATCATATGTTTTAGTCTTCGGTCCCCTAATCATCTTGGTTGCTCTTCTCTGCACTCTTTCTAGAGTCTCAACATCTTTTTTATAGTGTGACCAAAACTGGTTGCAGTATTAGTATTCTAGGTGTGGTCTTACTTAGGCTTTATAGAGTGATAGTAGTACTTCACTGAACTTCCAACAGCTTCTAAGCAACTGGTCATAGGACTATCTATAGGGGACTACAGATGAGCTATTCCTTCTCTTTCCAGCAGCCCCCCTTAGTTTCATTGCTGGTTGTGTGAAAGACAGATGTCTCACATCATAAAGTAAAAAATAGAAAGAACTGCCACTGGAAGGACTGAGCAGTCCATCCTTTCTCCATGTACCTTCTGTACACTTACATGTATTTAAATCTACATTATCTAAGGTAACTGCACAAATATGCTGAATATACTGAAATGGCCTTTCACTTGAAAACTAATAATATACTATATTATTTTGATAAAACTGTTTCTTCAGATGGCAGTTTTGCTATTTATCTTGAATTGTTAGACAGAAAATATTTTTGTTAACTGTTATAAATCCAATTTATATGCTATAATGTGGTATTCTTGAATTGAGAAGTTATAATAATTGGTAGATCATGAAATACATTTCAATTTACAGTGGCATTTAATAAGTTGTTTAGTAAATAAAATACAGTCTGCCCAGAACATGTAATTTAAATTATTTCAATTAGTATTAGATTTTTGGGAGCAGGGAATAGTTATCCCATGGAAATGTTGCAATACTGTATAATTAGATCAGCAATGTGCATTCACCAAAATACTCATTTTTGTGTAAACTTGTCTTAGCAAGTTTGGTTTGATACTGATCTGGTTTATGACTTGCAGTTGTGATTTGACTTCTTGATTTTAGCTTAATATACTATGAGAACCCAGCAGTCTGTGCAAAAGCCCTTTTAGCCATGGTTCTGTCTGTTTGAGCAGAAGCTGAGGTCCAAGAAGACCCCCATGCTATGAGTCAACTCAATCTGGGGTTGTACAATTGTGTCCAGAATTAAGGGTTGATTATGTTCCAATTCAGTTGGCTTGAAATCCACAGCCATTGTGTCTTGCTAGTTTCAATCTGAATGTGCTTTTTGCCATCCCACTCTTAATACTCTTTAAGGACTGAATCAGAGTATCACTATATCTCCTTTCAGACCAGGAGTGGATAACAGTATTATCAATATATTAATGACACCTGCTGACAGTTGATCTCCCCCAGCAGCTTTTATCCCCCCACCATCATTGATAGGAAGCAGCTACTCAGGAAGAATAACTGCAACTCAGTGATCCCAGTCCCAGTCCTTATATCACATCCAGGAAAATATCATGATCCTGGTATTGAAAGCCACCAAGAGATTCCATAGGACCAGAGGGCTGAAACTGGTCTTCTAATAGAGCAGCCATTATGGCTTTTGTTCCATGACTAGGCTGAATCCTTGGTGATCAAGATCCAGATAAACAGTTTTATCCAGGATTCTCTGTTGATCATCTTAACAATTATTAACTGTAAAGAAAAATTTGCAGACAGTATTATATTGTTGTCTAAAATAGCTAGTTTACTGTGACTATTGTCTACACCAAGTATTTTAGTCCCTTACTGCATATTTTCTATTATAAATATATTACTTGTCAAATTGTTCAGTTAATGTAAGCATCTGTGGATCATTGGCCAATGACATTAGATAAATATTTTTGCTGCCTTCAGAGATCAAGCAATAAAAATTAATTATAATTCTTATTGGGATCCTTATCTGTTTTTCTTTGTGGATGTTCTCTAAATCTTTTTATAATATAAAATATCTACCTTGGGACAAGTTTACTTTTTTGAAAAAGTGCCATATTAGTGGATGCTGATACAGAAATCCAGTTCTGTTTGATTCACAAGTTCAGACTTCTTAACTGGAATTGCTTTTGTCTGTTTCATCTTTTAGTTATGCTTAATGTTTTTGGTGTTTTATATTTTTGATTAGGATATCTTGCTCATTAACCTCATCATAGAACACATGATTTGTGATACAGATCCAGAACTTGGAGGAGCAGTCCAGTTGATGGGCCTATTGCGTACTTTGGTGGATCCAGAAAACATGCTAGCTACTGCAAATGTAAGCAAAAAATAAATACATTCTTATGTTATGTTTTTTCTGTTAAAATATTAAAGGAATAGTATGCCCTAAGTAAAAATTGGTTTCTTTTTATTCTATAGAAAACAGAAAAGACAGAATTCTTGGGATTCTTTTATAAACACTGTATGCATGTTCTCACTGCACCATTACTGGCCAATACTACAGAGGAAAAGCCTAGCAAAGGTGAGCCTTCAGGAGGTTTTTTTCTACTGTTGTTTCTGAACCATAAAATTAAAAAGTGATGATTGCATATAAGGAAGAACTCCACTATAAGGATTACTGTGGTATCATACTCTGTTACATTCCTATTAGGCTTTGGGTCATAGACCAGTCTATCCTCATCTGTTCCCATTTTAAAGTTATTTGATGTTACAGCTCATTTAAATGTATTTCACTCAAGCCCAAATTTCTTGCTTATAAATGTGAAGTTTATTTAGCTCTTTATTTATATCTTAACTCTATTCTAAAGATAACTCTGCCAGTAAGAAAGAACTTAAGAAATAGAGATGAGGAAAAAAAAGTTTTCCTTCCTTTTTTAATGGTATTAAATTCCATAAAGTATTTGCTTTACGTGCCTAAAAATTGAGAGGAAAATTAAGTGGTACAATACTAGTGCGTGTTTATGTTTATGTTTAGCTTTTGTAGGTAATAAACTGTGAGCTATAAAAGGACATCTGTTGAAAATAATGGAAATGTATATCAGCAAATACATTATTTGTTTTGCTTTTAGATGACTTTCAGACTGCCCAGTTATTGGCCTTGATATTAGAGTTATTAACTTTCTGTGTAGAGCATCATACATACCATATAAAGAACTACATAATTAACAAGGATATTCTTCGAAGAGTACTAGTTCTAATGGCCTCAAAGCATGCATTCTTGGCACTATGTAAGTACGATGTAGTGTAGGCCTCTGCCTTTATGTATTCAGTCTTTTTAGATGTTTCATTTGCCTGTTATTTTGAATGAAAACAGAAAACATGAAATAAAACATAATTTGTGTTGTTTTTTTAATAGTACTGTGTGGTACTTAGAAATTCATATCTAAAAGATACCCCTGAGTACAAATGTAGTTTCAGTCTGTGGAACCTTGAAGAAGGCATACCTTTTCCTAGAGTTACGTGGTTTCCCTGTACAATTTCCTGGGGAACAGGTGTTGTAGCCAACTGTTTTCATATAATCTTAAACACTTTTGGAGATTGAATCCAAAGTGCTGCATAGCCTTATTTTTTTCCCCTAATTTCTAGATATAAGCTTATTAATGCAGAGGAAGGAAAATATTCACAAATCATCATGAATGGACCTCAGAATAATTCACTAGAAAGTGTTATATTACAAAAATACCTTGTATTTAAAAATTTGGGTACAGTGAGAGTTCCAAGAATGTATAGACAAACAATATCAAAACTTAGACTCAAAAGAATAGATCTGTTAGTTACATAGACTGCTTACCTATGTATTCCTAACAAAGGTCTATACAGGTGCTATATATAGATGACATTTTTCATATTGTTATGAGTGGTATACTATAAAGGATAGGGAACTTGATATTGAGATGCTTTGGAATATAATTTGCAGATTTCAACTATTGACCATAGTGATCAGACTGATGGGACGTTGCTAGAAAGGCCCAAGACTGCTTGTCTTTGTTCTGTGTACTTTTGCTGTTCTTCTTGTTAGTGTATTTCCAGTTTCAACTGAGTTTGCTTCTTTGCTTTTTGATATAATATTGCTATGTAAGTTAAGAAAAGGTCCTCTATCTACAGATAAAATAGCTTGTAAAAAAAATTAATTCACTCTTCCCTTCATTTAGTCCATCAAATCCACTTTGCAGAGTTGGATGATATATCAGTGTAGAATTGGCAGAGCATAAGAGCTACAGATAGAAGGAGATAGAGAACTTCTCATTGTACAACTAGAAATCAATTTACACAATATTACATGTCTGTTATATACAGTACTACTTTTTGACAACACAGTCTACAAAACAAGAATAATCACAAATGTCTTGACCAAAGAATGGGCAGTTTTTATTCATTAGTATTATAGTTTTAGTAGCATGACCAGTTGTAAAACATATGTTTACTAGACACAATAAATGAGGTTATACACAAGCATTTTTAGAAAATAAAGCATGATTTTTTGCAGTTCAGTCTTTTTTGGAATTTTTGTCTTGTATCCAAACTTTTAAAAAGGTAAAGAAAGCATACTGCTGAATTTCCAGTATGCTTTTTTTTTCTTTCTTTTTTAAAATTCAGAATAGGGGGTAGAATTTCAAGAAGCACTGAACTGCAGAAAAACATGCTTTATTTTCTAAAAATGTTAATACAGATTTTATATAAATAAAAATGCTGCCCAGTTCTTTAATTAAAAGAATCTTAAAATGTTAAGTCAAATGAAATATATCTGTGAATATGTAGGAAGTTGTCTGCAGGTACAGGGTTACCTGTCTATGATATAATCCTAGGACTTTTTGTACAAAGATGAGTTAAAATAGCTGTTTTCAGTATTGAAAATATGTATTTTTTCCACTAGGTGCCCTGCGTTTTAAAAGAAAAATAATTGGATTGAAGGATGAATTTTACAATCGCTATATAATGAAAAGTTTTTTGTTTGAACCAGTGGTCAAAGCATTTCTCAACAATGGATCCCGCTATAATCTAATGAACTCTGCTATAATAGAAATGTTTGAATTTATTAGAGTGGTGAGTATTTCTTTTTATAGAGGAATGAATGTTGATACTTGAGATTAAGTGAAGGTGTCTTGTATGTATTCATATGGAGGGAGAAGTTCACAAAGTCAGAAATATTGGAGATTAGGAATAATGAATATTCCCATAATATTGATTGTGATAAAATTATGAGACTTTATATGGATTCTTTGAGGAAAACATTCACAATCTCTTTTAACTAGAAGTAAGATTTATGGAAAAATGTCCATTAATCGTTATTATAAAGACAGTGGCTCAGAAATACACAAATATGTAAAAATGGAAGTCCACAATTTATGTGAATCAAAAGATTGTGATTAATCTTTTGCCACAAAATAGGATTCTGTAACATTAGGTCAGGAATATAGAAGATAAAGAACTTCATTTGATTTTATACAAGGATCATTCCTGATCTTTAGAGAAAAATAATGTGTTGGGCTAGGGATTAATGGATTTGGATCATTTGCCTTCAAGAGATCTGGGTTGGTGCTGCTTCCAACAATTTCTAGTTAGTATTCAGTTTTTCCACACACGCAGTCTTAAGCAGATAAAAATTGCATTTATTCTACATGATGGTCCTAGTATTTTTTGAATTATTTTCTAAATTTAATCTCACATTGCTTTAAAAGTACTGAAGTCTTTGAAAAGTATATTTTCTTTTATTTCCTTATGGAATGACCACAAGACCATGTAATTCTATGAATTTTAATTTTGCCAAATTGGAAGTTACCCTGTAAGTGGAATGTAAACGGAATGAAGATAATTCTGATCTAGTACCTCCTCTTCTGATCATCACTGACACATTAGGAAATAATGGTATTTAAGTTAGAGGCTTATACATTTTTTAAAAAAGTACATGTATTATCAGTTCTGGATATATCAGTTAAAGATTCTGAATTAGAAGTGGATAGATCTCTGTTCTAGCCCTCACTTAAGTACAATTTCAGTTGAGTGGTTTTGGACCAGTCATTATCTCTCAGCCCTAGCATAGAAAGTGGAAAACCATCTCAGAAGATATTGGCTAACCACTTATAAAAATGAATTGGAGCCATAGGCTCCTTTCTGCCTCTGCAAATAGCACTTTATGTTGCCATGACATTCAAATGTAGTATGACGGATTCTTTCAAATAATTTGTTTTAAATTTCTTTTTTCAATTTGTTCTGCTTGAAAGAATTACAGAATGTTAAGATTAAATGACAAAGTAAAAACATACTATGATAGATGGACAGTTTACAACTATTCCTCTTCAGTGCAGTAGACCAGGTGTTTTTTGCAGTGATAATTATATTTATGTGGCTTATTATATGCGTGAAAGACTACCTGACTTATTAACAGATCAGATATGCTCTATTATATGTTTTTGAGCAAAATTGTATAGTTTTTAATGTTTTAAATGGATTAAAATAACTTTGTTTTCCAGGAAGACATAAAATCCTTAACAGCTCATGTAATTGAGAATTATTGGAAGGCACTAGAAGATGTAGATTATGTACAGACTTTGAAAGGTTTGAAATTACGTTACGAACAACAAAGAGAAAGACAAGATAATCCCAAACTTGACAGGTTAGTGCATTATTATTATTGTTATTATTATTATTATTATATCTTTGCCTGTTGAAAATTTACTGAAAAATAGAACAAGATTCATACTATGGTTATTGAAATGTCTTTTCTATGGACAGTTGAATGATTGTTTATTTTGAAACAGCAAGAATGAGAGTGGTGTAATAGATGCACTATTTTGGAGATATGTTTTAAGTTTTAAAAAAAGGATTTTACAGAAAATAAACATATTCCATACATTTGAACAAAATAAATTTTCTATATGAATGTTGCAACATCAATTTATATTATTCATTGCCAGAAACAAAACTATTATATAATTTACTACCAGTATGATGCTATAGGGTACTAGATGCATATTACAGGCAAAATTTATATATATACCATTCATTTGACAGATCCTCTTCAGTCATTCAAATGATGTAGATAATGTAGTAGAAATCTGTGAGAAAGTGAAAAATTGATGAAATTTAAGCACAATCTATTCGCTGACTTAAGTTGCATGAAAAATGCCTCTGAATTCCCAGATCTGACTTTGAGTAGTAGATACTTCCTTGAGGCTGCTAGGAGTTGGTTTATGTGATGGGTGTCAAACTCGCAGCATGATGTTGCTGTCATGTGATATTTCATGACATTTTCCCCATTCATGGAGCTGAGGTGAGTGTGGCCTATGCATGATTTATCCGGGCCAGGGGCCACCAGTTTGACACCCCTGGTTTATGTAATGTCTGAAACTAATATGTTAATTTGATCACAATTAGGCTTACTGACTTAGGAGACTGTTCTTAACAAAATGTTAAATACATATGAAAAAGTAACATGTTGAAAATATAGCTGAAGTGCTTTATTTTTGAATAACCATATGTTTGCGCAGTGACTAAGTAACTAGGTCAGAAATGATGTGTCACATTAACATGTTCACCTCTTTTTCATTAATGTCTGCAATCTGGAGTTAGTTTATTGGGAAAACATTAAAGTAGTTGATTAAGTGTGTTCTAGAAATATTAGAGAATTAAGATTCAGCATGATACTCATTCTTAGCAGTGTACTTATATTATAACCTCATTACAAAAATATCTTTTTATAGCATGCGATCCATCTTAAGAAACCATAGATACAGAAGGGATGCAAGGACCTTGGAAGATGAAGAAGAAATGTGGTTTAACACTGATGAAGATGATATGGAAGATGGAGAGGTAGTGGTACCACCCGCGGATAAAACTAAAAACGATGAAGATATGGATCCTATAAGTAAATTTATGGAAAGAAAAAAATGTAAGTAACTTGGGGGAATATGTTACTAGTTGCCAGCCTTATCTCCATCACTAATCCCCCTGGTCATCATGAGATAGCAAAGAGCAGGTAAAGCTGCAAGGAGATGTTCAGAAGTTAGAAAAGCCTTTAGATCATTTGGAGGACCATCTGTCTCCTGTTATTTCAACTCATTTCACAAAATCCGACAGGGTAGTTATGTTCCAGATCAGTGCTTTTCAAACTTTATAATTTGGGGATTCAAATTATAGAATTTCCCAACCAGCAACAATTAACTTCCATTGTTCAGTTGCTAAGTTGTTTCCGATTCTTCATGGATCATAGCATGCCAGGCCCCCTTGTCCTCCACTGTCTCTTGGAAGCAATGTATAATGTATTGGTTAGCATAAATTATCAAGGAGAGAACCAACCTAAGTAGTAGTAAGGAGAAGTAAGGAGAAATTTCTTGACAGTTAAAACAATTAATTAGTGGGATGACTTGCCTCCAGAAAGGCTACTCCAACACTGGAGATTTTTAAGAAATTTGTCTGAAATGGTATAGATTTCTGCTTAAACAGGGGATTGGGTTAGAACTCCAAGGACCCTTCCAACTCTGCTATTCTGTTATACTATTATTGTCAAGATATAGCTGTTATCTAATGCCAACTTGGATTTGCTATTATTTTTAGATCTGGTTATAACACTGTTCAATCATAAAAGCAAGAAAAACTTGTCTGAATTAAGTTTATCTAATTGTTTTTGGATAATACTGTGTTTCTCAGGAAAAAAAGGCTGGGCCTTATTTTCTTTTTTTTGAAATTTTATTGGTTTTTAAAAACAAACATAAACAAAACAAAAAAACATCAAGCTATCTTCCATAGGTATACATACAGTGTGCTGGTTGGTTTACAAATTGTTTTGTGCTTCCATTTCATAGTCTTCAATACAGTTACATTACATATAATTTCATATTGTCAATCAAAAATTAAATATCTTAGTATCATTATTAATCAATCATTTGACTATACTTTTATTCATTCATGTTTTACAAATAACCATAATTTACTTAGTTTATTTTATAACAGTTCATATTATCATCCCAAATCTATCCTACAATCATTTTGTAGATATAATAAGAAAAGAATACCTCTTTATATATTTATTATTTTCTAAAAGTCTACATATTTCATTACTGTACTTTATTGTCTAACCATTGATAGAAAAGACCCCAAATTTTATAAAATTGTTTATCCTCTTGTTCTCTAATTTCAAATGTCAATCTACTCATTTCAGCACATTCCAATATTTTAATGATTTCCTCCTGTGATGGTATTTTCTCATTTTTCCAGTTTTTAGCAAATACAATCCTAGCCGCTGTTAATACATTTACAGTCAGGTATTTCAAGTCTTTACTATATATTTCAGGTAAAATTCCCAATAAAAATATCTCTGGTTTCAAGTCTATATGTTTTTTTGTCATTTTTTCCAACCACATGTGGATTTTAGTCCAGTATTTTTTAGCATCTGCACAAGTCCATCGCATATGGTAATATGAGCTAGGTGTCTGATGACATTTCCAACATTTTTTGGATTTATTCTTGAACATTCTTGCTATTCTTGTCGGGGGAAAATGCCACCTGTAAAACATCTTATACAAATTTTCTTTATATGTTGTTGCCATTATCATTTTATAATTTTGAGACCACAATTTTTGCCATTTCTCTAAATCAATCCCATATCCAAAATTCTTCCCCCAAGCAATCATAGTTTCTTTAACTTGTTCTTCTAATTTAATTTCTAATAAATATCCATACAGTTTTTAATCACCTTTTCATCAGTACCTGTCAAAATCTTATCTAAGTCAGTCAGTTTATCATAGAAACCATCTGTTTTAGAATCTTTATCATATCTTGAATGTATTGCGCATATGAAAACCAATTCATCTTTATACCTTGTTCCTCTAGTTTTTGCGTAGATTTAAGTCCACCCTTTTCATTCAATATTTCACCATATCTAACTGTTTGTTCCTTTTTGTATATTATAGGATACGAAAATGCTTCAATAGTCGATAACCAGACTGGAATTTTCAAATAACATTGTCTTTTAATCTTCTCCCAGTTTAACCACAGAGATTCCCGTATATAATGTCTTCTAAAATACCCCTGTGTTTTAGTTCCTTTGTACCATAAAAAAGCATGCCACCCCAACAACAAATCATGTCCTTCTAATGTCAACAATCTAGTATTTCTTAGTGTTATCCATTCCTTAACCCACATCAGATTTGTAGCTTGGTAGTACAACTCCCAATTAGGCAAACCAAATCCTCCTCTAATTCTAGCATCTTGCAAAAGTTTTAACTTTATTCTCGCTTTCTTACCTTGCCATATATATTTCAACACAATTTTATTTAAATCTTCAAAGTAGTCTTTTCCAAGCCTAATTGGAATTGTTTGAAACAAATATAAAATTCTGGGTAATATATTCATCTTGATTGTTGAAATTCTCCCTATTAGTGACAGTTGTAAGTTTTCCCATTTCGCCAAATCTAGCGCTATCTGCTGTTTAAGTTTAATATAATTATTCTCTTTTAATGTACTACATCTTGCTGTCAAATATATCCCCAAGTACTTGATCTTATTCGTGACCTGAATTTTCAATAGTTCTTCCTTTTGTCTTAATAGCATATTCTTTGTCAAAATCTTTGTCTTATCTTTATTTATTTTCAAACCAGTCACCTTTCCATATGTCTCTATCTTTTCTATCGATTTTGATGCTGTTTCTAAAGGGTCTTCTTGCAGCTTAAATTCTTCCTTTTTGATTTTCATTCCTTTTATATTCTTTTCATCTCTAATATTTCTATTTAACACTTCCAAAATTAACACAAACAACAAAGGTAATAGTGGGCACCCTTGTCTTGTCCCTTTTCTTATATTAATAGAGTCTGTCAGTTCTCCCTCTATCATTACCTTTGCCGTTTGCTTATAGTATATAGCATCTATTGCTTGAATAAATTTTCTAGCAAAACCCATCTGTTCCAACAGTAATAACATCAATTGCCAATTCACATTATCAAATGCCTTCTGTGCATCTAAAAATATCAGGGCCATTTGTTTTTCAGGATGTGCCTTGTAGTATTCCAAAGTATCCAAGATTACTCTCATATTGTCTTTAATTTGTCTCTTTGGCAGAAATCCATTTTGATCAGGATGGATAAAATTATTTAAATATTTTTTAAGTCTTTCTGCCAATATTGAAGCAAAGATTTTATAATCTGCATTTAGTAGAGAAATGAGTCTATAGTTCTTAATTTGTAATGGGTCGGCCTCCTCTTTTGGAATAAGTGTAATATAGGCTTCTGACCATGATTTAGGTATCTTCTTTAACATAACTTCATTCATAACTTCTAGCAATGGAAGATTCAATGATTCTTGTAATGTTTTATAAAATTCTGCCGGAAGTCCATCTGGGCCTGGTGCCTTTCCATTATTTTGCTTCTTGAGTGCTTCAGTTAACTCCATCATCGTTATATTGCTTTCTAACATTTTTTCAGTCTCTTTAGGTATCTGAGGTAAATTAGCATTCTGTAAGTACTGCTTAACTCTTTCCTCATCAGTATTCTCTTGCATATATAATTTCCCATAGAAGTTTCGAATGATTTCCTTCTTCTCTTTGCTACCATGGCAAACTGGGCTTTGGTCATCTATTAATTGCAATATTTTCCTTGATTCTTTCTCCTTTCTCAATTTGTATGCTAACCATCTACCTGGTTTGTTTGCGTCTTCAAAGTAGTTCTGTTTAGCACCTCTAATTTTCTGTGCTAATTCTTCTTTTTCTATTTGTCCCATTTTGTGTTTAATTATATCCATTTTTAGTTTGATGTCCTTTTTCTGTGGCATTTTCTGTAGCTCTTTTTCAAGTCTTTTATGCTCATCCTCTAGGGCCTTAGAGGCTAGCCTTTTCATAGTATTCTTTTCCTTGTATAGTCTATTATCAAGCCTCCAATATATGCCTTCATTGTATCCCATACATTCTGAATTGATGTATCTTCTTTTTTGTTTTCTCTAAAGAAAAAAGCCAATTCCTTCTCCATCCACTGTGTGAAGTCTTTTTCCTTTAAAATAGTGTTATTTAACGTCCATCTAGATCTACTTTTTTGTCCTTTCTATTTAATTGTCATTGGATTGTGATCTGCCCAAGTACTTGTTTCAATATTTATTTCTTGAATATAAGATATTAATTCTGTTGACATCCATATCATATCTATTCTGGACCATGATAAGTGTCTATTTGAATAGAAGGTGTATTGTTTAATTTTAGCATTTCTTTCTCTCCATGGATCTTTTAAGTTTATTTAAAAAAAATTTTTTTTAAAGATTTAGGGAGAGTCTTTCTGTTTTGCTTTATTGTTTTCTGTGTTGTATAGTCCAATTTATTGTCTACAATTCCATTAAAATCTCCCATCATAACTATATTAGCATAGTCCAGTTCAATTATTTTCATATGTAATTTTTTGAAGAATTCTTCTTGTTTGTCATTCGGAGCATAAATTGCAATCAGGAGTGTTTTCATATTATTGTCCATTATTTCCACCATTAGTATTCTTCCATCATCATCAGTATAGATCAATTTTGCTGGGGTGGTCTTTTAATATATAAAACCACTGCTCTTTTCTTATATTGGGTCAAGGAAGTAAATATTTTCTGTAATTTTGGCTGTACCAACAATTGTTCATATTGTTTTTTAATATGTACTTCTTGTAGACAAATTATATCAAATTTTAATTTCTCTAATTTATGAAATGTTTTCCTTCTTTTAACGGCTGAGTTAAGTCCATTTATATTAATTGTAATCAATTTTTTTTCTTCCATGATTATATTTTATAGTTAAGTTTAGCAGCTCTCGTAGATCTTAGTTCACGTTGTTCTTTGGCTTCCACCTTTCCACCTACTGCGCCTTCTTCTTTTTCAGATGCCATTTGGCAGTCCTCTTGGAATTCAATTAGTGAGATCTCTTTTTCTGCCTCTTCCTCTTTCCTTCCAAAAAATTCTGTATAAAATAATTCCGCTTTCTCAATTGAGTCAATTCTATGTCTCTGTTCTTGCCATGTGAACATTAAACCTTCTGGAATCAGCCATCTATAATTCACGTTTTAATGGCTTTCTTTGTAAATCTAATGTGAACTTCTCTTGGTAAGCTATTTCTCATCGCATATCTTGTGAAAACTCGATAAACCTCATCTATTCCATCCATCATCTTCTCTTGAGTTATTTCCAAAGCTTCAGCCAGTATTTCTATCATTATCTCAGCTAGGTTTTCTCCTTTTTCTTCCTCTAGGTTTTGGAATCTAAGATAGAATTCTGATCTATCCATCTCCCATCTCAACATACCACTTTTATCTTGTTCAACCACCATTAATCTATTATCAATATCTCCAATCTTCTTGTCTCTTTGTTTATCTTCTTCAATTTTTTGGAATCTCTCATCATACTTCAACATCATTTGTTGGATGTTCTCCACTTTTTCATCAGTTTTCCCTGTTCTTTGTTCAATGTTCTCTGTTCTTTGTTCAATGTTCTCTGTTCTTTGTTCAATGTTCTTTGTTCGATGTTCTCTATTCTCTTTTCAATATTCTCTGATCTTGCTTGAATATTTTGAATTCCTTGCAAAATCATCTGCAGTCACTTTTTCTTGTTCTTTTTCTTGCTTTAACATTGTCTGTATTGAACGTAGTCCTCCAGTTGGTGGAGAGAAAGAAGTAGAAGTTGAAGAATCAGGAGCTATAAATTTCCTACTCATTTTAAGCAATTCAAAATCTTCAGGTTCTTCTAAACCTTAATCCAATTGTGAAGTAACCAATTATAGTTCAAAATAAAAATAGTAGAAAAAAGAAGCCCAATAATAATAATAATAAATGGGGGAAAAAAGGGAGGACAAAATTTCTTCAGGTTCTTGTATACCTTAATCCAATCAGTAGTTAGATAAAGAAAAAGACTTAAGAAAAAAAAAGGGAAAAAAAGGAAAAGGAAAAATTCTTCAGGTTCTTCAACACCTTAATCCAATTGAAAGGTCTCAAATAGAAAAAAGTGCATAAAAATAAACCAGAAAGGTAGATGAAAAAAAAAATACCAGGAAAGGGAAAAAAAGGCTTTTAAGGCTTTCCCTTTAAAATAAAAAGCAAACGTAGAGATTGGACTTCCAAAAAAAAAGAAAAGAAAAACAAAGACAAGTTCTAACAAAGCCAAAAACCCAAATAGTTATTACAAAAAAAAAAGATTTAAAAAAATACAATAAAGCTGGTGAGGAGGGATAGCACAACTTAGGAAAAGTAAAAAGGGCATACTGGACTTTGTTTGATTATCCAAGGCTCTTATTATAACACTCTTCTCCAAAAACTTATCACCTTTTCCCCCCTACGTTTCAACACCAGACTCCAGCTGTTGATAGAAACCCAGAAGAGCACCTGCAATAATACTCTCCCATGCTCTTCCCTCTATCTTATCAAATAGCAATGTCCTTGAAAAAGAGTCTCAGTTCTTTTTTTCTCAGCTTTGTCTGGTCACAGGGAAATAGAATATTTTCAAGCCTCTAGTTGGCAGTGTTACAAAGTTTCTTTGCTCTCACTTTCCCCCTCCTTTTCCGAGCAGGATATAATAAGAATTAATAAAAAAAGAAAAGATATTTAAAAAAATGAAATAACTAAAGGGAGCCTCTAGCCTAAAATATTACAAAATCAAAAAGGAGAAGAAAAAAATAGATATAAACGAAAAAACCAGTCCAGTTTCAAAATACAAGATCATATATAGAAAATTCAGCAATGAGAAAAAACAAAACAAAACATTACTTTGACATTCCTGTTTAAAATCGCCGTTTAATCACTTCTGTCAAAACGTTTACAGATTCTTTCTTTTCCTTAGGGTGCCCTTTCAGGTCTTAAAATTAAAAAAAAAAAGTTCTCACCAAACTGGTACACTCTCTCTTTCTGCTCTCTTCCGTTTCTGAGCTGTCCCAACTTCAGCAGCTTTAATGGCTGCCTCTTTGCCGCTGGCAAGAAGAGCTTCTCCTGGATCTACCAGGGACTTTGCGGTATCCCTGGGATCGACAGGATGCGCTCTTCACTTTCACCGTCTCTTCGGGACGGTTTAGATCCGATAGGACCGTCCAGGAGCAAAGATATCTGCAGCGATCTCAGACCTCCAAGATAGCATGCTATATTGTCGCGACGCCAGCTCCACCCTCCCGGCCTTATTTTCTTTTGACCCTCAAAAAAACAGCTAGGCCATCTTTTCGGGGTGACTTAATCCCCCCCACACCCTCATCTAGAGCGCCCCGTGGGCAGCCACGCTTCACCACCAGCTGCTCCTAATGGCCAATCATGGCGGAGCGCGGAAAATTCCCTACCTCCGCCAAATGCCTTTGCTGCAGACCTGGGTTTGGTGCTGGCTGCAGGCCAGATCAACAGGCAGACGGCAGTGTTGATGTCGGCCTCAGTGGCGGCGGGACACTTTGCACCGATGCCGCTTCCTCCATCGCTTTCCCTTCTGCTCTTGCCGCGGCTTATGCCGCATTCAGACTCCTGCCATTGGGCAAGACACAGAGGCCAGAGTCCCTGCTGGACAGTGTAGCGTGGCGGTAGTGGAGAAGTGGCCTTTCCAGCGGGTAGAGGAACGGTTCGAGTGCATTCCTCCGCCAGCAGCATTTCAGTCACTTCTCGGGCAGGGGAACCAGCTCTGTAGCTTCCACAGTTCCTGCCGGTGGTGGTGCCTCTCTCGCCAGTGCCGTCTCCAGTCACGCCGCTGCTGCCGCTGTTGTTGGAGACGGTGCTGGTGGGAGAGGCGCCACCGGCAGCGGGAACCATGGAAGCTACGGAGGTGGCTCCCCCACCCCAAAAGTGGCTGAAAAGCTGCCGGTGGAGGAATGCGTGTGAACCGTTCCTCCACCCTCTGGAAGGGCCACTTCTCCGCTATTGTCACACCGTGATGTCCAGCAGGGACTCCGGCCTCTACGTCTTGCCCAATGGCAGCAGTCTGAACACAGCATAAGCCATGGCGAGGGCAGAAGGGAAAGTGAAAGCAGAAGGGCGGCAGAGGAAGAGGCAGCGGTGCAAAGCGCCCTGCCAAGGCCGACATCCATGCCGCCACAACCTGCCTGCTGACCCAGCCTGCAGCTAGCACCATACCTGGGTCTGGCGGGGGTAGGGAGCTCTATACACTCCACCTTGATCGGCCGTTAGGAGCAGCTGGTGGCAAGACATGGATGCCCACGGGCCACTCCTAATGGCAAGTTCCCCCTGCACTTCCCCCCATTTTGCATGTTTTAAATAGGCCTAAATTTGGGGGGAGGGGCTTAATTTCACCTCATGCCTAGAAAACATGCTGGGCCTTCCTATGGGGGGGTATATTGTTGGAGAAACACGGTAAATAGATATTGATGTTATCAATCTAACAAATAAATAGGTATTATCTATAGACAGAATAACTATTGTATCTGTTCAGCAATTCTTTTGTGAGTCACTTTCAACAATGAATACAATATAAATTTGTAATAAATGAAAGTAATGCAAAACATATCAGTCAGCAGTACTTCATAAAACAGGTAAAAGAATAATTAAAAGTTTTCAGCAGAGCTAAATTTTAGTCAGTTAAAGTTCTCAGATTTAAAAAGTTTTGGAAAATTTAAAAATCTTCATCTAGTACTGTAAAACAGTGTAAAAAATTGCTAGGCAAGCCATTCCACTGAAGAATATTGTTACCTACTTGGTAGATTTGTATTTCTGCATTAGTTGTTACTTTTACCTACTCACAACCACATAATGTATGTAATAGTGCGTAGGTATAGATAACAACTAATGTCCTTTCCATCTGGGGGAAAGGTGGTGATAAAATGTCATTAAAATAAGCAAAGGTACTTCACTAATGTGATCAGATTATATCTTTATCCTATTTACTTAATAGTCCAACTTGTCACAGCAGTACTTGTTTTACATTCTAGTTAAAGAAAGTGAAGAAAAGGAGGTCCTTCTGAAAACTAACATTTCTGGTCGCCAGAGTCCAAGTTTTAAACTTTCCTTCTCAAGTGGTACGAAGACTAACCTCACCAGCCAGTCATCAGCAAGTAATTTGCCTGGGTCTCCTGGATCACCAGGATCTCCTGGATCACCAGGATCTCCTGGATCAGTTTCTAAAAGCACATCTCAGATGGCAGCTATAACTACAAAGGTACTTCTTTTCATTTAATCTGATCACATATTATATGTATATTTATATCAGTATTATGTTTTCCATATTATTCAATCAATCCACACGCTTTATTGGGCAAATAAAATTGTTATTTGTTTGAACAGAGTTTATGTTTCTTTTTCAAGTTTTGTATCTACTTCATAATTATCTGCTTTAAAATAATTATTCTTACTTTGTGTCTGGTTCCCCTTTATTGCTTTTTATTAATCATGTTGGAAATGTAAAAAATAATTCAGGCGTTTCCAATTCCTGGTCCGCGACCCAGTGATGGGCCGCAGCCCATTGAGAACCAGAAGTGGTGGGCAAACACATAAGCGTGAAGCTGTATTTATGAAAGTGGCACGTGTGCATGAAACCTTCCCCTCCCCCCACTCCACTACCACCACGAGTCCATCAAGCCAGAAAGATTGGGGACTGCTGGAATAATTGATAGAAATTAATCTCGTAATGATTAAGAGATAGGGGTCAGGGCTTTCTGAGTTCCTTAATATGACGGGTAAAATGCATACTTTTAGAAAACTTACAGAGGATTCACTATGGAGAATTTCACCTGAGGATGCTAGGTGAAAACTGCCCTCCAATTTACTTTCTCCTCACAGTTCTTCAGTCTCCAAATTATCAAAGATATTGAGACTGTTCTATACTTCTCTTGAGATAAATTGCTTCACCTTTGCTTTGGCCTTCCCATATATCCTAATCTACAATAAAGCACTTAAAGAATGATGAAGTTTTATTGGGGAACACGAAATTGAATTGCAAATCATTACCTTTCCCAAAGCTATTTCCCAATAGCTATTAAACCTTTTCAGGAATGTGAGAGATGCAATGATAAGTTGGCATCTATGGGTGGGCACTCAAATGTGCCTTTCATATAAAATATTTGACAAAACATTTCAGACACTTCATATCAGTAGATAGATCATTAGCTGCTTTCATGGAAAACTGGTTTCCTGACAGTAGTCTTAACCCTTTGGTTGAATCAGTCTTATTTGCAGTTCAACAAGAGCAGTGTATTTTCCTGTTGAAATTATGAAAGTCTTCCATAAAAGTTAGGGCTAATATAATTTTTCCTATTCAATAGATCTAGAGTGACCCCTCCATTCTCTCAAGATAAACTGGCTTGCTTTGTAATTTGAACTGTACGTCTCCATTGGTTTTGGCATTTATTCCTTTGTTCTTGGAGACTAACAGTTTCACTGAAGTGTATCTGCCCATCCAGTCAAATCAGATACGAGTACATATACTCCACATTTCTTCCCTTGAATGTTGCCATCTTGTGAGACTTAGGAATCACACTTTTTCCACAGGTTCCCTATCCTGGGTTCCCTTTCCCTGAGATCCAGCAAGCCTCTTGACCTCTTGAACCTCTAGAAAGTCATAACGAGCTGGTTGTTATTCCAAGTACTAGAAGACAATAAAGTTGGACATGATGTAATATATATATTTGTTTTCTTAAGTTTTAGCGGGTATTTATATGTATGGTATTCAGCTTTGTTTGGGTATTTTCCCACGTCATTATAGTTGTGCTTTTAAAGTTGTAGCAATGTTTCTATTCTAACTCAGCAGTAGGCCAGCACCAAATTTTAAACAGAAATGGCTGTGAAAGCCTGACTCACAGACGAACTCAATACAGAAGCCTGATGATGGCAGATGAGATTCTGCCGAAATGGCGCTACAACTTTAAAAGCACAACTATAATGACATGGGAAAATACCCAAACAAAGCTGAATATCGTGTGTGTGTGTGTGTGTGTGTGTTGTAGCAACGTTTCGGAAGAATCTCATCTGCCATCATCAGGCTTCTGTATTGTGTTCGTCTGTGAGTCAGGCTTTCACAGCTGTTTCAGTTTTAAAACATTTTAAAACGTTTCAATTTTTTTTAAAAAAAAACTGAAATGGCTGTGAAAGTCTGACTCACAGACAAACACAATACAGAAGCCTGATGATGGCAGATGAGATTCTGCCAAAATGTTGCTACAACTTTAAAAGCACAACTATAATGACGTGGGAAAATACCCGAACAAAGCTGAATACCATACATGTAAGTACCCGCGAAAACTTAAGAATGTGTGTGTGTGTGTGTGTGTGTGTGTGTGTGTGTGTGTGTGTCATAGTTTTTAGGACATGTTATGAACAGCATTCATTTAGTAATAAAAGGCAAGACAAAAACCTAAGAAATAAATATTCTGAGTTTGCCTTACATGAATGCTAAAGAGACGTCATTGTATGTTTTAAGATATAAACTCAGATTAGACAGAACATGCAGTAGGGTAACAATTCATAATCTTTAAATTTCAGGCAACTTAATTCTTTACAAATCACCTAAACATTTCTTAGTTGTAATAATAATAAAGCCATTTATAGAGTTCCTGTATTAATAATACTTGGTGGTGATTCAGTATGTTCATAATTTCTCATTTAAATACTGTAAACTTTAAATATAATTTAAACATAAATATTGTAATTAAATATTGTAAATATTGTGTTTTACAAGTTTATCAAAGTACTATAGTTCTACATGAAACAGTTTAATTGGTAAAAATTTATGAATGAAACTCAGTTCCATTTACAAATGTTTTTTCATTTTTTCAGAGAGGACTAGTTGGGCTAGTAGACTATCCTGATGACGATGAGGAAGAGGATGAAGAAACTCTCCCTTTGACACAGAAAACAAAGTTAGAGTCTTCATAATGACAAGTATGAAGACCAGTATGGATTATGATATAAACTATGTTTCCGGGTTTCCAGAGTGGGAAGTCCATATTATAAAAATAATAAACTCGAATGAATTACTGTGTATAACACAGATCAACTTTAAAACAGATTTCTGCTAATCAGTGCCAATTTGGCGGAGCAGAAGAGGAAAGACTATGCTTTATGGAAAAACATGCCTTTGACCTCTCCAGCTTGGACCACACATTTGCCCTTTTCTCAGGGAAGGAAATGGAAAATACAACGCCAACAGGGCAGGAGTTTTGATGGTGGAATTCTGGATTGGCTGTTCAGTTGTTACAATCAGATTATGATTTATTGGACCATGTGCGAGATTTTGAAGAAAAGGCTTTTCTGCCATTCTTCATTAGCTAAGAATGCCAGCAGCTTCTTTATATAAAGAGACCTGCCTTTAAAACCACACATTCTGAACATTTTAGTCAAACTTCAACAGATTTAAAAAAAAAAAAACTTTTTGGGGAGGGTTCAACATGTTTCCTCTTTTTTTTAATCTGTTCCCTTTTGCCCTTTAAACTGCAGATTTTTGTTTGGAGATGAGGGATATATCTGTCCCTTAATTAAAAGATTGAATGGAATTCTAGATGTCACTTTTATGTCATAATTTTATTTTTATTTTGCCCCGAGTGTATGCTTGGTTGTTGAGTATATATTTGGGACCATTAAAATTTTTTGATGTAATATAATCTCACTGTTGTGCTGGTACCTCTTTCATATGTGTAATTCTGTTCTATATCACATTTCCTAATGTGTTTAGAATTTTATGGGAGATGGTATAGTTTTTATTGAAAAAGAGCAAATTAATCTTGCCACTATGTGCATATAAAAGCAATACTATTTTGTGACTAAATATTTTATATTAAACTTTACATCATCAACTGTCTTGAAACAATTCAGGGAAATAGGTTGATTTTTTTTACCAGAAAAATACTTTTTAAGTAATCTATAAATATGAAATTAGTATTCCAAAGAGATTTTTGAAATTTCTTAACTCGGAACATACTGGTATGTTTAAATTCAATTTAAAATGGTTATCGAGTACAGTCATACTAACACATTTGAATTTTGAAAATAAAAAAAAATTAAAATTAAGGACTACAGCATTAGTGGTATTTTTTAAAAATGATTCCCTTTGGAATACCAGTTTTAATGTTGCTCATTATTCTGGGCTTATGACATTTTTATGAGAATTCATTCTTGGTAAGAAAGTAAGTTATTCTAGAGAGGAAATAGTTATCATTGCCTTATTGCATACTAGACTAATATCCCAATTAAAAAACTGTTATACAGATATTATTTGAATGCACTTAGGATCCTAGTCATCAAAATACAACATTTTTTCTGTAAAAGCGCAGGTTTCAAGTATGATTTATATCCAGTTTCCTCATTTCTTCAGTTTAGAAGACTTATTCTTTAGGTTAAAACTTCACATAAAATTCCAATGCCCAAGTATTGTGCTTTAGAAAATTGTCTTGTCTTGTTTTTTAGATGTGTTAGCTGCTCAGTTTATATATATTTGCTGTTTATCCTAATAACACACTTCTCCAACAATCCACCAGGGAATAAGACATGCATGTTGTTCCTTCCAGTGATTTACTATCCATACCATGGATAGTTGTGAGCAATGATTGATGGCAAGCACAGGACTGTGTTATTGCTAAATTGATTTCTTCCTAATTTTATCTACTCAGTGATAATCATCTTCTTGTCCTCATGAGATAACTTACATATAGGTAAGGAAGCTATGGTATCGTCAAAACATGAAAACTGAAAGACTGGTTCCAGATTGCCAGAAGAGCATGACAAGGCTGTGTACTTTCCCCTTATTTATTCAACTTACATGCTGACGCTGGATTGGAAGATGAACACTGCATGCAATTTGCATGGGCACAAAATAGACTAGTGATGCCTATGTTCCTTCATAGTTGATGCTACCCCTTATCTCAAGCCTAGCCCAACATTTAGGTTCAAATCTTCACATTCCAGAAAGTAAGAGCTTCCTGCTTCATATATCACAAAGCAAGGAATATTAACTATTTATTTACATCTCCCTCCAAGGAGACCACAGCAGCTTTGAAAATCATTGAGAGATTCCTAAAATATGCTTTTATTTTAGGACAGAATACAAATAATCCTCGCTTACCAAACACATTTGGGATTGGCAGTTCCATTGCTGAGTTGCCAAGCCCCCCCCCAAAATCATCACATTTGTACCCTGGGGTTGTAGGTTTTGGCACGTGTTTGTTCTCAGAGTTTATTGTTTACCTACTGGATGTTTTGTTATGAAACTAGATAACATCTTCAGCAGGATTTCTGGATGAAATGTCTTGTTCATTTATATAGGTCCTTGGTGGTCACTTGGTCTTGTCACAAGGCCGATCTACTTCACCCCAAAATCCCACTGAAGATGTTACCTAGTCTGGTAACAAAACATCCCAAGAGCTAAATAGCAAGCTCAGAGAACAGATCCCTGCCAAAATCTTCTCAGGTATATTGCGTGAAAGAAACCCAGACCCCTATGGCTGAGCAAGGACTTGAACTTAGATCTCTCATCAAAATTGAACACTTTTAAGTGGCCTGCTGTCTCTCTTAGTTGATTTTAGTTAATTTTAATTGACTCCATTCTTTTAAAATGCTGCCTTGCATTTGAGGAGAGAGTTCCTCTGTATGAAACTGTTAATTTTTTTTTAATGAAAGCATAAGTAGAGAGATTTTGACTTCATTTTCCATTCCAAAACAAATATATTTTGTTTTGATATTCGGAAGATGGAGAATAAAATGGTTATCTTAGTTATCTTTCAATTTAGTTTATTACTTCTTGAATATATAGTGTACAAATTTACAGTAAACTCCCATTTTCTGAAAACAAATATAAGATCATGTGGCATCAGGATCTTCTGTATTTTTTAACAAGGGTTACATTATTTCAGGAACTCTGTACTTGTTTATATCACTGAGGTCAAATTTATTTTAAGAACTTCTCCTTTTTTTGGTTTCCCCCAAATTCCTGCTTCTAATCTAAATCAACAAAACAGTAAAAAGGTTGAAACCAGTTGCAAATAGTGCTTGCCCACTGATTACTTGGGTATATGTATAAATGACAAAATATATCAACTACAAATAAACCAGCTTTATTTTTATAAATAGCAATCAGTTCATAATCTGGCCTATATTTCCAGCAATATAGGTTTTTTGCAGATTTAAATATATTTACTTTTAAAAAGTAATAGCTACAATTTTGTCATGCTTGTTAATCATCAAGAAACATTTTATGTGATTTCTTTTTAAATTCTGAAATGGCATGGCTTGCCATCCCTTTAGTTTTGTCCAGCCATGTTCTGAAACCAAAATACTTTTACCTTCCCCCTAGTAAATACTTCTAGAAACGTATGAGCAAGGAAGCTTTTGTTGACGCTTGGAATGGTTGCTGGGAAACAGTCAAAGGCAGGCAATTACTGTGTTGACAATTGGCACATAGTTTATTTCCAATGTTTTCACACAGGAAATTCCTCTCAACTCCAAAACTGTTTGAATATGCCTAGGGAAACAGCAATATCAAAACATCCACATCTAGAGTTAACAAATCTTCAGTGAAAAAACGTTACCACTCAATGGCAGGAAAGCAATTCAGAAAACAATTTGCTTTTTATCTAGTGACTAACTGGATTTTTTCAGCCCAATCTTGTTGTCTTATCCAGTTTTCAGACTTTTTGATTTGGAACAGCACTGAAGCTTGAAGGAAATTTTCATTAAAAAAGGAACAATTGGTTTTAAAAAATGGTGGACACCACTTGTGTTGTATATATGTACCTTTCTTCAAATCAAAAAAATCTATTTAATTCTATACATGTCTACAAGTAAGGTGCATGGTGTATACTAGAAATTATTTCAAGATAACTGCTGATTTGAGGGGTCCTTAGTTTCTCTGAACTTATCTTTTGATTTAATTTATTACTTCTTGAATATATAGTGTACAAATTTACAGTAAACTCCCATTTACTGAAAACATATAGGATCATGTGGCATCAGGATCTTCTGTATTTTTAAACAAGGGCTTAGTTATTTTCTTGCACACATTTTGTTACCTAAACTAAGTAATAGCATCAGTGCTAGCATTTCATTACCTAGTTTGGATAATGAAACATCTGCAAGAAAACAACCAAGCTCAGAGAACACCAAAGACCTCTAATTTCAGTCCTGAAATACTCTCCTTTATACAAATACTCTCCTTTGTGGTGTGTTGATTTTTCTTAAATAAAGGTTTTTATTAAACCTTTCTTAAGGTTTGATAAAATATGCCTGCTAGTGTTTGTAGATGCTTGATCCCCTAGTCTGTTGAACTAGTGTTAAGAGTTTACTTGAATTCCTTTTATATGTACAGTTATGTTCTCTGTTGGTCCTGATACACACACACACAAAATGATGTTCAAGGGGGCTAATAACATAGCATGACAAATAACAAAAACACAAGCCACTAAAGGTAGTGATGAAAGTGCAACAGTTAAAAGTGTTAAAAGCAAACATTTAACATAACAAAGCAACCATTCAGAACAGAATAAGCAAATACTTACTGAAATGGTTTATCCAGCTGAAAGCTATGTTTATTTTCAATCTGGGAGGGGGGGTTGCATCACTTTTGTATTATATGTGTTTTGTTTGAAATTCTCCATTTGCTATGGTCACTAGGATATATTTTTTTCTGACATAACCACTAGATGGTGCAAATATACTACTGCAAAGTGTTTGTTACTTAAAGCGCACCATATTTTACCTTTTGTAAACTAAATCACCATGTTTAAAGCTTCAGTTTCATGATGTATCAGTTTTAAAAACATCAGAATTATATTTATATCAAAGTTGGTAGATCCTATGTATGCAATTGAACCACTTGGTATATCACTACAAAGCCCAAATATTTATGTCGTATAGTTTTTCACTCTTCTTCAGATTTCCAGTAGCTTCTCTCCTGATGTTCATTCTACTAGGAACACAAAGACTGAATGAAATTCGTAGAGACTATTATTAATTTGTGGTGGGAATCTGAAAATTATCCACATTTTTATTTAACAACTTTTTTCCAGACAGACAGTTGTCAAATAATCTCATCAAAGAAACAGCATCAGGAAAAGAGAAATGTAAGAAAAATAATAATAACAGTATGGCTGAGGGTTTCCTATCTACAATGAAACCGAATAAGAGTGCCTGCCAAACTTGTCATTCCTGCCTTATTTATGCATCTCACAATGCTAAACAGTAATGTGGTCAAAGCAACAGACCCCTTTTCTGCTATCCCCTGCTCTAAAATGATGTCAAATTCACGTCATGGCAGTGTCATGTGATATATCAGGATTTCCCCCCTCCCTTCATTAAACCAGTCGTGGGTATGGCCACATGATACATTTGGCCCGTGAGTTTGATAGCCCTGCTCTAAAACAATTTATAAAACTATGCCTTGGAGGAAGTTCCTTTTTAAAAAAATGTCGGTTCCACCAATCAAAACAAATCATAACCTTGAAAATAAGACAGACAATTAGCTGATAATATCTCATCACGATGCAACATAAATGCATTTCCTGATTGTCAATTAGACTACAATTTCCAAAGCAGCAACTATTTCCTGATATGCATACATAATAGTGCCTCTGAAATGTTAGAAGTCTGGCCATCTGGTTGTACTTAGTAGCAATAGAAAAAAATGCAGATTCAAATTTTCAATATTACTGATTTAGCAAAATCTGTTCTGGACTATATACAGTAAGCAGGAAGTGATTTCCTATTTGATTAACATGTATTTATTAAGACAAGACACTATCCTCAGCCTCCAATAACAAATTACCACCTGTTCTATCACTCCTATATAAGATAGGTAGTAGGTAATAATAGTACATTCTATATTAATAAGAAGAAAGCAAGTTATGAAGGCACTTTTGTATACTCTATTATTAAAAACTATTTCTGAAGATAACTACTAGGAAAGAGCTGTGTTACAGACAGTGAAAGCCAAGACAAACGTTCCCACCATTAAGAGCTGCAGTTTCAGCAACAGTTGTAATCTGCATTCTCCATCACCCTCCCTAAATTTATTCCTAGGACTGTGGAGTTTAACTCCTCTATCTAATTCCAATTCACTTGTCCACTGTAGAGTTGTAATTGCAGGAATGTTCTTATCTTGGATGGCAAACCCCAGATAAGGAATGTTTACAAGCAATTACAACTCAGGCAAACCAAGTCACTAATGTAAAGGAGGATTAGAGAGAGGAAGTAAACATGTTCGACTTTAACTAGAGATAATTAATTGTATTAATTACTATGCTAAACAGTAACGAAAGTTAAGCAGAAACCAAAGTTAACCAATGTTAGAGGATTACTAAAAATGTGTATAAATGCAAGACTAGACTCCAATTAAGTTCATCATGATTCATTTGATCATGATCAAACACCTCGACTGCCTCGTCATTACAACAGTCCACTTTTTACCCTCTTGCGCTTTGGGCGTTTTTGGCATCAGTTCATGTTTAAACTTTAAGCTCAATAGGGAAGCCTAAAAAGCTACAGCGCCGTCGGCAAAGGCCGTTAGTTAGCACGGAAGCAAAACATCCTGGAGCGCCGAAGGACGACACGGGCGGGAGGGTGAGGTCTTCGTCTGCCATGGTAGCTTTTGTGCTGAAAACGAGCCTGGGCGACCCCTCCAGCTGCTGCCAAGAATCGTTCTCTTTTCCCCTGGCCTTTCTCTGGTCGCCCGGGGTCACCGGCTGCGCAACGGGGCTCGTCCCTTTCCTCTCCGGACAGAGCGGACTCTTCCTCGGCTTCCCTCAGCGAGGCCAGCCAATTCAGAGGTGCCAGCCACGGACGCCGCGCTCCCCGCCACACAATCTCCGTGGCACCCCACGCTCTTTTCTGCTCCTGATGCCAAAAAAACTGGGTTTCTTTGCTCGAAAATGGCTGGTTCTGCCCCGACTTGCCATAACTTCGCAAGGGCTACCAGGTATCGCGTCACAGGCGAAGAAGAGTACAGAGTCTTCTCGATGCGGGACCCTCATTTCCTGTACACACTTTTGTTTCCACCCCACCCCACCATCCCCGCCTCCAAGGGCTTCACTAAAGCTGAACAGCGAACACCTTTCCAGCCCAATTCGATTGCCAGCCACTTCTATTGGTCACTTCAAACCTTTTCCCCAGATTGTCATTTGCAACCCGTAACGTCGATCAAAATGTCTTTTTTCTTACTCCCCCCATCGTCCTCCCTCCGACTCCTCCCGCTTGCTCTCTCTCTCTCTCTCTCTCTCTCCCCCACCCGCCCACACTCCTCTCCGTTTCCAACCTAAGAGAAAAGCGCGCGTCCTTCCTACAGGTAGTAAGCTCCAGCGCTCGGCACGTCCCGTCGTCCTGTTACAAGATTGGAAGGCTCGAGCGCGCGAACGCGAGCCGTGGCGCGCCTTCGCTTCTTGCTTTTCGACCTTCGGAGAGAAACAAAAACAACACTTGCCAAAGCTGCCGGTTTAAGAACTCGCTTTTACACGCTTCCCAACGAAATAGAAACTCTTGGGTGGCGGCGGCAAAGAGCAGCCGCCACCGGGGAAAAAAAGGAAAAAAAATACTCGCGACGATCAGAAGCCACAAAAGCCACTGTTGCAAAGCAGTTCCGTCCCGCTGCTACTATCGGCTGGCTGACTACTCGGCCGTCCCGGCAGGTTGTGAACGGACGGCGGCGTGTTTTTTTTGTTTGTTTTCCCCAGAGAAACTGGGGAAGGAAGGAAGGGAGGGAGCTGATCGCGCGTTCCTCCCCTCTCTCGCCCAGGGGGAGGGGAAAGGAGATGAACCTCGCATTGTTCCCCTAAGCGGGCGACTCCTTCTGGGCCATGGGCTCCGCGCCTTTGTTCCCAGGCTGAGCCCTTTTCCCAGCCGCCTCTCCTGCTTTCGGATCCAAAGCAAACGCGGGGCTTTTCCTCTGAGGCAAGATGGATGTGACCGTTTCCGAGCTCCTGGAACTCTTCCTGCAGAGCCCTTTGGTGACCTGGGTGAGTTTGCAAAGCGGCCTGGCTTTGGCAGAACCGTTTTCTGGGCAGCGAAGGGCGCTCCGAGCGCTGGTCCGGGCTGGCGGGGCGGCGGGGAGAAATGGGGGAGAGAGAGAGAGTTTGGGATGGGACGAAAGCGCTTCCCTCGTGGCGCACCGGGCCGGCCACCTGGGAAAGCGCGCTGTCTGGCCAACGAGAGGGGCAGTGAATTGGGTGCACCGAGCGTCAAAATTCAGGCTGTGCCTTGGTCGGGTGAGACTTTTCTCTGACCTTCTGAGGGGGAGCAAGTTAGTTGGACGTGCTGGGGAAACGGTTATTTCAGCGGAAATCAATGAGAAAGGTTGGTTTCTCCGGTCCCGTAAGTTAATGCCAATGCAATAACTTATTGGCAATGTTGGACTACCCTACCCGGATCAAAAGCCAGGCGGAGGGCAGAGAGCAAAAAGCTCTGGTATTGTTGGAAGTGCCGCTTTTTGGTCCTGAAAGAAAGTCGTTTCTGTTTTCCTGTCGATATGGCAGCAAGGTGTCAGGCACGGGATTGAAAGGGGGAGCTCCCCCCCCTCCGTTTTTTTTAACTAGATAGGCTTCTGCGTTGGAAATACATGACTATATCAAACCTTGTAAGGAAAAATATTTTCATAAATAGAGAAATCTTGTGTAAATCATTAACGACTTTGGATTAGTCATTATGTGCATTGCATTTGAACACTTTTGTAAGACTGTATTTGATTGTAACTTCCTTTATACTGCCTCCTGTATTGTAGACTCTCTCTTACATTAGAACCATGGGTGTGCATGCATGCTTCATTGTTGTACATATGACTTTTATGTGGGGTGTGCTAGCCACTTTGCAAAAGTTTTACTTGTACAAGTATATTGCTGCATTGCATATAGACATATATCCCAATTTGTTTTCTGGTCCAGGGATAGAATTTTACTTGATTAATCAGTTTCCTTTATGTTAGAAGGAAGTGGGCCCACTTAAGAGAAAATGTTTCTAAGGTTGGTGTTAGGACCCAACACATTTTAAGGACACCATAGATTTTATAAAATATTGAAATCATTGGAGCAGATGGAAGAATGATGATTTGTAGATAGGCATTTAATTTTCAGGTGTTTATACAAAACTTGCTCATTTGCAAGGGAGCATAAAACCAATAGCATATGCTACCTCTGATGCCAGGCTTATTCATGTATTATCTCTTCATTTGATTTCAGCAAAACCAGAAAGTCCCTGTACCAAACCAGCATGGTCATACTTTGGGAAGAAAGGAAAAACAAATCAAACTGATACGACCAAATATTTTTGCTCTGCTTTTTGTAGCCAAGCATTCTATATTATAGATTAAACCTGATTTTATTACATGGTGGAAAAATAATGATAACAGATTAGTGAAATTCCCTTAAATAGTCCTCATAAAAATATACACAATACTGAATGAAATAGTTTATGCATTTCTCCTGGTTGTAGTTCTTGTTTGCAGGAAATTCTTATTCCAAAATTCAGTAACTTACCTGCAGTCTGACTTCTTGTTCCATGTTGTGACATGTATAGATCAGGCTTCTATAGAATCTGATATGGAAGCTCTTAACTTAACAGGAGCAAGATAAGTGTGCTGTGTTATAAGGTTACATTGGAAGAAACCAAACATCTTTATATTTTAGCAGAATTGTTCTGCTTATAAGCGGCTAACAAAAAATTTACGATAAACAGATTCTTTTTAAGGAGTAGTCGGTTGTCTTGGTCTCTGTGAAGAATTTAAATGAATTTAAATGAGCAAAGATCTTGGAAGAAAACTAGATCTGGCTCAGATGAATTTTGAATGGATTTATAGTAGAGATAGAGAGCCAGTTTTGGTATAGTGGTTAAGGCATCGGGCTACAAATTGGGAGTCTGTGAATTATAGTTCCACTTTGGCCATGAAGCCACCTAAGTGACCTTAGAGCAGTCACTTTCTCTCAGCCCTAGGAATGGCAAACCATTTCTGAAAAACCTTACCAAGAAAACTGTAGGGTTATGTCCAAACAAGCTCTGAGAATCAAACATAATTGAACTGGGGGGGACGACAGCGGAGATAATCATGGACATTTCTTTTTCTGTAAAAGAAAAACGTTTTGTGTACCTTCACCTTATCACTACTAGTACGGCTGCAGATATCATGGGTAAAATAACAAGGAGAGTGCACATATCTGAATAAATGGGATTCCTGTTCTAATATAGGAGAGATGTGGATTCTTCAGATCAGAGGTCTCCAATCTTGGCAACTTTAAGCCTGGCGGACTTCAACTCCCAGAATTCCCCAGCCAGTAAAGTCCTCCAGGCTTAAAGTTGCCATTGCTGGAGATCCCTGCTTCAGATCACTCTTAATAGCTGGAGAATGAAGCTGGAGAACAGAACCAAGCTTTTTTGTTTTTGCCACCAGAAGGAATATGATAACCATTTTCACGATTAGTTTATAACCTTCGAATTATAATTCAAATGAATATAAACACGCAACTTCCACAACAAAATTAGTAAGTATGTTTCATCTTTTGAAAGCATTTTCTAAAATGTTTTATTTTATGTTTTCTGGCAGGTAAAAACATTTGGACTACTAGGGAGTGATAACGAAGACAAACTCACAGTGTATATGAATCTAGCAGATGGAGTCTTCCTGAATAAAATAATGTTGCAAGTGTAAGTTACCCCAGAAGAGCAAATGGCTTTTAAATTTTATAAAATATATCTGCATTGGAAATCACCGAGACTAAACAAATAACCTGTTTCTAGATAGGTAGTGTAGTGTTTTTTCCTCTTTGGAAAATTTGATGAAGAATCACTCCTAGCTTATGTTTGGTTTTGGAACGCTTTTTGTTTTATGTTATATATTTAGCAAATTTAAAGAAGAACAGCATATAAAAGATAATCTGTTCTATTGTGCCAGTTATTAAGCAAAAGGGAGCTCTTGTTCCATAACATTAGAGCACATCCTGACATACACATGGTCTCTTATGAAAATCTTGATACCTCTAGTTAAAGATTTATAAAAAATGGGAGGAGAAAAGTTTCCAACTGAGAGCTTGGAGAACACTTGATGCTTAACCTAGAACAGTTTTATTCCAAACCACCCGCCAGAAACTTTGAACCAGCTGCTCCCATTGTTCCTGATTTGTTAATTGGGCTTATAGAAAATAGAAACTGAAACTTTTGGAAGTATCCAGTTGTGAGAAAAACTGGTGTGGGTAATAGTGTGCTTGATGATCATAAAACTAAGCTATAATTTAGAAGTTGGGAGTGGAGTCATATGGCTTTTGAAAATAATTTTTTAATTTTTAGATGGAAGATCCCAGTGACATTTATTTCCCCCAACCCATGCATATTAGAAATCGAGTACATAAAGGGGATTAGGACTCCTGTCCGTCCCCAGGATGACTCTGAAAATTGAGCAGAGAGGGATAAAATTTGGAGGAGAAGAGAAAACAGCAAAATAAAGATCAAGGTCAAAATTGGGCTGGATCCAGCTGGGAGCTGCAGCGCATCATTAACTGTTGAGGCGCCTGAGTGCTTGCTGAGAATAGTCTCTCTGCTTCCTCCTTCCTGGTCACATGACCTAGACGGGGGCTGACCTTAAGGAATCATAAAGATTTTCATATGCTAAGCCCGCTTCCCTTATTATTTTTGTCAAGTATATTTCATATACTAGTGTCTTGTATATGTAAGAAGTGTCGTGAACATGTCCATTTTTTTTTAAAAAAAAGATTTTATTGAATTTACAATTTAAAAACACATCGACAATACATTTACAAAATAGAAAGAGAACGGCTAGGGGGAAAGAAGGAAAACACCCGGCCTAACACACCGGATAAAGGCCGGTTGGGGGGAAGAGAAAAGATATAGAGGGAGAGAGGGGAAGGGAAGGGGAGGGAGAATAGGGTAGAAAATACATTTTAAGAGTTACATTATTTATCAAGCATAGAAGTTTCACAAATTAGAAATTAACCTAAAATGGTAACGGATAAGAGACTAATTTTCCCAGGGGAAATTTTAATTTGTGCATAAGTCATTTTTTTTTACCTCCGTTAAGCCTGCCTTTGACCACATCTCTTCCTGTTGCAGAGTTTATGGCAGGATGAAAAAAATATCTTCCATTTCAGTTTCATGCTTGAGTTGAAACAGGCATTTTTAAAAGAGTCTTGAGTAATATAGTTTTCTCAAGCCTGGAGTTTTCTTTAAAGATGTCCTGATTCTGTTCTTATTGCCCGACATGCCCACCCATCTGAAAAGTTCATTGATTTCCAGAAATGAACATTTTACACAGATGTGACATGTGTTTAAAACAGGGACTGTTGGAGCAGCTCAACAAAGCTGGTTTTCTTCTTCCGTTACAGAAGGGATTTTTTTAAAAAAACAAAACAAAACCAGTGTTGGCAGAATGCCCGGTTGTGCCTCAAGATCAATGAAACTAAAACCTTTATCCAGTAGGGTTGGGTCTGTTTAGCACAAAACCAGAATGGCAGCATTTGTGTACAGTCCAATCTAGCTTCCCTGTAAGGGGATCATGGTGATGGTGTGTGACCTTTCTGGCTAGCTGTTCAGGCTTTTCAAAGTACTTATTTCTCCACTGTGAAGCACAGGTTTTTCTTCCTCTTCCTCGTTTCTTTTCTGTGTCTGACCTTTTAAAATAAGAATAAACCTCCACCCACCCACCCCGGCAAGTCTGTTATTAAGGTCTGTGATTAAAAAAAATCAATACATTGTTGCATGGTCTTTTGCAAAATTTGACAGCACGTTTTGCAAGATTGTGGGGTTATTTTTTAGAAAACAGGTATATTCTTTTGGCATGTAGCTACACCTTGTGGTTTTTCCCTTGAGTCTCAAAAATTATTCTGATAATTATCTGAATGTGAGTTTTTTGCTGTTAGCATAGTAAAAATGGCAGAGTACACATTACTTTGCTTCTTTGAATAGAATATAGTTATTCAAGCTGTGTTTGAATAGCATATACTGTTGTAATGCAGATTATTCATCCATGCTATAAGTAGAAAGCTGTAAAAAAAATTATCCCTCATCTAAGATGTTCTATAGCAGAGGTGTCAAACTCGCCTTGTCACGGCAGCATCACATGACGTATTGGGACTTTTTTCCGCTTTGCTAAACCAGGTGGGGCCAGCATGTGACGCATCCGGCCCATGGGCCGCGAATTTGACACCCCTGTTTTACAGCTTGAGGGAGACCTTTAATGTACGTTTCTGGCACTTTTTTTTTCTGCCTTCCATATGAGTGTTTTCCAGCAGGTTGTTTCCCAAAAGGAACTGCTTGAGTATCTCTCATCCAGTATTGAGATGGCATGATCTGTCCATTGGTTCTGTGTTCCCATCAGCAGTGTGTGAACTGATGGTAGACATTATTTAGACAATATCAGTGCCTAGTACTTTATCTGACCATCCAATGCCTAATATTCTACAAAGATAAGTCTCATCGAAATGGGTGAACTGTTTTGCAGGAATGAGTCCTTGCTTCCAGAAATACTGGAATAACTTATTGAGCTTCTCTATAAATACAGGACCACAACTTTGTGTATCTCTACAAGTATGGTATCTACCCCCAGAGCTTTGTCAAAAGAAAGCTGGCTGACAGATACTCTCCATGTCAACTTGGGGAATCCTTCCTATTGCCTCATCATTCATAAATGACAGTCAGTGCCTACCAACCATATTCCTTAGTGGCAGAAATTTTGGTCCCATTTAGGGTCACTGAGCAAGGACTGGCTGTGGTATAATCTAGCAGCATACTTTCAAGAAGACTTCCGTAGGTTGTGATGACTTTAGATCTCTTAAGGAGACTCATTTTTTCAAATACAGTAACAAATTTAAATATATATGATAGAAAATTTGAAACAATAATTGATACTGGCAGTCTCCCCACATACACACACACTGAATATGTTTTTCTGTTGCAGTTAATCAAGGAAACTATTTTCAAGAAGCTGATCTAACCTGCAAAAATTGCACTTCCTGTTGAACTTAAACCACTTTCAAGTCCTTTTACCTATTTGTTGACTGGCTACATACAGGAGCAAATTGTGCATGATCATTAATTGTAGAAATAGAGTAAGCTCTAGGTTCAATAGTCCTCTGTTTAGCAAGTGTCAGGTACAGTGAAGATATTTTCCTTCCAGAGTCTCGCTTCCATTTAACAGACTGGGAACCTATTAAATTTGAGGAGGGGGTGTCTATTAATTATAGGGTTTATTCCATAAATGGTTTTGTTGCAAATGATGTACTTATGACTATGACATAATTACACAAAGACATAACTTGAGGCAAAAATATGTAAATTTGGATTTAATGGACATTACCGCCTTTTGAATGATCTGTTAAACACTGTAAAGATTTTGCTATAACAACACCAGCTGTGAATTAGACCTTTCATGCTTATTCCACTCCTGACAACTTTTCTGAGTTTATTTATAGCCATACTTTAACTTTCAGTAAATTAATGTCCAATCTATACCACATTTTTAGTTTATTACAAAGAATTGTGTTGATTTTGAGTACTTAGGATACTATAATTATTAACTATTTAAAACGTAATAAATAAATGGTATAAATAAACCAACCTGCCCAGAGTTGGTTGAAAGCTCGGTGGCTACAAAAATGTTTTAAATACATACATACATACATACATACATACATACATACCATACATGCATACATGACTATAGTAAATTGAGTTCTAGGGCAACTATAGATTAGCAGTCCTAAATTAACAGCCACATTAATTTACCAAATGATTTCCTAATCTCAGTACAAATTAAATTATATTACCTTTCAAAGGAATATCATGTGTTGTATTAAATGTGTTTCAGCCAGTAAGATGCTGTTGGGCTCAAAATCCCAGCAGCCCCAGCCTGGAGCTCATAGAAATCTCCCCAAGGTCTAAAGAACATTAAGCAATAAATCAAGAAGCACAAACCAGTAACTTGAAATCTTTTTTATTGGATTATTGGATTATTAAATTTGTTATAAATTGATAAAATAAATTTGTTTATTTTATAGCCGGTATCCTTAAGTCTGATTCAATTTGACCTGATAGTGTGAATTTCAATAATAACACTTTGAAACCCATGTGAACCTGTATTAGGAATGCAGTAATAGCATCTTGTTAACGGCCCAATCCTGTTCCTTGTTTTTGTGCAATGATGTGTCTTCAGGAGGTATGCATTACTTTACCAAAACGGCATTGTTCTACCTCTTGAGGTTTGTAATGGCATGAACTAACCTTCCTTTTCTGATTGCTGGAGATTGATTCTTGTTTACGCTCTTCATTTAAGGTAGTATTTTCTGCCCTATCTGTGTTTTCTTTGATCTTGGTTGAAAATTTATACCCAGATTGTTACACCCCACCCCACCCCCCAAAAACCCCTCTTTCTTTGTTTACTTCTGACCAATATTCATGGCATAGGGCCTGTTATCTGGAGGAATACACATCTCTGTACATCCACATAGACATGTCAAGTCCCCTCAATGGCTGCTATGTTGTAGGACTAAGGGAGTACAGCTTCTGTGTTGCTATTTCCACCTTTTGGAACAGCCCCCTCTATTGTCTTAGTTCCAGATGGCCCTTAAGACCTGGTTCCAAGTCTGGTATAAGTGTTCTTGTGGAATTGCATAGTTTGATATGAGCTATATGGTGGCCTAATGTGAAGAAGCTCGCCTCCCACTCAGAAGGTTGAGGGTTCAATCCTAGGTAATGGCAGATCTTTATCTCCTGGGGTGCAAAGAAAAAAAATCTGTGAACCTTGCATGGTGTCAGGAAGGGCATCCAGCCAGTAAATGCTTAACTCAATTTAGTCACCCCCACTCTACCCTGAATAAAGGGATTACAGGGTTGTAAAATGGAGAGTGTTTTTAATTGTATAATCTGATGTAAAGCGGTCCAGAATGGCTGGCCATAACAAATTTAATAATCATATAATCCATAAAAAAAGATTTCAAGTTACTGGTGATAGATTTGTACTTCTTGATTTATTGCTTAATGTTCTTTAGACCTTGCGGAGATTCCTATGAGCTCCAGGCTGAGGCTGCTGAGATTTTGAGCCCAACAGCATCTTACTTTCTAGTCAAGTATATCGATTGGTACTTAGTATATGGAGCCCACCTATAGTGTTATAACTGTGGTTGTCAAATGGATTTTTTTTTTAACCTATGCCCAGCAACAGATATGATATAAAATGACAGGAAGTATATTTATTTTTGCAGAAGGTTCAAAGTTTACATAGAGGTTTCTCCTAATTACCCTTAATTACCTTAGGTGGATCTGGCTGAATGTTACTAGTCAAAGATCATAAAGTGATCACCATAGTAAAATGGGGAAATTTGAATTTGAGTTTCCTCAATCTAAGTCAGCACCTGAGCCACTGCAGTACTCTAGTGTACTATTATACAGTACAGCAGTATTCTGGTATATTAATGTACATACCACATTCGGATCTGGATTATTAGAAGAGTTGGTCTTTTTTTAAATCTTCCACTTTCAAAATAATCTGTATAGAATACCTTTGGGAGCCCGTAAAGTATGGTTGCCTTTCTACGATATCTTTGTGTTAACTACAAGAATGGGTTGGGAAAAATCTTGTTAGATCTTTAAACTGAGAAAGCAATTCTTACTGTCTCATAGAAAAGGTTCTATGGTGGTACAAAATTGCTCAACACAGAATAAAAAGCAGTAAGTAAATTGATACCTGTAAGACAATCTTCTAGCCCTCCAGTGTTTCATAGTCACTTGTATTGTGATAGTATCAGTCCTTAATCTTTTATAAATAGTTCCCAGGTGGTAAGCTGAAAAACCTAAAACTCCTTTATTGTTTCAGAAGAAGAGGGTTGTTAAACTATTTGAATAATGATTTATTTTGTTTATCATTAGGAATTCCAACTTTTCGGAATTTTTTTTTTAAAGAGTCTTTGACTTACTGGAAAATATCCATGAATTTACGCTACATGGAAGATGATTAGTTCTCAGTGTGTACTATAAAGTAGTTGAGACAGGATCATAGGTTCTTGGATTCCATTCAAAGGTTACTCATCGAACAACATGGCCATCATTTTTTTCAAGGTTTAACATAAGATTAATTGTGTACTATGAACAAATGTGCTGCTATACATAGTTGTGTGGGTTCCATAAAACAGTGCCAACTGGAACCAAATGACTAAGATGTGCTAAATAATGCTGGATCCAAAATGTTCTGAGGTTACCAGTTGTCTTAACATTAGATAGCAATAGCACTAATACTTATATGGCACTTCACAGTGCTTTACAGTCCTCTCTAAGCGGTTTACAGAGTCAGCATATTGCCCCCAACAAGCGGGGTCCTCATTTTACCCACCTCAGAAGAATGGAAGGCTGAGTCTGTCTTGAGCCTGGTGGGATTTGAACTGCCAAAATGCAGGCAGATAAAAGATAGATGCTTTGAACTTCTCAAAGCCCCACTGTTGTCAGTATAGTACTCAGAGTAATTAATGTTGTGAGTGATACAGTATGATTTAGCTATTGCCTAGTAGTATCCATGGAATGAATGAATAAATGAATGAATATAGATTTAGTTAGTTAGTTAGTTAGTTAGCTAGCTAGCTAGCTAGTTAGTTAATTCACATGGGACTTCACATGGGACTTTAATGGAACCTAGTAGACCCTGCATGGGCCTGTTTGAAATAAAGGCTGGCTTTCTATTCTTATCATCTTGATTTGAGCAGAAAGGCTTGATGTAAATATAATAGTAAATTTTATTTGCAGAAAAGTTTACTTTCTCCTTTTCAGGCATAGCTGGAACAAGGGTACTAGAATATATTTGCAAATGATTCGCCATACAAAGAATTCCTTGAAATATATATGCACTTGGTTATAAGATTATCTAATTATGCATTAAGTTCTTAGAAATGCATATTGCAAATTGAAGTTTGTAACTTCTCTCTGCCAGTGTTATTGTGAGTGCTTGTATAACAGCTGCCCCTTCCTAAAATTGCCAACACATTTGGAGATCTTGATAATATAAAAAAGCTTTTTATGCCATTTTATATTAGATAGATGGGGGATTCTGGAAGTTGAAGTCTACCCACCTTCAAGTTGCCATGGCTGAGAAACACAGAGATATCTTATTAACTTATGTATTGAAATGTCAGTTAGTATTGATGTTTAATACAAATATTAGACGTATTTGCTTTTTAGAATATTTTCCACTATGACATGATATTATTTGAAGCAATCAAAATTGGCTATCGGAAATAATTTATTATGATAGGATTATATCAGCAGAAGCTGAATTGTTTATATTGGCTCCTCATTCGGTCCTGTGTTGTGCTATTGTGTTGCATTCTTGTTTTCCCATCTCAGTACTGTCAGCCATCTGAGTCTGTTGAAAAGCCAGCAGATCCCACAAATGCACACATTGGAAAATATGGGTGATCCTTTGAAGCATGCTCTCTGCTTGTTAATTTTTTTAAATTCTTTTTATTCATATTCTTCAGATAGCTTTTCCTGATGTGATGAAAAAGACATATTCCTAATCCTGAAGGTTTAGATTGAGTTGAATTTATTTACTGAGAGTTTAACAGCTTGAATTAAGGTTGTACATATTTTGAAAATGATTTGGAAGAAATACTTCTGAATCTGTAGGTGTGCTATATTAGCAAGCACTTTTTTCCCTGCCTTCAACAGGATCCTGGAAATGAGCTAGTTTTAAAAAGTTGACTCCATAATGTACTTGCATCTTTAACGTAGCTCTTTGAAACTGATTTGAATGTTTTAGATTGCACAAAATCCTGAAATAAACTTTAGCTGTTTTAATAGTTGCAGTGATGTGCCACACTTGTGCTTTCAAGTTTCAGACCACTGCTTCTAAGTCATGTTAGAAGTATTCATACTCTCAGCCAAAATGTTGGAAGCTCCTATTCCAATTAGGAAAAAAATCTATAGGGTAAAATTATAATTGTGGTCTTGTTAACATGAAAAGCCTGGAAGCAGAATATTCACTTGAACCTCACTCCATATATATATAACTTTTTATGTCATCCTTTGTTAATGATAGTCTGTCTTAATATGAAAAAAATGCCAAACAGACAAATTTCGTAGATATAATTTATATTGATAATAGAATTAATATAAGAATAGATTAAACTTGTATATCTTAAAACAGTATTGTTGGTGAACTTTTTAATGGCTCATCAAGTAATATAAACAAAAATTAATCATAATGATAGTGTGTTCTTGCTTGTTACCATCATTCCACATCAAGAGAAATCTGACTTGGTAATTGCTTAGAGTCAGTTTAATTGCAGTGGAATAGACGTTATAATTAGTCATTTGAAAACCGTGAGATTCAGTACGGATATTATTTGCCATCCCTTCCTTCCCAGGGTTCTCTGCCTGTTCTTTTCTTGCAAAGTTCAGCACAGACAGAAGTTGTTTTAGAAGCTAGAGCTGTGCAGAGACTTGGGAGAAGATGCTTCAGAGTTTGCAAAAATGCAACTGTGACACATTTCTGTATCTTATAAAACATCTTCTGTCCTGTGAATTATTTCCAAAGTGCTATACATCCCATTAGATGTCGTATATTCTAGAAATGTAAACCTTTGGCAGCACATAAAATAAGTAACTTGGAATACTTTAAGGACAAATAAGTTTTATGCAGCAGGAGCTGAAATAAAAATCAAACTGATTTTTAGTTAGAATGGCGTGCAGCAAAATTGCAATAAAGCAGAATGTTAAATATTGCCCAATCAGTTAGTAACCAAATGAATGGTGTCAGTTTAAGATGTAGGATTTGACTAATTTGCTTCTTTTAGAATAGAATAGAATTCTTTTTTTCCAGGAAGGATAAGACATTCTCCCCCTCCCCCCATGACCAAAGGCTATTAGATCAACCCACGTGAACCTTGCATGTTGTAGTCAACTGCAAATGTTTGTACTTCTCCCATCCATTTTTGTAGCCCCTTAGTGTTTAGTGTTATATTTTCTGTTATTTTGTGTGGTGGTCCAGATGCTGGCCTAGAACCCAGGAAACTGAGTTCTAGGCCAGTTGGTAACTTTGGGCCAGTCATTCTCAACCCAACCCACCTCATAGTAGTTGTGCAGAAAATAAGAGGAAGATTATTAGGTCCATTTGCTGCTGCTGCTGCTGACTTTAGAAGTTGTGGCTCAGTCTTGAAACTAACTTAGAAAAAGGAGATTTATAGGAATTCAAGGGTGTCCTATGGCTTTCCTAGCTATTTTTTCTAAAAAGAGTAATATTGCATTCGGTATCAGTTTGCCTTACTGGATCTAGAGTAACGTTTCCAGCCTTGGGGGCCACCAGTAATAGAGATGGAAGAAAGCTTGTGATATTTACAAGGGACTGCTGCAGTGCAGTGAAGAGCTTTAATGTTACACTTGACTTCTGTTTATTTTTCTTCCATATGCCAGCCCCTGCTACTGTTATTAAAATGTACTTAATGCTCAGAGTGTGAGTAGCCCAGCACCTGCTAATACTTAACGGATAGATTTAGCAGCTGTTCTGAGACAGCTTTGCAATAATCCATAGAGGTTTCTTCAAACATCTGCTAGAAGGGCCCTGCCAGCAGCTGCATTTTTGACAGCAGGAGAAAAGGCAGGGGGAAGAAATGAACCACAAATAACTCTATCTGGTTGCAAAATTGGTGAATATGTGCAGCCTTAAAATAATCCATCTTAGATCTGATCAGATGCCCCTCCTTGCTAATAACCAAGGAGGGGCATATGAAGAGAACATTTTGCTCCAGTTTGTGCTGGGAGGGGTATGACAGATGCAAACTTTTATGTGGAGACCAGCTGGAAAGGGTAAAACCTCAAGTATTCAAGCTCTAGGTCAGGGGTGTCCAACCTTGTCAACTTTAAGACTTGTGGGCTTCAACTCCCAGAATTCCTCAGCCAGCAAAGCTGGCTGAGGAATTCTGGGAGTTGAAGCCCACAAGTCTTAAAGTTGACAAGGTTGGACACCCCTGCTCTAGGTGGTGGTGCCGCTGACTCCTTTCCAAAACAGGTCCTGGCCATCCTCCTCCCTCCCTACTTGTATAATGCCTGAGTTGTGCTTGCTTTCTGCCAGTTCCCTCTGCCACAACCATTGCCTCCAGGCCCTGTTGGAGCAGGTCAAAAGGCAATAGTACCCATAACCATGCAAGGAAACACCAGTATAGCTAGCTTCCTTGGTCACTGGGATGCATTGCACCCATTACGCAGCATAGGCATGAAATGAAGTTAGAAGTTACTTATTTTCACATCTTTCCTTTCCTTGAAAATATATCCAATAAATAAAACACATAACCTACAAATAAAATACACATACTATTCAAATTAGAAGTTTAATTATATATTAAATGCCACCAAGATAATTCAGTAATTCCCACCTTTTGATACTACACTTCTGACTAGTAATGTCAACACAATAACAGTTAAACATATTTAATAAAAAACAGACAAAAGCACATCATTTGAACACAAAGCCAATTATCTTATTACCTGTGGACATAGTATAAAGACATAGTAACATAGTAACTCTGAAGGTACACCGCAGATATAATTAATTGGCAATGACTGATTATTATCATTAAACAGTACTTATAAACATATCATTTACTGTTTATCTGTAAAACCATGGAGACAATATTAAAGTGTTGGGGGCCTCAAGTTTGCCCATATTGCATCCCTGTTGTACAGACTCATCGCCTCCCAGTTTCATTCAGGGGTGCAATTCAAAGCACTGGCTATCACCTTTAAAGTCAGGAGCAGGATATCTGTGTGACTTCCTGTCCCTGAGAAATATCATCCCATCCTATCAGAATGAATAAAGTGGACATGCTTCAGGTCCTTTCCCTTAAACATTAGCATTTTGTGGGCCTTTTCCATTACAGTCTCTTCTTTATGGGGAGGACCTCCTCCTGGAAGATTAACAGGGCCCCAACCCTTTTAATTTTCAGGAGAGCATTTAAAATGATAATATTTTATAGGCTTTGGGATGGGGCAGTCTTCTGACATTAAAAACTCATACTTCAACTCATTCTGGCCAGAGAATTCTGGGAATTGTCCAATCATCTTAAAGTTGGCAACTGGGATAGAATAGGATAACTTAGAGTAGGAGAGAATGTTCATTGTCTCTGGGAGGTATGGCTGTATTGCCAGACATTTTGTTTCGCTTTTCGGTTTTTAGCTTTCATTTGGTGTTATATTCTTAATTGTAAGCCACCCAGAGTTTGATTTAAGTTGGGTAGCTAGGCAAATGTTTTAAATAAAATCATATGAAATACACATTTTAATATATTGCTATTTTTATGGAGAGAAGGGCCCATCAGAGCAAAAGTGTCAATAAAAGTCATAACCTGTCTGTGATTGCCTTGTGTAACTCCTTCCTACAGCTTTAGCCTATCCCATCTGGCTATGGAGCCATACTTCTCACCCTAAAGCTAGAAGGGAGGAGTAGGAGCGCTGGTGTGGGCAGGCCCCAGCTTGAGCTGAGATAATGCCAAGTGGTGCAAAATAACTCCATGAGCCAGATGTTTGAGAATGCTGATATTAATGAGTGGCAGACCCTTGCTTCTTAGAGCAGAGAAGCAAACTCCAGCATCTGGGATGGAATCAAGCCACTTTTTCCATTTCCTTGTCAATAGAAAAGAGATAATATAGCCTTAGCTGTCAAGTTGCCCGGAATGCTACTTTTACTTCTGTATCTAATGCTTTCCTAGTTGATATAGCAGTATGAAGTAAGTCTTTCTCCCTTTTTCAAAGGTTGATTGTTTTGGCATGGTGGATGATAAGAGAAAGGACAGGTATATAAACTACTTCTTGTTCCATATCTTAAAATTGCCCATAACACCTTTGTTCTTCCATTTCACTGTCAGATATGGTGATCCTTTTGGCTAGACTTTAATAAAGCTGAAGTCTCTGAGAGAAAAAAGGAGTTACAAATGTTGGGTTGACAGTCAGTTTTGCTGCTTCACGGCCAAGTTGTATCTTTTACACAGTGAAGCTGCTTTAACAATCTAGATCCCAAAGTTTTAAGTAGTAATCTTTTCCAGACATCTTTTCAAAGCCTGAGGGATCTGCTTTTGCCATCACTTCCTACAGTTCTTTAAATTATTATTTTGCATTTGCATTTGATTTCTGTCATGCAGATGAATTGCATTAAATGTCTCTTAATTACAGCTTTTCTTTTGTTAGTGAATAGCTGCTTTCCTCACTTGTCTGCATACTTAATGCCTCCTGTTAAGATAGTGGCCTGAGGCAGGGCAGGAAAAAGTCCTACTGCTGGGCAGGTCTCCAGCCTCACCATTGATGTAGCCTCTGTAGTTACAACAGCATTTCTTTCTCTATCATCATGGAAATTGAATCTGAATTATGTGTGCTTACTTTGCTCATATTTGTCCAAGCCTGAACGCTTGTAGGGTTTGTGGATATTTTTTATATTATTAGCATAATATAACACAATATATTTTAATATATTAGCAACTAAATACTAACCTGAGTTTGATATATTTTAGTCAGTAGATTTGATGAGTGGCTTATAACAAGAAAGTGTGATTAAGAGGGTTTTGTTTTTTTTTGCATTTATACCCTATCTTTTCTCGTATTATATACTGGAACAGGAATGAGATAGATTACTGATACAAAGTCATTCAGTGAATTTTGTAGCTGTTTGGGGATTTGAACTTGGGTCTTCACAATCAAAGTCTAGCATTCTAACTATTAGATGAAACTTCCAAATATGTTAAAAAACATGGTTTAACTTAAACCCTATTCAAAGTGAATGTCTGCCATGCATTATTATACAAATTGCTCTTAAGCTTTATTACTTAACTAGCTCTATACCTGTGCTTTGCTACGGAACTATATGATCAGGCTTAGTTTTTTGGGGGGTGGGAAGGGGAAAAATTGTACTTCTGCCCACCAGCATCCATCGGTATTCATCTGGTTAGCATCCTCTCAGTGTTTGAGAGAATCAAGAGCTGTTTGGAAACTGAAACAGTATTTGCTTTGTGAGCAAGAAGGAGATAGCAAGGAGCCTGGGGGTGGCTTAGCTCAACTGTTCTGTACTGAAGCTGCTTGCTGCTCTGAAACTGAAACTCCTCCCCTCTGCTTGTGTTTTGCATTTGGAACAGATTTCTTTTCTGGTGGGGAGGGGGAGTAAGAACTCCTTAGCATCAGAGCGTGTTAATAATAATATACAAAATACTAATGCTCTGATAGTCATTTTGAAAAATCCTTTCTTAGTGAGCACCTAGAAGCCAAAAGGAACATACGTGTCAAATTTCAAGTTTGTAGGTTTTCTGGTTCTGGAGATTTTGTGATGATGTGTGAGTGGTATTTTGCTTTTCTTCTATATAGACTACTATTGTGATTAGGTTTTGTGCATTGTAAATATAATTAGCTAGATATAATGAAGATGTCACTTGCCTAATCTATATGCTAATGTTGTGGGATGGTCTAGGACAGTGTTTCTCAACCTTGGCCATGTTAAGATGGGTGGGCTTTAAGTCCTAGAATTCTGGGAGTTGAACTCCACCCATTTTAAAGTGGCGAAGATTGAGAAACAGTGATCTAAGAAGTTATGTTCAGACTGATGTGAACTTGCTCTTCAGTCCTTTCTCAAAGTGGACAATAAAAACCACTATTGCTTGCTAAGTGATTACTAGTTGGATTATTTTTTTAAAAAATCACATTATTTCATCTGCAGACTATATTGATACTATTCACTATCATTAATTTTGATCTAGACAATGACAATGTTACCCAACCCTGTCCAAATCCAGCTGCGTGACCTTGAAGTCTATACATCCCAAACTCACCAAAGGTTGAGAAATAACTGGTCTAGATGACAGCTGCAACCTAAAGTGAATGATATATGAGCCAATATACTGTACATACAGGGTATATAATTAATTATACAACTTGTATGATTTATAGTGCACAGGTGGAAAGTGGAATTTTAAAATGATACACCCATCAATGAAAACTCAGTATATGTAGTGAAGCAAGTACAGGAGGAAAACGATTGTGTCAGCCATGTTAGAAACCATGAAAAGTTGGACCTGTTTTAGTATTTGGATAGGAGATCATCAGGGAATGCCAGGACTCTAGATTAATTTAGAAAGTAGCACAGATATTATGTACCCAGTGAAACTACTGCACTGAGAAAAAGACATTACACTACCAGTGGCATTTCTGAACTATCATCATTCAGTGCCTGCTACAACATTGATATCTTTCAGAAATATCAGACTAGAAACTCTGAGAATTCTTGGAGAGAACAGAAATTATATTGTAGCATATTTAAAGTTGGATGTCCAAGTTCTTCCAATTGCATATGTGTGCTAGTTGGAGGAAGTAGATAAGATTCATGAGTTTTATCTCTTTAACAAGAATTCTATCACTCTATTCTGTTAACCTTCCTAGAAGTTTTGAGCATCAGGTTACAGTGAAGACATTTAAGTCGGGAAATGTTTTAATAATAGTTTATTTAAACTGTTTAATTTTCAAATTGGTGCAACTGTTCTAAATACTAATCTTTTTCTTACAGAGATCCACGGCCAACAAACCAACGCTTCAATGAGCACGTCAACAATGATGTAAACCTACGGATTCAAAACCTCACTATTTTGGTCAGGAACATCAAAACCTATTATCAGGTATATGTATATACACGCATTTATCTGCAATACCATCTGCCAGAAAAATACTATAAACATTTTGTAAAAAGAGAAGACCAGAGATAGCTGTGTTTGCTGAAATTTTCAATTAATGTTCTGATCCTTGAAACATGTTGATGAAAAATCCTGATCCCTATAAAAGTGCAGACATTTGCTTCACAGGAATGATTTGAGAATCTCCATAGACATGCAGCAAATTCACCGTAATCTGTATTACTGGACATTCTTGGCTTTTTTTTTCCTTGGGGAAAAAAAGGAACTTAAAGAAGCTTCTTGGATAAAAAGCTTGAGGAGAAAAAAAACCCCAAGAAAGTCCAGTTGCATTTGGAAAAGCAACTTTGGGACATGAATTTGGTATAATAAAATCTTTTTAAACTCTTATTCATGTAAAGCCTATCTAGAAAAATGATATTTTGGGTAACTAAAGTCTGGTCTATCAAGAATGGTCTATCAGAGCATCCATTGTTGAGCCAGATTCTTTTGATTTCTTAGTTAAATCATTATGTAGCTTGATTTAGACTGAAATGATTACATGGAAAGCACATATCAGTAGCAGATTAAGAATGCGAATTGAAGATTTCCTGTATGTTTTTAGATTGTATAACTGGTTAAGCTACAGACACAGTTTCAGGCTAAACTTTTATAATATGAGTAATGTCAGTCTTTTTTTGTAAAAGTCATGTCAAGTTATATAAAATTTATAACTATTAATTGTTTTTAATGAAAAAGCCTAATGTCGTCTAAAATAGAACCTACGTAAATAGATTCCTCTGTATGGAGGTGGCATTGGCAGTTTAAAGTTAAATGAAGTATCATAATGATATGTTATTATTAGCTAGAGCAAATCACTGGTCCTTATCTAACATTTTCTGTTCACCTGGATGAGCACATCTAGAGCTTGAACATTATTTTATGGTTGAACAGTCTTAAGCTCATACCACTCAAATTATCCAGCAGTGTATACTTTAGTTTCAGATTGATCAGGAAATTAACTACTATAACACACTCTACCATTATTTCACTGACGCTAACACTCAGACTTAAATTGGTGGGGAAATCCTGATATCTGTATTATCTGAAATACAATCTAGTAAATTATAATTGAGCTAATTTGTAATTTTTACTTTGTTTCAACTTATAAAACTTATTCCTGTATAATGTCTTGATAACTTTCTTGGTTACCAGAATGATCAGAATGTGAGTACTAAAGGAGGTATAATTTTAACCTTCAAGAATATTATCTCTATTCAAAATTATATCCTTTAAAAAAGATTTCCTGTAATCTTGTCAGCCCTTGCAGATAAACCAGACAGGAAACATGAGTAGATGAGTTAATTCTACTTTATTGTAAAGCTGCATTAACAGAATCTTGCAAGACTGAAGGCACAAACATCATCTCTTTTAACATCATCTCTTTTAATTACTTGATCCATTAGGGAGGTCTAAGTTTCTTTCTATGACCATTAAGCCAATGAGGACTCCTCCCTCTCTCATCTAATTGTTTCCTAGGAAGCATCTCTCCCCTTCATTCCTCAAGGTCATCCACAAGTTCCATTACATTGGATAGGGATGGATGATGGCCCCAAAGCTGTCACTGTATATAATAGAAGATTGGAATCAAAATTTGAAGCATAATATTGCTCAAATCCAATTGATTTTATTTTTTTAATTTTAATTTAACCTGAATTAAAATTAATTTTTCATTCTAAGTAAGGCCTGACTGACTTGTGTTTGGTTGGGAAACTGTAAGATAGGAGTAGAAGTTGAAAAACCCCCCAAAGAAGGCAGTACCAAGCCATTTTCATGTTATTGTCTAGAAATCTCCATGAATATATTCAGACATTCATCCAGAGTTAAACATGATTCAAAGGTAGTTCTCCTTTTTTCATCTAATTCACATATTTGGGGATGTACCAGTAGTTCTGTAGCCAGCTAACTTTGAAGCTTCCATATTCTGAATTTCCAGTACATTCATATTCTGTTGCCATGGATACTTAGAAATTAACTCTTCCACTTATCACCTACTATATATTGTTATTATTTATTACCAGCTCTTATCAACTGCTTTAAAAGTTTGTTTTAAAAGCATTCCTACAATTATATTTTCAAGCACCACATTCAACTTCTATTAATTATGATTTTTTTTACTAATGAAGAAATTAGGAAAAAATTTTTACAGCTTTGAATATCACACTCTGTGCAAACAATTTTTGTCCATGAAGAAAATATTAGTATGTCTGGGTAGGCTTTTATGGAATTGTCTGCTGATGTTTCATCTTGTTATTCTTTTTTTTCGCTGACTTTACCCTTTGTTAAAGCTCTATGTCTTCCTCAGAATCAATTTATATTCTGCAGAACAATGGTAACCAAGAAAGGCAATATATGCTAAATTCAGTTGTATTAAAATTTGCATTTTCTTGCCTTGTAAAATTTTTACTAATTTCTTCATTAGTAAAAAAAAATCATAATTAAAAGAAGTTGAATATGGTAGTTGAAAATATAATTGTAGGAATGTTTTTAAAACAAACTTTTAAAGCAGTTGATCAGAGCTGGTAATAAATAATCACAATATATAGTAGGTGACAGGTTGAAGAGTTAATTTCTAAGTATCCATAGCAATAGTAGATTAATTTTAATCATATGGAGAACTCCTATTGTACAGTGTCTGGGAACCAGACTATTCTTCATTTGTAGTTTGCATTTATTATAAGTGTTCCCATAATGCAGCAAATGTTGGTCAGCTGATAATATGTTTTGGAGACTCCTAGTTGACTGGACTCTAAAATGACTATAAATTAATTTTGGCCACAGAATTCTGAGCCCCTGAAAAGATTACATGTGTTTTCTTGTTTCTTCCATAGAGTAATTGAGAAAACAGAAATAAGAATGGAGTGATTTAATTTATCTCTCGATCATGAATGCTTTGTATTCCCTGAGTTATGCAGAAAAGCAAAATTGAACAATGGTAATGTGGACCACATTTGTTAAGGAATGACAATCCTGCAGTCAAGATGATTATTTTGCACTCGTGATTGCTATCAAACATCATGGAGATTCCCCTGCACTATTTCTGACCAATACAGAAATGTTGACCTTTATCTCAAGGTCAGCTGAGTTCCAGCATCTTGCCAGTTCCAGGCTGCTGCTCTATTTTTTACAATCTCATAAATCTAGTAAACTGAATAGAAAAATCTTCACTTTGTAATAGCTGGAGGCCCAATAGCAAGATTGGGCATGTTTTTCTTTCTTTATATTCTCTGTCTGTTTAATTATAATTACTGCTTTGTCAAGTTGCTGCCTTTCTCTCCGAAATGGCTTTTTGTTTTTTCAGAGTGCAAATCGGGCATTATCTGAAGCAAATATTTTAAACCCCCCCCTTTTTTTTAAAAAAAAAAGCAAAGTAAAAATATGGAACGTTCTTCAAATTCTGCATCCAGTTTTGTTTCTTGAAAAATTAAATAACACGTAAAACAGTTGTGCCATTTGCTGCTTTCTTTAACTTTTTCTGGGATCTTATTTTTAAAAGAAAACACAGAATTTTTTTAAAAATGCACTTTTATTTTTTTATTTTTTTACTTGCTGGAGGTAAACCGGCTATTATGTGAAAATGTGCTTGATTTAAATTGAACAATAGAAATAGTTTTGGAGGTTCCTAAGCAACAATAGAAATAGGCTGTGTTACTTCCTCAAAGGAAATTTTCACCCTCAATGTATTTGACTGGTGGCATTTTTCCTTTGATTTATTGCTTAGTTGGGCAGAGAAAATGAGACTTTTCTAACTTGTGTTGTTCTGTAGTAGATGAAATTCAAAATTAGTAATTTGTAACAGCTGCTTTATATTTTAACCCTTCATAAGAGAACAGTTTTAGTTTTCCTAATATGTTAACTAGTCCAATGTGATAGAATATCCATATTTAATGTTTTTCAGGATGTATGCATTTTTAAAAAATGCCAGCATGGCTATGGAATCAAGTAGCTCCTTAATAGCAAAGGTTTGGATCAGTAATAGTATACCTTAAGGTTATCAGATCTGTGCTGATTTAATACAGGTATCTCCTAAAAGGCAGCCAAAAATTCAGAGAACCCCTCTCTCTACATTTAGTGGTTTTCAAGAATTTGGAAGCCTTAATTTATAGGTCAACAATACATAAAAATTTGAAGCCATATTCATCACTAACTAGGATATTCTGGTTCTGATTATTATATGCTATTATTACCAGAATAATATATTAATAACATGGCAGGGATTTATAGAGAACAGGGTTATACGCGTAGTCCTCTGCTTAAAACCATTTGATTATGACCATTTGAAGTTACAACAACACTGCAAAAAGAGATTTATGACTATTTTTTACACTCACAATGGTTGCATCATCCCCGTGGTCACATGATCAAAATTTAGGTGCTTGTCAACTGCCACGTATTTATGATGATTGCAATGTCCAGGGTCATGTGATCACTTTTTGCACTCTTCTGGCAAGCAAAGCCCGTGAGGAGGGAGGAGTCACTTAATAACTGTGTTACTAACTTAACAGCTGCAGTGATTCACTTAATAATTGTGGCAAGAAAGGTTGCAAAATGGGGCAAAACCCACTTAACAAATGTCTTAGCAAGATATTATGGGACCAGTTGTGGTCATAAGTCAAGGACTGCCTGTAGGCAATACCCACTAAGCTAGCTGTCAGTTCTTAGCTGTGTTTGATATATGGTGTGTAGTTTGGGCTTTAGTTTTTGCCTCAACCAACAAAATGACCTGGGCCACCTCTGGCTGGCACCATTTACCCCATCTGTTGCCTGATTTGCAGTCATTGAAAAACAGATAAAAACACAGTATTTTGAATCAGAGGCCATATGTACCAAACACAAATTCCTTATGTGTCCAATCACACTTGGCCAATAAAGAATTCTATTCTGTTCTGTTCTGTTCTGTTCTATTCTATTCTATTCTACCTTGAATATTAAATAGGTGCCCTGAAATTTGGCATGATAACCAGGGTTTATTGAACCCAAGACAGGATTGAGATCTTCCTTTAATCCGGTTTAATAAGGCATGTATTCTGCCAACTAAAATTCGCTTTCTGTGGTGTTGTTCCTGTCTGTCAAATTTGATAAACATGAGTTAACACAAATTAATTGCATTGAACTGCAAGAACAAGATAAAAGTAAACTACTTAGACACATCTACAGTATACATAGAACAAATACTGTACAGGATTATGTGGAAGATTGCGCTTGAGATGAGATACAGTTTATAATCTGTATTTAACAAGAGATCTACAATATTGTGGTTACTTGGACACTCATTTGATTAGGAGGGGGAAAGGTCAGTTTGGGGTTAATTCTTTGCTTATTTGGAACAGCTGCATTGAAGGAAAATTTCAAAGGCTCTATTCCCCTGGGAATTACAAACAGCCATGATTAGAAAGTGTGTGTCTCTTTCTAGAAATCTGTTCGCTTAGGGAAAGAGAGCACATTTTGCACGTTCCAAGTTCATGAAATGTTAACATTTTAAACACATCATAACGATCATTCTATTAGTTAAGATTAACATTGTTTTGGGTTAAGCAAACGTACTCCTCTCTGTGTTACCACACTACACTCGCTGTTGGGCCATAATTAGATGTTAGTTGATGCAAACGACAGCAAGTTCCTGTTATTTCTGTTCTTATCACCAGCCAGAGGTCAAGGACAAGAAGAGGGATCCATGAAAGTCCATCACTAAGGAGCCTCCGTTCAACACTCAGAGAATAGCAGATGGTGGGGCAAGGACTAACAGCTTCATTATCTGCACCCGAGCAGCTTTCAGCAGCATCTTTTCTTATTTTTAAGAGATTTTTATAGGTCTGATTCTCCAGAGTCAGGCATGATTCCAGTGACAGAAGTTTTTTTTTTAATTATTATTTATACTTCAAATGTAGCATCTATATGATGTATTTCCAAGGAATTGGTGTCTAGCATTGGAATAAGCAAAATCAAGCACCATTTTATTCCTTTTATGGTTTGTGTCTGTAAAAATATAGTCCCTGGCATTGGAGATCATGATATAAGAAAAGAAAAGATTAAAAAGTACTTTTAAAAGGCTATGTTCCATACACTCAACATTCTGGGAGGAGAGCCATGTGAATCTATGGTAGCTAAACATCAAGAGAAATCTTATAGCATAGAAAAAATAGAAATCTTACAGCATATAGGTAAGTTAATAAGAAATCTGATTGCCTTACCTATGCTGTCAGGGTTCCGATGGATGCCCTAATTAATTCATGAGCCAGGAATCAGGACCACTACCTCCATCTTTGTGCAAGGAGGGACAGGAGCCTTTTTCTGACCATTTGAGCAGCCACATGCACATTTGTGGCCCGCTGGAAGTCATTTTGAAGGGCTCTGGCAGTGCTCCTCCTGTCCCTCCTTGCACAAAGGTGGAGGTAGTGGTCCTGATGCTGGGTTGTTGCCCTCCTACAGCCTTCACGTCTCCTGATGTACTGGCCTGTCTCCTGGTGGCGCCTCCATCCTCTGGACACTACGCTGACAGACACAGCAAACCTTCTTGCCACAGCTCGCATTGATGTGCCATCCTGGATAAGCTGCACTACCTGAGCCACTTGTGTGGGTTGTAGACTCCGTCTCATGCTACCACTAGAGTGACAGCACCACCAACATTCAAAAGTGACCAAACCATCAGCCAGAAAGCATGGGAACTGAGAAGTGGTCTGTGATCACTACCTGCAGAACCACTCCTTTATTGGGGATGTCTTGCTACCTGCCTATGCTTTCTACCTATTGTCTATTCCATTTGCACAGCAGCATGTGAAATTGATTGTCAATCAGTGTTGCTACCTAAGTGGACAGTTTGATTTCACAGAAGTGTGATTAACTTGGAGTTACATTGTGTTGTTTAAGTGTTCCCTTTATTTTTTTGAGCAGTGTATATTTACCGCACAGCAACTTTCAGAAAAACAGAAGTTTTATTTGTGTCATTTCAGCCCAACGCTCAGGGATGCAAGGCCTCATCTTCCACAATAGGCCATTGGCTACAGGCCGTGATAGCAAAAACATATCAGACTCAATCACTACAGGTGCCTGGGCCATAACAGCTCATTCAACAAGGAGCGCCGCAACATCAGCAGTGTGGGCCACGCAGGCACCAATAACTAAAATTTGTCGAGCCGCAACCTGGGCCTCTCTATTGCCCTTCATTAGGCATTATAAAATAGATGTGTTTGCATCCACTGAGGCCTCCTTTGGCAGAAGAATTCTGCAACGGGTCCACAGGGACCAGGCAAGGAGTCCAAGCCAGACAGAGTTCCTCCCATAGGACAGGCCAAGCTTTGGTATGTCCCACTATTGGATGCTCTGAATACCTCATGGGAGAAAGGCCGTTGGTACTTATCTGACACACCTGTTCTCTTTGACCTGGAATCCAGCCCCAGCCTTTTTCCATCTGGTGGGGTCCTGTTTCGGCCAATGAATTGTTAGGGTATTGAGGGCGAGGGTATTTATTTCTCTTGTCTTCGCCAAAATTGGGGAACGCTGGGGAGGAGTCCCGTGGAGGGGGGGAGCATTCCACAAATTAAGCCCAGCCTAAACATGCAGAGACTGAAGCACCTCCAACTACTGGATGTTCTTCACAGCTCAAAGAGAACAGGCATGTCAGGTAAGGACCAATACCCTTTCCCTACCCACTCCTGGGGGAAGGTTACTGCAAAATCCCATTCCCTCACCACCCCATTAACCTGCTTTCCAGCTCCATTCTCCTGTGCAGGGCAACAAAAGAAGACCCAGCCAATCAACTGGGACTCGGGAGGCAGAGAATAGATGGGGGTGGGGCCAGTCAGTAGCGCTATTTGCCGGTTTTCCAAACTACTCAAAATTTCCTCTACCGATTCTCCAGAACTGGTCAGAACCTGCTGAATACCACCTCTGGCTATTATAAATACTCCTATTTACAGATATCTTAGCTTCTTTTAATATTCATTCTTTGCAATACACTAATATTTACCATTTTTCTGCCAACATTTGCAGACCTTAACATTTCTCCATTTCTATATCTTTGCTGAACCATTCTACTGTCTTTAGTAAATATTTTGCTATTTTGTGTTTTGCTGTTTGGCTTGTAGCCAATGACTTCATTTTTTTTTTTCTGTCAAGCAATCAGCTTGGTCTTCAGTGCATTAATTTTTAGATCCATACTCCTAGTTGTACCTCTTGTATCTTTCAAATTAGAATTCTACTTAATATTTTCCCAGAAACAAAGTAATTCCTCTGTAATTTTTGTGATGACATTCTACCAATCATCAAACACTGATTACAGTAAGGAAGGCACCATATAAACATGACTCACAGAACAGCCCAAAGCACATATTCCATAGAGAAATTCCCTGAAGATGGACACTGGCATAACTCCAAAAGCTTAGACGAGTAAATCTCTGGTCCCAGGTGACAGACCCAAATTAGATTTAATAGATCACAATCCTAATAAACAGATTAAACATGGTTACACCATCTACACTTGCAGCCTTATCATTTTCAGCATTCTCACAGCATGTACCACTTCCTATGTGAATGTTTTTCTTAGGACCTAGCATTTATAATACTCATTTCAGTTCTATTATTTGACATCACTAGCTCATGCTAATTTTGAAATGTTGTCTCCAACATTCCCAGTCTCTAGTTTCATGTCAGGATGAGTTGGTGATATCCAAAATGGTTTAATCACTTTTTTTTAATTTCCATTCACGCTGCTAGAGTAGCCCTATTCATTCATTAAAAGCAGTTTTTTAACTTCATTGAAAAACAATCCTTTGTATTGTCTCTTTTTCCAATCTACTATGACAATTACAATTGATCAGAGCTACGTAATCCAATCCTTCTGGACAGTGTTAAATTGGAAAAAAGTAATTCAATGCATTTAATATTTCTCTCATAATATAAAGAGTAATTTATCGCATTTCCTGAAGGTTGTATTCCTGAAGAAGATTTTGGAGAATAGGGTATGCATAGATTTGTGGTATTTGAATATAGTAAATTGTAATCCAGTAGTATTTTATTGTTCTCCCAAAGATGTATATGCCTAATGATGTGGCTCCAAATTTTGAGAGTTTTCCTTCCAAATACAGAGGCTTCATGACTGGCTAGGCAACCATTAGATAAGAGCAAAGAGATACCAAAACTCTTTGACACTATCATATAGTTACCATGATGTTTTCATCACAGATAAGTTAAGCCTACTTATATTATGATCATAATATAAATGGTACAGGAGAGATGGTATAAATATAAGAATTATGTAGCTCCTGGCACAAGGGAAGTACAGGTCCACCGCTTCCTTCTAGAGACTTCTTGTTCTCTTTACAAGATTAAGGTAGACTATTTAAGAATTACAGTATGGGCTACAGTTTTAACATATGCAATGAGTTTAATAGCGGGTAATTTATTTCTTTTGAATAACTAAAACAAACAGAGTGGATTTCAGGCTTTAACCTAAAAGAATCATGATTTGCAGCTAAGGCTTTATCTAAAAGGTTCATGCATATTCTCCTGGCTTTTAGAAGCAGAAGGCAAAGCTGATAGGATACAAAGACAAAAGACTTTGTATTTGAGGTGACTAGAGATTTTGAGTTGGGCAGTTCTCTGATTGTAGAGCTGTTAGATGAGGATTTAAAAAAAAACAGATTGGTTTCCTGGATTGTTTTGAATAATGTCTGAGTGTATGCTGTTTGTCAGGCATTGATGGTCTCTTTTAATGAGAATTTATCAGTTCAGAGCAAGGGTGTTCAACTTGGCAATTTTAAGACTTGTAGACTTCAACTCCCAGAATTCCCCAGCCAACCATCATCCACCATCACCACTGCCATTCTGAGAAAACATCACTGGAACACAGTGACCAAAAGCAAACGTGGAGTTGGTATGAATTCAGAGAGTCTAGTCATGTGGTGCCTTGATTTATATAACCACAACAACAGGAAATCTGGTCCTGGTTGCAGTCGTAAGTTAAGGACTGCCTCTTCTATTTGTCTTTGGTTCTTTTCCTCGATACTGTGTTCACAGTTACATATGAATCATTGACATTGATCGTCATTGTTCACCTTATTCCAAATAAAAATTATTTGCAATTTAATAGTTGCAAAGATAGGTAGCCTGTTCTCTATTGTAGATGTGGTGAAAATTTAAGAACTGAGCTGTTGACAATCAGCAGGCAGGCATCAGGGGTCCTAGTATTTATTTTTGGCTGATCAGAGACCTTAACATGCTTCTTTTTTTGTCCTCTATTTAGCATTTCAAGCTAATCAAGGTAGATTGTAAGGACAGTAAAATGCAAAAGAAACAATAGTGCAACATGGTGATTTAACATATTTGTTACATTTATATTTCACTTTTTGTTCTGGTTAGTCGGCAGCAGGTGCAGACAGCTGAGGAGAGCAAGGACTCAGGTGAGGGGCCAGGACCATTGGGGAGTGGACTGCTGCCTTCAGAGATTGTGGGGGCTGGCAGCAGTGATGAGGAGGTTCCCGAGGAGCCTGTGCCAAGTGCGCATGCGTGCAGGATTGCTCATAGGAGAGAGCAGTTACAACAGCACAGGTTACTCGGGAGTAAGGCTGCAAGGTAATGGCCCCTCCTTCAAGAAGATAAAAGCCAGCTGTGAACGAACATACTTCGCAGAAGGCAAAAACATTTTGAACTCAGCCTCATGGACATTACAGTTGGTATTTGAAGACTCTTGTAAACTATTTCTTATCTGTTGTTTTTTGGCAGACTTGAAAAAAACTTGGCAAGGCTCTTTCTTGTCGGAGTTAATTAGTTGGAAGCAGCCTTTTATCTGTGAAGAAATAGGATTCTTAGCTGAAACATGAAAAGGTTATACTGCTGCCTTTGTCTTGTGTTTGCTCTCTTGGAACCAGGTTTGGGTCAGAACACTTTTGTACAAAGATAGGGCGGCATACATTCCTCCCCTTTTTCATATTTTACCCTACATGATGTAATTTGGCAGAGAGAAAGTGATTCATAGTCACCCAATTAGCTTTTGAGGCTGAAGGTGACCAATACCTATTCATGATTTAATGAATGAATACATGTATTCTAAATTGCCTTCTTTCTTACTGCCTTGCATGTTAAGTTCAAAGGCGCCAGTTCAAAAGAGCAGAGCCAATGACCTGAAGTTATACAGTACATAATACAGAGTGACAGAAAACAGTCACCATTGATAAAGGATCTGTCTCGTTTATATGTTTATAAAACCTCATTGACCAGAACATAGTTCTCTTCCTATTTTATCTTTATAAATAATCTTTGAAAAGACAGGGTAACAACTGTAACAACTTTTTGCCTCCATTGTATTTTTCAAAAGCAAGGCAAAGGTTAAAGTATGAAAACATAACTTAAGGTATTAAAACATATGTGTCTATTCAGTGTGTATCTCCACTGAATAAACATTCTAAACCCTTGTTTTAAAACCTAAATCTTGTTCTGAAGGTTGTGTGTGTGTGTGTCATCTTGTTTCTCTTTGAGCAAAGAATCACTTCCCCAACTGCTCTGTCATGCACATCCCTTGCCCTTCATGGAAGGAAATTCAGAAGTCTTTGTCCCTAGAAATAACTTTTGATATTTTTTTAGTTGATTGGGCTGGCTGTATACTTCATGCATAACAGCACAGGAGCCTGTTTCCAGTGCTTTGTTCATCAGGCTGTGCTGATTCTGTAATAACACAATTTAGTGACACTTTAATAACACTTTTGTATGTAGAGAAAGTCTGGAATCAATTTAGTAATAATGTTGTGGTTTAAGATTACTATCCTATATATTCCTATTAGATATGTTGCTGATTTAAACAAAAGCTTGCAAGGGCTTCCTTTAAGTTTGTTTTTGAGACGGGATGAGCTAATTCCCATAGTTTTATGGTTTCTTACCAGCCTTTTATTAGGATCAACTACCTGATTTCCTTTTCTTTCAAATGACAGGTTTGACAGGGTAAAGTGACACCTTGACCATGGATATTCTTAGGTAGTGACATGAAGAGTCTTAATACTGCTGTGTCTGAGCCTGTTCAAAGAGGCGTCCTTCCATGTTGATTTTAGAAAGGTGTTTATATAATGCTTGTTATGCTTCATGAAAGAAATAACGCAGGTGTTTTTGAATTCAGCATTTATAATTTTTCCATACCCCCTCAATTTAATTTCTCTCTGGAAGAGCTGTGTCAGAATCGCACCTGAGGAAGTGTCATCAAGAAATTTCTTGGCGTTTGAAAATGGAACAACATAAAATCTTGCTGTTGATGCACTTTTGAAAAATACCACCCTCCCCCCTCAGTTCCTTGAACAGATTATAATCCGCAAAACTAAGAGAGCCTGTAATGTACAACTTTAATATTTGGATCCTTCTGAAACTCACCTAGTGAGGCTATTTTGAGGTTACTCATTTGTGAATGTTAATTAGAGATACCGAACATTTACCTGTGGGTTTGTTACATGTCAGGACAAAAGCATCTTCCTAGTATGGGTGCACCTGTTAATTTTTTTCCTCATGTCTTTTATAGTTGCTCCAGGTGAAGTAATATATACCTCATGACTTCAGAGGTATATTAATTAAGGGATTTGCAGGAGAGAGAGAAAAGAGAAATGAATTCAATGAGGTAGAATGTTGATGCAGATTAGGCATTCTGTGATCTAGCATAGGGGTCCCCACCCACCCCCAATCCATGGACCAGCCCTGGTCTGTAGCATGCCAGCAACCAGGCTGCGCAAACAAGTGAAGCCCCACTCACGGGATGCAAGCACTGTGTAAAACCACGGCCCCTCTAGTCCACGGAAAAACCTCTCTCCACGGAACTGGCCCTTGGTGCCCGAAAGGTTGGAGGCCACTGATTCTTTTGTTCAGAACAGCTAATCTCCTGATTTATCCCGTGCTTGGTCCTGTTGCTGTTCATCTTTCTATTCCTACTTGTTCAAGGGCCGTTTCTGAATTGGTAGATATTACAGCAAGTCAGGGGGATGGAGCAGTTTCTATTCTCCTTAATGTCTCCTTTGGTTAGCTAGCTAGCACATTGGCTCTAGCAAGGAGGAAGATAAAATTCAGCAAGATAAACATCTTGATTTAGGATGTGGTTTTTTTTTCAATAAACCGTTAATATAGCAACTTCTCTTACTGCTCTGCCTTGAGTAATTTCATATACTTGTTTGATTTGGGTTTGGGAGATTTAATATCCAGTTATTATAAAGTTTATACAAATTTATACAGTTTATACTATTGTATAAATCATTTTGGACTACTTTTACTAAAAGAAATGATATATCACTTTTGCAATTAGTCATAGTTTAATTATGAGATTAATTCATTGTGTACATAATTCTTAGGTTACTTGGAAAAAATAGAAATAGAAAATATAGATATCTTGGAAAAGCTAGAATGCTTAAGTAGCATTTATAGTTTAATTACAACTAAGCATTAGAATTAAGTCCATGGTATTTGCAGGATATTCTGTAAATACTCCAAAATTGCAAGCAGCAGTTACAAGATTTGATTAAACAAGGTACTATGTCAGTTGCCAGCTTTCAGTGAGTGCAAACTGAATTTAAAAATTCAAATATCTTACTAGTCTGTTGAGACTTTTATATTTTTAGAAAGATGGATTGCATGTTAACCATTTCTGTGTAACTTTAAGTGACAGAAATTTAATATGTTATATTTTCTTATTACCAATTACAGTAGAGCAATCATCAATGGACTATTTGATAGTATAATCCTAATAAACTCTAGGGTAATTTGCCTGGAGAGCATTATAAACATGAATGATTGATTGCGTATGATTTGATATTACGATGAAAATGATCAGGATTGTTTTTCTAATTTTCCAGTTGGGGAATACATTGATAAAATATGCTGCTAGCAATGTATTTGCTTCATTGGATTTGTATTTATTTGTAATAACAGATACTTTATTTGTGGGAATCAACACAAATTGATAGGTTTTGTATCTTATGTTTCCTCTGACAACAAAGCTTTCTGTGACTATCAGCAATAAAATAAAGTGAGTGTTGAGGCATAAATATTAAAAGCAAACAGCAGAGATTCACAGATGTTGATTATCAAAGGACATATCTACTGTAATTTAAGAACTGAAGATGATATGGCAAAATACAATCTTAAGGTTCTCTTTAATTATATAAAATGGTATGAAAAAAATTCCTGGAAGAATGCAATCAAAAACCACTTCCATATCAGCACCATGAAGACTGCATAGTCTGCATGGTCACCAGGAATCTGTTTAGGGAGATCAGAAGTGTCAAACTTGCATCATCAACATGATGTATCATGTCTCCCCCCCCTTTGCTAAACTGGGCATGGGCGTGGCCAGCATACGACGCATCTGGCCCATGGCCCATGAGTTTGACAGCCATGAGGTAGATTTATGGACTGATTTGGGACCTGTTTTCCGCTATTGACCCAACAAGTAGGTTGATTGTAAACAGATAGTATTTTAACATAATAATAAAATAAAAATGAACTTAAATTGCATAAATACACATTTGCATATAAAAATATATACAATTTTAAACTGCTGTCTATTAATAAGAATATAAATCTAATTTATCAAGAAGGCAAGCATTTAGACATGAAGAACAGAACTTGTAGGCATTGTTATCCAGATAATTAACATTGAATTAACTTTGCATATTGAATTTCGGAGGACAGCACACTTTGAATTATTTATTTATGGCTACTTTTTCATAATGGCACAAGACTATAACACTGTATTGTTTCTGTGATGAAGGTGAGACACTGTTCTGACTTTACACAGAGTTTGTTGCTTTAAGGATGCAGATGGATTTTCACTTAGAGTGAAGATTATGATTAAGGCATGATTTTGAAATAAAAGTTAAGGTTTAAAATCAGCTTTTCCAAAACTTTTTGTGGAAATATGTATTGTCTGGGACAACATTTATTGGTTTGATTCTATACAGTAGTGACATAAGCCATCTTAAAGCATTAAGTACAGAAAAACACAACATACAGCTGGGTGCCCAAGGATAAATAAAAAAAAACACACTTATAGAAAATGGTCCCAGATGTACAGTATAATTAAAGTAATATTTTCCAGAGGGAGGAAACAAGGAACGTTACTGCTCAAAAAGACTAGACAGACACACAAAAGACAAAATATTCACTAGTGATATTTTGGAGGAGGGAGGCATAAAGTATTCACATGGAGGCTATCTGAAGGGTTATACATGTTATTTATTTATTAACATGCCACCCATCTCACTCTAAAAAACAACTGGTTGGTTTACAGTTAAGATCATAAATATAAAAATATTAAATACATTAAATACAGAGATAAGAAGTAAGAAAACCAAGATCAGTATGGCAGTCATAAATCACATTAATTACCCTTAATCATAAAATCTATAACTCTTTGCATAATAAAACATTCTGTTTACACCCTCCCCCTCAATAGCTCACTTTGCCTTTCTGAATATTGTCAAATTTTTCAGTTATTTTATAATTAAAATAATGATTTAAAAGTGGCTGTAAACAGATTTATTACCATTGTTCTATGCAGTTCATTTACAATACTTTTCAGAATAGTTCAAAGAAGATTATTCCAGAATGTTCTCGCACTTTTATTCCATTGTTTTCTGCTTATGGTTTAAAATAATTTCTTGAAGAGATTCAGCATCACATAAAGGCCAATAATTCTCATAACTTCCTTTCCACTTTCCTCCATTCTTCGCTTGGAACTAGTACAAGATGTCATGGTAGCTTTAAACCAGGGGTCTCCAGCTGGCTGATGAATTCTGGGAGTTAAAGTCCGCAAATCTTAAAAGTTGCCAAGTTTGGAGACCTCTGCTTTAAACTGTCTGTGTGGAGAAAAAGGAAGATCTGTTTTTTTTTAAAAAAAAAACCTAATCACAGAACACCTTTAATTATAAAAAAAAATCTTACTTGTTGCATGTAATTTGGTTAGGGCCTTCAGAGGTGTGTCGAATCAAAGCTTAAAAAGGTCTGATGGCTGCGTTTCAGAGTTCTCAATGATGGGTTAAAACTGATCTCAAGAGAGAGAGCCTATTAGAAAACTAGTTTAAATTAGTTTAAAAACTAGTTAGATTAGGATTGAATATCCAAATCTCACCCACATATGCTTCAAGGTTCCAGCATTAGGCCCATCACAGCCCTTAACCTTCTCATCTCGTAATACCCCAAGATTGTTCAACTGTGCTATAAATACTGAATAATAATAGCTTTGTCAGCTTAAGGCCACTAATAATAATAATAGCAATACCACTTAGACTTATATACCACTTCACAGTACTTACAGCCCTCTCTAAGCAGTTTACAGAGTCAGCATGTTGCCCCCAACAATCTGGGTCCTCATTTTACTGACCTTGGAAAGATGGAACGCTGAGTTAACTTTGAACCTGGTGAGACTTGAACTGCTGGCAGCCGGCAGTCAGCAGAAGTTACCTGCAGTACTGCATTCTAACCACTGTGCCACCACAGCTCTAGATTGGTAACTTTTTCATGATAGGGGCTTTTAGTCCCAATATGAAAACTATGATAGAGTAAGTTATACTTTGCAATACAGGTAGTCCTTGACTCATAGCTACAATTGAGCCCAAAATTTCTGTTGTTAAGTGAGTTTTGCCCCATTTTATGACCTTTCTTGCCACAGTTGCTAAATGAATCATTGCAATTGATTTGTTACTAATCTGATTGTTAAGTGAATCTGGTTGCCCCATTCACTTTGCTTTTCCAAAGGTCACATGGCTCTGGGACACCACAGTGGTTCTTAATATGAACCAGTTGCCAAGCATCTAAATTTTGATTATGTGATGGTGGGCATGCTGCAAGTGTCATAACTCTGAAAAATCATCAGTGCCTTTGTAACTTTGAACGGTCACTAAATGAACTGTTGTAAGTCGAGGATTACCTGAAGTCTCAATCATTCTACATTCTACTGCTCAGCAAAACAAGGTAGGGCTAATCAAGAGTAAATATAATATATAAAATATCAATAAATCTGGTAAGCAGATTATCTTGTGGTAAATTAAAATCTGATTCCTAAAATATGGGTTAGATCTTGAATTTGTACTTCTTTAGAATCCTTGCTGAACAAGATGTGAATTTTAATTATTGATGTTGAATTACCATTAGAATCTGCGAGCAGGAAGAATGTTCTTCTTTTCAAGAATTATCCATAAATATCAGAATGTTTTCCATCTAGCTCAAGTAACAGTAAAATCATTGGAAGTGCCCGTGTCATTTGAGAGCCAAATGCTGAAATTAGCAGAACATTGACTTTGCAGGAAGAATAGTAGAACATTAGGAACAAGGTCTGTATTCTGCAAGTTGAATAAAGAGGCTCATTTATTTTGTGGGCTTTCCACAATTCCTGTAGTTTAAATGAAAATTGGACAGTCCACTTGTTTGCCCTCTGAGTTACATTTTCTCCTAGCTGTTTGTTTGCTAACTCTGCCCTGTGGCCATTTAAACGTTCTATCACGCCTACCACTAATTTACACAAAGCTGAGGCTAACTTTGAAGAAAATCTGCTAAACAAATGTTACTTCTTTAACTCTCTGACCCCGACTGACCCTGACAAGTCATATCTAAATTGGAAGGAGGAAGAGAGGGCTCTTTGCTTGTGTCCCTCTCTCTTCCTGTTCCATTTAAATTGTTCATGCCTGCTATAATGGCTTCGTGATTAGGATTTTGTTTTTGTTTTAAAGTTCATATCAAACTAAATAATAGGAAGAGGAATAAAATCAAAATAACGAAAAGGGGGGAAAGACATGAGTTTATCTTGTGAATAAAATAACTCCAAATTTGAAAAAAAAATGGCTTAAATTTCTTTTCCTTCACTCTGTCAAAACAAAACAAAAAGCATGAGAATGTGACAAATAACACATCCATTGCTGCATGTCAGGTGTAAATTTATCCTTCCAGTGTCATATAATAGTTTTGGCTGTTCCCTACATTCTTGATATCCTGATAAATTACATATATTGGGAATATAACCAAGAAGAATATAGACACCTTGCCCTGTGTGCCAGCCTTCCCTCCAAATAAACTACTAGAAATATTCTTTATACAAATTGAAAAGTGTCTTCCAAGACACTTTAAAAAAATTCACTAGTACTTTTACCCCAAATGATCAGTTTTTCTACCAATATGACAAGTCAAGAACACAGAAATTGCAGGATAGCAAATCCCTCTGAAAACAACAACAAAAAATCTTACCTCCACCTGTACATTTGATATACTGTAACTATTCCCATTTATATCATGGCCTTTCACCTCTTCAGAAAATTGCCTATCCATGCCATAAAGAAAGAATCTTTTCCCTGAATGAAGCAATTGGTTACATGAGCCAAAGAAAAGAAGTGGTTGTTTCAAAGAGAATGCGGCATGGTCCATGAACACAATGGTTATAAAGCTGCTTTTGAGAATGAAATAGAAAACAATGCACAATCTTTTTTGAGCAGGGGTCTCCAATCTTGGCAACTATAAACCTGGCAGACTTCAACTCCTAGCAAAGCTAGCTGGGGAATTCTGGGAATTAAAGTCCTCCAGCTTTGCTGGCTGGGGAATTCTGGGAATTGAAGTCTGCCAGGCTTAAAGTTACCAAGGTTGGAGACCCCTGTTTTTGAGGATTTTCCAAAGAACAGGAAAAGAATACATTCCATTTCAGCATACAAATGCTTCTATACCAGATATAATACCCCAAATTAACAATGTGCAGATAAGTGATTTTTATGTGCAGTTTAACATGATTCAATTCAGCATACATTATCCATGGTAAGATTAATTTATTTTCAAAGTTAAAGATTTTTTTTGCAATTTAGACAAGTGACATTTAATGACAATTTCTTTCAAGTTTGTACTTCTTTCCCCTTTTTTTAGGAAATCCTCCAGCAACTGATCATAATGAATTTGCCAAATGTCTTAACAATTGGCAAAGATCCTCTGTCTGGTGAGTACCTTGGTAACATCATAACCCCTTTTACTTTAAGCTAAATATTTTACAATATACTGTATAACCCAGGGATCTTCAAACTTGTCAGCTTTAAAACTTGTGGACTTCTACTCCTAGAATTCTTCCTCCAGTCATGTTAGCTCAGGAATTCTGGGAGTTGAAGTCCACAAGTCTTAAATTTGCCAAATTTGAAGACCCTTGGTAAAACCACATAACTGTTTTATATGCATATTTGATTACATATAATTTAACATTAATTTAGCAATGAAGAACAGGGTAGGCAGAATAATGGCACAAATTAAAAATGGTGTCTGTGCATGAATACTGTTTCCATCAAACAATAGAGACCTATGCCCTAAGAGTCATTGGGGGCAATGTGTTTTTCCTGTATGTCAGCATGGTTTTATTGCAGTCATCCCAAAAATGAGACCAAGGGACTGTAAAGTTGTGATTTTAGCTGCAGCTCTTCTTCCCTGCTGTTTGCTGCCAGCTTAGGCAGCAAAGGGAATGTCTGTCTAAAAGCAGGTTACCATGGCAATTTTTTTGCCCTTCTGTATTTTTTCTGTAGGATTTTGCAGAGTCAGATATATTTTCCAGGGTTTGAAAAACAGGAAACTCTTTTCTAAAAATTATGTTTTAGATACCAGTGTATAGTCTATGTTGTCAATAATAGGCATATTACACTGATAAGTAATTTTTCTAGGCTAATCAAAGAAAACATTCCAGGTAATGCTCAACCATTTATTTAACCATTGTTTCAAGTTACGACAGCACTGAAAAAAGTGATTCATGATCAGTTCTTGCACTTACAAACATGACTACGTTCCTGCACTCACATGATCAAAATCCAAGTACTTTGGCAGCAAGCATCTATGTACAATGGTTAAGTGGCCTGGGATCATATGATCATCATTTGCAACCTTCCCAGGGGGCTTCTAACAAGCAAAGTTAGTGGGAGAAGCCAGATTGCTTAATGACTGTGTGATTTGCTTAATGACCACAGCAAAACAAAACAAAACGTAAAGTTGGACATGACTGCCTCACTTAATGACCCCATCACTTAGAATAGAAATTCTTACATGGGGGGGGGGGTAGGATCCCTATATGGAATGTTTTCTAATACAAATTTGCATAAAGAACTTTTCTGCAACTTCAGGTAAAATTTTACTTTTTCTAATAATGGGCTACAGGGTACTGAGCAGTATTTCTGGCCAGTGTTTGATGACGGGAAGGTGGTTCAATTGCAAGGCTCACAAGGTTTCATCCATCAAGATGATATTATCATAATTTCAACTAGATGTTCTACTCTTGCTTTCCCACAGGAGAAGAATATAAATTCTAATCTGGATATTCAATTTTGAGTCATGGCTCACCTGACAACATACTTATACAAAAATAATGGCAACCCTTGTAATGCCAACACTTAGTTGCCTGGGCTTCAGAGCTAAGCAGAATTGAACCTGGTTACTACTTGGATATGCTAACAGATTGCTAGGATTATAAGCTGACAAGATCTTTCTCCTTCTGTACAATTGTCAAGAAATAGAGAGGTAATCCTGAACTTAGCAGAAGTCAAGTTTTACGCAGAAGATTTTATTACATAATTGGTTTTTCTAACTTGTGAACCAACATAATAATACATCATAAAGGTGAAATTAAGACTTTTTTTAAAAAAAGCCCAATACAGTACTGAACGTAACTTGTGGATTCAATTCTGCTTTGTAATTCACATGTCATACAAGAACTTCTATTAATAGATGTGAGATAGTGGGAAATGCACAGGAACATGTACACACATCCACAAACACATCCACACAGAGTTACCTCTACAAGTTAAATTCAAGTCAGTAATCTGTACTTATTTCTTATTATACAGTGGCCTTAGCTTAACAAACTAGTACAAATATAAACATACATGTACATATATACATATATACATACATACATATATGGATCTTTGGTTATTCGGGTTTTCTCTTGCATAAAATTGGAAGTATCTAGGTGACGTTTCGATGAAGTCTCATTCATCATCTTCAGGCTTGTGTCTTTGGCTTTGTGCTTCTCGGAGTAATGTGAGCTTGCAGCTGCTTCTTCCTTTTAACTGCTAGTGGGGGTGTGACTTGACTGGGTGGGGGCTTGACTGTGTTCTGATTGGCTGGGGGTGTGTTCTGATTGGCTGGGGGTGTGTTGTGCTCAGGTTAGTCTTAGTTGCTGGGGGATTTGAGCTGGTGAGCTGTGATCCTGTTGTTTGGCTTCGCCAAAGTTGTAGCATATATATACATACATACATACATACATACATACACATATACATATACATATATACATATACATATTTGTTTTCTTAAGTTTTCGCGGTACTTACATGTATGGTATTCAGCTTTGTTCGGGTATTTTCCCACATCATTATAGTTGTGCTTTTAACAGACGAACACAATACAGAAGCCCGATGATGGCAGATGAGATTCTTCAGAAACGTTGCTACAATTTTAAAAGCACAACTATAATGACGTGGGAAAATATCCAAACAAAGCTGAATACCATACATATACATACATGCATATACATATACATATATACATATATATATATTTATATGCAGAGCTTTTTATGTAATATATATTATAACCTCTTCATTAGTGCAGCCGACTCCTTTAGCAATCCTAGTTCTTGATAACACACAGCAGTCCGTAGAGCCTGGAACACCAGCAATCTCTCCCATGGCCTAACAGATCTGCCCTTGTAATTAATTTTCACCACTAGGCAGACATGCCTTTTTATAAGTTTTCTACTTGTTCTGAAAACCTTTTAGGTTTCATTTTGCATAGAGCTGATATATAAATAAAAGTCCTTCACCTTGAGACAAATCTCAACACTTGTCTCAATCAAGGCAACTCCCTCTGCCCTAAAAATATACTTGGCTGTCTGGGCCAGATCATTGGAGCATGCTCAAATCTATAATATAAATTGTTCAAGTGGTTTGTTAAAACAAGAGCAGATTCTTTTTTTTTAAAAAAAAAGGTCAAAATCTAGTATTTTTATACTCAAAAGATTTCATCCCGAAGATTTGTTTTATTAGAATGAAATATTGTAAATGTTTCAGCGTGCACGTACTCATATATTTATTTTAAACAGACTTCTTTCTTTCATATTTTGTGTTTCTCATCTTCCATGGAGGATTTGAAAGGACTGCTTTGATTCATAGAATTAGCTTCATCTTTGATAAAATTTGGCATATAGAGACAGGCAGGTAAATCTTTTGAAACAGTCTTGCCAGAAGATGTGGCTGCTTTAATGATTTGAACAAGACACTCTGTATATATTCCTATGTGTTGCAAAGCAGCTTTTCAAATGCTTTGTGCAGTGGTAATACAAAGAGCCTTCCTAAAGTGGTAAATTAGCCAGGTTTTCTTTATTGCCATTCAGCCTGCATTTCTCTTGACTCTTTGCTAGTAATTTGTTTGGCTACAGAGGTGCCACAAGGATGCTTTCCAGTATATAACTGCTCAGAAGTTATGGTCTCCATGCTAAGCTAATGGATTATTTTGAACTGTTGCTGAGAAGTGATGCAGAGAAAAGACTCTGCAACAACAGCTGCTTTTCCTGGAGCAGGATAGATCAACTACTTCAGTTGATAGCACTGGAGAAATCAGTGAAAGGAATAGTAGTCTCACTCATACAGAAGGCAAAGCATGGAACATTTATTAATAAAGCATTTAAATTCATTTTGGCAACACTAATTGAATGATGTTTATAATAATGTCATCTATCAGACCATACTCAATTGATTGAAAGATCCTCCTTAACTCATTCAAATTTACCACTGATTGTTGTAGATTAGCATATAAAATGTTGAAGAATGAGGAAATTAATCAAGGAAATACTGGATTTTTCATTCCTTTTTTAAAAGCAGGTTTAAGTCTATTCAATCCATAATTTCTATGAAAATAAACTTTTCACCCAGCAATCTCAGTGAATCAAATAAATGTCTTAATTTGAAATCAATGTTTCCAACCATTCTTTTCTTGTTTATTCTCCTAATCTTATTTTTTTTGTCATTTTACCCTTGTGTTGTGCTGTAATCTCTTTGCTGCCTCCCACAAAATCCTACCCTCTGTTTCTACCCTATTTTTCACACTGTGAGAGTGGGGGGCCTTCTCTGGTCTTGTACTATAGAAAAGCTTCTGCACTAGATTTTATTCCCTAAAGATCTAAAGACCGTAGCCCATTGTGGGGAGCAGATGGTTGTACTACAAATCCCTCCATTTTAATTACCTAGTTAGCTAGTGTGAAAGCAGCTGCCTTGGAATTTTTGGAAAAGGAAAATGGCACTGAGTTAATTTTTAAAGCAGTGGTGGTCTTGTAGGAGACCCATTTTTCAGATTTAAAAGATGGAGCATTCTGTGGTCCTGTCAGTTTACAAACCATTGTGGCAAATCATTATTGCAGGAAATATAGTTTTTACTTCATCAGATGTGTAAAGTGGACCCTGATTCATATATAGTTAAAAACCTGGGAGTTTGTGAAGCAGAGATACAAGCAAAGAAGGAAGGACTTAAGAGATGGTGCATATAATGCTGCTGAATAAATTATTAATGGGAAACATAATCAAAATGTGTGCTACCCTTTTCATATAGAATATAAATGCTGAAGAACTACGTACTTCAACACTATTCACAGGACATGAATGATTGCTTGCTTTTTTTGAAATTTATAAGCAGAATCCTCATTTAAATAATGACATACTTTGTTGAATCTGTCAACCCAAATGCAGTTTCTCTTTCACAATCTCCTTAAAAACTTGCTAACTAGTTTAGTTTTTCTAAATATATATTTGAAGGTAATAAAGAAAAAAATACATTGTGTGTGTGAGAGAGGGAGAGCGAGAGGGAGAGGACAGGCAGACACAGTGAGTAATCATTTTTAGAGGCAATAGAAAATCCAGCCACAATGGATATGTGGTACGCAGATGAAGGTATATTTCATCTTTGTCCCCACAATTCCCCTCTATTCAGTGTTTACTAGAGAAAGCTAAAAATAAAAACAGCTGCTTTTTCTAAAACAAGTGAAAGGGTAGCTGTTGAAATAGTGGCTAGCTTCTAGTTTTCTTTTTAAGGTGACCTAGAGAGGAATAGAAGAATTATAATTACATTTATGCCCAGTCCCAGTTTATAAAGGTCTTTTACTCAATGTCTTCAGCCTCCTCCTATCTCCCAGGAGCATTTAATAGGCACAATTCTTTCAGGGAACATGTGATTGTTTTAGCTCAACTAGAGCAAGGAGGATGAATTTCAGTCATACAAAACTAGACATGAAATAGTAACACATTGTTCCCCCAGAGTAGGTCAATTTACAGAGTCCATGGCTTGGGAAAGACACAATTATTTTTAACACTACACAAACTAAATTTAACAAATAAATATTTAACAAGTAACATTTAAATTAGATATTTGTTATGATTAAAAGATGTATATATGCAATTATGCAATTGTATATTGAATTATGCAGATGTATATTGAATTATGCAATTCAATTAGTATGGATCATAATGAATTATTTCCAGCCTTTTAATCATGCTAAATCAAATTCTATTTGTAACATTATACATTGTTCTAAAACTCCATTATATAACTTAGGACAGTTATGAGATCTACAATTATAATTTCAAATTATAAGTCCTTTATATTCCCTAGCAGAAGAGCAAAAATACAACATGAAACCACTTTGTACACTGTGATCCAAATTTAAGGCTTTGCAATCTCCTAAACAGCAGTTTGCCACTGGTTTTAAGTTGTACATGATATACTTTTTAAAATAAAAACCTTCATAAATTTTATATTAATGGCCATTTTTTGCTTCTTAGGTAAAAGTATGGATGAAATTAAAAAGCTGCTACTATTGGTATTAGGTTGTGCTGTACAGGTAAGTTTGGTTTTGATTACTATTAAGTCATTTGAATAAATTATTTTCTTAAGAATTATAACATGAGGCTGTAAGCCATCTTTGGTTAAACAGTTTGCAATCATTTCAAAGGTGTTTTTCCCCCCAAAAGGCAACTGGAGTATGTGGGTTTTTTTCCCCTTTTCTTTGAGGAAGAAATGTTTTTTCTTTGAGAAAGAAGATGTTTCGCTTCTCTTCCAAGAAGCTTCATCAGTTCTGACAGAAGGTTGCGGGGATGGAAGGATTATGGTCAAAAATAAGCCTTTCATTCCCTCCCCCACCCCAGATCTGTGATCTTTTGAGACAGCTATGACCTGGATGGTTGAGACTCTCCATAGTCACTTTGCAATCTGAGATAATAAAGCTCTCATAAAATCTCAAAATTAAAAATATAAACAAAAAACAATTTTTAGTTATACTGCAGTGAGTGACTAGTAATGGCTAGCTTTTTTAAAAAAGGAAGTCGTGTGAATGAATGAATGAATGAATTCTTTATTGGCCAAGTATGATTAGACACACAAGGAATTTGTCTTTGTGCATGTGCTCTCAGTGTACATAAAAAGAAAAGATACATTCGTCAAGAATCATAAGGTACAACATTTAATGATAGTCATAGGGTACAAATAAGCATTCAAATCATAAGGATACAACCAACAAAGTTACAGTCATACAGTCACAAGTGGGAGGAGATGGGTGATAGGAATGATGAGAAGATTAATAGTAATGGTAATACAGTCTTAGTAAATAAGTTGACAGTGTTGAGGGAATTATTTGTTTAGCAGAGTGATGATGTTCAGGAAAGAACTGTCCTTGTGTCTAGTTCTGGTGTGCAGTGCCCTATAGTGTCATTTTGAAGGTAGGAGTTGAAACAGTTTATGTCCAGGATGTGAGGGGTCTGTAAATATTTTCACAGTCCTCTTTTTGACTTGATACAGGTCCTCAATAGAAGGCAGGTTGGTAATAATTATTTTTTCTGCAGTCCTAATTATCCTCTGAAGTTTGTGTCTGTCTTGTTGGATTGCAGAACCAAACCAGACAGTTATAGAGGTGCAAATGACAGACTCACTAATTCCTCTGTAGAACTGTATCAGCAGCTCCTTGGGCAGTTTGAGCTTTCTGAGTTGGCGCAGAAAGAACATTCTCTGTTGTGCTTTTTTGATGACATTTTTATGTTAGGTGTCCATTTTAAGTCTTGTGATATGATAGAACCCAGAAATTTGAAGGTCTCTTCTGTTGATACTGTATTGTCTAGTATTGTAAGAGGTGATAGTATGGGAAGGTTTCTCCTAATGTCTACCACCATTTCTACAGTTTTGAGCGTGTTCAGTTCCAGATTGTTCTGGTTACACCACAAGGCAATGTGGTGTGTTTTAATATTTAAACATTTTGAGGGTAGGCTTCACTGTTCTAATTTTCAGTTTCCTTAAATGTAGCTAAATACTGCTATTCTGTATGTAAAATTAGGCAGACTTTGGCCGCCCATTGAGGATCTCACCGTTAACTATAATACACTATTACGCTTTGTTCTATGCTCTTTTGTTTTATTTTAATGTTTTAATTTTTAATTCTGGTCTGTGATCATAATAAAAGATTTATTGATTCCAATTTAGGAAAGCCATGAAGATAATGCTGCTTGAAAATGCATTTAGGATATAATTGCCACCGAGATTTGGGGATTAGGGGCATTGCTATTAATTTGGAATTTTTAATTGCATTTTAATTTTTTGACTATAGTTTTATTGATATTGTAAAGCATCAGGAGTTATTTTGGAATAAGGCAGCATCAAAATAATTATAATCCCAAATAAATAGGTTACAACACAATTCAAAAAATTTGGAAAAGATAGCAACAGTAATAGCACTTTGACTTCCACTCCATAGTGCTTTACACACACTCTGAGTGGTTTACAAAGGTTAATATATTGCCCCAACAGTCTGGGTCCCCATTTTACCGAAGTTGGAAGGATGAAAGGCTGAGTCAATTTTGAACTGGTCTGCCAGCAAAAATTGCCAGCAAAAATGGAGCTTGGGAGGGCCGAGCTCCGTTTTCACTGGCAGAGCACTCGGGCCACCACGGGTGTCCCCAACACAAGTGATGTTGAGCTGGCCACACCCAGCCTAGTCCCCTGTGGTCAAACACAACCCTGGTGCAGCCCTCAGTGTAATTGAATTTGACACCCCTGTAATAGAGAATTAAAACTAAAAGTTCATTTTATGTTCCAATTTCTGGGTTTATGTTATGAAAGCTGAGAATTATACTTCAAGCATCTTGAGGATTAATTTGATGTTGTAAGTATTCAGATGCTATTAGCAACATTTACCAGATTTAGACATTCATTCAGTCACATTACATTTTATTTCCAATTATTCAGTCTCATGTTAAAATGCCAAAAACCATAACAGTTATGCACAAGAAGAATAGATTAACTGTTATTGGAAAGTTTGTATAATGCAAATACACAATTCTACTAAAAGAATTATGGGAACCCGGTTTTAAGGTCAACCTTTTAGTTACATGGTTAAGACTTCAGCAGTTGGAAACAATTTATTAACCACTTAAATCATACTTGACATAAACTTTCTAAATAGTGATGAAATTTCTTACTCCTCCCTAGTTGTTACATTAATATATCACTGAACTTCTAAATATTCTGAATAGTAAAAGTGCTTTGTATTTGTGATCCCGATAAACTTGTGTAGGATGCACTCATTATTATTGGTTTTTGTGCTTACAGTGTGAAAGGAAAGAAGAATTCATTGAAAGAATAAAGCAGCTAGATATTGAAACTCAAGCCGCAATTGTTTCACATATCCAGGAGGTGACATTCTAATTACTTTAAAGTTCTAATGTTTTATAATAAGACTTCCTTTCTGTTGTCCAGATTATGCATTATCCAATTTTTCTAACTTAGCCTAGTAGTTAATCATTCTGTCACTGTAATTCAGCTCATACCCAATGCCATCCTTTTAAAAAGAATGTCAGGAGATTGAAGAACAACACCAAGGGTAATGTTATATATGATCTTCCCACTTGAATGTTGCTTCACCAACATTTAGCTATTCTTCAGGGTTGTATAATACAAACACATTTTTTCAGTCACTGTATTCTTGTCCCCTAATTCTCATTATTGTATTTATATTGAGCTTTTCTCTTGAGAACTCCAGGCAGGGTACATGGGGCAGGGGTGTTTCCCCTCATTTTATTAACCCCACAGCAACTCAAGCTGGTTTGAGAAAGAAAGTTAGTTTCTCAGAGTCACCCAATCAGATTCAAACCTCAGTCTCCTAGTCTAAATTCAACAGATTAACCAGTATACTAAATTGATGATTCATGTTGTTTGCATCTTTATGTTGATTTTTAAAATATTTACCATATCAGAAAATAAGGCCTTACTGCAAAAATTAATTATTTTTACTTTTTAAATTGCTCTTTGATTTTTAAATAGCTATTCCAAAGCTATAGCTATATTTAATTTCATAATGCAAATTTTATTTATTTTTGACTACAGGCTGTCAGTAGAAAAACAAGTGTAGCCTAGAAACATATCCTTTTTGACAGTTTTATGGCTGTGTTTCTCATAAAATAAGGCCAGGTCTTATCTTTTTTTGAGCCCTGAAAAAACGGCTAGGCCATCTTTTCGGGGGTGACTTAATTTCCCCCCCTTTCATCCTCATTTAGAGCGCCCCATGGGCAGCCTCGCCACCAGCCGCTCCTAACGGGTGATCATGGCGAAGCGCACAGAGCTCCCTACTCCCACCAAACAACTTTGCTGCAGACCCGAGACCTTTGGCACCTGCCGCTTTTGCTTTCCCTTCTGCCCATTCCACCACCACATTTGGAGCTGCCTCCATGTTTGGAGTGCCGCCGCTGTGTTTGGAGCTGCCGCTTCCGTGTTTGGAGCTGCCGCCGTGTTTGGAGTGCCTCCGCCATTTGGGCACCGCCGCCACGTTTGGAGCTGCCGCTTCCGTGTTTGGAGCTACTGCCGTGTTTGGAGTGGCGGCGGCGCTCCAAATGGCGGTGATGCTCCAAACAGTGGCAGTGCTCCAAACATGGAAGTGGCAGCTCCAAAGGTAGCGGTGGTGCTCCAAATGGCGGCGGCAGCTCCAAACACGGAAGCGGCAGCTCCAAATGTGGCGGTGGCACTCCAAACACAGCGGCAGCTCCAAACACGGAAGTGGCAGCTCCAAACGTGGCGGCGGCACTCCAAACACGGCGGCAGCTCCAAACACAGAAGCTGCAGCTCCAAACGTGGCGGCGCAATGGGCAGAAGGGAAAGCAACAGCAGCAGGTGCCAAAGGTCTTGGGTCTGCAGCAAAGGTGTTTGGTGGGAGTAGGGAGCTCTCTGCGCTTCGCCATGATCACCCATTAGGAGCAGCTGGTTGCGAGGAATTGCTGCCTGCGGGGCGCTCCTAACGGCAAGTCCCCCCACCCTTCCCCCCATTTTGCATGTTTTAAACTAGGCCTAAATTTGGGGGGAGGGGCTTAATTTGATTTTATGCCTAGAAAACATGCTGGGTCTTCCTATTGGTGGAGGCCGTATTTTTGGAGAAACACAGTAGCTGTGTTAAAATCCTGGATTTCTAATTTTCCTAGCAATTTACATTTTTGTTAAGGAAAATCTAATCAATGGCTTAGAATAAATACAATGTATTTTCACTAAAATAGTGCACATGTGATAGCAATGGATTTCATTCATTGCCTACAACTACCAAAGGCAGGAGCAGATTAATAGGTTTTCCGTTTGCCTGGTAACTAGGATTCGCCAACATTTTGGGTATCCTTCTCCAGTCTCCTCATTTCCTCATCTGAAGTCTCCCCAATTATTGTTCCCTGCTGTTGGGAATCAAAGTCTTCAGGTTTAGGAAGAATAACTTAATAAATCAAGATAAAAGTATTCCTATTGGCATAAACAAGTATAACAACTCTTTATCATAAATTATACAGAAAAATTATTAGAAATCTAATTTACTTAGTTGGCATTCTTAAACATCACTGCAACTTAAGCAGAACAGTCTGGGCAGGGATAACAGGTGCAGATTGTTTGCAAAAATAGGAGTAAACCAAGAGAAAACGTCATGGAGAAAAAATCTTAATAAGGCTTTCCGTCATTAAAAGTGGGTTGCCAAACAGCAATCAGTGATCTGGTACAATGTCTTATGCTAGTGGGTTTGGCTAACAAATCTGTGCAGTTTGCTCTATGGTTTATTTATTATAGAAGGCCAGGATCAGATTTGTTGGCTGAATCATCTATTATTCATACCTAGCAATAAACAAACATCACGTTCATGGCTTTTTACCCTTCTTACTTTCAGGTAACCCATAATCAAGAGAATGTATTTGACTTGCAGTGGTTAGAACTACCAGCTATGGCTCCAGAAGAACTCGAGTCTCTTTCCAGAAATATGGTTTTTCACCTTAAGAGGCTGATTGATGAGAGAGATGAGTGCACAGAGGTATGTATTAATATGCTGACAATCCTTTGGACTTTCCTTTTCTCTTAATCCTGTACTCTCATATTGGATTATTTCATTGTTTCTCAAACATGAGCTTTTTATTAAATAATTATATAAATATATATATAATTACAAAAATTAAAACATCCTTAATTTCTTCCATTTTTCTTAAAATTAATACAAAATAGGTAGTAGTATTCTTTTGGCCTGCTTACAATATTAACATTAAGAAGTTAAAATTGGTAAAATTAAAGATTCCTTTAAGTTAACTTTAACTTGTGGTTGGCACCTGGTTTAGGAGGATTTTGCATTGTTCAACTCTCCTGCATTTGAGCCATTCTGTCTGTTCCTTAAATTTATCACCTATTCTGTATGATAAAAGACTTCCTTAATTTATTTTCACTCACCACTTTTATCTGAGCATTGAGACACAAGAACCTTTGCCTTCAATATCAGCTCTTTCAAAAACCTTCCTGTTTCTGCAAGATGGCCTCACGTTAGGAATGAAACCGAATGTGACTGTAGGAGGGCCTGTCTTCCACATATGGGCCAGTCGTGATGATACAAGAAATGAAGATGTGTGGGAAGATTAAGTATAATAGCAAAATATTGTGCTGATGAAGAACACAAAACAATTATTCTTATTTTACTTCCCCTCAGTCTGTCTTCTTCCCCTTGCAGTTTTCTCCTAGCTAGAATCATTTGGTGGAATCTGAATTTCATGGACAGGAAAAGAACTTGGGAATAAGCTATGCAAGTTAAAATACAAAATGCAAACAGTTTTTTGGATTTTTGCTCACTACTTGTACTTTTTCTGGCAGAAAGTTCACTAGAGCCTCTGCATGAGCAGGAGGATCCTATATAGCAGTGGTGGCAAACCTTTTTGGGCTCCTGTGTAAAAAATTGTGTGCGCACTTGCATGCATGCGCTCATGTGCCAGCATCCAGAAGACAATGCATGTGGGGGGGTCATACCCCCTGTGCATGCACTGCACCTCCCAGTCGATTTTCAGTCCGTTTCAGGCCTTTTTCAGCCTCCCAAAGGCCTGAGGGAAGCCTCTGCAGCCTTTGCAGACCGAAAAATGGGCCCATTTCATCATTTCCAGTATTTTCAGAAATACAGGTGGTGATGAAACTGGCCTATTTTTCAGCCTGCAAAGGCTGTAGAGGCTTCCCTCAAGCTTCTGGGATGGGAGGCTGAAAATGGCCTCCATCGGGCTGAAAGTCAAATGCATGCGCAGTGAGGTAGGAGCTCACATGCCTGCACAAATGGCTCTGCGTGCCACGTGTGGCAAGCATCACAGCTATATAGGTTCCTATACAAGGGATCCTATAGGAGCAGGAGATTTTATACCAAGAATCCTGGTATAGGATCTCCTGCTTGAGCAGGACATTGGACTAGAAGACCTCCAAGGTCCCTTCCAGCTCTGTTCTGATTGAAAGATGCTTAATGAGGAAATGAGTTTACATTGGTATATCAAAAAATAACTTTTTAAATGTTTTTAAAGCCATTGCTATTGTCAGTATATCCTAAGATTATTTCCATACTGTTTTTGTTAAAAAAAATGCCTCAGATATACTTAAGTTCTCACTAACACATATGTCCTTATAAGGAAGCACTATACATTTTACTAATGCATGTTAGAATAGTGGAAAGGAAAATAATCGAAACAGGCAAATTTCTAAGATCCCAAACAGAGATTAGGACTTTTAAATCTGTAAATAATTGAAGAAACCAGAGGGAAATGGTGATATCATAATTCTCAAATTGAGTAGCAGCCATCTCCAATGCCCACTTCAACATTTCTAATTTGTTTTCTGTGTGGAAAATGCTTCAATCTAGAAATAAGCATGCATGGTCTTTCATAGATAATTATATGCCTGTATACATTGTTGCCCGTAGAGGTATTGAGGCACAATATGCACTGGTTCACGATTCTAGGCGAAGACAGCTGGCTTTGGCCCCCTATCCTGAAATGTTCAGTTGAATCAATATTTGTCTTTTAAGAGAGTAAAACCTATATGACTACCAATATGAGTCTTGTATTTCTTCATATATTTTAAGAAGAAAAATCTAAGTACCGTATTTTTCAGGCGCTCCGAAGTATAAGACTCACCTAGCTTTTGGGGAGGAAAACAAAAAAAAAATCTGCCTCTGCCTTCCAGCAATTTGCCTCCTTGCAGCAAATAGACTATTTCAGCTTCAGGATGTGCTCATTTTTGGCCTCCGCATCATGTTTTCAGCCTCCATGCACCCCATTTTCAGCCTCTGCATGCCTATTTTTGGCCCGTTCTGATCTCCACTGCTCAGAAGGGCCAAAAATGGGATGTGGAGGCCAAAAATGGGGCACATGGAGGTAGCAATAGGCAATGGCAATCCCTGCAACCTGAAACAGCTGATCATAGGGAGGCCGATCCAACTGACAATCAGCTGCTTGTGCTAATCAGGCTGTGCTGAAGCTGAAACAGGCTGTTTGCTGCAAGAAGGCTGGGAGGCAGAGGCCAAAGGGTGGGGGCGGACGGGGATTTGGCAACATTCACTGTATATGACGCACAGACATTTCCACCCACTTTTGGGGGTGGAAAAAGTGCATCTTTTACTCCGAAAAATACAGTATATGTACAGTGATTGAATTGAAAGCATCTTAGTTTCTTTTAAACGTACTGCCTTTTCCTCTCTTGTCAGATTTGGATTACAAATTCTTCACAATGAAGATAGGGCTCTGAAGGAACACATGTTAAATAAATCCATTTTGGCCCTGTTTTGTTAAAAGTCCAACTAATTTTTTTGTAACCTCTTGTATTTTTGTACCACAACAATTTTTTATGGCCATTTGTTTGCCATTTTCTTTTCATAAATCATTTCCTTCTATGAATATCTGCATATATGGTGCACTTTTTCCTCATAACTTTTAGTTTTCATTATTTTCCTTCCAGTTAATTGTAGATCTCACTCAAGACAGAGATTACCTGCAGTCCCAACAGCCATTGAGTCCTCTAAAAACATCAAGTCCAGCTTCTTCCCCGAATCTTGCCAGCCGTCTCTCCAACGAGGACAAGCAGCATTTGTCTGTGGAGCTTGCGGATGCAAAAGCCAAACTAAGAAGGATCAGGCAGGAACTGTGAGTACTAAGACAGAACTCAGTACTTTAGTCTGTACTGGTAGTTTTTCATTGAGAATATCATTTCAGGATAGGACACCCAAAACAAAACAAAACATTGTGGGGTTGGTTCATTTCTTTCTCCCTCCTACTCGTGCGTATAAGTAAACTTCCATACACTACAGTTTGGGCAAAGAATTAGCAGAAAGTATGGACAGTCCTCAACTTACAACAGTTCATTTAGTGACCGTTTAAAGTTACAACGACACTGAAAAAAGTGACTTATGACAATTTTTCACACTTCTTTGTAGCATCCCCTTAGTCATGTGATTTACATTAAGAAGCTTGGCAAGTGGCTCACATTTATAATGGTTGCAGTGTCTCCGAGTCATGTGATCTCCTTTTGTGACCTTCTGGCAAGCCAAGTCAATGGGGAAGACAGATTCACTTAACAACCGTGTGACTAATTTAAGAACTGCAGTGATTCACTTAACAAATCGTAAAATGGAGCAAACGCACTTAACAAACTTCTCACTTAACAGCATAAATTTGGGGCTCCATTGCGGTTGTAAGTTGAGGACTACCTGTACATAGTTAGAAATGTTATGAGCAGATGTATATACAGGAAGTCCTTGCTTAATGACTATTAAGTGTTCGGCAACCATTCAATTTTGTGACAGCACTGAATGAGTGCTACTTAGGACCTGTCCTGAGAATTCTTGCCATTGCAGTGTCTGCATGGCCACATGATCACCACCTGCAGTTTTCTGTGCCTCAGAATAGCTTCAGAATAGCAAAGTCAACGGGGAAGCTTGCAGGAGGTTGCAAATGGTACCCATGCGACCTGTGATGCTTAACAATGGCATTGATGTTGCGAAGCCATTTATGACTGCATTGCTTAGCAAGAAAAATTCTGATCTTAGCTGCCGATGAAAATCAAGGACTGCTTATAAGACACACAAGGTTTATAAATCATTTTTTTGCATTAGTGGGCTTCATGGTAATAATCTGTGTTTTATTTCAGAAGAACTTGCTGAAACCCACTGCTAGTATCATTTTCCCTGTGTTATGATGCCTTTGGGTGATGCCTCTTTCTAATAATTGTGGCCTCTTTTTCATTGGTCTATGGTCATTGCTGATTTTGAGGATTTAAAGACAAAAAAACTTGAAAACTTTTATGTTCCTCTTGCTGAACTTCAGTGATTTCCAAATCTGGCAGAAGAGGTACTAATTAACTTGTATGAAATCCTCAGGGAAGAAAAATCAGAGCAGCTTGTTGACAGCAGACATGAAGCAGATCAGCTGGTCCTGGAACTACAGAAAATAAAGCAGGAGGTAATGGTATTTATCAAAGTATATAGGGCAGCTATTAACATACATTGATCTTAAAGTGATACATATTCTATTTTTGGCTATGTATTTATACATACACACACACACTCACATACACACCAATGAGAAGAACCTTAGAATTGACTAGACAGATTCACGAAAGTTTTTTAATTATGTCTGGAATCTGCAAATTCATAGCTAGGATAGATAACAAATGTTACCAGCTTCAGAACAGCAGTATTTGAGAATTATTGCCATCAAACTCTGTATGTAGGTTTCCTAGTGGCATCTGTTTGATGATAAGATAGATAAGAGGGAAAGTTTTTAGCACCTAAAGGTCACATTTTAATTTATATATATATAAATATATATCCACTATAGCGATGTAGTTGCCTTGCTAGTTATATCCCCTATGGCTCTTAGAGGCCAATATATATATAAGAGCCATAGGAGATAGAACTAGCAAGGCAACTACATCGCTATAGTGGATACAGCTAGCATTTTGAATGTGCTTTGGCTTAGGTTGGAGGATGTATGTGAGGACCTAAGGTACCCATTTATTTTTTCACATGTATTCATCAACAAGATATTTATCATATCTCCACTGCTGCCTGTTACTTTTATGACACACAGAACAAAACATAGGTTTACAACATTTATTGTTGACTTTCTGAATTAAAATCCTTCCTAGTTCATAAACATTCATCCATACGTATTCATCCAATTAAAAGTTCAGGGGGCCAGGTGGATTTTGAGAATTAGAATTGTAATATTTAAAAACCAAAGCAATGAGCCTCAATCTAGGTTTTGGCTTTGAAATATTACAGTTCCAATTTTGTTGATAATTTCTATTAAAGCTTGGCCAGTCTCAGATTATTATTGTTCTCATACTTCCTCATACTTTTCCATATGAATGTCATAACTTTATTTAGTTCACATGGATTTCTTATTTTAAGAACTTCCTGTTTTAAGAACTATCTCTTATTTTCTGAGAGTGCTCTGAGGTACTGAGGATCTGCCTGAAGGCTGTGGGTTAGCCATTTTTGGTCTGAGCAGACATCTGGGATTTAACAATGATCCAGTTGCATAATTTAAAGAAAGAAAGATTCCTTGGTAAAGAAAAGTAAAGTATGTTTTTTAATTTAAATGTTTATATACAGAAAGGGAGGTCAAGAAGCTTTAGAATGTGATTCCTTCCCACAAAATGTTTTGTAACATAAAGTTCTCCAGTAAGTTAGCCCCAAAAGTCAGCATCTCAATAACAAAGTTGAAGTGACTAATAGTACTCTTCAATTTTTGGTCTGGTTATCTTTCTCTCAGGACAAGAAACCTTTCTTGGTGTATTTAAGGAATTCAAACTTAACAATGAATGGAGAAGTCTGAATCTGCAGATCAATTGGCAATTTCAGGTCATTCATTGCTATGTTAGTTGCTAAGAGTTACTGGACGTAGTAATAACCCACAAGTTTCATAATTTCTGACATACACTTATCTTTGTTTTGTGGGAACAAATAGGCATTTAACACAACAACTTGTGCATACTGAAAGTAGTATTATTATAAACTCCTTATGGTGTTTCCTTTTTGTTAATAAGTCATTTCAAAAGTTTTGCTGTATTGATTTTACTTTATTCAGAATATTAACCTCATGGCAGATGCCCGCTCTGCTCGGGCCTACAGAGATGAGTTAGATTCCTTAAGGGAGAAAGCAAACAGAGTGGAGAGACTTGAGATGGAGCTGGTCCGGTGTAAAGAAAAGCTTCATGATGTGGATTTCTACAAAGCACGGATGGAGGCAAGTTGGGGTATAGCAAGAAGGGGAGTTTTGGCATTTATTGCTAATTTAATCCGATGTGTATTATATTCTGTAATTGTTTAGATGAGCACTTGCTACCTGATGGCATCACACAATGATAATAACATAATTCTTATAAGAACTAGCCGCCTTTGGACAGGTTGATAACCATGCTCCCATATGAAAGGTGGTTATGAACTATCGTTTCTCTGACAGAAGACTGTTTCTAATACTACTTGTGAGCTGGTCACCCCATATTCTTAATTGTATCCTGTTCTGGGTAAAGTTTTTGGAAAACCCGAAAGGGAACATATCATCCCAGCCTCCTCTGCCAGTCTACAAATATAAATCCATCTGTAGTTTTCTCCTCTCTGTAGCAGAAGATACTGGTGGAAGAGTATAAATACAATTAACACTCCAGCTGCAGTGTAATGATTCTTTAGCAAAACTGGGCCATAGGTAACAGATTTAGAATCTGTACTTGCCTTAAGTCCAGATGGTTAAGGATTCTGGCAATTGACAGCATGTTCATGCACTCTGTCTGGCTACCCCCCGGGCTGTATAGTGCCCAGTTGCTCCTGGAAAAATATTCAGATTCTGGTGTGTCACTTTTCTAGGAAATCAACCTCCATACACTAACTCCAAAATCTGCCCTTAGATTTTCATTTTTAAAGAAGTGTCAGACCAGAAGTTCAGATCTGAATGTAACACTTTACATTTCTGTTTTCAAGTTTACCCATGCCCAGCAAGGGAGGAACCAACTCCAAGTGATCAGGGAGAGTTCTTCAAAATATTGCTCTTTACTAATAAATTAGACTGATCAACAAGTATGCCTTCTTGTTTTGAGCAAATACTGCTGATTTTTTTCTGGGGAAAAAACCCAATTATGTCAGCCAAGCTGTCATCAAAAAGTAATGATGCTGAATACCACTAAAAAATTAATTTCTTAAGCGGTACCATTTAATAAAGCTTTGTTCAGAGTTGCAGGTAGGAATCGAATTTTGGTTTCATTTAATGTTCTTTTCTGTGGAATGGCCAAACTGCGTGCTGTGTAATCCCAGCTTATTGTGCAGCTTTCTCAGGCATCTAAGAAGAGGAGCTGCAGAAACAGAATCTAGCTATACTACCTCTTTCCTCTCTGACACTCTTTTAGAATTCATCACCTCATGCTGTTTAGTAAAGTGCTGACTGTACCTTTGCTCTCAAATTGATTAAGAGGTTAAAACTGTTCATCTGCATAGAGGAACAAGTTATAAGTAGTCCAGCATTGCATCCTGTCATCTACAACTGTCAATTGGCAACAGAACCCTGGGAACATTTTTGAGATTTGTTTGTTTGTTTTTACTTATTTCATTTGTGTGCTGCCCATCTCACCTAGAAACAGTTCTAATATTTTATCAGGCACAATTGTATTTCATCATTTTATCTTATTTATTTTCATAGGAAAGTAGGGGATGGTTCCATTCTTGTAGGAAAATACACATGAAAATTACTTTTACATTCTAGCTTTCAAATAATACTTTTGCCAATCTAGCTAAATTCTATTTTTTTAGCTCAATAACTGAAGAATTCTATAGACATAACATTACTTTTCTAAGTCATCCTTTACCTACAGAAAAATATGTCATGGTATGCTATTGATGCTGGTATTAAACTGATGCTTATTAAAATTGTGTGGTGTTTGAAACCCTGGTTAAATAACTCAGTTTTGTGATTGTTTTTTCAATTGCAGGAGCTTAGAGAAGACAACATTGTATTAATTGAAACAAAGACAATGTTGGAAGAGCAATTGATGATAGCAAGAGCTCGTGGCGATAAATTACATGAGATTGAAAAAGAAAATTTGCAATTGAAATCCAAACTTCATGACATAGAACTGGTACAGTGTGATAATTTTAAACTTTGGTGGGATTTCTTTTCAAGCTAATTAGTTTTCAGGCGACTGAACACTGGCCTGAATACCAAAAAGATTAACTCTCTTTGAAACAGTGCAGTATTTTTTTGAAAATGCTGAAAATCAGATTGACACTAACTCGAAAGTATGAAATTATATTCATGTGTTAAGTTTGTATATTTTAATGGTAATATATATTTCGTAGAAGAAATTAAATGTTTAACTGCCACATTTAGGATTAAGGCCTCACCAGATTGCAGTCTTTGTGGCAAGAGAAATCTTTCTAAATGCTCATACAATCCAGTTCCAGCCCATAATCAAAACCTTATTCTCAGAATGCTCATGTCAGACAAAATAGTTTCCAAAATACATTAAACTTAGGAGATTTGGGAAGGCAGAATGGGTGTTTAAGAAACTATGGAGGCTCAGTGTTCTGAAGCAATATGATAGGAATATAGGAGGCAAATGATTAAAAGTTAAATTAACTTTTGCTTCATACTTCCTTTGTGAGCTCTCTAACTGACCAAAATGGGAAGTGGGATGCTGGCTAAAGCAAATTTTATTTACAATTTATGGCAGTTTTCTTCTATTCTGAAGTTAAGAGAAGCATTGTTTTAAAACATAGGAATAAGACACTTTGGGATTCATCACTGATATAGTGATTGGTATTCTTTAATGTACATTTGAATTTTATCATTATCTTTCCTTTTTATTCTTATTTATGTTACATTAATTCTGCTGATATTTACCTAGAAAATTCATTTTCCGTTAGGAAAAGCCAGACAAGATGATTTTTGAGCCATAATTTCAGTTGTTTTCAGACTGAGCATTAGATCTACTTCCACCAAACTGGTGGGAGATGAATGTTGATATCTTGGTCAGATAAACTTCAATCCCCTATTTAGGCTGAAGAAATTGTAAGTGTTGCCTTTGCTGCATAGCTTTCTTTTGTAGACCCAAATGTCCATCATCCAAGCTAGATTATAAAACAATGTGCCTTGTCCTCCATTAGGACAGGGATACTGACAAAAAGAGAATTGAAGAGCTCTTGGAAGAAAATATGGTGCTAGAAATTGCACAGAAACAAAGTATGAATGAGTCAGTCCACCTCGGCAAGGAACTGGAACAATTGTCAAAGAATACAGATCTCTCAGATAGTAAGTACAACAAATCAGTTTGCTACTCCTCATGTCATATGTATATGATTTTTGTAAAATTAATTCAGAATTAATGGGAAAAAGGAAGAATTCCTATATTGAACTTGGGTTCATATATTGCAAAATGATCAAAAGTAATTCTGTATTCCATTCTTATGAAATATTTTCCTTTCTCATTTTAAAAAAATGACACTTTTTACTTCATTACGCAGAATAATCCATTATGTAGAATGAGATATTCTTTATTAAGTCAGACTTCCCTTAAAGTGTATATTAATGGATTTAAAGGTGATTATTTTTATTAGTTGTATAGAATGACATTTTAATAAAATAACACTGGCTAGGGTGTACCTTAACCCTCTATTTTTAAATGGATGTTATTTAAATAAATTAAAATGATTTTATGTAAATTAAAAATATTTTATTTAAACAAATTAGTCTGTTCTGATCAACAGATTAAGAAATAGCTGGAAATGGATCCATGTTTGCAAATGTGTTTATAGTTGGGCATTCTGGATATTGTATTTCAACAGCAAGGAAATCTTTTGTCTTTGAGTTGAATGAATGTGCATCAAGTCGTATCTTGAAACTTGAGAAGGATAACCAGAGCCTGCAAAATATCATCCAGGAGCTCAGAGATGCATCTCTAGTCACTGAAGAGAATAGCCTCAAATTTGTAGAACTACAAAATGAGAATCAACAACTTGGCCAAAAGGTAAATAACATAATTTATATTTACAGTTACCCAATCAAGTGTGTTTGGAAGTTATCTACCACAAGGCATAGTGTTGGCTATCAGTTTGGTTGGCTTCCAAAAAAGGGATGAATAATCTATAGCTGTTGGCCTTGAAGCTAGTGTAACTGGCTCTAAAAGCATTCTGCTAGAAGACAACGTGTTCTTGGTTGGCAATTGTGAGAAAAGACCAGAAAGTACCAGAAAGGCCAAAGGTCCTTTGTTCTGTCACTTGTACTTTTTACAGCAGTGTTTTTCAACCTTGGCCTGAAGATGTGTGGACTTCAACTCTCAGAATTTTCCAGTTAGTGAGGAATACCCACTCCGGCTGGGGAAATCTAGGAGTGACATCCACACTTCAAGTAGCCAAGGTTGAGAAACACTGTATTAGAGAAACTATTTAGATTTTATTTAGTTCTCTTAGTGCCTGTTGATTGATTGACAGCATCCTTAAAAGGTAGGAACAGATCTTAACATTTCCTACACTCACATTCTGCATCTGCTCTGCACTGAGAGTATAACCAATTTGAAAATTTATGTGTGGTTTTTGTAGGACAATTTTTAAAAAAGAACAGAATAGAGTGGCTTTACTATGATTGGCAATCTTTGGATGACTATAGTTGGGCTATCCTTGGAGTGTCCATAGTTTTAGTTATCTCTGCGATGTAAAGAAAATGGTACTGCTATGTGTTCAAGGGTGCATGTTTTAGTAGTGCTCATTGTCATTATTGGTTGTTGTTTTTTCATAATGTTGACTGTATTTTTCAGCCTAGTGAAGGATGGTAGAAAGTCATACCATATATTTTCGGACAGAGAGGGCAGATTCATGACATATGCACAGAAGCTTTTGCTGTATATTTGGCAGTTGTTTATAATATATTACATAGATAAAAATTGTAAATGAGAGTTGCCGATGCCTCTGAGCTCATCTCATTTCAACCTTCTTAAGGTGATACCCAGATCTTGTGAGCTCAGCATGATTTAGTTCCCTTGTTTGTCCTCTGGCTTGAAACAGAATAGTATTTTCAGAGCCCTGGGATTATGATTGACCAAATTCTGAAGGGTGTTAAGAGGATGGGCAAGAGGAAGGAAGGAAGGAAGGAAGGAAGGAAGGAAGAAGGAGGAAGGAAGGAAAATAAGTAGTAATGGCAGCTGCTTGAAAAGGGTGAGACCATCTGAAGAACAGCTGTTAAAAATAAAAGGCATTGCTTAATGATAGTTAAGGAGTGAAAATGGATCAAATTTTAAGCTTCACATCCATTCTTAGTAAAATGGTAGAAAGTTTTATTAAAGAGAAAATAAACAAACATAGAACTTGACTTAAAGTTTTGCAAAGACTAGACTTGACTCAAAATCTTGAACTTGTAAACAAGCACGTAAGTGAGGATAATTCAGTATGGTAATCTGGGACTTTTAAAAGTAAATTTAGTAGACTTGATTTTAGAAGTCTTAAAATAGATTAAATAATCTTCGTTTTTCAATCATTTTGAGTTATATTTTTTAAATGTCATTATTAAATGAAATTGTAATATTTCATCCTGAGAGTCTCTGAGTGGAAAGAGGCAGATTTAATTAGATCTTCCCCTTTCATTTCTTGTCCTCTGACCAGACATTCCTGCAAGTTGAATTTACTGCCACAATGATTGATATTCCAACCTTCAGTAAATATCCTCTCGGGAACAGTAAAGCATGTTGCAATTATAGGCTTCTTAAAGTTAAATGTTCTTATCTAAACTTTCCTGCCATATAAAGGGTGTTGATCCACCAGCCTTCATCCTTTTCTAAGTCATCCATATGCTTCTTAATGACAGTAACTGTTAATTTTGGGATACATTGCCAATTCATTCAGAAATCCGAGCTCAACTGGCCCAGCACTCTCATGGCCAATTAATTTTTTATATGCCTATAATAGTTTCAGCAAGCTTGTTGGGTGCTCAGCCAAGACTGGATATTCTTTTATGCAATTAGAACTTATAGAGTATTACTTTACACATATGCAGGCTCTTTGTGTTACATTCCTTGTGTGTCATTGAATTCATGGTAGTCATGGTTACATAAGCTAGGGACTACCTACTTTTGGTACTTTAGGCAAAGGGAAGGAGGTAGAAATCATCATTTTTGTAGAGCAGTGTTGTTGTAGATACTCATCCAAACATGCAGCAAATATAGATTAGAAATGCCATCTCCTCCCATTAAATTGCTGCTATGTTGTCTTTGATTCACTGCCACATCTAAAGAAGGTGGAAGCCAACATATTTTATTTCTGTTGTGTTATATTGCTTTGGCAAACTTATTGATAAAGTTTAAAATACTTAATTTTCAAAATGTCCTTCGATGTGAACAATGTTTCTTCTGAGTTACATAAAACCTTTTCTATCCAGATTGAGAAGCTGCAAAATCAGATAGAAAAGGAGAAGCAAAGTAACCAAGACTTGGAGGCTTTAAGTGAAGAACTCTTGAAAGAAAAGCAAGATCTTAAGGATACAATGGAGGCTTTAAAAGCTGATCAAGAAAGACAGGTAGAGATGTCAGTTTTGCTGAAGTTTTTCTTCAAATATAACCAGTTGGGCAGGTGTGGGATTCTACCGGTTTGGACAGGTTCTATAGAACCGGTTATGATACTCTGCAGTTCGGAGAACCGGCAAATTGTGCCCCTGGCTGGCCCCTCCCCGCCTGCCCCTCCCCTCCCCGCCCAGTTGGTCCTTATTGCACGCATGCCTGACATCACTGACTGCATTCTCCCCCCTCCCCAGTCTCTCCTTAATGTATTTCTTTTTTTCCCCTCCCAACCATCAACTGTTCCTATGATCATCTGTGCCGGGATTACCCTCGCTTACTTACTGCTTTGCCCAGGCGGCTTCCCTGAAGCCCGGAAAGGCAAAAAATGAAGGTGGGGGTATAGCACCCCCTACCTCCCATTTTTTGCCTTCCTGGGCCCCAGAGAAGCATTCTGGGAGCAAAAATACCCCCCAGGAAGTTCCCCTGAGGCGCAGATGGACCCAAAACAGAGTGCAGGGGGTTGCTGCATGCCCCCCCTGCTCAGTTTTTTTCCTTCTTGTGCCCCAGGGAAGCTTCCTGGAAGCAAAAAGGTTTCCTCCAGGAGGTTTCCCTGAGGTCCAGAAGGCTCCAAAAATGGGGGAAGGGTTTTGTTGCAAAAAGAAGCAGCCATGCCCAACCAGTCACATGGTCACACCCATAGCCACGCCCACAGAACCAGTTGTTGGGTGGGATTCTACCAGTTCACACCTATTCGCTAGAACTGGTTGTTAACATTCTAAGCAGTTTGGAAAACCGATTGTTAGAAGAAATTACTGGCCTAATCCTGTAAGGAAGGCAGAAGGAAACATTCTGGTGTTGCTTACAGAAACTGCCTCTCCGTTAACTCTTATTACATTCTTGGCAGGACTTGACTTCCTGTCTCTGGAACTTCTTTGGAGTTTTTTTTTCTTCCTTTGCTGGTACTTTGCTTGTGTGGAGTAACCATTCAAAGTTACAATGGCACTGAAAAAGTGACTTATGACCATTTTTCACACTTACGACTGTTGCAGCATCCCCACAATCTTGAGAGACCAGGCAAGAAGATGCGTTCCTCGATGTGAGTGATATTGAGTTAGCCACATCCAACCAATAGCATGACTACCAAGCCATGTCCACCAAGCCATGACCACCACCTAAACCATGGCCACAGAACTGGTTGTTAAAAAATTTGAATCCCACCCCTGATCCCACCCCTGCAGTTGGATATTAGAAAATTGTTGGCTTGCATATATAACAGAAGGAGGAACATGTTTTTGCTGAATTCAAGGACTGAGCAGACTCAAAACAGAAAGCAGTTTATCCTTTTATTTTCATACTCATAATATATTTAAATTGGTTGAAATGTTGACTTATCCAGGAACTGTCTTTCTGGTTGAGTCACTTCAGCATAATGATTTAGAATGATCGTTAAGAGATGTCACACCTTCCAAAGTATCATTTAATGAAATGTATCTGTTTGAAATAATGTTTGGTTGTTCAACTGAATCATATTCTTTTTCTCTTGAATTTTGGATTGAATATGTATTCTGACACTTCTGACTCTTGGTGTTAGCGACTCCATCTGGTCTTCAGCCATTCCTCTTAACATTTGTGGCATTGACTCGGATAAAGACAAATGTCATATGACTCTTTGTGTTAGATGTCATTTAAAAATAGAGTAAAAGTATGAGTCCAACAATAGCTTTTTTGCCTCATACAGTTTGCTATAAAACAATTTCATGTTATTAATCCAGATTTTCTTTTATCTAATATGAAATCTACAAGAGTACATTTTGGTATATAATGAATCATCTTTTTTTTTTTGTTCTGACTCTAGATACAAGACCTAGAAAAAGAAACTGACCACCTGAATCAAGTGGTTTTCTCTCTAAGACAGAGATCTCAAGTCAGTACAGAGGCCAAAGTGAAAAACATTGAAATGGAAAACAAAATACTTCATGAGGCAGTTAGCGAGAGCAACAGCAAGCTCAGTAAGCTTGAATTTGAAAAAAAGCAGTTGCAAAGAGATTTTGAGCAAGTTAAAGAAAAAGTAGAAAGAGTAGAAGAAATGGATAAAGAACTTCATCGGCTAGAAAGGGAGAATGACCAGCTTGCCAAAAGAATTGCAGCCATGAAAATTACCACTGAGAAAGTAGAAGTACTTGAACAAGAAAACAAGGATCTGGAAGTAGAAAACAAAAAGCTGAAAAAGTCTCTAGATACTTTGCACAATGTTTCTATCCAGCTGGAAAATTTAGAAAAGAATAATAAACAACTAGATGACAAAAACCTGGAGCTCAGGCAAATTGTAGAGACTATGAGATTAACCAGTACAAAATTAGCCCAGATAGAGGCAGAAAACAAACAGCTAGAAAAGGAAAATGAGGAACTTCAAAAAAACATAGTCATGCAGAAAGTTCTGCTCAAGAAATCAGAAAGGTTGGAGCTGAGTTACCAGAGTATGAATGCAGAGAATCAAAGACTGCAGCAAATTCTAGAAAGTAGCAATAAAAAAGTTCAACAGTTGGAAAAAGAACTCCAGGGTGTTGAAGATGACAATCAAAGTCTTCAGAGAAAATCAGAGGAACTGAAAATCTCAAATAAGCAAGTGGAATTGTTGGAAAAAGAGAAGAAACTGTTGGAGCAGGAAGTGTTTCAATTGGATAAAGACAAAAAAATGCTAGAAAAAGAGACAAAAAGACTATGGCAGCAAGTAGAGCTAAAAGATGCTAACTTGGATGAAAATACTATAAAATTAACAGCAATTGAAAAAGAATACAAGATTTTAGAAAGAGAACTTGCTAGAGTCAGAGATTCATCAAATAAGATGAAGGAATTTGAAAAGAGCAATAAAGATCTACAGAAGCAAGTTACTATTGATAAGAGAACTCTAGCTACGTTAAGAGAGGTAAGCACAATTTCACTGCCTATCCTCTCATGAGGAATTAGGAAACCAGGATGTAGTGATTAAAAGCTTTACAACTTCCTTAGAAATAGGGAATAATGAATTGTAGGCAGTCATTGTAGTCATTGATTGTATCATGGAAGCCAATTGTTGATTCATGTACAACACAGCAAAGGCACAGACTTATCTTATGCTTCAGATAAATCAGTTCAGTTTATTATGCTGCAGTAGGTGGAAGCCTTTTGCAAATTCATGGAGCCTCTTTGTATGGTGGAACATAATCAGTTTTTTTTATGAACTATGGGTATTTCAAATAGGGGAAATATTATACAGTCAACGTAATTTTAACCTACTCAGATGGTTCCATAACTGATGACACTTCCCTTTATTTGAATGAAATGAGAAATTGCAATAGACTTCCTCATTTAATCATTGCTTGGCATAGAGTAGCTACTTTATTTTAGGAAAAAAGTATTGTATAGAAGCTGAGAGATGATAATTCCAATTATGGAAGATCATGTTCCAAAAACATCTGTATGTTGAGCTACAATGTTTTTTATAGATATCTGGTACTTTCTCAATCTGTTGGACCTCACTGCTCACTGTTTGTGAGAAGTGAGGTCCAATAGATTAAGAAAGTACCAGATATCTATAAAAAACGCCTGAATAAAACCATTGCACAAGTAAGATTTCATGAGAATACAGCTACATCTAAAACCTTGATTAAAACATTTTGATTTATGTTTCTTCATAGTAAAATTGTGTACATGTTCACATTTTTTCCTAGCAGCCTTGGAAATTATTTGTTTTTTCATCATTGTTCCTATTTGCAGGATTTAGTTCTTGAGAAGTTGAAAAGCCAGAAGTTATCTAGTGAGATGGATAAATTGGACCAGGAACTAGAGAAGATGGGATTAAATAAGGAGCTGCTTCTTCAGGATGATAATGGCAACAGTGAGAAGTGAGAAGATAGTTTGTTTCCCAGTCTGCATATTTCTGTATTTTAACTTCTGTTCCTTTAGTCTCCTCCAGGTTTTAGGCACAAGTGCTTTTTTGCGATTGGAAATTATAGTTAACAGGTAGCTGGAAGAAAGTTCCCTATCTAATCTAAATCTTTTAAACAGGTGGTTTTCTTATTTAAACAACTGGCCTATAATTGGCAACAAAACTACCACTTTAAAAATTGGTTAGATAGTAAGTTTCTGTAGAAGCATTCTTTCTTCCAATCACTGCTTGAAGGAATATGAAAGCTTCCTTAGATAAAGGATGCAGTTAATTTGTGGATAGTGGTCCAAATACCACATTACAACAAGTAGAGGGGGCCCACAGTAAAAGCAAGAGGGACCAGGACAAAAATGAATTTAAGTTTGATAAATGTGTAAATCAAATTACAATCAAATTAGCCAAACACATGTATACTTAATACTTTCCCCTTATATCAATTAAAAATTCTAATCCTATTGCAACTCTTATGGGTATACTGGAAATTGTACCCAGGGGTTTCGGAGATGACACGATATCATCACTATCAGAGATGATACTACTTTTCCCCACCCTGGCTTGTCTCTAGGGTAACCCCTTTTGCATGGGACAAACTTTACCGCTATTCTGATATTGCAATTCTATAAATTGTACATTAATCTTATTCATTGATTTTCCCAGATGAGAAAATAAAATACTGATATAAAGTAAATCTTAGGCACTCGGCTAATACTTGCAAAACATGGACTTTGTTCTTTCATATATTTTCAGTTACTGACATGCTGTCCTTAACACCCCTCAGGAAATATAAAATCTTGGAAAGTCAAACTGAATGTATTCTAAAGAGAACACTAGCTAGTAAAGAAGAGAAAATTGTTGCACTGGAGGCCAAACTACAAGAGTTTGTTAACTTAAACCAACAGTTACAGAATGAACTAAACATGGTAAGACAGAAACTCAGAAACAATGCTCAATAGTAGCAAATGACCCATGATGGGTCACCTGTGAAATAATGCAAAACTTGATATATACAGAAGTTCTTCAGCTCGCTTATAAAAAGTGCTTTTGACCCCGTGCTTTCTAATATATTGATGAAGGTGTCTGGTTTTTGGTTATGACTTAAATCTCTATACAATTTTATTTTACAATTATCTAAAAGGGGTTTCTCCTAAATAATTGCCTGTAATTTGGAAGGGGGAATCATTTTATATTGTTTGAGAATAGAAGATGCACTGTTCAAAGTGAAGGAATGGTTATTATGAAAACAAGAGCCTGAAAACAGGAGATGCTACTAGCATCACTTCAAGTTCAGTGGAGATGAACATACTCAGCTCTGCTCTCTTATTGCCTTCCACCTGTAGGAAGTGAATGTTAGCAATGGGTTTTTTTTTAAATAAAAGTTCTGCTCATGAATGAAAACAGAATCCATAACTAAATATTCTGGTAATCAATTAATAGAGAAGTTCTCCATTTCAGACATCTATTATTTTCTACACATAGAGGGGAAAGAATTAATTAACATATGAATGAAAAAGAACTAACAAGTTACAGATTCTTACATCCAAACTAAAAACTTCAAATTGATTGGGATTTAGCTACAATTCAATATACCAAAGATCATTTTTCCAGTTTTTACTCCAGTTAACCCAGTGTAAATAAATCCATCCTCAGTACTGCAGTAGTCTTGGCATACTTGCTTGGCAGCAATAACTATTTAAAGTGTTATGCTTACTAAGCCCAGATTTTTACTAACTCTTTGTGAGCGAATCACTAGTTTATGCATGAAAATATGGTTTCTTTAGAGAATTTCACTGATGCAGGTGCCTTGTTTTATTTGCAGACACCTTTAATCAATAACCATGTTTTCAGTTTTTGTTCTGGCTTTGCCTAGTTTGGCTCTGGTTCAGGTCAGTGTATATATACAGGTAACACACACACATACACATGTATACACATGCACATACATACATCCTTGTATAGATGGGTAACATGTATGCACTTTTGGAGACAAAATATCCAGAAATGATTTCAGTGGAAGTTGATAAACATAGTTGACCATGTAGGGATTTGGTCTGTATTTGTTAAGTTTTTTTCCCTATCTAATGCTGCATTTGTTGGAGGGTTATCTTAAATTTTGTGTGATCTTTTCAAGTAAATAACTGCACATGTTACAATCTTTGGCTACATTTACAGATGAGGAAGGATTTTGCATGTCTTAAGCAGAAGCAAGAAGAGGGAACTTTAATGCAAAAGCTAAATCAACCATTGGAAAATTGTCAGAAGGAAGCAACAATGGAACTTCTCAAAGTGAAGGACAGAGCTATAGAACTAGAAAGGAATGTAAGATGTCAGCTGTGTGTGCTTATTTCCATTTTAGGTTACAAACAATTCACATATTTTAATTCATTATTGGGTTATATTTGAACATGTTTATGTACTGATTGAATTTATGTACTTCTCCATGCATCTTTGATTCTGAACATATTCTGTGCTAAACTGCAATAAATAGAAATTTTTATATAACGTTTCCTTTCAGAAGCGTATTATAATATATGAAGTATCCCTATGAATAATACTTAATATTATTTTCTTTATTGTGTTTCACCATTCTAAAGAATTAACCGTTCTTTCAAGTTGGGGAAGTTGCCTAAATAAAAAGGGCATTTCATTGTATGGTAGCATTTTATTTTATTTTTGTAATGATTGGATTGAAAAGAAATTTGCAGAGGATGCTAGACCATTTTTATGGTGACTGTTCAAAAAGAGAAATGGACAGTTCTGTTCAGCCTCCCTGCAATGTTACCTGAAAACAAATATGGCAGTTTTGAATGCAGTTGCCTTGTCAGCCAGTAGAACACAGGCATAACCAATACCCTTCCTCTTGTGCAGATTGTAGGTGCTGCCATTTGAAAAACCACTGAATGAGAGATGCTCTCTGGCACAAACATAACTGTTAACTCTAACACACACAAACACACCTCCCATTCCTGTGGGATGCAGAGCAAAACTTTGGTCATTTCAGACCTTAAGATAGATTTCAAAGAGAAACTGGACTGAGGGCAGGAACTACGATTAAATCACCTCAAATCTTTTAAGGAATGTAAGGATATTAAAAAAATTAATTCCTAGCTCACAGTTTTCCATAGTAATTTCACAAAAAGAAAATAAGATAAAATACAGGCAAGTGAAACAGGTCTCAGTGGACAGAAGCAGATGGGTTTCTTGGTTGCTGAATTGAACTTTCTGAGATTGTGGTGTGGCATTCCTATGACTTTTTATTCCCTGCCTAGTGTCAGAAGCCAGAATAGTTCATTGCTGTGCTAGAACAATTAACTATTATAGCCAAATACTTTCTAGTTATGGGAAAAGAAAGCAAACCTCTCAATTACTTTCTGTCCTGGATGATATAGCCGATATACTTAGCAATTGATCTCAGACTATGTGACCACTTTATTCTCTCCTATCTCAACAGTTATTTTCTCTCTCTTTAGAATGCAGCTCTGCAAACAGGTATACAGCTTCATAAAGAGCAACTAGCTCGTTTGGAAATGCAAAATGGCTCCCTCAACAGCCAGATCCTGACACTACAAAAGCAAAATGCTTTCCTGCAAGAGCATAACACTGCAATGCAAACACAAACAGCTAAACTTCAGGTCAGAAAAAAAATCTGTCTGAAAATTTATATATACTTTTGTTTTTGAGGAAGCAGAAAATAACTACTTTCTATCGTTAATCCAATTTATTTTCAATGTCAGTGTGATGTATCTTCCTTTCCCAACCTGCAAAGCAATACCTTTGAGTATTCTACTTTTTGAGAAAATCAGAAAACATTTGGATTTCAGTTGTTAAAATACATTTATTTTGCTTTTGCTAAGATAAAAACAAAACAAAGACAAGGCAAAAAGAAGTAAAGAAACAAAAACATAGATGAAAAAAAAAGGGAAATTGCATTTAAAATTACCTTTCACTAAATAGAGTTTGTGGGTGTTCTGATTAAATGCATATAGTGTAGTTCTAATAGTTGGAAGTAAGCCAGTTGTGGTAAGAAAATTCTTAAAAGAGGTAAAGCAGAGAGAGGTATGGTAGGAAAGAGGAACAATAAGCATATGTTTTAATAGACAACTTCAGCAACTGGATCGCTCTTTGTAATAGTAGATTTGTCATTTACTTTGAGAAACTGTAGGTGGAGAATTCAACCCTAAATTCCCAGAGTACATCCTTGATGACCCAGAATACCTTACTCCAGAATCAGCAGCTGGCCAAGGAGCATGAATATGACAACCTGCTGAAGCAGAAAGAGCAGCTCAACGCAGAATATGAGTCCCTTCTTCAGGATCATGAACATCTTGTAGTGCTGCACGAACGGCAATCTACAGAATATGAAACACTAATCAAGCAGCACAGCAACCTAAAAACCTTGCACAAAAATCTTGACTTGGAGCACAAAGATCTAGGGGAAAGGTACAGGGTTTTACTTCATAGTAGAAGTTTTTCTCTAGCTAATAACGGCAGTTGGTGGGAAGATTATCATATGGTGAAAATCTGTTTTTTATTATCGTTACAGCCAATGATGTTTAGATGATATCCCTAAGGCAGGGGTCTCCAACCTTAGCAACTCTATGACTTGTGGACTTCAACTCCCAGAATTCCTCAGCCAGCACCCACAGTTAAAGTCCACAAAGTTGCCAAGGTTGGAGACCCCTGCCCTAAAGCATAACTTTTTAAGTACAATAAATGTCATTCAGAAACCTATCTTTTCAGCAAAGTTAATAACATAACCATCATATCCATTCAAAATAACTTGTTTTAAAATGAATGAATACATATTTTAATAAAGTATCAGTATTGAGCCCTTGTTTGTTAAATTGGATTTGTTTGAAAATTTTATATAGGCCTCACAATTTATATCATGTATATATCCAAATTTGATTTATATATACATAATGTAGACAAAGTGCAAGAGTTTGTGTTCTGTTGATTAGAATGGGAACAAATGAAACATGCTTAAAAATACTTTGGGTGAAATTATATGGAAGAACAAAAATTATTGTTAAAGAGAAATCTTGTTTAAGCTGTGCTATGCTGATTCTGGCAACCCAGTCATATTCATTCAAAATTATTGGTATTGTCTCCTCTTTAGTTGAATTGAATTAGTTGAAAATTTTATAGAGGCTTTATAATACGTTTTAAGGCAAAATTGCACGTATATATTTGTTTCATACAGATACAGCAGTTTAACAGAATACAGAACTGAACTGGAAGAAATGGAGATGATTTTAAAGACAGAAAAGGATGTTTTACAACAGGAGAAGAGAACAAGCACAATTATGGCTACAGAGAACCAGAAGCTTAGAGAAGAACTAGAAAGGTATCTGTTTTCTGAAATGATGAAGGCTGTTCATGTATATTAATGGGATAATTTGGTTGATCCATATCACTCTTAGAAATGTATACAAATGACTGCCTATTAGTTGAGTATTCTTAACATTTATGCTACAGTGGCTGCATTTGCTCACAATAATTATCTAGTTATGGAGGAGAGTGTTACTTTATATTAATTCTTTAACTGTGTAGTTCTAAAAAGTCTTGAACTGTGGTATAAACCTGCTTTCCCAGTTGTGGAAAAGGGCCCTTCTACCAGACAACCCCTTAGTCTGTGGAATGTTCACCTAAATATGCCAAGTCCTTTGAAAATGGCAAAAACCCATCTCTTCTACAAATCTTTGGTTAGTTGAATTGATCTTGATTGCAATAATACTGATTATTCTGTTATGTTTTATCATTTGCATTTTTAATTCCTGCAAGTGATTAGGAGTGTTGTATAGAAAGGCAGGATCTTAAGTTCAACGAATAAAAATTATATTTTATATTATATATTTAGAAATATAATAGGATGTTAAGTAATTAAATAGGATATTCAAGCTTTGGGGATATAAATATATCTGTCTAGAAAAACAATAGTTTTAGTTCTTGACCTTGTTAAGATTTAAATTCTACAAAAGTCCAAATAATTAATGCTGCTGTTGTGCATTTGAATGGAAGTGTTTTGCTTTTCTATTTGAGGATGAATATCTCACACACCAAACTTAAAGTTGAGTACGAAGGGCTCCATAGTCACACTAAGGAGCTGAAAACATCATTGAATAATTCTCAACTAGAGCTGAACCGTTGGCAAGCTCGATACGATGAACTGAAGGAAAAGCACCAGACTATGGATATCACCTTAACTAAACTGGACAACCATTGTGAGGTGAGTGCTATGTGTTATGAAAATCCAAAAATATTACAATTTTGGGAAATATGACTGCAATTCAACGGATGTACTATGCGTAATCTATTAGAACTGATTTACTCTTAAAACCATGGATTAGGATTGAAATTCATGTTCAATCCTAAGAAATTGAATTGTGAGAAAATGAGGTCTTTGAAGTTCAGTAACAATAGGGAGAAAAATACTTCTAAGCTTCCATTTACACCGTCCTGAAATTGTTGTTACTTTTTTTAGGCTAGCAAAAGAGGAGAATAAAAAATAAACTCCATACAGATAGTTTTTGACTTACAACCACAACTGAGACTGTCATCTTGGTCACTGAGCAAAGTGGTGCTTCACTGTTTCTTGATCCTAAACTCAGCACACCTGATTGTGGTCATTAAATGATCTTACAGGTTATTAAGCAGACAGAGTGTGTGGTGCCTCAGGAAGCACGAAGAAGACCCTAAGAGGCTCTGCTCTGGAGCTGAAAAACCTCCCTGCTCAACTACAAGCATGATTTTCAGCCCCCAAGCAGAGAGACATCTATGCATGGACTGATCTTGGCCTCCCCAGGCCTCCCCTGAAGAATCCTACACTCCTTTCCTCATCATGCTGCCTCTCCAGTCTCTGCTTGGCTTTCAGCTTCCTCTCATCTCTGAGGCTAGCTGAAAGACCTGTTTGCCAGAACAGTGCAGCTCTGCTCTATGAATGAAAAAGAACTCCTTTAGCAGTTCACAGGTTCAAGATCTGAGCACCTCACTAAAGGCATTTAGCTCCTCCATGGACAAAAAGGAACTCCTTTAATGGGGCACAGGAACAGAAATGAATTCTGTATCCTTCCAAGGGAGTTCAGCTGTCCTTGACAAGCAGCTCTTTTAACCAGCCCCACCAGAGAGGAGGAGGAGTCTTCTCAGCAGCTTGTAAACTTCCCTGATGGCTTCCCCAATGACTTTCAGGGAAACCTGGCAGAGAAGATTGCAAATGACAATTACATGGTTGCAAGGTGTTGACAATTGGTTGTAAGTATGAATGGATTGCCAAGTACCCAGATCACCATCATGTGACCACATTTGTGGTGTTGCAACATTTTGCTTTCAAAACAATTCCGAATTGTTAAACAGTTGAAAGTCAAGGATTACCTGTAATGTCCCTTAAAACTCTCCCTGACTGCAGTTAATATTGATTATGTCTAATTTTGCTCAGTGCTAATTGTGCATCTTAAGTGCTGGTGGTTGTATTACAACTGCTGGTATTGAAGTTCAAAGAACTGCTCACTGAGCAGAGATTTTTCATAAATAAAAGTGTTTGCTCTGATTGCTTTGCAACATGTGGACAAATGTGTACAAAAAAGCCCTCATCCATGGTATGTCTGTTAAATAGCTGCTTGCTCGACTAAAAGGAAACTTGGAAGAAGAGAATCATCATCTTCTCAGTCAAATCCAGCTATTAAGTCATCAGAATCAAATGTTGCTGGAGCAGAACATGGAGAATAAAGAACAATACCACGAGGAACAAAAGCAATATATGTAAGAGAAGCAATCCTTTTGCATACTGATCTTGGCCTATGAGATTAATAGTATGTCAGAGGGATGAGGGAGCAGGAAAACTTTTTAAAAGAGATCATTGAAGGCAGCCAAAAAGCAATTCATGAAATTTCTCTGCAACTACAGCATCTTTTGCTAAATACAGTTCATTGTGCACTTTTTAGTCTGATGTTTGGGTTTGAAAATAGGTGCAAGTCATTAGGCTTGTTAAATGATAAAAAATGGAAGGTTTACTCTAGTCACTATTGTTGTCAGTACCAATAATGTATGACATGTTGTCCTATATGAACCTTGGTATATAATATCTTCTTGGGTCAAGTCATATTACAGTATATTGTAATACTTGTCATTCTTTATCTCAGCAAACAATATACCAGCTTTTTGTGATTGGTTGCTAGGTAAGGTAGGTGTGGGAAAGGAGGGAAAGGGAAAGAAAGAAAGTGAGAGAGAGAGAGAGAGAGACAGAAACAGTCATATTTATAGACATATTTCTCAAGCAATGTTTAATTTAAACATTCATATATTTAAGTATGTTTAAATTAGATATTAAGTTAGATATGGCCTAAGAAGGATTTTTTTATGTTGCTATCAGGAATATTGACTTTTTTTCCTGGAAAAATATTATAGTTCAATTTTAGCATTTGTAATGTTTTCCTCAACAAATAACTGTAAATTTATAATTTTCTCTTCATTGTATGTTTTTTAAAAAGTGATAAATTAAATGCCTTAAGGAGACACAAAGAAAAATTGGAAGAGAAAATAATGGATCAATACAGATTTTATGATCCAACTCCAAAAAAGTAAGTTTTATATAGGAAAACATGTCTTATTAATTATCACATCCAAATTAATTCATAAGTTACAAACTATACCTCAGTCATTACACTTGACTTACTGAGTTGCCGTATGAATAAACCATGGTGCCCTTTCTGTAAGTGAAAACATGTGGAAGCCTTCACTTAGCTATAGGCTTGTGTTTCAGAAAAGATTATAGATAGTAGACAGTACATTAAATCAGTATTGCAAATTATACCTCAAATTAAGATGTTTTGATTTCCAAAACATGCCGAAATTTTGGATGTAGCATAATTGCATGTATAAGAATGGTTTTCAATTAGAATTAAATTCTACATTGGGTTTACTTTTTAAATACAAAGTTAATCTAGGCATCAAAGCATGCTCTCCTAATCTAGTTAGCCATATTCCTGAAGAAGGAATTAAATATATTTTCCAATAAAAGACATATAAAATCCTTGCAACCATTAACATACAGAATACTACCTCAGTACACATTTTGAAGAGATATATGGTTTTAGTGCAATTTAAAGGCAAATATTTCTAGTTCAGTGTTAAAATTAGAATCTTTGGTGCTTGGTTTTTTTCTTGCAGATGTTTCATTACCCAGGTTAGTTATATCATCACTGATGGTGGTTACCTAATTTGTGTAATGAAACATCTGCAAGAAAGCAACCAAGCTCAGAGAGCATCAACAATCCCTCATTAGTGCAAGTGAATAAGAATCTGTTTGCAGAGACATTACAGCTTTTCAATTTTTTTCTATTCTACAATAAAGCATTTTCCGCTATTATTAGGCTTTATAAGTTTGCCAACATACACATGCATAAACTCACACACAACCTGGTTGTTACATTTCCAACAATGCCAAATATTTATTTTAGCAATCAAGACTAGCATGATATACTAATAATAAAAGAATGGAAAGTTCAATGAAAGAAAAATATGACATTTACTTCAAATATTTCCTAGAATCAAGAGGTCACCCAATTCAATAGAATCCTGGAAAAATATGGCTAAAGGAAAAAAATACAATGTGTAATTAAACTTTGGAATTTGCTATCACAAAATGTGCTGCCTACCAATTTGACTGCATTCAAAAAAAGGTTGCACCATTTCATAGAAAATATAGAATTTAATGTCTGTTGCCTGGATGGTGATGGGCCATCTGCTAAAAAAACCAGTGGGCTTCCTTGTGCCATTGTTGACCACTATGAGAACAGGCTGCTGTGCTAGATGGGTCAGGGATACAATACAGCAGGACACTGCTTATATTTTTAGTGTCCTCAGAAAGAAGCAGTAAAATATTTGGTAATTTGTAAATAGATTGGTACATAAGGACTTCTAGTTTTGTACAAAAATATTTTAAATAGATCTTTTATATGGTGACCCCATTTTATGGCCATAATAAAAAAAAAAAGAACCTTTGTAAGCAACAGAATTCAGAAATATTCTATTTGTATCACTTGTTTTGAGTCATGATTAACTAATTAATCTTACTAACTTTCTTGCTGTAGAGTAGCAGTCCCCAGCCTTTCCGGCTCTGTGGACTGGCCACAGTGGTGGTGGAGGGAGAGGGGATGGTTTTGCAAGCAACCTGCTGCTTGTTGAAATGGAGCTTTGCATGCTTGCCTGACGCTTGCACGGCCCAGCGGTTGGCGACCCCTGTTGTAGAAAATGAGAAAATTCAGTGAAATAAGAGGAAGAAATATTGCTGTCCTATTGAACATTTCCAATAATAGGAAAAACCACTGGATAGGAGCTAAAGCCTTGGCTAAATTTATGAAGCCAAAGAAAGAGCCAACAAGAGAACGGATGAAATCTTCAGCAGATAGTTCTCCATCTCTGCTAGAAAGCATGGAGACAGCAGGTTCACAATCTCCATCACAGCTACCCAAGCAACAGAAGAGCCTGGAAACTACCTCCAAAGAGTTCAGCTTCGTGGAAGACAAAGAGCATAAGGCAGGACCCCTGGCCAAAGGTAGGCATTGCGTTTCATTGGAGAATGAATTAGCTTGAGTTTGTAATCCAGTTAACAATCACTTCTGTTTGGCACTGATATTCTTTAGGCCTAATCACAAAAGGCAATTAAGTGTCTAGGTGAAAGAGCTAGCTAGTCCACCTTATAAGATAAGGTGTATAGAGAGAGAACAATGGCATATTCTGTTTTCAGAAAGAGGGTCAGATCTTGTCTATTTTGTAGAAGAAATAGGAGGAGGTGGGCATTCCATGATGGAAGTGTAGACTTATGGATTGAAACTAATCAAGGAGAGAAGCAACCTAGAGCTAAGGAGAAATTTCCTGACAGAACAATTAAATCTGAAACAACTTGCCTCCAGAAGTTGTGAATGCTCCAATACTGGAAGTTTTTAAGAAAAAATTGGACAATTATTTGTCTGAAATGGTATAGGGCAGTGATGGCTAACCTTTTCGTCCTCATGTGCTGAAATAGCACGTGTGCGTATGTGCAGGATGCCTGCACCCATAATGCATTGTGCGCGCAACCCCTCCATGCATGCTGCACACCCCTGCACATGTACGCATGTCTCCTGCCCATGCCCCATGCATGCGCGGCAGATACCCGATGGCTGGCGGGAGGCACGCACCCATGTGCAGTGCACCTGATCTGGGGCGATGGCTTTCATGCTGGCAGAAATGGCTCTGTGTGTCACTTCCGGCACGCATGGCATAGGTTCACCATCACGGGTATAGGGTTTCCTGTCTGAGCAGTGGGTTGGACTAAAAGACCTCCAAGGTCCCTCCCAACTGTTATTCTGTTATTCTATTATTCTGTTAAGGTGTTCGCCTTTACCCTTCAACTATTTGTAAATATGGGCTAGAAATATGGACTAGGGCATAGTTGTTGACACCAATCTTATGCAAAATAAAAAGATTCCATTGGCATGGCGTTCCTTGTCAGTTTCAGGCCCAAGCTTGCCACTCCAGAATTAATTCTGAAAATTAAGAAGGTATTTCTTCCACAAGGACAAATATGTTTGTTTTTTGTTTTTTGTTTTTTTGCAATGCAGGCTTATTTTTTTAATACATAAGTACAAAGTGCATCATACTTCTCAGCAAATAAACAAGGCTTTTTTTATTGTGAGACTCTTATCATTAGAACTCTCAGTATCCTGAAGATTTATTTTCATTATGGCATCATAGATTTACCAAGTTGTTTTTGTTGCCATTTTGTTTATCCGTGTATTATTTTTGTGTTCTTTTAAGAGTGTATTACTGTTTATTCTATCAGTCATGTGGAGCACTTATAACTGAACTATTGCACTATTGTTATATGCCATAATGCAGGGGTCCCCAACCACCGGGCCATGGACCGGTACCGGTCCGTGGAACATTTTCTACTGGGCTGCTGGTTTGCTGGGCGCCGCCATCTTGTTTTGATGAGAAAGTGTTTCCGGTGAGCTTTTCCGGTTGGAAAGCGGTGTTTGGGTCCTGAAGGAATCCTTGCGCCTTAGTTTCACCAAAGGGGGGGGCGGCTTCGAACAAAACTAAGGTGCGAGGATTCTTTCAGCACCCAAGGCAAGGCGAGCCGAGTGACCGTCCCAAAGCCCATCGACAAAGGTACAAAGGAGGAATTGAAGGTGGCGAGGAGAAGTGGGGGACGGCTGCCTGGCCAGTCGCTCGGCTCGCCTTGCCATGCGTGCTGATGCCGGTACCGGGCCGCGGATCATTTTGTGATGCTGGTACCGGGCCGTGGCACAAAAAAGGTTGGGGGCCACTGCCATAATGCACATGCTAATTCTACGTGTTTATCAAGTATTAGTTGCTTTACACTACCTACATAGTATAGGTGCATTCTGTTAATAAGTTCAGTTTCTAATTGCATTGATGAGTGTTTTTTGCATTATGGGACTTTTCCACAAAGCAGAAACATTCCCCAGAGTTTTTTTTTGTAACCTGACTAATTTTTCTGTATTGAAAAGTGTAGTCTGTTTTGGTGACAGCAGAGGGAGCAAAGACAGAAGAATCAGCAACCCAGATCCAAATATGAAAACATGAAGGATCCTTAATATTATATGATCTTTGCTTATATGTTTTATTGCATAATATGTCTCGATAAAGAATTGAGTAGACTTTGTTGATAATAATTGATGGGTAATAATTGCTTCAATTAAAAACATTTCTGGAATAGATTATCCCTAATTCTTACATTGACTTAAGCACCACAAAACCAAGTAATTATGTTGATTATCCTTGATCTGCAATGATACTGTACAGTGAGTCCTTGACTTATGACCACAATTTGGACCAGAATTTTGGTCATTGAGTGAAGCAGCCATTAAGTGAGATGTCCGTGTGACTGCTTCATTCAGCAAACTACAATCCTGATTCTCCCAGTTGCAATTATTAAATGACTACCTGGGTCATTAAGCAGACCGAGTGAAACAACCGCCTGTAAAATGAGGGCAGGCAGCTCCCCTCCATGCTCAGGGGGGGAACTCCTGTGCTAAACTTGGGAAACAAAGCTGAGATCTTTATGGTGCAAGCTTTGTTTCTCCATCCCAGTTCAGGAGTTCTACACCCTTTTTTGTAAAAGCAGAAAAGAACTCTGGCACTGGGCTGGAAAAAGGAAACAGGAATCTTCAGATCTTCACTTACCTAGCCAGGGGTGGGATTCAAAATTTTTAACAACCAGTTCTGTGGGCATGGCTTAGTTGGTGGGCGTGGCTTGGTGGTTATGTGACTGGGTGGGCGTGGCTTGGTGGTCATGTTATTGGCTGGGCGTGGCCAACTCAACATCACTCACATCGAGGCACGAATCTCCTTGCCTGGCCTCTCATGACTGTGGGGATGCTGCAACAGTTGTAAGTGTGAAAAATGATCATAAGGCACTTTTTTCAGTGCCATTGTAACTTTGAATGGTCACTCCACACAAGCAAAGTACCAGCAAAGGAGGGGGAAAAAACTCCAAAGAAGTTCCTGAGACAGGAAGTCCAGTCCTGCCAAAAATGTAATAAGGGTTAACGGAGAGGCAGTTTCTTTAAGCAACACCAGAATGTTCCTTCCTGCCTTCCTTACAGGATTAGGCCAGTAATTTCTTCTAACAACCAGTTTCTCCAAACTGCTTAGAATGTTAACAACTGGTTCTAATGAATAAGTGTGAACTGGTAGAATCCCACCCCTGTACCTAGCCCAGCGCAGAAGTCCCACTCACCCCTCAAACATGGAAGGGAACTTCTGTGGCAAGCTGAGGAAACGAAACTTGGATCCCAAAGATCCAAGCTTCATTTCTCCAGTCCAGAAAAGATTTCCACCATCTGTGCTGTCCCTTCTTTGTGAGGTGCTTCAGGACTTGGTATTCTCTCCCTTCTTATTTATCTTCTACGTGAAGGTCTTCTGATGGTTTGGAGTGAGGTATCCTCAGGTATCCTGCTGGAGATATTTTATATCTCCACCCCAGGTCACCTGAGTGACGCCATGGAGACTAGGAAGGCCTGGATGAGCAAAATAGGTTTCAACTCAACCCAAGCAAGACCGAGTGTTGCTTTTGAATCTCTGGTTTCGGACACTTTTCATGGGTTCTAGATGGGGTGGCAATACCCCCAGACAAACCCAGTGTGCAAACTGGGCCTCATCCTGGATTTATGGCTCTTGCTCAAGGGGAGGGTAGCAGCTACGAATAGGGGGGCCTCTGCACAGCTTCACGTTATCTGCCAGTTGCACCTGTTTCTGGACTGGGCAAGGGACTGTTCATGATCGCTCATGCCCTTCTAACCTCTACGTTGGATTACTGCAAATGGTTTTATGTGGGGTTGCCCTTAAAGGATATTCAGAAGCTTCAACTGGTGCAAAATGCAGCAGCATGGGCAGTTCCTGGTGCCAGTTCCTCGCAGGAAGGGCATCCCCAGGTACCATAAGCTAGGTAGTGTTGATTGGCAAGACACAGAAGGAGAGCCTTTTCTGGCATGGCAGCCGCCCTTTGGAACATCATTCTCTCACATCTGAGTTTAGGTTGGTCCTGACCTTATTGGCCTTTTGTAAAGCCTTGAAAATTTAACTTTGTGTTTGAGTCTGGGGTCCTGACCATGGGTTTGAGCTGGGCTCCTGGTTGTATGGATGATGCCTGTTGCTGTGTGGTTTTATTTTTATTTTACATTATGTATTTCGTCGTTTTATTTTACTGTAAGCTGCCTTGATTTTAATAAACTCAAATAAATAAATATGTTTATCTTATAAAAGAAATTATAACGTATGTTTAATCATAAATACTAGAGCAGCCTTTTCTAACAGTATTGTAGCCTGGAGGAATTCCTGAAATACTTTCCAGGCCTCAGGTATCCTCTGCATAAAAATTAACATATCATACAATTAACTAGCAATGCCTAATGTGTTAACATTCAGAAAATGATGTTGGGTGTTTTTTTCCCAGCCACAATCTATTGTAGAACTGCACTTGAGAAAGACTATTTGTTCTAAAGGCTGCTGCCGTAGATAGTTATCTGTCTGATGTAAACCTTATCTGGTTAACAATTGCTGTAGAAATGCTTAGTCCTTGTTCATGTTAACAGTTTTCTTGGATGTTTGAACTTACTTTTTAGTTATTTTTGTTACTTTTTTTCCCTCTCTTTTCTGGGGTCTCTGGGTGATAACACTTAGCAGCTCAACGTAAAAAGATTGCCTTTTTGAGAACCACAAGCAAGCCCAAGGAAAGGTCTCCCAAGTCTCCATCGAATAACTCATCCCTCTCTAATCGTCTCCGGTTCTGGTCGTCTTCTGACATCCCATCCTCTCCTAACGAATCATTTTCTTTCTCAGAAACAAAAGATTTCTAACTTCTTCTCTTATCATTTATCCCTAATGCATTTCCAGTGTTTTATTTTTGAACAAATGAAATCTATAGCCATTCTGTACACAAGTCATAGATGCACAGCGTATAACTGAGACAGAATAAATCCAAGATCAAACCAAGTCAACACGGACAACATTTTCCCATCAGTAAAATGAAGGACCTTGTTGCACAATGTGGAATATTTCTTCAGTGCCGTACACTTTAACGAGGCATGTGCCTGTAGTTTTGCAAGTACTTTTGGTGATGGTGCACATACTGAGTAAGTGAACCTGTTGTGTACTACACTAATGCTTTGCAGATTTGCCAATGTGCCTCATATCCTGTCCAGATGTTAAAATAGATTTTTGTTGCTCTGTCACTGGCAATGCATCCTTCTAATAATATTCTGTTCTTTATTAAAAAATAACTCCTAACAAATTTTGCAATTTCTCCTATATCCACTGTGCTGCTTGTCTGTTGTCTTAATGTAATTGCGGTGTAAACATGAAAATACAGAGACCTCTGCCATTGATGAAAATAGCTTGATGATAATCTATGTCTTGCTTTCTCTTTAAATGCTAGGCCAACAGTAACTTCAAAATAGGCATTAAAGTTGATTTTTGTTCTGATTGGCAAGCACCATTGCAATTTGATAGTAAAGAGCTACAGTTGCAGCTGTGCTTAGCCAGTTAACATTAAATGCCATAACAGTGCATCAGAATGAACACTATAAAGATGCTTATCTACTTGAAACTACATGTAATCGATTTGTCTTCTGCTTCAGCCATGGTTTGCTTTATTAAATTTAGCATGCTACTTCAGTATGGTTTGTGGAATGGTTTGTGCCTTTTCTTTGTTGTTTTAGTTGGCTTAAAAACTTTATGCTCTTAGACCAGTTTTGCTGTGAGTGATTTTAGAAGCTTCTACAATGCAGGAGAAATTATATATAAAATTTTAGATAAATGGTTCAGTCTCCTTATAATTTTTTCAGACTTAAAAAAAATGTAAATAACCCACGTTTTATTATTTTACTTCTTGGATTGTCTGTGCCACTTTGAATTTCATATAAATCATTCTAGAAGAGGATTTCTCAACCTTGGCCACTTGAAGATGTGTTAAGATTCTCCATGATAGCCAGAGAATTCTGGGAGTTGAAGTCCACACCTCTTCAAGTGGCTAAGATTGAAAAACATTGCTCTTGAAACAACTGGAATGTGAATGCCTTCTAATTCATTATTTAAAAATTCAATCAACTAGGACAATTTTTCCAGAAAAGAAGGCATTCTGTTCTGTGTCATATTATTGAATGAATCTTGCTTCATTATTATAGCTAGTGTATTTAGTAGAGTGGAATGGATTGCAGTATTAAAACATATTAGTAATAGTAATCCCTAAAGGATATGATGTGTTGCAGATGAACAAAGATTCAGAACCCAAATCCTACTCAGCTTTCTTTTTTTTTAAAGTCCACTTAATTTGATATAATTTACTCCAAAACACTTGTGCTTAGGTTTTCATACTTAGAATAACTTGTTATTCCTCCCCTCCCCCAAATCACATGATACATGTATAGCTGTATATAAAGTGCTATTCGTTTCTCTGTCACTCATTCTTGCTGATCTGAAATTAGGTTAGAAAACTGATAGATAATATCTGATCATAAATGAAACGATGGTAAAATCAGAAGAATTCGATGGAACCGTTTTTCCCTGAGTATGAATTTCTAAGGTGATGAGTTTCTATGTCTCTTGTCTCTTGCTTCTTTGAATGTTTCAGTGTTTTCCCATATGACATTAGGGGATTCAAATCTGAAGAGAGTTTCACACTGTGGAGGCGGCAATGACTACACTGAAAATGCAAGAGATCCTGCTATTAAACAGTGCAATGTGGACTCAGATTCCAGGACTTTCTCTACTCCAATCTCTAGACAACTGAACAGACCAAAAGGTAGTGCTTATCTTCATGGGGATTTCTTTTCAGTAAGATATTATTAGTTCCTGAGAAATGAAGTTCAGAAGAAATAAAATTTTATGTATTGTATTTAAAACATTTACATAGCCACCCAACTAAAAACCAACCTCAGGGTGATTTGAAGCCAATAAAACAGTATAAAACTAAAATCAGAAAAACCTGACGCCACTATCACACTACTCTGATGCACCCGCATTCGCATACCACCTTGCCCTATCCCTATACTTGGCAGAAGGGCCAATTTTTTTACTGCTATCTGGAAGGATAAAAGGGTGGGGATCTGTTGGATATCAAGAGGGAGAGTGTCCAATAAGGCAGGGGCTACAATGGAAGAGGCATGCTTCCAAAGATCCATAGATGGTAATGTTTAAGGGAAGGGATCTACCTACTTTATCTTTGATGAGAGAGACAGACATCCTTGAAGGTAGGCGAGCCTGCAGATAATGACTGACATTATATGAGCCAACTAAATATATCACATGCCAAAAAGCAAACAGCACTTTAAAAAATGTTACATTTTTCAGGCCATAATTCAGATGGTGACCTGTGTGCTAATTCCTCTGCCACAGAACTTTCCAACAAGCAGCACAGTAAGTTAAGCTCTTTGCCTTTGATTCTGATCCTGGGCTTAGATGGGAATAATAGTCAAATATTCACAGAAGAAAATGGCTACAATAGGGTGAATGAAGTCGAAAAGTTATATTTTAAAGAGAAGTTTTATTCCAATTCTTGGGCTTCAAAATAACATAACGTGAGAAGAATTACAGATTTCTTGGGTGCTACTGAAGATGTTTCTTGGAAGATAAGCAGTTGTTTTATCCTGAGATACCTTACTCCCTCTCTCCTTTGCTACGAATACAGACAGGTAGCAGTTTTCAGATAGAAATTTTATTGCCCCAACCTAAAAACGCTTGCTTGCAAAGCATTTGCTCTACTATTGACCCATGTTCTCCACTAAGTTGGTTTTAGAGAGCGATTATTCCAATGGAGAAAGACGGTCTTCTTTCTTTCTAGCCTAATGCAGCTTAGAAGCTGAGAATCCTCTTTTTCTCTGATTTTTGTTCTTTCTTCTTCTTTTCTTTTTTTTTTTAAATTTCCTGCAGTGTCTGAGTCAGATAGCTTAGAGAACAGTGAAAATGCATCCACTAACAGCTCCCCTTTAAACCTGAAAGGTATGATATTTTCACAACAATATTCATGTACTACTACAGTTCCTTAATTATTAGGCAGAAGTGTTCATAAATTAAATCTGAATCTTTTGGTTAGGGCTCACTTTTCCACCCCCAGCTCCCAATTCTGTAGAATGCAGATTAGGTGGAATGCAATTATTAAATCAGTATTTTTATATATGACTTAGTATCCCCTAGTCCTTTGATGAGGATGTGTCGAATATTTTAATAGAATAAAAGAGGATGATTTTATATCTTTGAATTTCTTGATACAGGATCTTATGACTATATTCGTGACAGATCAGAAAGCTTTAGCAGTGAAGATACGGTGCTAATGAAAAATATGCCTGGCACATGTAGAGATGGTCTGTTTTGTTCCACCCCTTCTGCAGTTGTGGGTTCAAACCCTAAACAGAGTTCCTCATTTAATAAGAATGGTGCATTGTTACATGATACATCTCAGAAAGGCATTCATATACAGAAGCAATCTGTTAAGCACCGATCTGCCTTTCCAGGTAATGAGATGGTAACCTTAGAAGAATTCCTGGAAGAAAGCAACAGATTATCTCCAATGAAAGTAAGTAAATTATGCAGAAAACACATCTGTATGGGGATAGAAGATCATCAAAGGGAAATGCTACATTGCACACTACGGTACCCTGGTTGATAGTGGAACATGCAGGTTTATCCAGCAGTCAGTCCTGGTTATCCCATAGACTGACTGACTGTTGATAAAAATTCATGAAAATTATTATTATTTAATGATATATTATGCTTATTTTTGTATTTAGTTCATTGCAAATAACAAACACTAAACTTGCATGCAGGCAAAGTGATGGCCTTTATTATATTTATGTACAAAAAGCACTCCAGTGTTTGCCTTTCAATCTAGAGATGCATCCTAAGATGAGATATTGGCTGTCCAGTCATGCCCTCCTTCATTGGGATCTACTGAAGATCACTACAGCTCTAAAATATCCATTTGGCCTGGATAATATGCCAGATTGTTCTTCAATTGTGATTACACAAGCGCTTTGTGTAAAACATTTTGTATTGTCCTCTTTTTTGCTTAAAAATTATACTACTCAGGACCATCAAAATGTTTTCGGATTGTGTCTGTGGGTCTGCTTGCGAGTAAACAGCTATGGATACTTAATACATAAGTGCAACTACTGTAGTTGTAAACAACTTAGTTTGGTCTGACCTTGCTTTAAAACTGGTTTGTATTTCATGTTATAGATAAGTTATTATGAAGAGTATTTTTGTGATAAATAAATAATAAATACTCATTAAATTACTGACTAAGTTACTGCCCAGAGCTTCTCTGTGAGGGAGATGGGTATTTAAGAAGTTTAATATATAAATAAATAAAATTTTATTTTAATCATCTTTTTAGGATGTATCCAGTAAAGATGACTTGCTGAGTGACTATTTCAGAAAGGCCAGTGAGCTTCCATGCCCTGGAGGTCAATTTCTACAGTCACACAGGAAGGAGCCAAGCAAAACACCTACCAGTTATGTCACTCCAACTATAAAGTCGCCTGGCATTACTGAAGATGGAAGACCAGCTAAACTAGGCCACTACCTGAAACCAAATCCTGGACCATCAGAACCAGAACCTGTGGCAAACTCCAACAAGCTTACCCATGGACCTCAAAATCAAGCCAGTCGAGCATCAAAGCCATTGGCATCCTCTCAACAGATTAACAACATGGGCAGGCAGAGCGCTTCACTGAACCGGGCCTATAGCTTGGCTTCAGCAGATCTACTGAGAGCCGCTAGCGCCGATGTGTACAGACGATATGACAGTCTTCCAAAGCCTGTGGCTGCAGATAGCCAGATAGCCAAGGACTCAGACAACCAGACTTCCCAGCTGCCTTTAGCTTCTATTTCTCAGAGCTTTCTGAGAGAAAGATCACAACCTACAAAGATAATGGGTTCTTTGCAAAGTGTGGATTCTCGCTGTCGACAACTTGATATCAGGCGCCTTTCTCTTGCTCCTCCGAAAGATGAGAGGTTACTCTTGTTCCCTCCATTTTCTTATTCTTCCGCCACTTCTAAGGGTGATCTTTCCTCTCCGCCACAGGAATGGGCAAAAGTAGATTTAGAGGAACACTGTTCTCCACAATATGGATCTAAAACCAAATCAAAGTCATTGTTGCAAAGTGGGGAGGTCTCCACTGGGACTCCTGTCAGAATTGTTCCTAACAATTCAGAAGGGAACAATCTTCAGGGAGCTGGTTCAACTAACATCCACATTGCCAAATGCCCAAATCCATCACCAGAAAATAAAATTTTGGCAGAGGGCACTGAGGAAACAAACAAAGGGCTTGGTTCCAAGAACTCTCTTTCATCAACTGATCCCCCTGATCAGCAAACGGTTTGGTATGAATATGGCTGTGTGTGACACTGCCAAGGATTGTATAAGATATGTTTTACTACTGAAAATTGAGTGACGTTGGATGACACTGGTAGATTTGCTAAACACTGTTGTCTTAATTATCTTCTGGATGCTTTACACCTCAGTAGAAACATGTATACTTGAGGTTCAAAACTAACAATTCTGATGTCTAGAAGACCATTTGAATGATTCAACCATCTCCACTCCTTTCTCTTCTTCAATTCCAGGATCGTATTCCCATAGTCTGGGGTGCTTACCATTTGGTCCTCTTGTGCCTTTTGCAGGCCTTTTTCTTTTACTATTGGGGAAATTGTATCTGTGTGCTTGTCTACTGAACTCAAATCTTATTCACTTTACGCATAATTGCCTATTCCTTTTAAATACCATCTTTTTACGATTCTAAAATATTCTTTTGGGTGTTAAAAGCAGCATGATGCAAATGTGTTGTCTTTGCACTGGTTACCTTGTTACCAATTATAGACTTTTTAAAAATATTCTGGCTACTTTGCTGCACTTAACACTAACGTGCAGTACAGATGCTGCCACTTTGTATGTCTGTAATATTTTTATTGAAAACACTGGAAGTAATGCACCCTTATTGAGGGGCATGGTCTCCTTTAAATATCAACTTTCCTTGCACTGGTCTGATCCATTTACCATTCTATGCATTCAATCACTTAATGGCCCCATTGGTTGCCTAGAGAACCTGTGCAACCTGTCTGCCCTCCTAATGTATACAGTTTTTTTGTCTAAATGATATGTAGGAGATCTTTTAAAATGATGTCAATAGATATTGGAATGTTGAAGTTTACAAGCTATCTCAATAAACAATTGCAAGTTCAGTCTTGGTTTTAATTTGGTTAGCGTGATCTGTATAGAAACCAGATTCCATTTATATACATATTTTTATGAAATCATATTTATATCCAGATGAAATATTTTATTGTATGAGTTTCATTGACTCCTTGTGTATATCTCCTGTTTTATTGTTTTCTTATAAAGAGATCCTTTCTAACAGATTGACATAATCATAAAACTTCTTTGGATGTCATAGAAAAAAACTGAATCTGTAACATCTCACACACAACCAATGATTAGAGTGTGTCATAGTTTATAGCAGTCACATTGTGAGAAGAGCAAATTTGTAATAAAGACTTTTTAAAATACAAATATCTGTCAAAACTGTCACTTTTTCCCAGAAAAAAAATGTTAAAGTGTTATTAAGCATTGCTCCAGGTGGTCACAATGCACATCCTTTTTAACAGAGCTTTAATATGCATGAGTGTGTAGGCTGGTACCACCTTCTTGTAACTTCAGAGTATGATTCCCCATCTTTTAATATTTATAGAAGTGCTTGAGTTTACTTCCATAGTACAACAAAGCCTACTACATGCATTTCATAAATGTGTAATATTGTATACATTTTCCCAACGTAGACAAGAACCATGTTTGCTTGGTTAATTCTGCAATCAGTTACAGTTCTAGCACATCTGGAAACAGCCATGTTGGGAAAGACAAATTCTACATAGCTGTTAGTAACAAAGTTATGTAAAAATTTCTTGACAGATTCTTAATACAGACTTGCTGTAAGAATTTTCTTTGAGGTGATGGATAGTCATGGCAAAAACCTGAGTTATATTTAATGGAATTACTTCTTGATTTTGCATGAATGCAATAGTGTATTTCAGTGGAGATTATTTATCCAGTTTATATGGCAATGGTTGTGTGACTGCATGATAAATCTTAATACAAGCTTTAATAGATTTGGCCCCATTGCTTCCCATGAGCACATCTCTAAATCCTTCACTTAAAACATTACTACACTCTTTACAACACTATTGGGAAGATATATGGCAATAATGCTGCCACAAACCACTTCCCTGGAGACATTCCTCAATGTTTTGGTTTACTCTGAAGGATGCAAGCAGCAATTTTCATCAGTAGCTTGCCCATAAGGGAAAAATGTAGTTAGCATCAGGAATTCAAATATTTATTATATATACATCAAGATTAAAGATATACAAGAAAGTTGAAAAGGAAGAAAGAAAAAGACCTGAACAATGAATGTATGAAAAAGTTTGTTTCTAATACAGAAGAGGATGAAAAAAGCCAATGCATTCCTAGATTGCATCAGTCAAAAACTGTTGCCAAGTTCAAGAGAAGTAACTGTTAATTTACTGCATTGTTACATACCTTTAATGGTTATGTGCACCCAGCAATGGACACCAAATTTTAGGAAGGACATTATTAGAATGTGACTAGAGGGGGCAACCATGATAATAAGGGACCTGGAAGAATAAATATACCAAGAACAATTAGAGGCAATTGGTTTGCTCAGCTTGGAAAAGAAGATGGGGAAATGTACTTGATGAAACCCCAACTGAGATCAGGCATAATAACACTGTCATACAAATGTGCCAGTACCTCTTTCTCTCATCCCAGAGCACAGGACACAGAATAATAATCTTATCTTAGAGAAAGGGATATTGTAGAAAAAGCTCTTTGACAGTAAAACTAAGGGATGTGATACTGCACAGATATTCACTGGAGTTGCTTGTGCTTTGTAAGCTGATTGAGGACTTACACTCAGTCCTAAATGTTGACTTTCTATGTTATGATTCTCCAAGACAGTGGTCACCAACCTGTGGGCTGTGGCCCACCTGTGGTCCATGAGAAAAATTTGGTGGTCCGCAGAAAAATGTCACCTCCCCCAGAGCACCCCCCAAAGCAATACAGGCTGTGCAGGAACAAGGCTGCTCCGCTCACATGGCCCATGGGAACACAAGGCTTATGTTGCTTGCATTGCGAACAACAAGGTAGTGAGGGGAGGGGGGAAAGGGCAGAGAGGGGGAACTTGCTTGGCCACTGGGCTGCTTCTTGCTGCTGCTTCTGCTTTTGTCTGCACACAAGGAAAGCAATAAAAGTCTTTCTCTCCCCGAAACTCCGCCAGGAGAGAAAGAAAGACTTCTGCTGCTTTCCTTGCATGAAGACAAAAGTCTCTCCCTCTCTCTCCCCCTGAAAATGGAGTTGTAAATGGTATCCTGCGATCCCAAATAAAAAATGATTGATTGGTAGGAAAACGGTTGGGAATTTTCCTGCAGACTCCCCCTCCCCTGATAAAGGAGCTGAAAAACAGGTTAGGAATGTGGCTGCCTTGGAGGTGTTGGGTGTGTGTGAGGGACCTTTGTGTGTGAGAGAGAGGGGGGGGAGGGTATTCTGGGATTGGTAGGAAAACGGGGTGGGGAATTTTCCTGCAGACTTTTTGAGTGATTTTCCCAGGGTCTCTCTCCCTCTCTCCTTCTCCCTCTCCCTCTCCCTGAGAACTAGTGGTCCACGAGATTTAAAATTATGAGTTTGGTGGTCCCTGAGATCCAAAAGGTTGGTGAACCCTGATCTAGTTCAATCCCCTGCCCAGACAGGAAACCCTATACCATTTCAGACAGTCTATGTTTCATTAGTATTTTCAGCAAAAATAAAAAATACAATACTGTAGTTTTATTCTGACATTTTCAAAGTTAAAAGAGGGAATTCCAAACTGGGTATGTAAGTTGAGACAGTTCTATTCATATTATGTTTCTCCTCATGACTTTCAGTATCTTTTCAAAGTATGGATTATTATTTTTCCTGTCACCTGACAATTTTGAATCTTATATTAAATCCTTATCAATTGTTGCAGCATTAAGCAAGCGTACTTTTAAATTCAACTCTAAATAGTGAAATCCCTCAAAAATAAAGTACATAAAATACATACAGTACCCTAACATAGTCATACATACATACAAGCCTGTAATGTTAGGATAATAAAAAAAATGAAATTAAATCCACAACAAGTTATGTTGTTTTATTTATATATGTTATGTGTCTCAGTACAGTGGATGTAAATGTGCATTCCTTGCTCAGTCAGTACAATCTGCAGAATGGGGCCAGAAGACTTTTCAACAGGTACCTAGGCAACATTTTGGAGGCATTTCCTTAAAATCAAGGATTCAGAAAGTACCGATTGTGGGGAAAATAGGAGGAGGAAGTTGGGTTGAATATATTCACTCCCTTGAGTTATTTGTAAAAATAATAAAGGTGGAATTCAACAAGCAAATACATAATTAAGAGGGCAATCCGTAAGTATTTAGTATTTATTTGATTTGTCAATCGCTTACAAGATACAGGTATAAGAATAAACATAGTTTTGAATACATGAGATAGATACTTATAAGAAAAATAAAAAGAAACAATAGGACAGGGACGGTAGGCACGATTGGTGTACTTATGCACGCCCCCTACAGGCCTCTTAAAGGGGGTGAGGTCAATAGTAGTCAGTCTAAGGTTAAAGTTTTTGGGGTTTGGGGAAGAAACCAGAGTCAGGTAGAGTATTCCAAACAGATCTGTGCTGTAGAGAAGGCCAGGGTGGGAAGAATACACTGCTTAGGATTCTGTGAGAGTGGGGTCTTTGTGGAGTTCCAAATGAATATTTTGCTTTTTGGTCTTTCTGGCCTTAAAGAGAATGCTGGGACGATTCTGGTGGAAGTTGCCTCCAATTCATCTGGGCAGGGCAGGGTTGTGGTGTGGTACTGACAAACAAAGCAGCTGATCTGCTGCTCCTCCTCCTCTTGATCAATCTCTGACAGCTCTCCTTTGGGAGGAGATTAGTCAGACAAGCCTTGCTTAAACTCCGATGCAGAAGCTCCATTTCACAGGCACAAGAACTTTCAGCACTTCCAGAGAGCTCGGCACTTTTCTTCTAGGTGAGTATCATCAACTCATTTTAAGAAATAGGTGTGAAAACTGGCAGCAGCAGCAGCTCAATGCTATGTAGGCATGGGTTTCCCTAAATAGTGCATCTTGATTTCTGAACTTCTTTTAAGAGGTTGGAAATGGCTGGAATTAAACAGCCCATAAATACGTCCTTGACCCCTAAAAGAATGAACAAAGCTTCCTTTGAAATAACTTAGCTGGATTTGTGTTCCTTATTTGAACTGAAATAGTAGGCAGCCAAAGGTATTGAAATGGATGTATATTGTAAGTGGATAGATTCCTGTTAAACTGAATGAAGTTTTGAATAGACATTGATAGAGGGTATGTTATAAAATCCTTATTTAGAAGAGGAGAGTACTTGCTTCTAAGCTATCTGGAGTTTTATAGTCTGAGGCAAATAAATACAGACATTCCTAATGGTACAAGTCTGGTTTGCACTCAGAGGAAAGTGGGCCTTTTAAGTGTTACTTTTTGTGTTTTGACTGCTTTGTATTTGATTTCATGTATTTGAAACTTCATTTTGTCGTTGTTGTTTTGGTTTTAAAAATATGCTGCTTTGAACACACAGATTGAACAGAATGACAGGATGCTAAATGAGTGTGTTAGAAATTCAGAATTCAAGAGAAACTGAGTTACTTTGGAAAAATGTGCTCAAACCTTTAGCAAACCTTACAAGAAACATCAAAAAGCTGTACAGCTACTGGGCCATATTCCCAGAATGCCAGCCAGAGCACTGATAGAGCAACAGAAGAAGACACAGTCGGAATAGCCTTAAAAGCCAAAACATATTTCTCCAATGAAAGGTCAAGCATTGTTAGGCAGCCAGTTCTGACTTAATAAGCGAGACAGTTCTACATCAGAACAGATAGGAGATGACACGGTTCACTGGAACGATTTAAGCAGAGATTGGATCAGAGTTGCAATGCTTAAACCTGGATTAAGCAGATCATTTGGATCAAGAGATCTTTAGGGCAGAAAAAATATTTTTGCCCATAGCAGCAAAGTATAAGTTCAGATACTAGCTCCCAGCCAATATTTTCTATCCATCTGAATTTCACCCACCTTAGCCATGAAAGTCAGTTGGGTGATTTGGGGCCAGTCACTCCTTTTCTCAACCAAATTCACCTCATAGGGTGTGGCTGTAGGGAAAATAGGAGGACGGAAATGTTTTGGCTATGTTTGTCATCTTATTTGTAAAACAAATAATTCAAGGTGGGATACAAAGAAATAAACATTTTCTCCTTTTTAAATTCTGCTACTTTTCTATGTCAGTGGAAGGACTCTGTGTGCATATATGTACATGCAAATTCAATATTTATATCCATTTTAGACCTTGATAGAGATCCATGTTTGTCACCAACACTGTTCACATGTCTGATCTAACACACATTAATGTGTATCAGTAATGGATGTTTGATTTGCCTGAGTTGTAGATATCACAGTAGATCTGGTTGTCCTGTTCAGATAAATTCCTCAGGCAAAAGTCCATTTACTAAACCTTTTTTTAAAAAATATGACTCTTTTTTTTCACCACAACACCCATGTGGGAGATGAAGCAGTCATTCATTTGCAGTTTGTTCCATTGGACTGAAACAAATCTTTGCCAACTCAGTATTATATGCTATATATAGTTTTAAGCCATGCCTATCCTTTCAACTTAAAACTTCCCATTGTTTTCATCTCCTAACAGCTGCTTCAGATGTGACACATTTCCTATAAGAAAAATGTTTGCGTGCAGGAAATGGCATGGAAATAAGACTAACCTTTTGCATGTGAATATTTCATGTTTAACTGCTTCAATGCTAGTAACATTTAAAGTGCATGCCATGGGGCAGCAGATTCATAGTGATTGCATGGTAGTTGAAAGTATGCATGCACTGTTTGTCACCACTTATATGTGATTAGCAGCATGTTGGGGATAAAAGAATATTTGCTTTGGGTACTAAAAAGATCCTACAATAAATAACCATCCCTTTAGAACAGTACAAAAGACACATTGGTAGCCTACAGGTAGTCCTCGACTTATAGCAGTTCACTTAGTGACCATTTGAGGTTACAATGGCACTGGAAAAAGTAACTTACGACCATTTTTCACACTTATGACCATTGCAGTATCCCCATGGTCATGTGATTTACATTTGGATGCTTGACAACTGACTCATATTTATGACGATTGCAGTGTCCCAAAGTCCTGTGATCCTCATTTGCAAACTTCTGACAAGCAAAGTCAATGAGGAAACTAGATTCACTTAACAACCATGTTACTAATTTAACAACTGCAATGATTCACTTAATAAATGTGGCAAGAAAAGTCATAAAATGGGACAAAACTCACTTGACAAATTTTTCAGTTAGCAACATAAATTTTGGGCTCAATTGTGGTCGTAAGCTGAGGACTACTATACATGCCAGAACCTTCCAAAAATTCTTGAATTCATTTCACACACACGCACACACACGCACACACACACACATCATGACTTCCTTCTTCTTTTTTCACGTAGCATCTTATGACAATGTAATCCACTCCAATATTTGTGGTCCGCCGAACTCAGTGGCTGACAAACAGCAGTACATGGGAAATTCAAAATGCAAGAACTTTTTAATTAATCAGAATTGTAGCCTTGAATAAAAAGTATCAACCTATCTTATCACTTCAAATGCTGAATATCTGGATGGGATCCTCTGGGAATGAAGCCATGACAATTGCCTCACAATAAAATCTCTGTGTAGGTATAGGATCTCTGTAACTTAAACTGAGATGCTCAGGATGTGGACAGAAAGTCTGTTGTCATGAAGCAGACAAATCAGTTATTTTATCTATTGAATTTCCTTTCCCCTGGCATCTTTAAGAAATCCTGCCTCTCCATTTAAAATATTTTTAATGAGTTTCTCTTCTTTAATGTAAGCTACTCCTCAATAGCAAATTGTGCCACTATGAATTAAAATTTTGACCAGCTATTTTGGCAGCTTTTTAATATTTCTTGGTTTTACTTTCCTGAAGAAAACGTCAAATTTCATAGCTCTGTATCATGCTGAAGATATGGGGTAGTACCTTTGGGTTTCTCATTGATGTTTGCACATTTCTAGTAAATGCAAATGGATTTTCTGTTTACTTTTTTCCTGAGCTGTATTAAAGAGCTTTTTAAAGATTAGTCATTTCTGATTACTCACCGATTTTAATTCTTTAAAGAACTAACTTCCAATGACACAAAACCAACAATGGATATTTTTTGGATAATCATAAGTATGGTGAAATATTTTCCTGGAAATGCTATGGGAGAAAACAGGAAACAACATTAAGAAATGAAGGAGCTGTCCAGCAAGGCAAAGTTTAGCAGCTGCCTTGTTCTACTCTGGGGGATATCACAGTGCTGGTCTTCTGAAGCTTAGGATAGCAAGGTTGTTTCATTAAAATCGAATGTGGCTTCAAGGGGATTGAGTACATTAAAGCCCTGTTCTTTAAAAAAGCTCAATATTATCGATGTGTACAACATCTGGAAAAGATGCATTCTCTTTCTTCCCAGCAAAAAGTAATTGTGCATGCATGCCCATGCGGTCTGAATACTTCATACGCATTGTGAAGCACATCTTCGGAATCCTTAGCAGAGCCCTATCAAATTCTATATCTTTATCATCTATATCTATGTCTCTCTGTATATCTCCCTGGTACATGCCATTGTTCATAATTAACACTGTTTTAGAAAGCTGTAATCTTCATATTTTAAAATTTCTGGTTTGTCCATTTGTATTATGTCTTTTCATTCTTCTTTTATGTTCTCTCTCTTGTAATTGTTTATGCTTTTTTCCAAGATATTCAATTAAAAAATTGATTTGTGTTGCATTGGTGCAAAAACCCAATAAATGAACTTAAAGAAAAACTAAGAGAAAATAGAACTTGACCCCCCTCCCCCTGGAATTTATTTTTGTTAAATATAAATTATTGCCTCCCACTGAAACAGGAGCTGGAATAGGACTTGGAAGATCCAGACCCAAACCTGGCCTTAGCCAGGGGAACTCACTGTATGACTTTGGGCCAGTCAAACCTTTTCAGCTCAACCCACTGCATCGGGTTGTTGCGAAGAAAACAGTAGAAAGAACCCAGTGTATAATATAATGTGCTCTAAAAGAAGAGTTAGTTACTAGATATAAAGCTAGCACATAGAAAGGCATCTGGCAATATATTGGTAATAATTATTATGGTATCTGTGATGGATCATAATTACTGCTTTGAGTAGAGTCTGTTTTCTCCGGATATCTGGATTTCCTGTGAGTGATTTGACAGGAAGGAAAACAGGCACATGGTGCCAGAAAAAAAGCAAGATTTTTTTTAAGTAAAATAATTATGTGCAACTTTTGTCTTCAGGTGACATGGATCATATCTTTAAGACATTGTATCACAAACTTGAAAGAAGAATGTTTGTGTCCTTTTAATGCTAAAATGCTGCATTGCCCTAACATTTGCAAAGAATTAGAGTAATTAACAGTATTTTAATAGTATCAGGAAACTTTCAGAATTGGAGGCAGATATTTGGCTGAACACTAATTTTGCCCCTAGGTGATCTGGAGGAACCAGAAAGCTGCAGAGGAAACCCTCTGGTAAATTTCTTGCTAAAGCTCTTACACGCTGAGTAATTTACAGGATTAATCAATGTAATTGCACATTCCTTTTTTTCTGAAATAGTATACGATTTTGAGGCTGTATAAGATAGGGACTGTAAAAGTTTAGCAATAAGGAAGTATGTACATATCTGCACTCATCCTCTCTCACTCTCACATACGCACACACACAGGCACACACAAAGAAATTAGTGAATATTCCATTACATACATTTCTATTTCTAAAGATCTAAGCCTTTCAGGGTTTTGTTGAAATTGAAATTTTACACTATATTAAAAATATGTATTGTGAATGAGTACCAAAATTGTTTTTGTTCTGGAATGCATCTTGTGGGACGAAGGCACTAAACAACTCATACATTAGAAACTCTTCATTGGTTATTTAAAGTTTTGCAAATGATTGCTGTGATTTATAAGTTGTACTGGCACATAAGACAATCAGTCAGAGAAAAGAAAGGAACATGACAATGTTTTTGATAAGACTCTATTCAGGGCAAGTGGAATCTCAAGGTGATTAAGGAAAAGGTTTGAGGGAGGTTCTGTCTGCTGATTTTTGCATAACTAAGATGCTTCCAAACTCATTGCTATTTCTGTATTGAACATAGCAAAATTGAAATATTGCAGATGGTGGCACACATATTACTTAATCCTGTGTTTAATGGCACACACTCTAAGAGTTGCCTTTGAAAACAATTAAACCATTTTTCCTGTGCTTAAGAAATTTCACTGACCATTAGTCCATTTACTTGCTGAATTTAAAATACTGATTATTTGAAATATGATAAAAATAAGCTTCTAGTGAGCTTAGAAATCCAGTGTTTCGGTCCACTTCCTAATTGTATCTATCTGGCCTCCTATAGTTTGCCTCATTTTAAACTTTATTATACTATTTTTTTACTGTTATGCTAGTACCACTTTCTTCTTGAACAAAGGTTTCCTCTGCCAATGTCCCAGTTGAACCAGGATCCTAATTGATTGCCCATAATACTTGATATTTAATCCTAATGTCCTACTAGCAGCAGGTAACCGGTGACCATCAAAAGTAGATATGTAATTTTTATTACATAAAAAATTACATATTTCCTAAAAATATTTGTACCCAGACATCACACTGTTTAACTAAAAATGGAATCTTTATATGTTATAAAATATTTTTTTATATTAAAAAAGTAGATATGTAATTTTCCTGAACAGACTGCATGTATTGATAAGAAAGTTCAGTCACAGTTTCTCATTAATAAATTGGAAATGATGCCAAGGCCTTCCAGAAGTTTTGCATGGACAAACACAATAACAATTATTTCTTATATTGAGAGCTAAAATACAATACCTCTTGATCAGCTGTAGTCCCAGTCCTATTTGTTGAGACAGAATTAGCAGTTGGTGTGTGTTTAAAGAGCTTTTCTTTTTGTGTGTTTACTAACTAGCTATATTTAGATATAATCCATGGTTCATGTTTCAAATTGCCACCACAGTTTTATCTATAAAAATGGAACCAACAGAGGAAATTATTGAGTTAAGCAACACAATAGCATTTGAGTCCAGAGTAAGCAGACTGAGAGGAGCATATATTGATTCATGCATTGTCACATGATAGGTTAAAAATGACTTGTTTTGGACACACAGATACAGTCAATATATGTGCTTAAGTTGTCCATCACTGCATAAGATTTAGGCACAGAGTTAGTTCAAATTAAATATGACATTTGTGAGAACTAGCTCATAGCTGATAATTTACTCAAAGTTTTATGCACAACACATGGTGCCGTTTGTCTTTGCTGGAGTAACCCATCACAATTACATGCTGTCTTATTTGTATCACTATACTTTACATAGATCAGTAATCAGTGAGTTTTTTCATGCTTTTCAAAGGAGCAGAAAAGAGCTACAGGATCTCCTATATTAGATTTAATACTTACTAATAGAGAGTAAGTGAAAGAAGTGTAAGTGATAGAGACCTTTGGAGAGAGGAACCGTGTAAGCCTAGAACGCACCATATTGGAGGTAGGAGAACTAAAGATAGTCAGATTAGTGTTCTAGATTTCAAGAGATCTGACTTCAACAAGCAAAGAGAAAAAGTAGGAAGGATTCCACAGATGGAAATCATAAGAGCAAAAAAGTTTTGGAGAGCTGCAAAATTCTAAAAAATGAGATAATCAAGATCCAAACACAATGAATACTAAAAGGGTGGGGGGAAGGCACTTGATAAAGCTGGTGTGGTTGTACCATGAGCCTTCTGATGAACTGAAAAACAAAAAAAAGAAGGTATATGACATTTTTTATATAACAAGAGTAGAATATCAGGAAAGAGAATCTACATGGATGGGATCAGAAAAGCTAAAAATCAGCAGGAATTGAGGCTTGGGATGAATGCCAAGAGTAACAAAAAGGGATTATTTGGTTATGTCTAGAACAAGTTGAGAAACAGTTGGACAACTAGTTGGGAAGGCAAACGGTTACAGGCAATAGGAAAAAAAGTTGAATTGCTTAATTTCTATCTTTGCAACTTTCTTTTCCCAAAAGGGACTTTTAGACACAACACTGCAGGGAGGGGAAGAGAAAGGTAGACATAAACAGTGAGGAATGGGTGAGAGAACACTTGGGATCTTTGACCAGATGGATTACATCCCAGGGTGTTAATGTAACTGGCCATGTCACATGAGAGCCAGCAACTGAAATCTTTGAGAAGCTCAAAGCTCAAGCTATGTGCCTGAAAAGCTCTGGAGCTCAGGCTATAGTGAGCTCTGCCAAAGGACTAAAGCCACAGTTTTCAAAATATGTTAAAGGGGGTGGGGAAGTAGACCCAGGAAACTATGGACAACTGTCAGCTTGCGATTTGGGAGAATTTGGGGGGGAAAAACCATAATTAGACTATATTTGCAAGCATTTAGAAATAAACAGGATGGGTACCAAAAGGCACCATGGATTGATTATGAAAAGGTCAAGCCAGATACATCTTACTGCTTTCTTTGACAATATGACTAAATTAGTGCACCAAGCTAGTGCTGTGGATGTACAGACAATCCTACGGTTCTGATGGCAACTAGGACCAGAATTTTTCCCATAGCAAAGCAATATGATTGTAAAACTCAATGTCACATTACTGTATCACTTAGCAATGACAATGGTCCTGGTTGCCATTGTATCCCCATTGTATTGTATAAGATGAGCTTATGGCACTGAGCAGTTCAGTGATTCCATACATGGGTAGAGTCGGTTGTGAGAGGCCCTATGCAAGTTGGGGGAGGAGGTGGTGCATAAAAGGGATGCTCATAAAATATGCAAAATTTCCCAACACTCCAGAAGATGGGATGAAGATTCAAAAAGATTTGAACATCAGGCCCTATCCAACAAAATGTTCTGAAGTCTTAAAAACATTAAGGTGCTGCAGGAAAAAACAACTGTGCAGCAGACACACCTATGAGAAGGAAGTGGAACCTTGGTAGACCACATATCAACCAGAAACCAGCAGTGTACTGCAGCTACTCAAAGAGCCAATTCAGCTGTGGCTCCTTCAACAGAGGTATAGTTTTAAAAACAAAGGAAGTGTAGTAGTGTGTTATGCAGCCCTGATCAGACCACACCTGGAATGCTATGTCCAGATGTAGTATGATAATACATAACGGATGCTGAGGAACTGAAATGAGTGCAGACAAGAACATGGGGGAAGCTTTATAGTGAGACATCCAATTTCAATGACTATGAGAATTATTAAGCAATAGAACTGGAACTGCCCGCTTCCTGAAGCTGTTGATGTTTCGTTAGTATTCAAGATAAGATAGAGCAGCTATTTGTCTAGGGTGGAAGGAGGATTTCTGGACTGGGTAATGGATTGGACTAGAAGACTTTCAAGGGTCTTTCCAACCCTATGTTTCCTGCTGCTAACTTTCTCGCTGAATATAGCAACAGGCAGTTCAACACCACAAAGGCCAAAGTATAACTCACAGTTATGCTGAGAGGATGCCTGATATAATCCAATAAAGTAACTTTGTATGGAAGTCTTTGTAGTGTTGAACTGCCTGTCTCTATATTCAGCCAGAAAGTTAGAAGCAGGAAAGTGAAAAGATGGTTATCTTCATCCCATAGCAATATACCAAAGGAAGACTCCAGCACTATGCTGGGGTCCAGGTAAGAATGCTCAAAAACTCCCTCAGCCCAACCAGATTCAGTGACCAATCAGGATTACAGATTTGACCACATGACATGAGCTACATCTCCCAAGAGGCATTAACTACATTTCCCATGAAGCATTCCTGTAAGGGGACAGCTCTCATTCCCAAAATAACTATATACTGTCTAACCAGCACACTATGATTTTATGTCACTTTTTATGGTTTTTGATGTGCACTGCATGAGCAGATCAACTTTTTTGTTTGTTTCTATTAGGAATATGGAAGGAGAACAATTCAATTAAACACTTAATTCTTGCCACTTTGCCTAGCATATCAATAAGGAGACAGTTTTATTTTCTTGTCACCTATCAAAGAATTTTGAACTTTGGAAAGAAAGTGAAATTATCTTGCCTACGTTTGGAATATGAGATTTTTTTTTAACATTGTCAGTGCTCTTTAATTTATGAGTGAATTATTATAATACCAAAACGAAATTCACACTTACTCTGAATTAAAAGCCAGATGGAAGCAGAGTTTGTGGATCTTGAAGATATGAGCAGAGTTCTTTGTCATATCTCCTGTCACTTTTGCATTGTCCCACCTGGCTGGCAAAAGCAAGCAGAATGGCAACTTTCAGAGGACTGACTGAGTGTCTGATATTCACCATTTTCTTATTCTGATGCTGCAAACAATTGCACAGCACATAAGTACAGTATGCGTTCAAATTTGCAGAAAGATATTATGCTTAACATTGTACCATATGGCAGTTGTATCATCTGTTCATTTATGAATTAATTGAAACACACAATTTGGTCAGGGGTGTCTATGCTTTTTAAAACATCTAAGAAGAGGAATAAGACCCAGAGGCAATTTAATTGTTAACCAATGCTAGAAAAAAGTCCTCACATCAAGTAATGTATAGGTACACTTGACAGTACCCAAAATAAGTAATTGTATTTCAGAAAACCACACAAAAGTATGGACTGTGTCTGTAGGAAAATTCCAGTTTCAGTTGGGGAAGAACTAACAACAATATAGTTTTAATTTCTGGAGAAAATATGAATATGTTCTATGGGGAATTCCACACAGCAGTTTGTTTCCCATGCTGTACTTGCAATGTTTTCATGAGTCATTACCTGCAATTCCAGTCCAGATTGGAGTCAATTGACAAGAGTGTTAGGTTACTGCAATGTCTAGATTATGGCCACTGCAAGACCTGGTTGGTCTTCTCCTAGTTTTTGTCCTTCCCATCCATGCAGGGAGGTTCAACTTCTCTGATTCCTTCTGAGTGGGCTGGTCTCCAGTGCCTGAGTTTTCCTTTTAGGGGCTGTTCCTTTTTCATTAGTCCTCCCTTTGCTTTTCCAGATGTTTGCATACATGGATACCTACCCATTACCCTCTCATATTATCTCATTTGATACTACAGCAGACTCTTTCCCTTTTCTTGTTCTTTTTGTTCTTTTGCAGCAATAATCAAAGTGATGAAAGGGGAAACGCCTGTTCTTTGTTTCCCACCATGCTCTGAAGGACCATGGAAACAAGGAAGCACTGGTAATTCAGCTTCATAAAAACGAAGTCAGGTAGCAACATTCCTACCTTTGAGCTTAAACAACTCTTAAAGAATAAAGGAAAACAAAGTTTTGCAGTATTGTGAGCAAGGGCTGAGAAAGCAAGGGGGGCACACTTTATCCAGTTGGCAGCAACTGAGAAAAGTTTCCGCTGGCTAATGTGAGGTTGAATGGAGCCCCTCATTTCTCCCAGTGAGGATGGTTTGTCAACTTAATGGGCCATTGCTGGATCAACCATAATATTACAAAAACAGCAACTGGCAGTCAGCAGAGAGCAGAGCAGCCTGATATCAAAGGACAAAATGGCTGCCCAAGGTAACTATTAGCCATGGAAGGGGAGACCGAGACGTGCCAGCTCAATAGCTGGGCACTGGGGCTGCTACTGGAATGGAACAGTGCTGGAGACCATCTGCTCCAAAGGACTTAAGATGGCTTGGAGCACAAAAAAACAACAGCTTTTAATTTGCTTGTGTAATTTTCAAGCTGCTTATATTAAAATAGGTTTAGTGTGAGGTAACTTGTTGTTCCTATTCTCTCTGCTTGAGGTGGTTCAGCTGCTGTTGGCTGTAGCCCAGTTCTCTTTTTAGTTGGTTTCCTGTTTAGCATTGGTTATTTAATTGCATATTGGGAGTACAGCAGTCAGTGTTTGAGCCTGTGCCTGTTAGCATTCTGGTTTTGTTTAAAATAACTTGTATAAATATAATATAAGCCTCACTTTGTTTCAGATAAAACTCTTATTTGGCGAAATCAACAACAGGCTTGGGGGATGCGTGAACAAAATATTTTACAGCTAGGAGAATCGTTTTATTTCTCATCTCTCATTTTTACAACTTGTGAGGATAGGTTACAGTAAAAGGTCAACTAAACATCTAGCTATTTAATGCTCCATTAAAGCTACATAGCAACTAGATCATGGTTAACAATGTTTTCCATTATTAATTGCTGGTGATAATCAATTTATTGAAAAACTATTCACTGAAATAGATACTCCCTTTCTTTATCTTTGTTCTTAGACTTGTTTTCCACATCTGCAAGGCAGAGGCTGTCATGTTACTTTTGCTTTATTGGTTTGATATTATTTATGTGATATCATGCCACAGAATTCCTGAAATATTATATTCAGCATGGTTTTAATTGTCAGGCAGTCAGTTACAATTGATAGGAGCCTTTATACTAGATATGAATTGCAAATTTTAGATTTAATAAGAAATCTTACATTCAAGATTTAGCCTTTGTGAAGGCTAAAGGAAAATAAATGATTAATGGAATCATTAATGCTGAACTGTACCCTCAATATCTGTAGTGTTCCTACATCTTTTAGGTGAAAAGGCTATTTTACAAATTATAGCCATAACTTTCATATGAATGATATGCTCTTTGTGTCAGTGTTCCAACTAACAAACTCCAAACCAATAAACTCCGAGACAGGCATTTTCTCAAAGTTCCATTTTATTAGAGTAGTCATCTTGGCACATCTGGGAAAACCCGAATCTGAGAGTTCCAAGTTTTCCCCTCCCAATAGAAGTTCAAAGATCTATTCCCTGTACCCATCACTCCATCACATGGTCCAATCACGTCCCAACTGGAGACATCCCTCCAACCACTCCTTTCCCAGGTGCAGGATGGCTTGTCTTTGACTCAGAAGAAGAATGTTGTTATGACTAAACTTCCACCTCTCTCTAAAAAATTCCCCCTCCCAAATTCCCAGGTACTAAAATGTGGCATTGTGGAAGATTCTGAGTAAAATATCGCTTCCAAAGCTGACACTTTGATTAAAAGGAAGCCAAGCAGACATGGAAATTCCAAGTGTAAAATACGTTCAGACTTCTACTTGATGTAATGAGTAATATATGTCCTCTTTAAGGGGGAAAATTGTACACTGATGAGTAATTATCCTATTGTTTATGTCTCATTTAAATAATTCAGTCCTGTTTAAAATGGCAATTTTAAGCAACAATTTTCAGAATATATCTGTGGTTACTTACTGATGTGTTAGAGCTGTACAATCCAGTATTCAAATTCCAATTACCATACAATATACAGTTCTTCATATGTCTGAAAAGGTTCCGTTTTTTAAGAAAAAAAAATGTAGAAAGTTTCAGAGAAACAACATTTGGAAAATTGGAAACAAAACACTGAAAACAAAGGAAAAAATCTTTCCTCCCTACTCTTTGGTCCTTGCTCTTTTCTAGGATGCAACATGACAGGCAAATCAAGGAATGTTGTGATCTCAGTCAAAATGCTTGCCCTAACAATCAGATTAAAATCTGGTGAGAGACTAAACCAGGCAAAGGTGAACTGTGTATTCAGGTAGTCCGTGACTTACAACAGTTCATTTAGTGACCATTCAAAGTTACAACAGTGCTGAAAAAAAAGGACTTAAGACCATGGTAGCATCCCTGTAATCCTGTGATCAAAATTCAGACACTTGGCAATTGGTTCGTATTTATGATGGTTGCAGCATCCCAGGGTTATGTGATCCCCTTTTGCGACCTTCTGATAAGTCAGTGGAAAAACTAGATTCACTTAACAACCATGTTATTAAATGAAGAACTGCAGTGGTTCACTGAACAATTGTGGCAAGAAAGGTTGTCAAATGGGGCAAAAGTCATCTAATAAATGTTTCACTTAGCAACATAAATTTGGGGCTTAATTGTGGTTATAAGTCGAGGACTGCCTGTACATTATCTGAAGCCTCCCTGGCCATATAGATGCCAGACAGGATCTGAATTTGAATATACATCTTCATCCAGGCTGCGCATATAGGCAAGCATATAGGCATACAGGCTGCTCAAGATACCTTCAACTCCTCCCCTCCTAGGTAGGCAAACACTCTTATTTATTTATTTTTAAAGGACAACAACGGCAGACCTCTGGGGAAACACCAAAAGGTTAGGGTACTTGAGCTGGGAAAGCAAATAGAGCATATGGTCTCCCTGACAGCTCTGATAATTGGTTAGAATTATTTCCAGGAAGTCAGGGAAGGTCCAGGAAAAAGAAGCAGAGAATTTTGCTTTCAAATCTGACAAAAAAACATCACATGCATTTTTATAAATCAGGTTTCATGTATAATTTTTGTTTGATTTTGTTCATTTTTTAATGAGATTAATTGATTTCCAGAAGGGGGAGAGGAAGACTTCAAATTTTAATTAGACATGTATATGCTGCATTGCTACAGCCTAGGGGTCAACTAGAGAAGTTATTATTTCTCTGATGTTTACCTTTTTACTGCAAGTAGAGTCACACAAGTCACAAAAATCCTATATCTCCCATATACCTGAGAAGGGGACTTCTTAGAAGATATTGTAAGTGGTAGTAACAGGAATTATTAAATTGATACTCAAAGGCAAGGAAACAAGAATAAGAATTAGAATATAGAATAGGATATCTTTTGGAAAGAGGATTGAGAACTCCAGACTTTTACCCTATTGGCTCAGCCACATTATGTATATTTTCTCTTAACTGGTGCTCTCCACATATCATTGATCATGCTAACTAGAAATTATTGTAGCTTAGTTCCAACACATCAAAATAATACCACATTGGGAAGAAGTCCCCCAGGGGGTCTGTTTTGTCCAGTTTCTTCATTAACAGAACTTAGCGTACTCCAAAGGTGCTTTTTCAAGAGCAACTGGAATTTCTGGTTTTTCTTTGAAGATGTTTAGCTTCTCATCCAAGATGCTTCTTCAGCTCCTAGTCCTTACATAGTCTTATCAAAAGGGCATTTCAAAAAGTATGTAAAGCATATTGTAAGCAAAAATGAGACATATTTTTAATGTGTTAATGTTAGAAATAACATTCAATAACATGTCATCTTAAGGTAGCCTTCCCAATTTGATATTTCCCTGATATGTTACATTGCAACTACCATCGTCCTCCATCTTGGTCAAGTTGAAGAAAACGGTACCTCTGAATTGTTGTGAGGCTTATAGAGCATTTGTGTTCACTTGTAAAAACACTCAATTGCAATGGGAGTTACTGCAAAGTAAATCTTTCGTATAGAAGTGAAATAACTACATTATCTTTGTATGATGTTTGTGAAGATTAGATTAGATTAGATTAGATTAGATTAGATTAGATTAGAAGAACTTTATTGTCATTGTGCAAGTACAACAAAACTGTGAATGCACCCCAGCAACTGTTCGCAATACAATAAAGCCAAAGCACTTAAAAATGAAGATAAGAAAAATAGAGTACCCATGTCTCCATTTGCAATTTGAGAGTACTGGAAAAGATAATAAAAAAAAACAGATCTGCCAACATCTAGAAACAAGTAAAGTAATAACTAGCAGTCAGCACGGGTTTGTTAAAAACAGATCATGCCAAACTAATCTTATTTCATTCTTCAACACAGTGACTAAATTAGTAGACCAGCAAAATACTGTGGACATAATATATTTAGATTTCAGCAAGGCATTTGACAAAGTAGACCGCAACCTACTTCTTAGTAAGCTAGGAAAAAGTGAAATAGATAGCACCACCACTAGATGGACTCACAACTGGCTGGCAAACCATACTCAACGCGTAGTCCTTAATGGGTCTAAGTCTACATAGAGGGAAGTAAACAGTGGGGTATCACAAGGTTCTGTCTTAGGCCCAGTACTTTTCAATATCTTCATTAACGACTTAGATGAGGGAATAGAAGGGGAACTTACCAAATTTGCAGATGATACTAAGCTGGGAAGAAGATAGGCTCAAGATCCAGATGGATCTTGACAGACTAGAACACTGGGCCATATCTAATAAAATGAAATTCAATATAGAGAAAAGTAAAGTCCTGCAAGAAAAACCAAAAATACACATATAGACTGGGTGAAACCAGGCTCAATAGCAGTAGCTGTGAGAGGAATCTTGGAGTCTTAGTGGACAACCAGCTAAATATAAGCCAGCAGTGTGCAGCAGCAGCAGCCAAAAAAGCTAATGCAATCCTAAATTGTATTAACAGAGGGATACAATCAAGATCAAGGGAAGTACTAATACCGCTCTATAAAGCCTTAGTAAGACTACACCTAGAGTACTGCATCCAGTTTTGTTCACCACATTATAAAAAAGATGTTGGGACTCTAGAAAAAGTACAGAGAAGAGCAACCGGATGATTAGGGGACTGGAAGCTAAAACATACAACGAACGGTTGCAGGAACTGGGCTTGGCTAGTCTAGTAAAGAGAAGGACCAGGGGAGACATGATAGAGCTCTTCCAATATTTGAGGGGCTGCCACAGGGAGGAAGGGGTCAAGCTATTTTCTAAAGTGCCTGTAGGCCAGACAAGGAATAATGGATGGAAACTGAACAAGGAGAGATTTAACCTGGAAATAAGGAGAAACTTTCTGACAGTGAGAACAATCAACTAATGGAACAGCTTGCCCTCGGAAGTTGTGGGAGCGCCATCACTTGAGACTTTCAAAAAGAAATTGGACTGTCATTTGTCAGAAATTGTGTAGGGTCTCCCACTTGGGCAGGGGGTTGGACTAGATGACCTACAAGGTCCCTTCCAACTTTGATTATCTGTTTGATCTGTTTGAGTACAATATCTATGAATATACACAAAATATACATCCAACACTGACTGTAACGCTTAGTCGGGTATAATACACAAGAGATGGATTGTACTGTAATATGTTATTATACTTCTGAATTGTTTATTGAGATTTCACATCTTTTCACATATTAATGAGGTAGTGACTTCGTGTTTATTTGCGGTTCGGATGGCCCAGGGAAAGAAACTATTTGTTAATCTAGTGGTATGGGATCTTATTGACCTAAAACGCCACCCAGATGGCAGCAGGTCAAAAAGATAATTGCCAGGGTGTGAGGGGTCTTCTATAATGGCCTTGGTTCTGCTTTGGTAGCAGAACCTGGCTAAGTCTTCCAGGAAGGGCAGAGGGCAACCAATGATCTTTTGAGCTGTGGTTATCACCCCCTGTATAGTTTTCCTGTCCTCAACTGTGGAGCCTACATACTACACACCCAGACAATATGTCAGAGTGCTCTCCACAGAGGCTTTCTAGAAAACCAGCAATAGCTTCTTATCCAGATTGTTCTTCCTGAGAACCCGCAGCACTGAGAAGCCGCTGCTGAGCCTTCTTCACTATGGCCTTGCTGTTAGGGGACCAGGAGATATCAGCTGAAATATGGATGCCAAGGAATCTGATCGTAGGGACAGTTTCCACTCATTCTCCGTTGATGATGAGTGGGGCGTGGTCCTGTCCATGTTTCCTGAAGTCCATAATCAGTTCTTTGGTTTTCAGTGACAGATTGTTGTGTGAACACCAGATAAGACAGGTTCTCTACTTCTGCCCTATATGCCGTCTCATCCTCTCCGGAGATGAGACCAATCACGGTTGTGTCGTCTGCAAACTTTATGATGGTGTTTGTTGTGTGGCTTGGTGAGCAGTCAAAGGTGTACAAGTCATATAGCAGGGGGCTCAAAACAGAACCCTGGGGGGAACCAGTACTGAGTGTAATAGTGGAAGAAAGGTGGGGGCCAAGTCTAACAGACTGGTATGTTTGTCAAAAAGTTCTTAATCCAGGAGCACGTGGGGGTGGGGACCTGCGATTATACAGTTTGGTTACTAGTATATCTGGGATGATAGTGTTAAACGCAGAGCTGTAATCCACAAAGAGCATCCTCACATAGCTCTGTTTGTTCTCCAGATGACTCAGCGCTCTATGAAGTGTGATGGCCACAACATCTTCTGTAGATCGGTTTGCTCTATAAGCAAACTGATGTTGATCAAAGGAGGGTGGGAGGCAGTTTCGTAGTTATCTGAATGCATTAATACTTTGTGATTTTAGATAATGTCATTGACAAGAAATGGGAATGTTGCCTTTCATGGTTGTTTCCTGAAACTGAGATTTGGAAAAATAATACACACATTTCCCCAGAGTCCAGTCTGTTAACAATAGAAACATTGTCCAAACTTTTTATGTTCCTTTCCCTTTGAACCAATGCCTTGCTTATTTTTTTAAAAAAAATCCTTTCCCGTCCTTGGAGGCTCTTTAGGGATTTTTAAAAAGTTCACTTGGAAGATGTTACTTCTTCTCTGACCAAACATAAGACATCAAAATGGCCCTCTTTCCATAGCACACTTAACAACTGGGTTAATGGATATGTGGATATGTGTCTGTAGTAGAATTAGTGTGTTATGGGGACATCAGAAAGGGTCAATTGACCTGGTGAACTATATCTAAAAGTCCTTCACAGTTAAGCAAATTCCATTCCTTTTATCATGCCATGGAAACATGGAAACTCAATTAATCTAATCCTCCGAGAAAAAAAAAAGAGTTGGAAGAAGAGCTTTAAAAATAACTCCTCATTATGGAAATCACTAAGAAGGCCTAGTAGTACAAAACCACTTCCCAGTTCCTGATTAATTGTCCCAGCTCAGGCTAGTGCTGCCTGCTTGGCCAGTGGGGACAAGACTAGTGATGCAATGCAGCATTGCTAGTACTTTCTGGTGCAAAAAATCCATACAGTAGGAGGAGGAATGTCCTATGTTAAGTGATCTCTCTCTCTCTCTCTCTCTCTCTCTCTCTCTCTCTGTGTGTGTGTGTGTGTATGTGTGTGTGTATGTGTGTTAATGTCAGTTATGATGCCAGATGACTGTTTGGACTAGTCCTTGCAGCTTTCTTGGCAAAATTTTTGGAAGTGGTTTGCTATTGCCTCTTGCTAAGGCTGAGAGTCTAGCTCAAAGTCACCCAGCTGGCTTTATGTTGAAAGCAAGACTAGTATTCAGGGTCTTTTGCTTTCTAGCCTAGTGGGTTAATCACCACACCAGACTGGCTGTCTTATCTAAGTGAATAGGAATCCCGTATTTTAACAAAGGGAAAATGAGTCATTGAATGCAATTGTGTGCTGGCAGAACCATCAATAAGGGCATTTGATGGGGTTAGTGTCTGACTGGGATAAGTGTGTTTTGGGAACAGTGCCAATGTTCCATCAACTCTCCCTCAGCATACTTCTTATCTCCAGAAAAGCATTTCTGCCACTTTCAAATATGGGATGTTCTTTCACAGGGAACCTCAATCAAATGTGAATGAGGGAGACAGAAACATTTTTTTCCCATGAGAGGAATTCTTTCTTATGCTTTGAATGCTCTTGCACAGTGTTCAGCTTTAGCAGTTGAAATCTATCTAAAACTCAGCATCTGCATTAGAACATCAAACACTCCATTCTTCCTTCCTCAGGAATTTATCTTCTTCCTTGACATTCCTGGAGCAGCTGCATCCTGATATTTGTATTTGGACTGTTTACATTTTCTCTTTTCTTCACTATTTCCTTCAGTATGGACCCAAAGACCTTCTGTAATAGAGGCTTAAACCCAGGGCGCCCAAGATCTGCAGCCACTCTGAAAAGCATCTCCATATCATACATCAGCTTGCTAGTATGACAGCAATCCCCCCTGATTTGCTCAGGTTTATTATACTGTTCCTTACTTTGTTCAGTTGTTCATCCCCACAGAGTAAACTCACAAAAGTTGTGGAGAGGTGTGTGTGTGTGTGTGTGTGTATGTTTGACAAATCTGTAGCTAACTATAATGAAATATGAGGAATTTGGAGGAAAGAGTAAGTTATTTTTGTTGGTATATGATTCACTTGGAATTTGGGCTGCTATTCACATTCTTTGCTTTGGTGCACCAGGTGAAGTATTTGGATTTTTGACTTCTGAATTGAATGTTAACAGCCATTAGACTGACTGTATTCCTTATGAGCATCTGGTTTTTTAGTTTAGTTTTAGTTTAATTAATTGTCACTGCAACTCATACAATGAAATCAAACACCATCTTCATTGCTCATCATGTCCATGAAAATAAACACAAACACACATCCTTTACCTTCCACACATTGAACTGAAAACCCCCAACATCACATCAACACTGCACTATACAGTAGAATTCCAAAGAGCGACTGCCCTGGGATAGAAGCTGTTTGTGCTTGTTTTTATTATTCTGTACTGTTGCCACATGGTAATAGTTCAAAAAAGGGTTCCCAGGATGAGATGGATCTTTGAGAATGTTTTGAACTTTCTTAAGGCAGCAGGAGCTATAAAGCTCTTCCAAAGAGGGGAGAGGGCAACCAATGATCTTCTGGGCAATGACGTTAACCCTCTGGAGTGCTTTCCTATCTGCTACTGTACAATTGGCAACCCATAAGGTGCAGCAAGTTAAGATACACTCTATGGTGCAGCTGTAGAAGGTCACCAACAGTTTTTCATTCAGTTGTTGTTTTTATTTAATCCTTATATTATATTATAATCTTTGGAAGAATTATCTATTTTGTTACATTTATTGTTTTATCTTAGGCATTTTGTGGCTATCCACCCATTTCAAATCCATTTATGAGTTGGTTAATAGATTAAATAAACAAACAATTACATATACTTTTTAAAGAGACCAGTAATTTAGGCAGAAACTTTGAATCCCATAGAATAATAACTAATGGCAAAATTCTTGTGCTTTGCATTATATACTTAAGAGCTGCAGTGATGCAGTGCAATACTGCAGGCTACTTCTGCTGATCACCAGCTGCCAGCAGTTTGGCAGATCAAATCTCACCAGGCTCAAGGTTGACTCAGCCTTCCATCCTTCTGACATGGGTAAAATGAGGACCCAGATTGTTGGGGGAAATATGCTGAGTCTGTAAACTGTTTAGAGAAGGCTGTAAGTCACTGTGAAGTGGTATATAAGTCTAAGTGCTATTGTTATACTGTGAGGGACTCATTTTGGAGGTGACTAGTAAATTAGTTAGAAGATCCAATTTCCACCCAATGTATGCACTGATTATTGGCTTTATTAACTTAATGTTTTAATTTTGATGCCCAGTATTTTAATCTGTTGATGTTTTGTTTTGTATTATTAAGAAAACATTGTAATATTCCCAGAGTTGCTTGATAACTGGTACAATTATCTATAAAATATTTCAGAACTCACCTGCTTGGAAGAACTATAGCACTTGGAAGAACTATAGCACACAAGCTGCTTGGAAGAACTATAGCACACAAACCAACAAAATATCTGCAAAGCATTTTAAGTAACACCACAGACCTTGAACCAAAAAAGATAGAGCAGGAGTTATTTACAAAATGATATGCACAAACTGTGAATATCAAATTGGTAGAACATTAATAGAACATATTCAGGAGTACTATAAGCAGTTAGAAGACAGGAAAGAATCTCATTAATTTCACTGTGCACAGACAAGTTCAACCATAAATTTGCCTTGAAAGCCACTGAAACTCTAATTTGGATCAAGTACAAGAATGCATAAACATGCCTAATAGACTGGCATTCTGATAAATTTTCAACCAACAGACCTATAAACCTAGAATCAACCACTGACTATTTCACTAAAATAGCCAAAGGTCAACTTGGCAAGAGGTTAAAAACAGCACAGAATCACCACATCCCCTATCATACAGGTATTAACCAACACCCAGATAAACAAAGTACCCCGTCAGTGAAGCTAAAACTAGATAATAGAAAACAAAAACACCTAACAGTAGAAATGACCCAAACATAACAAGTTCAGTAGGATAAGTAAATATATATTTACTTGTCCTACTGGAATTACTGAGGTCCGCTAATCAACAGACCTGACTTCTCCAAGATCATAGTACTAAATATGTTACCAAGGAAGGCAGTGAAACATCTGCAAAAATAAAGCAGTCAGAACTCTTAGAACTTCATTCAAATCTTGAACTAAATATATTCTCCACAAAGTATCTGAACTTTTGTATTATATTTAAAAAAATAATTATACCTTTGGTTGACCTCAGCTCCTAATGACTATCCATGTACTTTTCTTGGTCACTCACATTTTAAAAGTTGCTTGCCATTATCTTCTTCCAATAATCAACAGCTTCTTCTTCTTCTTCTTCTTCTTCTTCTTCTTCTTCTTCTTCTTCTTCTTCTTCTTCTTCTTCTTCTTCTTCTTCTTCTTCTTCTTCTTCTTCTTCTTCTTCTTCTTCTTCTTCTTCTTCTTCTTCTTCTTCATCATTATTATTACCTTCATTGTCAGAGTACAATAAAAATTTCCAGTTTCATCCAAGTACCAAATAGGTAGTATACAGACTAGCTTTCTATAATACAGTAACAACAAACCAATGAATTACAATTTAGTCTGATGTGGTGTGCAGATTTGATCAGTATAACATATTGCTTAGTATCAATGGCTGACTTGACCTTATGTAAAATTAATTCCACTGCTTATCATTATTGTTTTTTTTAATTGACTATGGATTTTTTTCCAGGTTTGTATATTACTTTTTAGCTCATCTTTGTTGGATTGTTTTTACTTGTTGTGAGCTACCTGGAGTTGAAATGGGTAATCATATGATTACAGTTACAGAACTATAGTATTTATGTTTCTCAAAGTCTGCCTGTATGGAAATTTCCCTTCATCATATCCCCACAACTATACTATAACCAAACTTGGTTGATATAGAATAATTAATCTGGGGAAACCCTTGGCTAGGACTATCAGGTTTGGGATGCAAACTCCAGACAGTACTCATGACAAGGCAGCAAAGAGAACCTTTTGCTGCCATTTAGAGATCACCAGATCTTGGGAGCCCTGTTCTGATAGTTTACTATGGATAATAAGAGTGAATGTGAACTCTCAGTCTTTCTAGTCCTAGCCCATCACTACCTGCCCCCCCACACACACACATAGCACAAAGTGAGAAAACAAGTTTAAGTAAGTAAACTTAATCACAGGTGAGTATATTATGAGATAGTGAGTGGTGAATTCGGTCAACTGTTGCTTATTCAGGAACTGATGGTTCAATGAACCATATGATATGGGACCAGTTACTAAGTTCAAGAGTTTTAGTACTGGAGTATGGCCTTTGCGTTCCTGAATTATGAAAAAAAACTGATTTATTGTTGAATTTAATAAGGATTGTTTTGTGACTTTTTTTCTTTCTTGCAGGTGATTGCAAGTACTGATAATCATATAAAGCAAAAGATGGCAGAATAAAAAAATATGTCTGCTGAGCTAACAGACTGCAGAACATGGGGATTCTTCCAGAAGAGGTCAATAACACTCAGGACTGCACCATTAATCACAGCATACATCAGAATTTGTCACCTGTGATATATATACTTGTCTTTGTAGTAGGATTGCCAGCCAATTGTCTCTCATTGTACTATGCTTACTTGCAAGTTAAGGTCAAGAATGAACTAGGAATATACCTTTGCAATCTAACCATAGCCGATCTGCTTTACATTTTCTCTCTACCTTTTTGGCTCCAGTATGTTTTGCAGCATGACAACTGGACTTACAATGAACTCTTATGCAAAATTTGTGGCATCCTCCTTTATGAAAACATTTATATCAGTGTGGGGTTTCTCTGCTGTATCTCCATTGACCGTTATCTTGCACTGGTGCATCCTTTTCGTTTCCAACAGTGTCGTACAATGAAGGCTGCTATAATGGTGAGCGCTGTTATTTGGACTAAAGAAATAGTGACTTGTTGGCTGGTTTTTAAACATGGAGAAGTGAGTAAAGACTCGGAGAGCCATCTAGTGTGCTTTGAGCATTATCCCATAAAAAAGTGGGAACATAACGTAAACTTTTACCGTTTCACAGCTGGTTTCCTATTTCCATTTTGCCTCCTTATTTTTTCCTACTATGGAATTCTACGTGTTGTCCGAAAGAGTCACGGCACTCAGAAAAAGAGGAAAATTCAAATTAAACGCTTAGTTTCAAGCACAATCTTAATTTTCTTAATTTGCTTTGGACCATATCATGTTCTTTTGTTAATACGCAGCCTATTTGAGAAGAGCTGTGAATTTGCTGCCAGAATCTTTAACATCTACCATATTTCTCTTTTGTTGACCACTTTTAATTGTGTTGCAGATCCCATACTATACTGCTTTTCAAGTGAAAATACCTACCAGGATTTTGCCAAAATAGGAGGATCTTGTTTAAAATGCCTAAGATGTATTCCAACAGAAAACAAGGAATCCTATCCATTAAATACTCCAGAAACCAGGAAAAAAGCCAGCGAACAAGCTGATCTGAACACAGGATTGGTTAAATGAACTCTTATATTATTCATAAAATAGAAGTTCGAACTCTTTCTCACCCAAATAGTAATGTAAACTCTCCATGCATGGATTTGCTCACTTCACTTTTTTAACATCTAAATGTAGATATGAGAATCATTATAGCCTGTAAAATGGTTCATACTTTAAAAATACAGTAAAATCTGCTATATTGGCATTCTTTCCATGTGGGGAATTCCTTACTTCCTTTAAAAGAATCAGCTTCATTCAATTCAGAACTTAACCCCAATGTGTTAGTTATACAGCTATGTTAACTTTGAAGTTTATAAGCTATTCAGACGCATACTCTTTGGATAAAAAAATATTCTAGATTTAATTATTGTATTCTTGGAAAGTAGATGTCAAAACATATTTTTATAATCATGTGTTAAGTCTAGAAACTAGTTTGTGTGTACCACAGTGTCTGACATTTTTCAGATCCCTTCTACTATATGCAGTAAACAGTTACACGGTTCGCACATTGTGCTAAGCAACTGGTAGTGTTTTCAAAAACTAGCCACACCAATTTTTATCCCAGCATCTTGTGAAAACCCAGCTTATGCGGTTAGTTTATAGTTAGAGCATCATGCAAACCCACACAACTAGATTAATTTTTAATAATCCACAACTAGATCAATTATTAGTAGCTTAATATAAACATAATAGTTTATTTGGTTTCAACTAAGTTTATTGTATGGACATATATTTATTCCTGGCCAATAATAGAACTCAGTAAATGGAAGCTTATTTAAAAACTGCCTTAAACAAACAATTCCATTGCAAGATATGTAGAGGAAAAATTAAATGCCTGTTGTTAGGTTCACTTAAGAAAAAAATAGTATTTATTTACAATTGGTGCTATTTCTTCATTATACAGAATAAACAGCAAAACTTAGTTTTGTAACATTTGTACATATCCTTTGGATTACGTGTAAGGAATTAATTTGAGAACTGCCAAACAAGCTTTAGCAGTAATCTTATGTTTGTAAATGTTTGAACTAAAATGTTGCAGTTTCAATTCAAACACTTCAGTCATGTTTAGATCAGAATTATTGTGGATTTCTCAAACAAAAGAATGAATATTAGGAATTTTAGAATAGTAAAAAAAAAAGGAAGGTATAATGCTTCTATGCTAATCTATGTTAAATCAAACTTGTTAAATCATATGGTCCAATATAAATGCACATAGTTCATTGAATAAAAACTGAACCTGAAATGAATAACATTGTTGAAATATATTCTGCTCCAAGAAAGACTTTGTTTAGATCAACACTCATTTTATTAGTGATTTTATGCAACAAACTTCTATATCAGGGGTGTCAAACTCAAAGCTCAGGGGGGCGGATCCAGCCCATGGGGTGCTTAGATCTGGTCCATGAGGCTGTCCTGGAAACAGCGAAGGACCAGCCTACAGCGCCTCTGCCAGTGAAAATGGATCTTGTGAGAGCCATGCATGGTCCTCCCAAGATCAGTTTTTGTTGGCAGAGGGTTGCAGGAGTCTATCGCAGCTGAAAACAGAGCTCGGGAGCCCACTCAGACCACCACAGACGCCTCCCCAACACAAGTGATATCATGGTGGCCCCCACCCCACCCTGAGGTCAAACACAACCCCAGTGCGTCCCCCAATGAAATTTAGTTTGAAATCCCTGTTCTATACTAAGCCAAACAACTAAACCTGCATTTATCTGTTGGTTATATTTTTCTTTTTGGGGAAAATTTATAGTTCTCTCTCCAATTTATTCTGCCCCTAATGTGCTTCTTAAGTCAGGGGGCAAAATCCTCTGAATGCAATAGTACTAAGTAAGGATGAATACCAAGATGTTTAGCATTTGTTATTGCATGAGAAATGATGATGGTACTCTAAAACAGACATAGCTGAAGATGATTAAAACTTTGATCTGACTGCAGTATAAAAATGATTAAAGCAAGATGTCATAACTTACCCGATATGTCATACAGTAAGTCTATACTAAGCATTCTTATAGAAAACATTAATTTTAAGAAGTTGGAAATTGCAACTTGTAATTTAATTTAATCTAATCAAGTTCATTGAAATATGCTCAGCTATAAGTTTACAAAGTCACAACTAATTTTCTATTGCTAAATTTACATTCATAAATCAAAATAACTTCAAGAGCTGTAATTTTTATGGACTGTTTTGGAGGCAATGAGATGAGCTATTAATATATTTCCTTCCTTCTGGTCACTGCCAGCATCATTACTATTTCTCGTCTAACATTTGACTTTCCAAATCCCAAGTTATTTTTTGCTCTCTGCTAATTTCTAACACCAAGCTTGAGCATAGTGTTAGTGTCTCTCCAATTTATAATCTCTTGTTTAATGCTGCATTTCTGAGATAAGAAACCCCAGTTCTACAGTTATGATTTTTAGCTGTATATAGTTGTTACTTCTCTTGAGCTACATCTCTTTCTATTGTTTGACCTCATCCACCTCACATAAGCATAGCATCCCACTTCAGCATAAAAAGGGATACTTTTAGACAGGGATGAGAGGAAGAACAGAGAGGTACTGCACGAGAGAGAAAAGTATTTCGAATGTCCAAGAATTCAACTAGTTCAACAGTTTTAAAAAAAATCTTAAGTAAATTTTACCTTCCAGTGTTTGCAAAGTACCACAAGAGCCTAAAAAATAACAAGGATTCACATGTTCTGATTTATGTGGGGGTAGAAAAGGGCAGATAGGACGGAACTAAGTCGAATGGATGCGAATATGAAATTAGAAATGCCACAACAAATACAGTAGCCATGCTTTTCTTTGTTAAAACACACTGCATTGGATATGTTTGCCATGGTAATGTGGTAATCACAACGGGAAGATTATGGTAACAAAGAAGAGAAGAGCACATAGACTAAAGAACACAGCACAATTTAGTAACAAAGTCTAAGTGGTCCTCAACTTACAACCATTTGTTTAGCAATTGTTCAAACATACAAGAGCATTGAAAACGGCGACTTCTGACCAGTCATTTACAACCACTGCGGCACCCCCAGTCATGTGATCGAAATTCTAATGGTTGGCAATCAGCAATGGTTGGCATTTGCAATGGCTGTAGCATTCTGTGGTCATGTGGCTGCTATTTGCAAACTACCCAACTGGCTTGCAACAAGCAAAATAAATGGGGGAAATTGTATTCACTTAATAACTATGTGTTTCACTTAACAACTGCAGTGATTGTCTTAACTATGGCAAAAAGTAATAAAATTGGGCACAGTTCACTTAACAACCACCTTGCTTAGATATGGAAATTCTGGTCCCAATTGTGGTCATAAGTCAAGGAGTACCTATATAAGGGCAGAAAAGACTAACCAACCACATTTAATGGTGGCAGTATTTTTGCTGGCAGATTCTTGCTGATATTTCTATCGTGGACATGGTTTGATTTGATTTGATTAATTTGATTTGCCATTTGCTTACAAGATAATAGGTATAAGTATATACATAGTTATGAATACATGAAATGGGTACATATAAGAAAAATAAAAGAAACAATAGGACAGGGACAGTAGGCATGTTGGTGCGCTTATGCATGCCCCCTACAGACCTCTTAAGAAAGGGGTGAGGTCAATAGCAGACAGTCTAAGGTTGAAGTTTTTGGGGTTTGGGGAAGAAACCACAGAGTCAGGTAGAGTATTCCAGACACTGACCACTCTGTTGCTGAAGTCATATTTCCTGTAATCAAGTTTGGTGTGGTTAACCTTGAGTTTGTATCTATTGTGTGCTCTTGTGTTGTTATGGTTGAAGCTGAAGTATTCATTGACAGGTAAGTCATTGCAATGTATGATTTTTATATACCATACTTAGATCAGACCGAAGACGGCGTAATTCAAGGTTTTCTAGGTCTAGAATTTCAAGTCTGGTGCATAAGGTATTCTACGAGTAGAGAACTCTTCTTGTGAAATATTTCTGGACTTTCTCAACTGTGCTATGTAATGTGGTTCCAGACTGATGAGCTGTATTCGAGTTTTGGTCTAGCAAATGTTTTGTATGCTCTAGTTAGTAATGTGATATTACCAGAGAAAAAGCTACGTAGGATTAGGTTAACAACTCTTAATGCCTTTTTGGCTATGTAGTTACAGTGGGCTCTAGCACTTAGAACATTGGAGATGAGTACTCCAAGGTCCTTGACAGAGTTTGGATCCTCAACAAGGTCTTGACTATTCAGCTTGTATTTTATTTTCTGATTTTTTTGCCAATATATAAGACAGAGCATTTATTGGTTGAGATTTGAAGTTGCCATTTGTTTGACCATTCTGATACATAGTCAAGATATTTTTGAAGGGTAGCAGTATTGTCTGTGGTATTGAACAGCTTTACATCATCAGCGAAAATAACGCAGTTGCTCTTAATATGATCACAGAGGTCATTTATGTAGAGTATGAAGAGAGTTGGTCCTAGAACATTGCCTTGGGGGACACCACTATTGACAGGTACAGAATTTGATAGGACACTTCCAATTTTGACCATTTGTTGTCTGTTTGACAGGAATGCTTCTATCCAGTTATGCAGTTGTCCAGAGATACCATAAGATTTTAGTTTTAGGAGTAATTTATCGTGTACCACTGAATCCAAAGGCTTTACAGAAATCTATGTAGATTGCGTCTATTGTTTTGCCCTGATCGAGTTGTGTAGTCCATATGTTTTTGCAGTGTAAGAGTTGCAGATTACAGGATAGTTTTTTCCTGAAACCATGGTCCTTAACGTGAATTCAAACACCAAGAAAAGGACAGCAAGCTTGACTCTGGAACTAGAAATTCCATTCTATGAGCAGTGATAGAAAGAACTGAATTCATTTATTCAGAAAGAAAAGACAATTCAGTGGGAATATGCTACCTCTCTCTTCATATTGAAGGGAGTCACAGAGTAGTATCATAGAGAAGGCCACAACTGATTCTTTATCATTGTAAAGGACAAGACATGTAATAACCTATTAGAAAAAGGCAGACTCTGGTTCAAAGTTGAGAATCTCCTCATAAGTGCAGTGACAGTGCCTATTAAAGTATTCAAGAAAAGCTAGATAGACTTTTGTGGATTTTAATTTGGATGTTGCCCTGAGCAAAGAGTTGAACTCAATAGCCTAAGTGCTCCTTTTATTCCTATTATTTTATGGAAGAGAAGAAAGTATTTCAGAAAAGTGTCTGCAACTTTCCTTTGGATTCTCTGAGGTGAAATTCGGAGAAAAATAGAGTTGACTCACTCATTCAACCAAATTAAATTGCCACTGCCTGAATTACAGGGCATCTAGCAAATAAGGCACACATGGATCTTGTTTAAATCTAAGAAAATACATGCTTGATTAATTTATTATTGATATATTTTAGTCAGATTAAGATAATGAAGATTTAATAGCTGACCAGCTGCTATAAGGTTATAAGCTATGAGGGTGAACTGAGGATGAGTCAGCAGGGTACTATCACTTTAAGAAGCTGTCTATATAAGGGAGGCCATGTAAGGGCATCTCTCTCTCTCCTCATGTTCTATCTCCATTGTAGTTCTCCATATAGAGTTGAAGACTGATTGATTGCCTAACACATCTATGTATGTATGTATATAGCAGCCTTGTATATAAACCACTACTAAAACACAAAGTCCTGCGTTTTGCTTCTGGGTTGTTTTACAATAGTAGTCATGCTGCAAATATGCAAACACTCTTGACACAGATAATTGAAAAAAATACATCATTCTGAGAAATCTATTAATTCTGCATTGACATTATTCCAGAAATTTACTGTACAATCACGTCTCAAAATATTTGGTATAGTACATTGTGGCAGGATATCTGATCGGGGAGTGTAGTGGTAATATATATTCTGGACTAAATGGATTTAATATACTATATTTTTAGAGATGGAGTATTATTTCAAAGTTTCCTCCCGTAGCCTTTCGATTAAATTTGAATGAATGTCAAAGAATGGCAGACCATCAACTTCCATTGCCAAACTTGCAGTTATTCCACTGCGAACACAATGCCGTTGTAGTATCTTCAGCAAGTTTTCTTCCTAAATAGTAAAATAGACAGTACAAATTTTATTCTGTTAAAATTTATGTTTTTACTTTAATAGATGAAAGTGCTCAAAGTCAGGAATTTAGTTTAATATTTACTGCTTAAGTTCACAATAAGAGTACCGTATCTTGTTAGGCAAGATTTTATTTCCTGTTTCTTTCTAGACATTTCCACATTAACTATAAAATAGCAATAGCATTTAGACTTATATACTGCCCCATAGTGCTTTACAGCACTCTTGTCACTCAAATGTTAAAATGCACTTTCACTATCTAATTACAATAATCTGGAAATGTAGAAATGGAATCCATTTGTATTAGATTGTTTCCAGCATCTTTCTTAGAATACTATTATACTAGAAGAACTTCCAAGCTAATGTTTATACTGTTGACATTTGGCACCATGATTTCAGTTTATAAAATAATCTATAATTACCAATGCCCTGCTTTCATAGTAAAGGGGTAAAAAAAGTAATGAGTTGAGGAATAAGTTGTAAAATCTATCTGAAGGTATGGCAGAGGGAAGATAAAAAGGATGAAGGAAAGAAGGAAAGTCCAAAAAGATGGATCAGTGATGTTGCATTTCCAGATGCTATTGAAAAATAAAGAGAAAGAAAGCAAAAGAAGGAGAAATACCATCTGGAAATGCAACATCATTAATATTATGATTCACAGGCATCTTGGTGACTGAGACTCTGTTGCAGATTTGTATTCTGTAATATATGTATTAATCTTAATAAATTACATTTCAGCAGCTTCCCACACATTTGTTTTGATGAATAAATGAATCTGTGCCAACAGACTAGAGATAACTGTTGCTTAGTGACCATTTGTTCAGTGAATATTATGAACAAATAAAATCTATTAGTATTTTTGAAAAAAATATGAAAATTATAAAATTATTAGGCTGCTGAAAAAAGAGATTTATGGCCAATTTTAAAGTTCTGGCCGTCACAGAATCCCTGTGGTCATGTGATTACGATCTGGACATTTAGGAACTAGCTCACATTTACAATATGTCCTGAGATCACATGCTCACTATTTGTGGCTGGCTTCAATGGGGAAGCTGGCAGGGAAAGTTGCAAGTTGCTTTAGTAAGTTGCTCTCACTTTGTAGAAGCCCAGCAGAAGCCACCCCTGGCCTTGCCTTGCTTACCTACCTGCAAGTCACCTGAGATTTGCTTAACAACCCATGATCCTTGCTTAATGACAGCAATGTGGCATGTCAGGATTGCCATCACTAAGCAATGTTATCACCTGACATTGTCTTTTATGATCGCACTGCTTAGCAATGGAAATTCAGGTCCCAATTGTTAACCTTATTATAGTTTACAAGATGAAAGACTGAAAAACTTGCATAAATTCAAAATTGCATTGCATTGTTCCCCATCTAGTTCTAGTTCTGCAAAAATAATGGCATAAAATCGTTAATGACCCTGATGAGGGTGAACACTTTATTTTCACCTACATTTACTTTACAATTATAAGTTTGAGAGGTTATAAAAGAAATAGCTAATAGGTTAGATATGACCAAGCACATGTTAGTTCAGGAAAGTTTTAAAAAGGAATCGCCGTGGAAGCTAGAAACTTAAGCTATGAAGACTTCAGTTACACACGTTTATTTAACCTACTATCTACCTACCTACCTACCTACCTATCTATCATCTATCTAAATATTTTATTGATATTCCAAAGTTTGAAAACATAAAATAGAACTATATGCATTGTTATCAACATCAAGACATCTTTTACATTTCCTTACATTTTTCAATATATGATTACTTATTCCATGACCATTACATCTTACTCTTGTTACAAATCAATATATTTCATCTTACACTTCAATCTTTTCTATAACATATATACATATTTACATACTTCCTCATTCTTTTCCTAATTGCCATTTTCTTTTCTTTTTATTTCTGAACCACTCATAACAGGCATCCCAGGCTCTATAATATATTGAATCTTCTTTGTCTTTTAATTTCAACGTTAGACTGTCCATCTCTATATAATCTATTATTTTCTTTATAACCATGCCCTCTGATGGTATCCTTTTCTCCTTCCAAAGTTGTACATACGAAATCCTTGCAGCTGTTAGTATATGCAATATAATGTACCTATCTTTTTTACTACATTTTTGTGTTATTATACCTAATAAAAAAATTCTATTTTCTGATTTATAATTTCCTCTAACCATTGTCTGATTGTATTCCAGTATTTCTTCACTTCTGGGCATGTTCACCAGATATGAAAATAAGTGCCTTTTTCTTTCCCGCACTTCCAACAATTAGGGTTTTAAATTCAATATTTTTGCCAATCTAGGGGGACGGGGGGTAGCAGAACATTTTATACAGGTTTTCCCTGTATGCTGTGGATATGTACTTAACCTACTATAAAGTCTCACATTCTTTCCTCCAGAAAACTAATAGGTGAAATCAAGACTCATAATCAGTATATGGTATTTAACAAAAGCAACTCAATTTCAATAGCTATCTAGCAATCACCCAGTGTTTGCAAGCTCTGCATATTGCTTCCAATCACCCAACACAGAAAACAGTTATTATTCCATGAAAAACTTCTTTCAAAATGATACCTTAGCCACAGAAGGTAATGCTGATGCCCAGTTCTTATACTTGGAAAACTTGGGATAGCCAATAGCTTTCCTCACATAGCGGTCATGTATTTCACATGTATTGAGGATATATAGTCCACAAGCAACTGCATAGCCTCCCCAATTGGCAACACCTGTCACAGAAAAGTGCCATTAAATAAAACGTTTGAGCTAAAACAATTGAATGGTACTTACTAATACAAAGGACAGGCCTATAATGGAAATTTAGCACCAGTAATATTTGGACAACAGGAGGAAATGCAGCCTTCCCCATCATTTCTAGGATCAACAGAATCCTGTTGAGTTTTGGCTTATTTGTTCAGAGAGTAATAGGCTGATCTATGTCTTTTATAGCAATAGTGAAATTTGTTCCTGACTCTCTAAAACCTAGTTTAGATTATTTTCAGAACATAATTTAGTACCTATTAGAGGTGGCCTAGATATTTTGGACTCCACTTAGTACTAGTTTTATCCAGTGTGAACAACAGTCAGGGCACGGAATTTTATTACTTAATTTAAATAATTTAAATTATGCTATCCTAGCCACAATGGATAATATTCAGGTCCCAGGATCCCTAAAACCAACAATCTTGTTATAGATAAGATAAAGCCTATGCCTTACCATCCTGACCTTCCAGGCACTGGGAAAGAACTTTAATGACCTCACCTGAGTAGACCAGGAGTCTCAGTAGCCTCAGCATACTTATGATAATTAACTCTGCAAAACCCAACTTCCAAGCTCTTAATTTGATCCAGAACAATACAATGGTCAAAGGTATTAAAAGGCTGCTGGAGATTATGGAAGGCCACTTCCACCCCCATTTTAAGCCCCTTAGAGGTCATCAGCAAGTATGATAAGTGCCATTACTGATCTAAAACCTGCCTCTCAGTATAATCCACTTCCACTGGCATAGGAAACCTTCCACTTTCTCAATCCACTTTCTCTAAAGTAGATTAGAAATCAGATGAAAATTGTGTAGGTTTATCAGATCCAAAAATGGCTTCTTGAGAAAAGAGCAAACCACACCTTCCTTCAAAAGAAGTGGAACCATCTCCTCCTACAAAAGAGTATTCAGGTTTAACCTGCAAGAGGTTTGATTTAATCTCCATAAGAAAGTAGTCCAGGCCATCTTTTCCTGCTTAAAAGAGAGCCATGTACTTATACAGCTTGCCTTTCAGATGACTGGTTATGTGCCAGGCCTGGGGTTCCAAGTGTTTCCTGGTTATGGTGACAACAATGGCTTATAATATCTCTTGGCTGGCAATTTGTATTTAATTTTCTTTTCTACTGTGTTTTAACTGTTTTGTTTTTATGAATACTCACTGCTATGAGTCACTGGTTTGAGATAGGCTGCTAAATTGAATAAATAAATAAGTTAGTGGCACAGAAATATGTGGAAGAGAGACTTTTATGTTGTACCACTTGTGGTTTGAAAGTATTTTGCAAGAACTTGGGGAAACAGATGAGCCTCAACCCTGCAAATCTTTTGCAAGGACTTGAAAATGTGGTTCTGTTCCTGGCTATGGAGGTAAAATTGTTAGTTGGATGTCTAGTTTGATGTCTATGGGGATTCTCGAGTTATTCAGGTGATGGTTGTCCCAAAGATGCTTTTTCAAAAGGCAACTGGACTTTCTTGTTTTTCTTTGAAGATGTTTCCCTTCTCATCCAAGAAGCTTCTTTAGCTTTGAAGTAAAATTTCTTCGATGAAAAACAAGAAAGTCCAGTTGCCTCTCGAAAAAACATTTGGGATTATTTGGGATAATTCTAGTTTGATTTTTTTTTACCACAGCTGCCAGTTATATATTCTATTTTGCTATTATGTTTTTAACTGCTATTAGCTATCCAGAGTCACCATGATAGCACAGCAGGTATCAAATATGACAAATAGATTATTTAGTTATTTAGTTACCTAGGTGATGACTTAATACAATAATCAGAAAAGGCAATGCAGCTTTTGTTTTCGTTTCTTATGATTTTGCACATATACTTTTTTTTCGCTTGTTCAAGTCTTACCTGCAACAACTGCAAAATCAGCTTCCACATCACAAGCTATGACATCTCCATTTTTAATGTGCTTCTTTGTGGCTTCTTTTACTTTTCCCATTCCTAATTCATTTCCTCCATCTCCAATACCTAAATTAAAATGGAAAAATTTACATTGGAATATTGCCATACTAGACATAGATTTTGATACCAATGGTCCTTATAGAAAATTTGATAAAAAAATAAAAATCAGCGGAACTGTTAATAACCTTTTATTTACAGAACTGTCACAGGCTTACTGTGAACACTTCCCATGAAAACTGCACTCTACATAGGTAACCACTGAAATACCCCAGCTTTATTAAACATACATATTAACATTTGTATTTGCTTTCACAGCTACAAAGAAAGATAATTGAATGAAACATCTTACTGTGGAATTAAGACTTCTTCCATTTTTTCTCTATCAATTTTGCCAAGATGACAAAATAATCAAAATCATAAGTGTGATTGAAAACTTGTACTGTTGTCTAAACTGCTGACTTATTTTGGCAAGGTACAAACAAACTGCTAATTTTCCCCAACTGTACTGATATTGGAGAGTTATTTACCTAAAGTTGCAGATGAATAAACATACACAAATGCTGATATCAGCATTTGTGTATGTTTATTCATCTGCAACTTTAGGTAAATAACTCTCCAATATCAGTACAGTTGGGGAAAATTAGCAGTTTGTTTGTACCTTGCCAAAATGTAACAGCTATTATTTTTAAGGGTTACAAAGTAACAACTATAATAGTTAACTTCTATTCACACAAAACTAACAAAATAGACTTACGTGTGTCTATTCTGAAAAAAACAGGCAAATATCAGTGGAGCTTATTTCTAAGAAGTTAGTATAGGACTGCGCTTAGAAGAACACAAAAAATCCTGCAGCTATTCCAGTAGCATGACAGATGCTTATTATTTGGGCCTTCTAAAAAAATCACAGAATACATGTTTTCAAACTTGAGCAGAACTAAATGTTATTGTATGAGAGAAATTCTATTTAAAATCCTACAAAGTTATTATTAAGGAGATACTCCATCCCAGCACATTCTAAAACAGGGATCGCCAACCTTTTGGATCTCAGGGATCTCCAAACTCATACTTTTAAATCCCGAGGACCACTAATATGAATTTTTTTAAAAAGCTAATATATTTAATATAATTTTTTATGTTAAATATAAATTTTATATTGTAAAATTTTATATTTATACTGTAAAAGTCTGACTCACAGACGAGCACAATGCAGAAGCCTGATGATGGCAGATGAGATTCTGCTGAAATGTTGCTACAACTTGAAAAGCACAACTACAGTGACGTGGGAAAATACCCGAACAAAGCTGAATACCATGCATGTAAGTACCCGCGAAAACTTAAGAAAAAACACACACACACACACACACACACACACACACTCACATACATATACATACATATGCATACATACACACACACACATACATACATGATACACACACACACACACTTATTTAATTATAACAAAAATGTAAATGCTTAATGATAACAAAATAAAACGTTCCGGGCTGGAAGCCTCCCCCCACCTGGCTCCTTCCAGAGACAGAAGAGCGGGCAGTGTGTGTGTGTGTGTGTGTGTGTGTGTGTGTGTGTGAGCTGAGGGGCCCGGGGCCACTGCCGCTGGGAGAAGCAGAGGCAGAAAGGGGGCTTTGCTCTCCTTGGGGGGCAGTGCCCCTTGGCTGCCACTCCAGGGGCTTCTCAGCAGGCATCTGCCTGCAGAAGGACTGCCACTCTTGGTGATTAATTGGGGGAGGGGAGTGGGACAAAGTGGGAGCTCCTTTCAGATCCCGGGTGGAGGATTGAGAGGCTCAGATCTGCAGTTGAGGAAAAGTGTCACCTGAAGACAGGCAAGGAAAGGTGTCCCTGGGGGCACTTCGCTGCCAAACCCAGCCACAGCCAGTGATTATTTGGGGTGGCGGGGAGAGAGAAAGCATCTTTTGCATTACTAGGAGAGGAAAGGAGATGAAACAAAGCTCACTCTTTCACTGAGACCTGCAAAACGCCAATCTACTGTGTTCCAGGAGTTCTTCAAAATCATCAAATGCTCCCACTTGCAGTTCTCGTGCCTCCCGGCTCAGGTCCCTGAGATGCATGCTCCCACACACGGTGGGGGCGGCAACAACAGTCCCCTCCTCCAGTGCCCGCTGTCAGCTCTCCCCATTAGTTTTCTAGCTTTGAATTGCTCCTGGAACTCTCTCTTTCTTCTCCCCCCACCCCCCCCCATTTGCAGGCAGGAAAGGGAAGGGAGACGGAGCCATGCACAGCTCTCCCCTTTTCCAGCCCTTGCGGCCTCTCCCAACATCGAAGCCTCAGAAACACAGGCAAAGCCGCCACAGCAGTAGCGCCCTGAGTTGCTTGCTTCTCCACTACTGCCTTCTTCTCCTCCAGCCCCACTTCCTTCTCTGGGTAGGGCAATTCTTAACTAACTGAGCATGCTAAGCCAACTCAGGACGCTACTGCTGTGGCAGCTTTGCCTGTGTTTCCGAGGCTTCGATGTTGGGAGAGGCAGCAAGGGCTGGAAAAGGGGAGAGCTGTGCACGGCTCCGTCTCCCTTTCCTTTCCTGCCTGCACGTGGGTGGGGGGGAGGAAAGAGAGAGAGCCGGGAGCAATTCAAAGCTAGAGAACTAATGGGGAACAGCTGACAGCGGGTGCTGGGGGAGGGCACTGCTGTTGCCGCTGGCGCTGGGTGTAGGAGCTGGTTGGCGTGTGCATCTCAGGGACCTGACTCCAAGGTCCATCGGAGAGCTGGGCGGCACAAGAACTGCGCGGCCTAGATTAATTGCTTTTGGGGGCCATTTCTTCTGTGGCCCACCAAAAATTTTCCACGGCCCACCGGTTGGAGACCGCTATTCTAAAATATGCTACTGATACCATTAAACTTTATTACCTAGTTTGGTTAATCATGACACACATGGAGCAATGCATTTTATTTCACTATTGTCCAATTAGCTTTATTGAATTTGCAATTAACATAGAATTCAAAATTTTTGCATGCATTGCTTTTGCTGAATACTATAGCTACAATAGGCATGCAATTTTTATGGATTTATAATTTTTGTACATGTATGTACAAACCAAACTGACCACAAAGCACTTATACTTGTTCACTTATCCTTTCTTTACTTGCCTTCCAGTGCATTGATATACTGAAACAAGATGTCACATCTGCTGTATGTTTGTATGTGCAAACTGGTCACATGTTCCAGGTCTCCCCTTATTTTGAGGAGTACAATTAACATGTTTAAATTATATGTGTCTACTTTCTTCCTAGAATCTAAGCAATCAAACCCATACAGGTAGTCTTCAAGATACAGCTGGTTACTTAACAGCCATTTGAAGTTACAGCTAACCTCCCAAAAGCTCCATACAACCTTGTTTTGAAAGTTATGGCTCCTGCAGCATCCCTGGGGTCATTTGCCCTTAAGACCGACCAAAAATAGCATTCTGATAGCTATATATATCAGAGGTGGTATTCAGCAGGTTCTGACTAGTTCTGGAGAACCGTTAGCGGAAATTTTGAGTAGTTTGGAGAACCAGCAAATACCATGTCTGACTGGCCCTGCCCCCATCTATTCTCTGCCTCCTGAGTCCCAGCTGATCTTTTGTTGCCCTGCACAGGAGAACAGAGCTGGAAAGCAGGTTAGTGGGGTGTGAAGGGAATGGGGATTTTGAAGTAACCTTCCCCCAGGAGTGAGGAGGGAATGGGATTTTGCGGTATCCTTCCCCTGGAGTGGGGGTGGGAATGGAAATTTTACAGTATCCTTCCCCTGCCATGCCCACCAAGCCACACCCATGAAGTCATGCCACGCCTACCAAGCCACGCCCATAGAACTGGTAGTAAAAAAAATTGAATACCCCCCCCCCCCACACACACACATTGTTGCAGCTTCCAGAATTGTATCACATGGCTGTGTGATGACATAATCTCTTTCCAGTGCTCTGGAAGGCCTTGGAATTGTTTAAAAGTTAACTGAGGAAAAAGGTGCTTGGCCTAGGGGGTATGAATTGGGGGGACCCAGTGGAATTGGGTAAAGGCCAATGGGGATCCAAGAGGTGGAAAGCAGAACATAGGGTGTCATGTTGTGTTTGTGTGTGTGTGTATGGAGGAGGCCACAGAAGGTCTGGGACAAGCAGGCCCAAGCCTGCGCTAGGCCTCCAAGGGTCTCCCCCACTTTGAAGCAACCCATGCTCCATTTAACAACCCTCATGTTAGTTTAATGGTCACATCAGGGAGACAAGGAATGGAAGTCATTAAGCGAGGCCATTTCACTTAATGGCTATCATGACATGCAACCATAATGGGCAGGGGCAATTATGGAACACATCTGTATGTGTTGCTTCTATGTATATTTTTTTTACCTTGTCTTCATACGAGCAAAGAGCAGGGTTAGAATAAATGCCACATTATTAATATATTTAAAAAACATACCATCATCATCCTCTTTTAACAAGCCCATAATCCCTTGGTGGAGTCTGGGCAACTGAATGGAGCTGAATGTTTACTGGCTGGATGCTCGCCAATGAGGATTTTTTTCCAGCAGATATATTCTCAGTGTGCCCAGAGAGAGAACTATCTGCCTCTACCTAGGATCAAACTTACAGCCTCCTGATTGTGAGGTGAGAACTCCACCTCTCGGCCACCACACCACTCTTAAAAAACATTTCATATTTCAGAAAATTTCAAAGAGCATCAGTAAATAATGATTAATTGGAAATTGCTCTAATAGAAATTCCATGACTGTGAATGTTTGAAACCTTAAGAAGCTAAATATTGCTTATCAATTTCAGCACCAATTCTTTTGTCCTACTCAATTATTCCAGTTGCATAATAGACCCTATTCTTACTGTCTCCAGGTGGTTCATAGTAACACTAATACTTTTATCAGATCACTGAAGGAAAATACACATACTGTACCTGTAGTAGTAATTCCTGGGAGAGTTTGTGCAGCTATAAAGAGTTCATCAATGGGATCTACTAAATGCTTAATATTAACTTTCCTTGCATTATAGTAATTACCATCAGCAGCCATCCCAGCACGTTCTATTGCTATCAAATGATTAAATCTAAAGAAAAAGAATTTAAAAAGAATTAAGATTCAGTTCTAATGCTAATGGTAGCTTGCTGTACCCATCATTACTCATTACTGGAGGCTAAAACATACAAAGAATGGGTCCTGGAATTGGGTATGTTTAGTTTAATGAAAATAAGGAGTAGGGGTGACATGACAGCAATGTTCCGATATCTCAGGGATTCCCACACAGAAGAGGGGGGGTCAACCTATTGTCCAAAGCATCTGAGGGCAGGACAAGAAGCAATGGATGGAAACTAATCAAGGACAGAAGCAACCTAGAACTAAGGAGAAATTTCCTGACAGAACAATTAATCAGTGGAACAACTTGACTCCAGAAGTTGTGAATGCTCCAACACTGGAAGTTTTTAAGAAGAGATTGCACAACCATTTGTCTGAAATGGTATAGAGTTTCCTGCTTAAGCAGGGGGGTTGGACTAGAAGACCTCCAAGATCCCTTCCAAGTCTGTTATTCTAAGATTCCATTTACTATTAGGAACCATAAGCAAAGTTCTTTGTTATTTAGTGTCCTCAACTCTATGTCCTTGAGTTCCTGCTCCATCCAAGTTGTTCCAGTTCCTCAATCTATCACTTTAGTCTTCATAATAATATATATTTATTTTGGCTAATTCCAACCATTCATAGAATGGTGCTGCCCAACTGACATGGATTACAGCACCATTTATTCCCAACTATAGCTGGAGTTAAGCGGGTTGAGGAAATCTGGTTTATAACCTGAGTAAAATTCTTCCCTGCAAATAGGTAATTTTCTTCATTGTCTTTCATGCCCTCTGTTTATTTGTTTCTGTTTTAAGAGAGTGTTTGGAGGAAATATACCAGCCTCTTATCTTTGCCAGAGAAAGTTGCAGATTAGACAGGCTCCCAGAGAAAAGTTGCTTTAAAGCACTTTTGGTATTTGAAGTCAACCAGATGATATCTAGCTAGCATCTGTGATATTATATGGCCTCAGGAGCCGAGCTTTGTACCTATACCTTGTATTAGAGACTCTCTGAGATTGGAATGGGACAACTCACTATGGCCAACTCGCTGCAGCCAACTTACCACAGCCAACTCACTGTGGTCAACTCGCTGTGGGACAACGCACCAAGGAACAATTCAATAAATACAAAAATTAAATTAATTCTGACGGAACTGTAGACAATAATAATAAAATAAAGTCAATCCAGAAATACAACAGTTACAGTAATTTTGACAAAACATGGTCACCAAAAATAAAGTAATTGAATGAAATGATTAATACAGCATTAAATTGTCCTGTGGCGAGTTGGGTGCAGTGAGTTGACTGTGGCAAATTGTCCTAGACCTGTCTGAGATATGTTAAGTTTGGCATTGCTTTGCTTTTGGGGACATATACCTTGGTTTTTCTGGATTCCCATCTTCACATAAGAACTGCAGAGCTGAATCTGGAGAATTGCTTTGGTAGCTGATTACAGGGACAGTTGTTTGCAGTATTTCTAGAATATAGAGAAAAACAAAGGGGGCGTGCATAAGCGCACCAACGTACCTACCATCCCTGTCCTATTGTTTCTGTTATTTTTCTTATATGTACCCATTTCATGTATTCATAACTATGTATATACTTATATCTATTATCTTGTAAGCGACTGACAAATCAAAATAAATAAAATAAAATAAATAACTGGGATCATGATATTAATCACGCCATTATTGGGCCTGTGCAGAGGGCTCTTCCAGGCATGCAGGAGCTGCTGTGCCTTCAAGCACCTGCACTTACTTCCCTCCCAAAGGCTGCAGTTTCAGAGACAGATGTTGCTAAAGAGTGCCTCACCAAATAATCTGCACATGCCTGATCACTGCTTCAGAATTATTTGTTTTGTCTTCCCAATGTTAAATAGGATCAGTTCTGTGGCTGAAATTTTCAGGACATTCTCCTCCTTTGTAAAATAGGATGAATGTAAAGAAAGATATGACTGAGTTGGACCTAAACATGTGGAAATTCTACTGATTTTCTACTGAAGAGTATGAAAATATTTTTTTAACAAATCTTTCTTAAAACCAAATTATTTCTGTCTTTATATCTTGATTATATTATTGCCAATTCAGTTGCATAGAATAACTAAATCCCACAAGATACTGGGTGAAACGTTTAACTGCAATATAAGACCCCTTTCCATTTTAAAGTGTAATATTTTGATGGAAAAAATTATTGTCTTTCTTTCAGGTAAACATAATACTCACTACAAGAAAGTAAACTTAATTATGTATCCTAAATCCATCCCCAATAACTATTCTATTCTATTCTATTCTATTCTATTCTATTCTATTCTATTCTATTCTATGATTCTTCTATAACACACTGATCCTTTATTTAACTTATTGATAATGTTAACCATTTCAATTTTTTGATGTTTTAATGTTTTGATTTTAATTATTTCATTTGCTTTTGTGCTACTGTCAACCATTTAGTCATTTGATGGTAAGAGGAGACCTACAAATTTAATAAATGAAGAAAATAAATCACATTATAGTTTACAGTGATAAATGAAGCCAACCTACTTATGTAGATTTACATAAGTATCTCTTGTTTTACATATTTTTTTTACAAAAAACTACCATAAGAATGTAATTTCCTACCACATTCTAGCAGAATTGTCATAATACATGCATTTGAAAATAACTATTCTAGATTTTAAAACAGGAACGTAAAAAAGAAGTCAACAGTAATAAATGAAAATGTACAATGTGGACAGTTTCAATTTTTAAGAAACTGAAACACTCTTTAACACAATAGGTTATAATTATATAATAATAAAGATGATACAACAGTGGTGGGAACTCATCTCCGGTGGGGATGAGTCTGCCTACTGAGATGAGGTGGACCAGTTGCTTTTGTGGTGTGGAGACAATAACTTGGTCCTCAACACCAATAAGACCAAGGAGCTTATAGTGGATTATAGAAGGAACAGATTATACTATCTGAGACTTCTCAGAAAACAACAACTGAATGAAAAACTGCTGGTGACCTTCTACCGCTGCACCATAGAGAGCATTTTAACTAACTCTACCTCTGTATGGTTTGCCAACTGCACAGTAGCAGATAGGAAAGCACTCCAGAGAATTAACGTCATTGCCCAGAAGATCATTGGTTGCCCTCTCCCCTCTTTGGAAGAGCTTTATAGCTCCTGCTACCTTAAGAAAGTTCAAAACATTCTCAAAGATCCATCTCATCCTGGGAACCCTTTTTTGAACTATTACCATGTGGCAACAGTACAGAATAATAAAAACAAGCACAAATAGGCTGAAAAAAAAGCTTCTATCCCAGGGCAGTAGCTCTTTGGAATTCTACTGTATAGTGCAGTGTTGGGGGTTTTCGGTTCAATGTGTGGAGGATGAAGGATGTGTGTTTGTGTTTATTTTCATAGTCATGATGTGCAATGAAGATGGTGTTTGATTTCATTGTATGAGGTGCAATGACAATAAAGTAAGTAAAAGTAAAGTAAACTAAATAAGCCATGTCATACCTTGCTCAACAGCTTCCTTGATAATCTTCCTATTTAAATCAAGAGCTCTTTGATCAGTTACTATAGCTACATTTTTTCCCATGGCTTTCAAGAGTGCTGCCATTGCAATGGCTCCAGGTGGCCCATCATTTTCTTCAGGTGGTTCATAATTGAAATGGGTGGGAAATCCTGTAGTAATCAATACCGATTTTGCATGGGAAAGCGACAGGCATGCCTTCAGAAGTTCACCTTGAGAAAACAGATGTTTCACACCTCTGTTCCCTAAGCATGGAAAATACAAATATTTTAAACTAAGAACATCCTGAAGATAGTGGCTTGTCATAGGCCTTTATTTAAAAATAAAACTAGTTTGTTTTGATTGCTGAGAGATAAAAAATCTTAAAGCTGACAGATGCATTGGCTAACAGTATTAGGAAATGAGATAGGAGAGAAGATCTTAGAGCTGCTATACCAGATTCTTCTTCCTGCCTGAACACGCAAATAGCTTGGTACCTATTATTCTCAGAAAATGTATTTGTTTTGGCTTCCCTCTGATTTTTTTTTATTTCTTCAAAACAACATTTGATACATCTTTCTTTTATATTCTATAGAAAGTCTCTGCAAAGTTGAAGTACAAGTTAAGTATTAAATGATTTAATACTTAATAACTTACTTTAATAACTTAAATGATGGCCTATCGCTAATTTAACCATAAAGGGATAGTTTGGAAATAAATGGATACAATAGAGATAGGATTTTTTTATTCAATTTTTCCTTTTGACAAGATTGCTGTGGAAAATTATACAGAGACCACTTTTTCTAGTAAACCTTTTAGACTCATAACATGGTTGCATTTTTTTCTCTTACCTGGATCTCTCGCTATTATATTTTCTAAGCATCTAATTTTCTTTACAGCTGCTGTTGAAGCAATGCTATAATGCAAAGGATCCTGAGAAATACAGTAGACTTCAGGGAGATCCTTATCATTACTGGATGCATTATCTTCAACTTCCAAATCAGTAATAAACATACAACCAGGTGAATGGGTAAAAGCCAGTGGAGCTTCTGAAAAATAAAGAGAACCTCAATAAGCAGTGTACAGCAGGCATGAAGGCCTTTCTATCTGGAAGGAGTTTGAGCACATGAATTTTAAGGAAACGGACAGAGTTCTCAGAGCTCTTAGTGCAACCACCCATAGCAGTGATGGATAACCTTTTTGTTGTCATGTGCCAAAAGTGCATTCATGCGTGCCTGTGCTCACATGCCTGCACCCATAATGCAATGCATGCACAACCACTCCCGTGCTCCCCCCATCTCCTGCACATGCACGTGTGACCACCTGAGCCCCCACCGGCCCCCTGTGCATGCATGCGCATCTTCTGCAAGTGCCTGATCCCCCACGCATCCGTGGCAGATACTCAAAAATCAGCTGGCTGATGGGAGGCTTGCACGCATGTGCAGTGGAACTGAGCTGGGGCAACGGCTTGCGTGCCAGCAGAGATAGCTCTGTGTATCACTTCTGGCACACAAGCCATAGGTTCACCATCACGGACCTATAGATTATGTCCCTTCTGCTTGGGATAAAATAGTGAATTTATCCTTGAATGAAGAGTGATCCTTTTTGCTCTGAAAATACAGTGATGCACTTTCTCCTTAAGAAACTATAGCTGGTCCCCAAAATACTGGACAACATTTATCTTGTAATCAACCTCTGCTTTAGAGGAAAGGGTATGGAAAAAGTGGTGTGCAAGAAGAGCTGGCCATGAAGGAAAATATAATAAATGAATATCAACAGAATATAAAAGTGGGTGTCCGGAAAAAAAAGAACAAATACATGATTATCTTACTACTGCCTACTCTATAGCTGGTAGAGTCTGATAGCACCTTTTCCAGCTAATATATTTATTAAAAGGTGTAAATTTTCATGAGTTGCCACTTATTTCATCAGATACACAAAGTGTCTAGGCTGATATAGTTTTAAAGTGGGATGAGGTGGGGAGAGAAGGTGGGAGAAAAGGCAGATGAAAATAGGTTGTTTATGCAGATGAAGGTTACATGTGATAAAAATTACAAGTACTTTATCAATTAACTATTACAGATAGTCCTCAACTTCCAACGGTTCATTCAGTGACTATTCAAAGTTACAATGGCACTGAAAAAAATGATTTATGACTTTTTCACACTTATGACCATTGCAGCATCCCCAAGGTCACGTGATCAAAATTCAGATGCTTGGCAACTGACCCTTATTTATGACAGTTGCAGTATCCTGGGGACATGTGATCACCTTTTGCAATTTTCTGACCAGCAAAGTCAATGGGGAATCCAGGTTCACTTAACAACTGTGTTACTAACTTAGCTGCTGCAGTGATTCACTTAACAACTGTGGCAACATAAATTTTGGACTCAAGTGCGGTCGTAAGTTGAGGACTACTGTACAGTTGTTACAAACTTTTTTGTTTTGTCTAGACCTTCTGAGATTGGCTGAAACCTTTTGATGTATTGACACTTCAACCATTTCTCATTTGATAGATAGATTGTTAAAGTCCCACTTTTCAAAACAGTCATTTTGAGGTCTGTTATGGTGCGTCCCGAGAGGCTAAAACAATCTGATAATACTTTGTCCTTGTTTTGAGTCCTAATATCAAACGTGTCCCCATTAATGCTCTTGCACAAAGTTGGCTCTCTTTGTACTTTATGGAATCCAGAGGGACATTGCCGGCAGATGATGGTAGGTTATTATGTAAGAGGAAGGGGTGGTGAAGGAGCCTGTAATTGAAGATATCCAAGCCACTCTGTGCATATGATGCAATGTGCTGCAGCTCATGAATTAGCTTATTTTCTAATAAACTTTGTTAATTTGAAAAAATGTTGCCAGACTTCTGATTCTTTAGTTTAAATCTCCAGAACCAAATGCAAAGAATTATAAAGGAGCTAGCTAATAGCCTAGCTAGCCAAACTTTTATTAGCAAACTACAGATAACTGAGAAGAATCACCTTGAATTGCAAGATAGGCAGCAAATAAATATGATGCTAGATAGATAGATGCTAAATAGATGACAACATGGATAGATAGATAGATAGATAGATAGATAGATAGATAGATAGATAGAGATAGATAGATATACGGATGGATGGATAGGTATAGATAGACCTGATCTATAAGAACCATGAAAACCAAGAATTAATTATCAAATATCAACCTGAATTTGTCAAGAATATACCTTGCTACATTATTCATGTGTATCATGTAACTTTCTCAGCAGAATGTAAAGATGTTAAAATCATAATGTACTTCAGCAAAGCATTTGATACACTACATGGTGATTAGCAGCTTTGTATAGACTGGTTGGCATGACAAGTAGATATTCAGTTAGCTCAATATTCTATTCCAAGACTGTTCATCAATGGTTCCTTATCACATTGGCGAGATAACAAGTCCTGGCTCATTTACTCTTCACTATTTCATTAATGATTTTGATGATGAATTATAAGGAATGCCCAAAAATTTGCAGATGATGACCAGCTGGGTGGGATAGCTTATTTTCTAAAAGATAGAAACACAGTAATAGTGTTTAATCAAAATCCCAAACAAATGTTCATAATTTTTATTAAGAAATTTTAGACTGCATGAATATAATTTCCAAAGGTTTTTTTGAAAACATATCACAACTAAGTGGATCTCAGATAAGTATCTGCCTTACTCTCATCATGGCAGGATACACAGAAAAAAGAAATGCAATTCTTCAATGCTTAGCATGTAATAAGAATCTTCATCATTATTTTACAGAACTATTCTGTGCATGATTAAGGGAAAATGATAGCTTTCTGGAAAAAAATTCTGCAAGGTTAAGTTCAAGGCAACCCCCCCACCCCGGAAGATGGATTATCAGAGTTTTTGGTTCTTTTATGTAGGTTATATTTTAAAATTCAGACACATGAGAAAGCAGGATTTAATGCAGAAGACCTTGAGGCTTGGAAAAAAACAAAAGCAATTGTAAAAGAGTCCAATAGAAGACAAGGTGGCTGATATTATCACAGATAATATGAACATGAGCTTATACAAATCCAAAGAAGCAATTACTGCAAGTATGTATGTCCATTGAGTCATGAAGAATCAGAAGTGACCAAACAACAACTTTTAAGTATCACTGTTTTTTTATAATAAAGCAGCAGTTCTGGTAATTCCACTAAATACATACTGCAGTTGATGATGGCTTCTATTCCTGTTACTCCACAGGCCCAAAAGACTGGTACATCTCCAGGATGAGCTTGTACTGCATCACCATATTCTGGACTGGAAAGATCTTTAATTCCTAACAAATCTAAAATTGAAATTTTATTAATATTCAAGCAGAGATGTAGAAAACCCAATTAGACTGGGGTTTAATGTTATAAAACATCTGGCAACTTCCCAATAAAGCATAGGATGTGGCATAGAAAGTGATGTTGGTGGGATACTGTTGCATAGGATACAGACATCTCTGGCATCAGAACATATGTTTCCCGCCATCCAGTACATAGCAACTTCATTGCTTTTCATTTTATTATGAACATAAAATAAAAGTCAATGGTTCATTTACACTGTACCCGTGTAAAGGAATTACTGGTTCAGGTAACAAATGTGATAAATTTTTGGCATAACTTTTTATTTTGTTGGAAAAATATGTGGGAAACTGAACCTCAGGGCAGATAGAGATCTCACTGAAAAGTCTGTAACACAATAACAACAACAACAACAATAATAATAATTGGAATCTGGCTTTTTGGTGTTTTGTATTTTAACTTTTTTTGAATAAAATAAAAATAGAAGAAAAAAATACTAAATCCAGTCTAAGCTATAGATATTGAATACATACATACATATAACTGCCTGCATGAACAACCATAATTCATTAACTTTGTATGACTTTATATGATAACCATTGACTTTTATTTTATGTTCACTTCATAATAAAGCCAGGCATGATTAATAATAAGCCAGACAGGGTTGGGCAGTCAACCTGACCCAACAACATTGAGTGGTTTATATGCTACCTGACCCAGTGACTTTGAGTGGTTTATATGTTACCTGACCCAATGACTCTGAGTAGTTTATATGCTACCTGACCCAACAACTTTGGGCAGTTTACAATTGTTAAAAACATTAGTGTACCTAGAGGCTTTTTACCCAGCACTTGCTGGAATTACTAGTAGGATCTAGGGTGGAATTCTTTAAAATTCTCTTACTTATACATAAAGTCACTACAAAGCTAGACTGTACATTAGTAAGCCAGGCAAGCCTAAGGCCTGTTAGTTTTCTCTCTCATGCATACTTTGTATTATAAATCATAGAAACACAGAAAAAAAAATACACTGACCAGAAGAGCCAATGTGAACTGGTGCTCCATGTGATTTTTTCATTGGATGGGTGATTTGCACACATTCCTTCAATTTATCTTTAGGTATACATCTCATAGTTACTATTAGATTACAGTGAAAACATCCAGTATCGCAGCAAGGAACAGCAGTCTGGTAAAGTTTTTAAAAAATGATCCAAGCATTAAGAATAACAAAGACATCTCCAAGGACTTTTTCTTTCAAGTAGAAGATATTCTACCTTTGAGATAAATGCAATTGGGTGATAAAAGGCTACAAGATTAATCACTAGCATGTTCAGTTGTCTTCACCCACGTATCATCTATTATTACCTTTATGATTTATGTGGCATTCTATTTAAGCTCATGTCATTGCTATTGCTTTTTATTTAAATACACGGTCACGGCAACTAAACATTGAAACATTAGATAAATTAGTAATGTTATATTAGATTTGTTTTATTTTCTAGTGGCATTAAGTTATTGTTTCAAGATTTTGCAATTAAATAAAAATAGGCAAGTATTACAGTAATTGAGGTTCAGCATGAAATATAAGATTGCTGCCCCAAAATAATGGCAAGTAAAAACACAGATTTTATTGGTAAAAATATCCCTTGCAGTTAAACTAATCTCAACATGAAACCAAGTGTAGTTAATCACATGCTGATCAGCTTATTCACTTTGAAGGCTTGCATTAAGAAAGGAATAAGCTTCTATCAGACTATAATACGTGTCAATCAAATAAAAGGGGAAGCTGAGCAAATTGGATGCTGTATGTCTCCTGCTGTGATTAATAGCTGATCTTGAGAAAAAAATTGTATTTGTTTTGAGAAAAAATTAATTTTTTCTTCAATTAAGAATGGATTATAACACTAATAGTGAAAACTTCCTGCCTATGGCTACAAAAATCCAAATGACCACCAAATGGCGGCAAAGAATTATCATCATCATCATCATCATTATTATATCTGCCGCCCTCGGGTGGTTATTTGCTAGTTCTGGTGAACAGCTAATGAAACTATATTAATCAAATACTTCTATGTTCTGAAACAAAACTGAATTTTCCAAAGTAACGTTTTAATCACTTGGTATATTTGGCAATACTTGGATATAATTTCAACACTCCATAGGCTCCATATGGTCTCAGGCCTTTCGAAGGCATAGAAAGAAAACACTATTATTTATCTTAGTGTTGGAGTAAATAACGGGTTCATGTTAATGGGTGGGAATACTTGTTTCATATTACAACTAAAATGGCATCTCTATTTTTTTAATAAGCAGTGATCACATCCAGACAACAGAAATAAAGAAGGATTCCTAACATTACAAATCAAACAACTGTATTTGACAGCAACTGAGTATATTAAAGTTATCAGCTAAACAAAAAGTAATAAAAATGGAAAGAGTGAAAGAATTGGCTGTTCTGTTCACTAGAAACTAGAAAAGAGCATTAGAATTTTGTATTACAGTTCTTTCTGAGCTAATACAAATAATTATTTTTATTGTATTTGCCACTATTTATATAGTATTATATGTTTTAAGAAATATTCCCAGCAGGTGGCAGTACTTGGCTGATGGTTGAGTCTAAAGCTAATGGAAGTTAGAGTCAGATTAATACTTGGATGGCAGATCTCCAGGAGATACTGTCTCAAAGGTGCTCTTTCCAAAAGAGAACTGGACTCTCTTGGTTTTTACTTTTTGAATGTTTTCCTCTATTCTTACCTTGTACATGCTTACATTACATTTCTGTTCCACGTTTCTTACAGGAATGCCAGCTTTCTGGAGTGCCTTTTCAAATGTAAAACTACAGCCTAGATAAAAGGTCACCATGTCTTTAAACTGTTCAGAATATTCTTTCAGATTTGTCATAATTCCTGTGGATATTCCATGCTCATATTTCTTGTATTGCAAGCAGTCACTTCTGCAAAATGAATTAGCATCATCATTGGACTAGCTACTTGATTTCTGGCTCTAACTCAGTATCTATTTACTTTCAGAGAAATGGCCACTGAACTCAATGGGACATACTTTTAGGTAAAATGGATGCACTGTCATGTCGTCTAGATAATAATTTAAGGATCAGTTCTTATGCTTAAAAGGTATGTAGATGTTGAGAAATAGAACCGCAATGCCTGCACAAAAAAACTCCATTTGGGTTTTATACTTTCCTGAGTCATGAGAAAACATTACAACTTAGTTTCGTATATTTTAAATCTCTCTCTCTCATGCTTACTATGCAATCCTAAATTGAGTTGTAAAAATTAAAACGTCTGAAAAAATAGAAAATAATAATAGAAAACACTGATATTTTGGCAATGTTCTCTGCAGAATGCACAGAAATGGCAAATGGTGCTAATATATATATATATATATATATATATATATATATATATATATATATATATATATATATATATATATATGCTAAACAAAAAGTAATATATAAGTAATATAATAGTAAGTTTCAAGTTTTTATAGCATATAAAAATTTCAATTTCAATTGAACAGTGTCTGGGTACAAGTATTTTTAGGATATAATAATCAAAATGTTTGCAACAATGTTAATTACATTGATGTTAATTCTAATAGTATCAATAATAATAAAAATATTATTTAACCAATTCAACATGCCTTTCTTATATCACTGATCATATCCATCTATTTTCCTGTGTCTACCTCCTGTTTTTTCCAGCTAGCCATTGATAAAATAAGTCCCAAGTCAGCAAATATTCAGTTTCCTTCTTTTCCTTGATTATAAGTCTTACCCTATCCATTTCTGCATATTCTAGTATTTAGTAGAAATAAAATATTTCTTGATAGCTACCAACACAGACAAATCTATACCTACCTTATATCAGAACTGTTGCTCAAGAAAGGACATTTCCATTCCCCTGGCTTACTTCTATACAGCAAGGGAAGCGGTCCATCATTTGCTTGACAAAATTTTTCAAAGTCATCAGCAAAAGATTTATGCATAATTATAACATTTGCCTGCACAAATCCTGTCAATATAAAAAGGCAGACATTTAATCTAAAGTTATTTACTCAAATAAAAATATCATTTTTGGATGTAGTCATAAAGTGAAAAATATATTTCTGATATAGCGATCTTTTGTACTAAATTCCTTCTCCCATGTTGCTTGCTTAGATATTGCCAGGTATATACATATTGTAGTTAACATTAAGATTGACAAATGTATGGATAAATAATGAATTATCTCACTTATGTGCTCAGCACAATTTTAAAATAGCGTTCTATTTAACAGAATTAATTATTATTCTCTGATTTGATAAAATTCAGCGTCACCTTGAAAGATTCGTTTGAGATTTCATGAAACAGCCTTTCTTTGTTTTTAAAAATGCGTATTTGCAACCAAAACTTAATACTAAAATGTCACCATCAAGGTAAGCCTGCACTTTAGACATTCACCCTGGTGCCATCATAGGAAGTTGAAATACAGCGGTAAGAAATAGGTAAAACAAAAAGTTGAAATGTTGGATAAACAAAAAACTCTGCTGACAAAACAATAAGGCAGATTCAGTTTGGTGTATTGATGAAGGCGCTGGCCTAAACATAGGAGATGGTGAGTTCTATTCCCACCTTAGGAATGAAAGTTGGCTGGATGACTTTGGACCAGTCATTCTCTTTCAGTCCAATCCATGTCACAGGATTGTTATTGCAGGAAAAACAGGTGATGGAAGAAATATTAGGTATGTCTGTCGCCTTGAGCTATTTACAAAGTTATACAGGCCAGATAATAAATAAATAACTCTTAATCAGAAAAAGAGCCTCACTCTATAATGAAAATTAAAATCTGGAGATACTGTGGAAGGAATACTGTGAGTAGCTTTGCTGTATTGGCCATTGCAAAGATAAGACTGCCCTAAGTGCAAAAAACAAGTTGTTAGTGTTACACCTGGATGACCCTCCCCCTTCCTCTCATTCCGTTGAGTTGCACAAGTTCAAAATTACACAACAACTGCAAAGTACAAACTGCCTAACATTTCCTGTTTTTCTTTAAGTTTTATTGCAAAAATATTTTAAAAAGTCCTATGGAGTTTGGATGGTATACTGAATAATAATGACAATTCACACTTTCATATGGTAATTAAGCTACCATTCCTTAATCAATATTTAAACTCTGGTTTGCATTTCAAAGTCATGCTAAGCATAACCATAAAATGGCTTAGTTTGCCATGCACATGTAGCAATTGATATGCTAATTTATATGAATTAGAGAATAGAGTGTTAAGACAATTTGAACTGAAATTTCTGCATGATGCTAGTAATTTGAATAAACTATTTTTGGGGAAACATTTACATTAATTCATGAATTAATTAGTCTTCTGTTCAATCATTATTATATGTCATTTTGGGGAGGGGAGGGGAAATCTGCCTATGTTGCTCCTGTTTCATATTAGTCTGAAATTTGGAGAATAACTACCTACTTAACAGGATGTTAAGAAAATAACAGAAAAAATAACTACTAAACGGAGACAGCTTGATTGTCCTTCTGCCAGAAAGCTGGAATGTGAATAAAATATAATTTTAAAAAATACAGTCTTAAATTTATACATAAGAAATGACTTTGAGCATAGCCAACTAGGAATTTCCCTGTAGTGATCAGATCAGCTAAAACACTGTCTTGTCTAAAAATTAACTAGATTTACTAATTGAACAAAACGGAATAGAATGCTCATTCATCGTTTCTTGTGGTTGCAATAACCCTAACCCTATTAAAAATTATGGCATTTCACATGTGTATCTTCCAATTCATGCATGAACGTCTATAACATAGATTGAATGTTATTCCTAGTGCATCTCTTTTTTGTACTAAAACTGATTAAATTAAGAAACACAAGATGAAGTATTAAACTATTAAACTATTTCTTAATGCACATCGAGGGTTCACCAAAAGGATTTCATTGATCTACATTTATATTTACCTTCTGCCATTCCGGAGGTATTGCTAATGTTGAGTTTATTTGATCTAATCAGATTTCTGACAGCACAAGGAAGAAGACCTTTCAAACCTGCCAGTAAAACCATTTCATCCTGAAAGGTTGAAAAAATTATATTTTAGTTTTATAGATAGGTATTAAACTTGGATATTAATGACAGTTAGAAATTAAACAACCATTATTTTAAACTTATTATAATTTTATTCGATGAACTTTGTCTTTGAAATGGTGAATTGCTCAATCTTCCACTCCATGGATATTCTATCTGATTAGTTTTTAAAAGAAATGTGACTTCACCGTCTAATGAAATAGATAAAATATGAAGCATCACACAAGCCATGTAGAGGCATGGCATAAAAGATATTGCCTTTAGTGTTAAATTATATTCTATATAATATTCTATATAACTCTCTCATACACTTGCGCCTTAATAATTTAAGATTATTTCAATGACCTTTTCAGCATTCTATAATTACTACCTTCAGGATCTACCATTGATTACAAAAAACCCTCCAATATTTTATGTTTAAGTTTACCTTTAATTCCATTGAAGTCATTAGTTCTAAAGAAAATAATTCCTCAAGAAGTAACACTAATTTAAAGCATGGAACATTCACAGATGTTCTTTTAAAATTAAGGAGTTAATATTTAATCCATAATTGGTTACATATTTTGAATGTTTAAAAGAACTAAAATTTCTGGTATTTGTCCAAAGCAAGACTTCAATTGACTATTGTATCTTTGTTACAAGTATATAGAATTTTCACATTTTTTGCCATATATTTTACATATTTGGGTAAAAAATAAAAGACTTCATTAGTAGTTCTAGCCAGAATGGGAACTGTAGTTCAACAAGAAAAGCATAAATCCCTCTATTTTTAAAGAAACAACTTAATTCCTTTTCATCAATTAAAATATAAGAAAAAAGGAGGTGAGCAAATGAACAATGATAACCTTACCCTGCAGAGCTCTCTTTATTGATCCCAATTCTACTGATGCCCAATTCCATAATGAATTACATGTACTTCCTCTATGATACCATCTAAACTAATTAGGGTAAGGGAATTGTTGCCCAACCAGAGAACAATGCAAACATTTCAGAACCACAAAAAAAATGTTGCAAAGGGAAGTTAAGGGACAGTTATTTTCATAACTGGACTGCAAGTGGAGTTTTGAAACTATGCATGAACATTTGTTGTTTTTTTGCATATTCCATATAAAATGCATGTATCACAATTTTGACTCCAGTACTGACTGATATTTACTATATTTAAAATTGTTGTTCCCGATAGTGAGCTTTTACTCCTTAGACAATGAATTCATCATCCTTTTTAATATATGGTCTCTTACTGAACCTAATGAATTTTCTATCCTGATTAACATTACCAGAAGGGAGAAGTATATAATTTGTTGAATTTGGGAAACAAATTATATATTTCCACAGACAGATAAAACGCCTTCTTCTTAAGATGGGTATGGTTATTTGTGGATATTGTTGCCACAGTAGATAAGTATATTTAATTGGCTTGTAAACTATTCCATTTCAGCGATTTTAGATCTGCTGTTTTCAGCTTGTTAGAAGAAATGATATTAATGATTCTAGGATTACTCAAAATACTCACGAGAAGTGGCTGGTTGAACCCCTTTTTTCAGCCATCCCTACAGTTGTTTCCTGAAATCAAGAGTCCAATCTTGATATTTGGGGCATTTCCAGTTGAACAGTCCTTGCATAATCCAAGACTTTAGATTTCATAATTTGATTCAGACAGTTATATTTTCAGACAAGCAGAATACTACAGAAATGGGTTTGTTAACATGTTGGTGAGTTTGCAATACTGCAGAACTGATAGACAATCTTGTCTTTCCTGGCAAAGAGATGAGCACAGAGATACCTCGGCCTGATCAATCTGCTGAGGAGCAAAGAGTGGTTTTTTTTCTTTTCGAAGGGAAGTTTTACACTGAAAAAATTCTGCCCTTTGTTCAGAGGGTAAACATAGGATTCTCTGTATTAGTTTTAGTGGCAAAGTATCTTATCCTTTTTCATCTGTACAGGTTGATCCCTTGAGTCATTCTGAGCCATCACTCAGCGGGATGAAAATGCAGACATTTCTGCAGTGACATTTGTTAAAAGACCTTCCTTTTTCATAAATACATTGAATCAGCAGCAGGAAGAAGCCAGAATATTACAGAAGAAGCAACTCTTGTGAAAGTGGAAGTATATGATGGATTTGCCCCCCACCCCCAACTTCAGTTCATGATCTGACTTGCATTCCCTTCTGGAAGTGGTCTTGGAAATAGAACTTATTCCTTTAAAATGATTAATGTTAAATAACAGTTTGCTTCTCTTGTTCCTTCTATTTGTTACCCTCCTAAGCTGGTTCAAACTTTTATAGCTCTATTGTGATAGACACTAACCTATGCAGATATAATCTACTTGATAAAAACAGAAATTTTTGGGTTACTTGGATGAATAACTAAAACATAGCTATGCATATTTCGTAAATTTCTTTATCTAACTGTATTTTTTATCTGCAAAGATCTTAAAGTGGTAGTAGATTGGAAAGTTACCATGTCAGCAATTGGCATGGTTGCAAAGTAATACTATAAATGAATTGTAGGCTGCATCAACAGAAGTAAAATTTCCAAATCATAGGAAATAATAATTTATTCTGCTTTGAACTATTTTAAGTTCTATGTTCTTTTCTGGAGATTACACTTTAAAAGAGATTCAGAGAAACTAGACCAGTTCAGAGAAGAGCAGTTAGACTGTTAACAGGATATTAACTAAGAAATGAAGTCCAACGATGCAAGATTTGAAGGAGCTGTAGGTGTTTAGATTTTAACCTTAGAAGAGATATGACAGCATTATTCCAATACCTTAAAGAATGTCATTGACATTCAGACTTTTCAGACTATAGTTCACAAAATAATCACGTTAAGTTACAGATTCCAGTTGACTGTTCTGACCTGAAATGACTACTTGCAGTAGCCATTATTTTTCCATGTTCATGTGTATTTTAAAAAAGGATAGGTTACTTTAATGAACAGCAGATCTCCTGTCTACATGCAAGCTCCAAAGTAGTTCTTCCATTTAAAATATGTTCAAACCATTTGTCTAGGCTGCTTTTACTCTGAAATATGTTAATATATAGGTTAGATCCAGTAATCATGTTGTAGCAGAAAAACAAAATTTTAATACTTCCACGTTTATCTCCTGTCTGTGCGAGGTCTTATGGGATGCTCCAAAATGGTTTTGTACATATTAAGTGCTATGAAAAGAAACCCATATAAAATTTCACTGAAGTTTTGATTTTGGTTTTAGAAGGTGTTTTTGTTTGCACATCAGTTTAGGTATACTTTGTATTTTTACTAATTTACCTAACAAACAAAAATATTTTCCTAAAAGGTTTAAAACCCGCTGAGACAATAATAATAGCAGCAACAACACAAACTGATTTGTGGAATACTAAATATTCTCTGCTCATTAATTAACTTTATTTTTCTATCCTAATAATCTCTTTATATGTTGCAATTTTAGGAGCTGAGATAGTATTAATGTTTGAATCAATGGCTAATATTTGTGGGGTATCATATTATACATAAAAACAATGAAGCTGTTGGTGCTTCTCAGGATGCTGTGGCTTTGTGCCATCGATGACCTTTCAGCTTGGCAAAGGCACTCTTGGGTGGCAACAGTGGGGCTGGGATTGAAGTAGAGTCCTGGAGTTTTCAGCCAGCTGCCACAGTCCCTGGGCCACTACTTCTGACTCAGTATCACTGAGAAATCCCACTTCAAGCTCCACATTGTGCCCAGCTGCCCCATCTCCACAGCACAAGCCTCGGGTGCCACTGCCCACTGTGCTCCAGACCTACAGGGTCCAGCTGATCTTTGCCATATTTCTTCCATTGCTGATTGCATAAGCCTGACGTTATGCAACGCTGCTTCTGCCTATGCCAGGCCTTCTTCTCATTCTCATGATGCTTCATTCAGACAGGTGGGTTGGGGGAGTTGAAGAGCAAACAGTTTCTTACCTTACTGAGGCAGTAGGCTGGGAGGACATGACTTCGCAACTAATAACAACAAGGCTGGGAGGGAGCCAACTAGGAATGGTTGGATCATAGTGCCCCTCACCTAACCTGTGCATTTTGGGTTTATGATAGTAACTAGGATTGCCCAGGATTCTAAGCTGAGAACAACAATAATTACAATAATAAAGTAACAGTACAAAATAAAGAGCTTATAGAGTCAAAAAAATGACATATACAGATAGTCCTTGATTTACATACCATTTATTTAGTGACCAAAGTTACAATGGCAGTGAAAAAAGTGACTTATGACTGTACATGTAATTATGATTGTTGTAGTATCCTTATGGTCACATGATCAAAATTTGGGTACTTGACAACTAGATGTATTTATGAAGGTTGCAGCATCCTGGAGGCATGTGACTGCCAATTTGTGACCTTCCCACTGTCCCAAAAGTGCTTTTATTAAGAAGCAACTGTACTTTCTGGTTTTTCTTTTCACTCCTCACCATCTAGTCAGAGCTGAAGAAGCTTCTTGGATGAGAAGTGAAATGTCTTCAGAGAAAAACCAGAAAGTCCAGTTGCCTCTTGAAAAAAGCATCTTTGGGACAACCATGACTGAGAACCTCCATAGACATCGACCTTCCCACTGGTTTTTGGCAGACAGGGAAGCCAGATTCACTTAATGGCCATGTCATTCATTTAACAACTGCCATGATTTGCTTAAAGAACCATAGCAAAAAAAAGGTCAGAAAATCAAGTGGGACTCACTTAACGTTCACATTGCTTAGCAACAAAAATTCTGGTCCAGATTGTGGTTGTAAATTGAGGACTACTTGTAATAAATCAACATCTGTACAGATATGATTTCACTGTCAGTTATCAGAGATCAGGCTTGCCAGTTAACAGGATATCAGAAGCAAGAAAAAAAGACTCAGTTATCAGATTTCATGTACGGCTTTAGGATGAGATAAGATGCAGTGCAAAGTAATTTTGAAATTATTATTCAAATACATTCTATATAATATCTTATAAGATACACAGCAGACGTACTCTCATATATTGAATTCAATTGCACTTTCTCAGTTTGCTTATGAACCATTTCATCTGTTTACCTTCACTTTGGCTTTTCAGAGATTAATTCCCAACTTCATATTCTGTATGAGTATTATATTCTTCTTTTATAAGAATATTATTTCTAGAATAGTGAACAATTAACTTATAAAAAACAAGCAAGAATATTTCTCCATATTACATAAAAGTGATAGTTCTATATCAGCTAATATTGAAAATAAACAGTGATTCTGTCTTGCTTTTATTAGTTTATTGTTCAAACTGAGCAACTTTGGGAAATAAATCACAGGTCTAATTATCCATTATCAGAAATGTGCTTTCAGTCTCCGTGAAACTCCCATAGCAAGGTCTGAAACAAGCTTACAGAGCAAAACCACTGCCAAAGTTTGCCCTCTCCACCAGGTTGCTTCAGCCCAGGACACCTAAAGCAGGGTTTCCATCCTTTTCCACCATGTGCTTAGGATGGAATGACAGCTCCTAGATCTATTCTGTAGTGAGACACTTTAATACAAGAATTAACTTCTAAATCAATGAAAAATAGACCAGCAACGTCGTTTCTATTTGGTTCATTTCCTTGCCTTTCAAAATTCATTCAGCATTTCATTAATGGTTCATGAGTATCCTGCATTGTCCTTTATGGAGCCTGTCACTTGAACTACCAGTCTCAGCTCCAGCTATTTTCTATACAGTCCTTCCTTTTAATGTGAACTATTTTTAGTTAGTATTTTAGTAAACAATGGGTGGTTTTTGGAGACCGTAAGGATCACAGTACAAGTAGGGGCAATATTACCAAGAGATCTTGCAATCGTCAGAATGTCAAAGCCTTTAAGTCACTCACCGCATTAATCTTCGTGCCCACGCAACCGATTACCTGCCTTTTTTTTTTTTTACACTAGGGAGGTAAAACTCGCAGATAGGAAAGATCTAAATTGGATGAAGTGGTGAGGGGAAAGGGAGAGAGAGAGAGAGGGGGGCAGCGCTCGCGATTGGTGGGGCCGCTAAACCAATCAGGATCCGTGTCTCTTAGCGGATGATTGGGATGAAGGGGGGTGTATTTTGTTACGGTCTTTAACCAATCCCCGGCCTGGAGTGTAATCTCTCAGGCCAATGAGCGTTCAGTTCGACTCCTTCTCTTGAATTGCTTGAGTAGATGGGGGCCCAGATTGAATTTCTTGGCTGTTCCAGGTTCTTTTACTCCCCCCGCATCCGCCGCTTTTTCTTTGGAGCGCTAGTCCCTCCTCTGGGAATGGAGGGGGAGAAGCGACCTGGAGGGCCTTGTTAGTGCGCTAAGCGGCAGTTAAATTCACGCTTGTCAGCTATAAGCGCCCCCTTTATTTATTTATTTGTTTGTTTGTTTGTTTGAACAGACAGAAACGCTCCACTACCAGCAACTCATGGAATACGTTTCTAAGGAATAACCTCCCCTCCCTCCCTTCGTGTGGGGCGGCACCGACCCAGGGTCCCTTTACTCATTTACCCCCCCCCCTCCTCCCCATCTTCCCCCGACTTGGCCCTCCAGGGAGCGAGCTTTTGAGGAGATGGAGAGACCCGCCGGAGGCGCTGAGGAAGAAGAGGAGCCGTCGCTGCTCACCGTCAGGCACGAGCTGAAGAACGGTGAGTCTGCCCGTCTAAGTTAAAGAGGTGGGGAGGAGGCTGCAGGAGGGGCGGAGGAGTCTTCCCCACCCCGAAAAGTCCCCCGATAAAAAAAGGGGGCGCCCCGAAAGAGAAGGATGGGTCAGCGTAGAAAAAGTGTGGACGGCGTTGCAAAGGACCGGCGCGGAAGGCGGCGGCGAGGCGGAGAAACAAAGGCTTACAAGAGAGCGGCGCCTCGGGAGTAAAGGGAGCGGGGTGTCGATCGAGAGCAGCTGGCCAGGAGGGCGGTGTTGGGGCTGGCAGCCCTGGGAAGGGGCGGCGACTGGGCCCAGAGGACTCGGAAGAGAACGAACGGAACAAGAAGGTTAGGCAAAGACTAAGAATCGGTGGCGAAATACGCGAATGATAACTGTTTCAATCTTTGTACTTAATATCCAGATGATGGCATCTTGTGAAACCAGCCCACCCCCTAACTTAAAAGGACTGACGAAATAAAACGGGGGCGACTTTCATGGGCTCTCCATTCAATTACTCTTGTACATTCAGAACAAAAGTTATTTAGAAAACTGCCAAGGAAGCCACCAGATTCTCCACTTGCCCATGTCCTGAGGGGGCTGATGTCTTGGAAGAACATAAAACTTCTACAAGAACCAATGATGGCTCTGCATTTTGGCCAAAGTTCACCTATTAATAAATTCCTGGCTAGTGTCAGTTCTATAATTTCTGGAGACTGGTGAAATAAGATACAAAAGTGCTACATGTACTGTTTTACCCAACATTGCCCATATTTTGGACAATTGCTCACAATGCTATATTTCCAAACAACACAAATTTAGCAATTACATATAGCTAGAGGATGTTGATGACAATAAAGTAACATGGACACATTCAAAGTCATCAGGAATTGAGGTCAACTTGAGATAATTTCTACCTGTACTATAGCATTTCAAATATATTGACATGAATCATGTTAGCTGCCAGTGGCATAATACAATCTTTTTAAAAACTTCCCAGAATATTAATTTCCCAGTCAAGTCCTCATGACTTTTTCTAACTTGTCATTTACATTTATATTAGAATTACCTACCAAGCTCAGTGGTCTTCCTTTTTATACTGAACCGTAATACCTTTTTTTTGCTTAAGAAAAGAAAAGGGGATGCAATATAAATTTTAGTATGCTTCTCTCCCCTTTTGGAAAAATCTGTTTATGTGGCTCTTGTAAGTCATTTGTATAGCCCTGATGAAAAAAGGGGAAGATATTCCTCTGGCTGTTTCATAACCAATCAGGATCTTCAAAATACTCTCTGCCTCTCCTGGGCCACAACTGATGATAATACTTTTTGTCAGGAAAAGTTGTTATCGTATTGCATCTGTACAGAAAGATTGAAATAGTTAATTGTAAGTTGTCAGAAAAGTTTCAAGTGAACCTGCAGCAATAAGATACAAAATTTCAACAACAGTCTTAAACTATCCTAAATAAAATCCAAAGAGTTATTGCCTTGAAACAATTTTATGTTCTTTAAAATGAAATCTTATATTTCTTAAATATAGCATATTTAATATATTGTTTGAAAAAAACTGCATAGTAGTAATTAACACAGATAAAATTGACAGGTACAAAATGTACACATGCTTATAAATAGTATTTAAAAATACTCTTGAAAGCATTATGTAGATAAAATATTATAAATTATTTTATACAGGTTGATATAAGAATACTTTTAACTCATCACTGAAAATAGTTTTTTAAAATATTTAGATCAAAATGTTTAGATTTGTTATGTCTGTATCTTAGGGTCTCTATTTGTCATAACATTCAGGGCATTTGAATATGGGCATTTGAATATAGAATAGAATAGAATTCTTTATTGGCCAAGTGTGATTGGACACATAGGGAATTTATCTTGGTGCATATATCATAGATAATTTAACAGGATCTCTAAATAGCCCGTTTTGAGTCTAAGAACTGATAAGAAGAGCCAAAAGATCAGCATCGGCTCAGTTATGGTAGGTGCTGGTTTTAGCAGATTTATTATTGTAATTCCAAGGAAACTATGGCTTTGATGGATGAGGACAAATGATGTAGATGATAAAAAGTTAATTGCAAGGAGAAAGTAAACTCAATGTATTGGAAAATTGAGAACATACTAATTCCCCCTACATTGTTGGGATGACAAAGTCCTTTCCTCATGGCTGTCTGTTGGAGTGTGACCTGGAATAAGCCTACACTTCTTGATCTTATTGGGAAAGCAAACATTATTGAGAGAAAGTGGTTCTTCAGACATTCAAGCCTGGAACCATCAAGTATTTAAAAAGTGACAAGCAGTACCTTGAATTGCACATGTAAGCTACCAGTAACTGGTATCAAATAGTTCCTCCAAGTAGAAGTATTCTGTGACAAGAAAAACTCATGTGCAATCTGTTACATCATTTTAAAAATTAGTTTTCTATGAAAGCTGTTTTATTAGATGATTTTTGTAATTGTTGAACTAAAAAAGTTTATCAGTTAGATCATCTTGCTTCCAGAGGATATTTGAAATCAAGTTGAAGGTAGCTAAAACACATCTAGCAAGTCTGTTGAGAATATTCAAAAGCAAAGCAGCACACACACACACACATATGATGTATCACTTTTGAAACAGAACAATTATATCATTTGCAAGATTCATTTTTCTCTCTAGAAGTTCTTCAAAACTATTTCTGTCTGCATGAGTAACCACTTCGGTTTATGCAAGTTTTATGAATTATGATTAACATATTATCTAAGTTCCAATTAAATGAATATATGATGCAGATATCTTCATTTTATAAATGTTAATTTTAGTAGCTAAAGTATGTTGTGAATTACAGAATATATCTTTAGTGTTTTTGTATGCAATATTGGAATATTTTGTTCTCGCTTTTCTGTTTCTGTATGATGCTACAAGAAGATGAAACATTAAATATGACTTGCAGTATTTGTTTTTATGATCTGACATAGCAGTTTTCCCAAATAGTTCATAATATCCTATGGATGTACAATTTGTGTAGTTAAGATAGGTAAAACAAATGCATTAGTCAATGCATAACAAAGCTTAACTGTATATTTATTGTTTGAGTTTTCCTTTAAAATCATTTAAAATTTTTCTACTATTGACCTCACCTCTTTCCTAAGAGGTCTGTAGGGGGCATGCATAAGCGCACCAACGTGCCTACTGTCCCTGTCCTATTGGTTCTTTTATTTTTCTTATATGTACCCATTTCATGTTTTCATAACTATGTATATACTTATACCTATTATCTTGTAAGCGATTGACAAATCAAAATAAATAAAATAAATATTAGTGTGATAAAATGACAAGAATAATATTGTACCATAATTGTTCTGTATTCATTGCACTGAAAATTAAATGGCAGTTGATTTTAAAATATTTATTTCATTTTAACATATATGAGAATCTTTTTTAATAGATAATGCTCTTGTTTGCTTATAAATCAGATAGGCCAATATTAGTTGTTTCAGTTTAGTAGAGGTTTAATGTATTGACTTCAAGTGATATATGTACATGCATACCTACCCAGAATTTTGCTACATGGAGAAAAGCGATTGATCCAATTACTAAGAATGTTGTGATATATAATTGTAAATGATTCAGAATTTAAGAACTGAATCCTGACAACAGTGACTTATCCTTCTGACTTGCAGTTAGACTATTGCTCTAAATGAAACTATATCTTAAATGATATGGAAACTGTAGTTCATACAAATTGCAGTTGCCAAGATGTTCGTGGACGAGAGAAACTACCCTTATATAATAGTTGTCTTTTGGTGTCTTCAGTGGATGCCAATAGGTTTCTGAATTCAATTGTAAGTACTAACCTTTGTCTTAATAGGCCAGGGTATCTGAGAGAACATCTCTTTCTAATTTATTCTGCCTGTCAGATGCATACTTCCACGGTGAAGATGCTTAGAAACCTATACTTGAAAAGGGATAAAGGGGATCTGGGCCTGTAAGCAATACTGTGTCTACTTTTCTGATATGTTGGGATAAAGAAGTATGCTGGGTATACTGGGGTATGCTGACTGGGTTAAAAAAACAACAACCCTATCCCAGGCTAATCATAATCTTGGTTTTTAATTTTTATTCAATTTTTCTAATTTTTATTGTTTTAGTACTTTTTAATTTTCTATTATATTGATGAACTGCCTAGAGTCATTATTTCAGTGAGATGGGCAACATAGAAATTTAATAAATAAATAATTTTAAATCTTATTTATTTCATAAAATTACAATTTTGTGGAAAGTTTACCAATAAGAGGACATGTTCAGCAGCTATTTTTACTGTTATACCTTAACTAGTATAACTAGTATAACTAGTTAACTAGTATATTATAACATTCATCCAACACTTTGAAATGATTAATTGAGATGGAATAATTGATTTTCTCATTATAAAAATCTATACACTTTAAATAAAATTATATTCATTTTAATTGTTATATACCTGGAAATCTGAATACCATGACACTTTAGTGACAGCTGTGTTATAGATATTATAAGAATAATGGAGGAATCTTAATCATGGATACCATATAATTTATATTACTACATGTTTGCTTGTTAGTGTGTGTAATATTGACACTGTAATGTTTTTTTCTTTTGTTAGCAAACTTGACAGGCCACACAGAGAAGGTGGGCATTGAGAACTTTGAACTTCTCAAAATTCTTGGGACAGGAGGTATGAATTATTTAATGTTGCTAATAAAGCATGAATGAACTTTTTAAAACATTCACCAAATAAAATTCTATTTTACAGATAAATATTTTGAGTGTGTGGAGTAGGCAGTAAGAGGTATCAATCAATCAAACTTCCCAACTAAAACAATCAGGCAAGGAAGTAGAATTTTTTAATTATTTATTAGATTGCATTCTTCTTTTCAGTTAGGAGCTCATGGCAGTGTACATTTTGCTCCCTCCTCCTAGTTTTCCATCACCCAATGAGATCCATAAATGAAGGTTGGTTAGAGGTACTGGGCCTCCTCCCCACTTCAAAACCAATACTAAGATGACTTCATTTCAGGCAAACCAAATCCATTTTGGAATAGTTGCAAAGTCAAGTACAGACTGACTCAATTCAGAGTCAGGAAAACATTCTAGGCAACTGGTAATAGAAACAAATGACTATAACTATTGCTTTCAGCACTGGATCATTTCCATATACTTACTTTTATATTCCATATTTCAAATCTCTGCCATAACATGGTTGGAGTACAGTTGTTCAATTCAGAATTAGTCTAGTGAGGAGCAACGTGACTGAATTATTCTCAAGAAGCTTTTTCCTACAGTCTTGTGTTTCTTTGCATCTCAGCCTTCTGGTTTGATCTGTTGCCATTCCTCTTGCAGATTTAAATAGTCCAAAATCCTGACTGGGATTTGTGTCTGTGGTATTTCAATTGAAGTTTTAAATCTTCTGTGCTTGCAATGCTAAGTCTAAGATTCTGGTTCCCATCAGTTTCCAAGGCCTGATCCCTCCTGAAGGTGAATACTCATGGCACTGGCATCAATAAACAATATATAAAAAAGTAATCTGTATAAATATTAAATTATATTTACTTACTTTAAACTCTGGAAGAAAACATTACTAGTACTCCCTGAATTATGACAATTCACTTAGCAATGGTTCAGAGTTATGACACCCCCTCCAAGTACTTACAACTTGGTCCTGAACTTATGTATGTTGCAGTACCGAAGCAGTAGTTCACCCTTATGGCTGACCGCAGAGACACTGCAATGTGCCTCTACCTATTTCCCTCTGATATTGCTCTACTTGGTCCTCACAGGCACTGGGCCTGCTTTGCCAGTCCACAGGATTCCACGTGCTCCTCCCCACCCCATCATTGATCGCTCATGTATCTTTTTGAAGATCTCCAGAGCTCAAGATGTGGAGATAGGAAAGGATAACAGGTTGGGTCACGTGGCAGAAAAGTGGTCATCTTTTTCTTTTTTCTTTTTGGATGTTGATGAAGCTGTTTTCCTTTCATTGTTTTCAGATGCTAGGTTCTCCACTTCACAAAAGTATTTTTTTGGAGAGTGGGAAAGTGTGCAAGGATGCACACAAACACCTGGTTCCCCCTTCACAAAGGCATTTTTGCAGAGTGGGGAAAAGTGTGCAAGGATACATGTTTCATGCACACACACACACACACACACACACACTTTTGCCCTTCGTAAAAGTGCTTTTCTGAAAAGAGGAAATATTTGTAAGAATGTACACACACAAGCCTTTAGGAAGAACAGGTTTTCTGTTGGCTGCATGCCTTCCCACCCCCACCATTAATCCACTAGTGGAGCTAATGGTGGGTGGGTGGCAAGTCTAGTATCTAGCAATGACAAAAGTAAAACAGCTTCAACAGAATCTGAGAAAAAAAACAACAGCCACTTTTCTGCCACATGGCCCAGCCTGTTCTCCTTTCTTATCACCTCGTTTTGAACTCTGGTAATCTTTGAAAAGTAAGTGAGCAATTAGTGATAGGGGCTGGTATGGAGAAGGCGCAAGCAGCTGTGGGGAACCTAAGGGTTAGGAAGGAAAGCATGAAATATCTCAGTAGGGGGAAGCTTGGGTGGCCAGAGGCAGGTGGTCTTGTTCCTGCACTAGGCCCTCTATGGTCTTCCTCATCCCTGATGTACGTCAATTGCAATTCATGACCTGCATATTTGATTAATGAATGCATTGGGGGAGCAGCGATGGGGGCTTATTCATTTAACGTGATTCAGGTAGCATTAGGTCCATAATGGCAGTGGCCCCCAACTTTTTTGTGCCACGGCCCGGTACCAGCATCACAAAATGATCCACGGCCCGGTACCAGCATCAGCACGCATGACCAAGGCAAGGCGAGCCGAGCGACCGGCCAGCCAGCCGTCCCCTACTTCTCCTCGCCACTTTCAACTCCTCCTTTGTACCCTTTTTGTGCTTTTTTGTGCTTTCTTAATCTCCGCCATTGGGACGGCTCTTCATTCGAAGCCACCCCCCCCTTCAATGAAACTAAGGCGCGAGGATTCCTTCAAAACCCAAACACCGCTTTCCAACCAGAAAAGCTCACCCGGAAGCACTTTTTTGTCGAAACAAGATGGCGGCGCCCAGCAAACCGGCGGCCCAGTAGAAAATGCTCCACGGACCGGTACCGGTCCGAGGCCCGGTGGTTGGGGACCACTGCATAATGGGCAGCCTCTGTTATGGTTATAACTTGAGGATTATCTGTAGTAAGATAGTGTGGATTAAAAAGAACCCAATACACAAGCCTGAGGATGGCAGATGAGACTCTGCCGAAACGTTGCTATAATAAAAGCACGAATATTAAGATGTGGGAAAATACCTGAAGAAACCTAAATGCCATACATATAAATACCCGCGAAAACTTAAGCAAACATATATACACTATACAGAACACTATACAAAAGCCTGATGATGGCAGATGAGATTCTGCCGAAACGTTGCTACAACTTTAAAAGCACAACTAATCTCATCTGCCATCATCAGGCTTGTGTATTGAGTTCGTCTTAGTCATTTGTCAGGCTTTCAAGCCGTTTCTTTTAAATTTGGTGCTAGCCTCGTGCTTTGTTAGAATGGTTTTTTCCTTCATCCTGATTGGTTGGGAGTCTTGGTCTGTTTTTATTGGTCTTGAAGTTTGTTGTGTTCTGCTTGATTGGTGTTTCTAATGTCTTCTGTTTTGTAGTGTTTTTTTTTAAATCTTGATTGGCTAGCAACATTGTGTTTTGTGTATTGGGGGCTTTCAGCGTCGCTTGGCTTCGGGTGAATGGCCGCTTATCGTTTATTAGGAAGCTAGGTTTCATCTGGGTGGCTAGCTGGGGTGTGTTTGGGCCGGTGGTATCAGGGGGAGGTCTGTTTGTGTCCTCTGGAGCTGACTATGGGCCTCAGAAGTATGCCTTCTTTGTGTATTTTGGGGAGGCCATATAGTTTGGGGCATTTGGAAGATTTTTCTCTTGGGATGATTGTTGGATTTCTTTGCTTATGTTGCTGGTTATGAGTTTCTTCTTGATTATTTTTTCCAGATATGTGGTTGGGTCTGTTTTATGGGTTTATATATGGAGTCTTAGAGTAGGTCTGTCAGTGTAGTTTCATAGTCTTTTCTGTCCCTTACTATTGTGGCATTACCTTTATCTGCTGGAAGTATGATTATGCTGCTGTTGTTTTTTAGGGCTTGCAGAGCTTTTTGTTCCTCTTTGTGTAAGTTGCTTTTGGGTGGTTTGCTTGTGCATAGGATGTTAGTGACTTGGTGTCTTATTCTATCAGCTTCATCTGTATTTAATTTAGTTAGGCTGGATTCCACTCTGCATATGATGGATTCTGTGGGGATATTTTTGGGTGCTATAGCATAGTTGAATCCTTTGAATAGGACATCTGTTTCTGTTTTGGTGAGTTCTCTATTGGAAGCATTGTATACTAATTGTTTCAGGTGTTCTTGTGGGTTATTGGGGGCTTTATTATCACGTTCTAATTTCTTTAGTTTCTTCAGGAATTTGTCATTTTTGTAAGTGGTTTCAGTTTCAGCTCTCCAAGTTGTGAGTTTTATCTTGTCCCAAAGTAGAGGGTGGATTTTGTTGCTCAATTCCAGGTGTAGGGTTAGGAGGTCTTTGTTTAACTGGTCGAGTTGGAATCTTTTACTGTGGAGCTCGTTCCTGAGTAGAGCCATTTCAGTTCTTTTCAGGATATGTTTGGTAGCTGCTGTGTTGTGATGAAATATTAATTTGAAGCAGGTTGGTATTGTATTGTGGTCAGCTGCGTAGGAATTTGAGGTCACATAGTTTTCCTGCTCTTTTAACTGTTTACATTTATTAGACTTAGACTTTTAACTCTTTTACATTCATTAAATGTATGTATACACACACACACACACACACACACAAAATGTGTATGTGTGTGTGTGTGTGATTCAGTTTTTTTTTACTACCGGTTCTGTGGGTGTGGCTTGGTGGGCATGGCAGGGGAAGGATACTGTAAAATCTTCAGTCAGAGGTGGTATTTGCTGGTTCTCCAAACTACTCAAAATTTCTGCTATCAGTTCTCCAGAACCTGCTGAATACCACCTCTGGTGTGTGTGTGTGTGTGTGTGTGTGTGTTAGATATAGTGCATTTGGGCATCTATCGATATATATTTAAATTGTTTCTTTAAAAATAATTTAAACAGCAAAACAGATCCTTTTTTGTCTTCTGACCAGTAATTTTTGAAGTGGCAAATAAGTAAAAGTAGTATGGAGAAAAAGTTGCCCTTACAGATTTGCTTTGAAAAATAGCCACTATCATGTTAGCAAGGAACCATAGGGAAGTTCTTTTCCCTTAAGCTGCAGGCCCAACTTGTGTAATATAGCACCTTATGACACAGAATTACTGTTGTAGAGATTGTGAAACATGTTAAATATTTTCAGAATGCTATAAAGATGTGAAGGCTATTGCTTTATGGATGCTGTATATGTTTGCATTGGTGCCTATAAAAAGGTGAAATCCACTTGCCTAAAACCTGAATAGATCTGATGCAATTACATTTCTGTAGGATAAAACTATTTAGAAAATAAATATTAATGAAGCATCAGATTATTTCCTAGTTCAGAAAGACTTAAGTGGGTCTTTTAAATTGGTCGTATTCTTATTGTTAGTAACTGAACACAATTTTGGTGTTGGCCAAGATGCTTCCTGTTGCTTCCTGAGAGTTACTAGTTAGTGAGTATTTCCCTGTTTTCTTGGTGCTTATCTTAATGGCTTTTCAGTGGTAGCTGATTTTTTTTATATGACTTTGTCAATAGGAGGCAGCTACTGTCCATCGTTCAAGCATTATCCTAGCTTCAGTATAACATTCCTACACTGTTGCTTGTAAAATAGGGTAAATAGCAGGGAACACAGGGGGACTTCCTTCTAAGTGGCAGTTGAATTAGTACAGTTATTCAAATCTGAATCTACGTGTAAACTATGGTAGCAAAGGATTATTAAATCATCTTGTGCATAGTCAAATTGTGTTGAGGTATAAACAAAAGTAACTAAGAGAGGAAAAAGTCCAAAGAACATCTAGAAAATATATGTCTTCTTAAAAATGGTATGTGGCTGTTTTTCCAAGACATGTTCAATCAGCAAGATGGTGGATCCAGAAAGGGAAGAAGAGGAACTAGTGTGTCTAGTGTTCAAATATGTACCTTTGATAAAGTGTGGAAGCATACAGTTCTCTAAAGTCTTCATGAAAGGAAAAAAAAACATTAATCATTAGTTTCCCAGCATTTTTTAAAATTAAAACCAAGTACTTTAAATAAAATACTTTGATTCCTTGAAATATAAGCAAGAGATTATCTGGTAATCTTTATTTAGAAAGGTGGAAATGATTGTATTAAATAAAAAAGAATAATTATGAAACCCAAATAAAAAAAGGTTGATTTTATCTATACAATTGATACTGTTTTGAGATTGATTCTTATTACCCTCTAAGCCTATTAATATGCCTATTTTCTTGTTTTTCAGTTGGTCCATTTTAACTCTTAATAGCTTGCTTCTTCTTAGACTCTTGTTAAGGATTAGGATTTTACATTTCGTTGGGGACATAGCTTTCTTAAAATAATACTTTATGTGCTAATCAAATCAAGAAGATAAACAAATGACATTGTGTTTAAAGATTTATGTTGTTAAGTTTGTTATTTTGAAAATAGCTTGATTTGAGCACTCTGCTCTGGAATTATGATGGGAGGTTGGCTACTACTATTTTATACCTGTGTAATATTTTTGGTTTTAGCTTATGGAAAGGTGTTTCTGGTGAGGAAAATCAGTGGTCACGATGCTGGAAAATTGTATGCAATGAAGGTATTAAAAAAGGCAACAATAATTCAAAAAGCCAAAACAACTGAACATACAAAGACTGAACGACAAGTACTAGAGCACATTCGACAGTCTCCATTTTTGGTTACTTTGCATTACGCTTTCCAAACAGATACAAAACTTCATCTCATCTTGGGTAAGTGTAAAAAGGAAAGAATCATAAAAGGAAGGAAAAAATAAGGTCTATTTTGATTTGCTGTTCCAGTTAAGAAATGAGTTCCTTCCTCCCTCCCTCCCTTCCTTGTAATGGTATGTGTTTCAGATATACACAACAGAGCAGTTACCACAAAGAATCAGACTCTGATCTACTGTATAGGTCTATGAGAATTAAAGAATACATTTATGCACATTTTTCCCTTTGAGACCCTTCCATCCAGTCTGCCATTGATTGCATTAAATAATTATTTGTGCAACTTGTTTTATCATCAAAAAGCCAAGCACTTGAATGAAACAATATATAGCTGATTATTTTAAAATACATTTGTTGAATGAATTATCAATTGGCAGGAGTATTCATAGCTTCTCAACTGAGTTGGGTAACAGTGCTGTCCATTGTAAAATGAACAACTGTACAGCGAGGCTTTATTTTAGCAGATGAACTTGGGGAGAGATGTCTTATTACAGGTAGTACTCGACTTATAACTACACTTGGACTGGACCTTTGGTTGCTAAGCAATGTGGTTGTTAAGTGAGTCATGCCTGATTTATGATCTTTTTGTCATGGTCGTTAAGTGAGTCACATAGCCATTTAGTGAATAAGACTTTCCTCCATTGATTTTGCTTGTTGAAAGCCCCCTGAGAAGGTCACAAATTGCAATCACATGACCCCAGGTTGCTTCAACCATCATAAATACATGCTGGTTGCCAGGTGTGCAATTTAGATCATGTTACTGCAGGAATGCTATGACACTCGTGTGAGGGTATTTTTCAGCATCGTTGTAACTTCAAATAGTCACTGAATGAATGGTTGTAAGTCAATTACTACCTTATTCAAGACTGTTGAATCAAATAGAGGTCTTTGTAAAAAAAATTATCATTAAAAATGATCATTATCCTTTATTTCTTTGTAATTTCTTGACTTTGCACAACAGATTGATCCATGAAATATTCATTGTTGTAGAATCTGCTGATCCTAATTTTAGCCTGGTAGAAAGTACAGTCCCGGTATTTTTTTTAAAAAAAATCTTTTAATTATTATATTTTACAGAGATAACTGCAGTGGTAGGATTCAAATAATTTAACAACTGGTTCTCTGCCCTAATGAGTGCTTCCAACAACCAGTTCGCCAAACTACTCAGAAAATAACAACTGGTTCTCCTGAAGTGATGCGAACTGGTTGAATCCCACCACTGGATAACTAACTATGTTGAGGGTTTTTAAAAAAACTTTTCAATTATTTTAAAGCAGGTCAACTCTGAGGGAGATAGGCAGCTTAGAAACAGGAACTATAAATAAATAAGTAAAAAAGTCAGCCTATAATTGAGACATTTATAGTATTTATGTGAGAGTCCAAATAATTTTCCAAAGGAAGCAACTGTGGCTAGTGATAAAGTAAAAAAAAAAAAGTATGTACAACATTTGCTACAATGTGGTATAAAATTATTTTTGGAATTCAGAAATTTTGCAGAGCCCTAGTAAATAACTTGATTTCCTATATCTTAGATTACATAAATGGAGGAGAACTTTTTACCCATCTTTCACAAAGAGAGAGATTTAATGAAGATGAGGTGCGGATATATATTGGGGAGATTGTTTTGGCATTGGAACACCTTCACAAGGTGAGACCGCATTTTCAACTTTTTTGAAATTATTGAAAGGAAACATGTAAGTGAAATTAGATTTAATTGTATGATGGTGTTTTCACTTTGAGTGAAGGAGACATAAAAATCTGTATTAACAGATCACTACTGTATACGATAGTTTATGGAATATGTTTATATCAGTAGTGGGATTTAACCAGTGTTACTACTGGTTCGGTGACTACGTTTTGCAGTGCAGCGCGCATGTGTGTAAAAAAACCTTTAGCTGTGCCACCCAGACAGCTGAAAAGCGCAGCGCACAGGTGCACAGTGTTTGGAAAGCCTCTTTTTTTCCTGCTTTTTCAACCTCAGCTGTGCCGCACAAAGCAGCTGAGGTTGAAAAAGCAGGAAATAAAGGACAGGTAAGAGCCCAGGTGGGCCAAACAGCAGCAAATCCAGAATATATATTTGAAATTACATGCCAACATGTGAATCTATTTTATGATAAAATGAATCTATTTTATTATGTACAATTTATTTCAATTTTTTCCAGTTGGGAATTATCTATCGTGATATAAAACTTGAAAATATTCTTCTTGACTCAGATGGACATGTAGTTTTGACAGACTTTGGACTGAGTAAGGAGTTTGTTAATGATGAAGTAAGTATTTGCATATTAAGTACCTCTCTAAATAAGCCAGAAAATCCACGTATTGAAACCTTCTCCTTTTTCCATTGAGATGAGATGGAGGGATCAGATTTACCATGTGGGATAATATATGGAGAGAGAGAGAAATGTTTTTTTAAAAAGTAGTCCAAATGATATTATACAGAGAGAGCCAAACATGTCTGAAGATGATGATTAAATAGAGTGATGTAAATCCTAGCAATATGGTTTTTTCCTTATTTTCCCCCCTTATAACTGTGGTATCAGTTATTATATTGGCTGTAATCTCATAATTTTTTTTCAGAATGAGAGAACTTATTCTTTCTGTGGAACTATAGAATATATGGCTCCAGATATCATCAGAGGAGGGAATACAGGACATGATAAAGTAGGTTTTTGATGAAAATGAATATAATTTGTCTATTTATTGATTGGGAGCCAGTTTGGTATAGTAGTTAAGACCAGAAAGCTGTGAGTTCTAGTTTTGATTTGAGTCAAATCAGCTGGATAGCCTTGGCCCAGTCATGCTTTCTCAGCCTTAAGAAATCTTTATTTAGTTGACAGGAATAGAATTTTGTGATAAAAAAAGAAAACCATTTTTATTTTTGCATATGTACTAGAGGAGAGTTTTAATGGGAAACACATGAGCTTAAAACTTTCCTTAGCTCATTTTCAAATTGTGATATTGTTATATATTGGTGTCTGAATACCCTGAATAAATATTAATATCTTATCTGTTTTAAGGACTAATAGCAACAGATTTCAATTTACATGCAATTTATTTTCATGTAAGCTGCAGCACACACATTGATACATTTTATTTTATAATATTTTTTTCATATACTTCATATTTTTTAAAATAACTGTATAGTTTATTGTTATTTCTTGGAGGAGTTGTATTAATAATCTTCATTGATGTATAATTATTTTATAGGCTGTTGATTGGTGGAGTGTAGGTGTTCTTATGTATGAATTATTGACTGGAGCATCGCCTTTTACAGTTGATGGGGAGAGAAATTCACAAGCTGACATATCCAGGTAAGTTATCAATTTAAATGAATGGAAACTTAAGACATCAGAGGATGTCCTTGTATTTGTGTATCAAGCTAATTTGATTTGATTGTTTTTAAAAGGATAAGATTATGTTTCCCCAAAATACACATAGGATGCTAGACCCATCTCTTGTCATTACTTGTTTTTTTATGTATTGTTAGGTGTCAACAAAAATGGCATTCCTCTGTTTATAACATAGAAACAGTAAAAATACATAAAAGCTGATAAAAACATAACTATAAAGCAGAAAGTATAATGGTATGCATTCCTTAAGGTCCTCCAGAACAACTCTTGTCTTTAGGGCCTTCTAATTGATAATTTCAAGGAAATTAGTTCCATAAGATAGGTGCTGCCACAGAGGAACCCTGATTGCATAAAGGTCAAAAATGCCCTCTGTGATATGAAGCAGGCATATTACCTGTGGTTATATCTTGGACAGAGTTATCCTTACTTCACCAGTCCACATTATGGTAAACTCTCATGTAGATTATTGTAAATGAATGGAAGTGCACTATACTTTGTTGTCATGTTTTAATTTATTATATTTTCATGTTTTGTGTCATTATTTGTAAGTCACTCTGAGGCTTTGATAATGGACTGTCTTATAAGTCAAACAAATAAATTGCCTAAAGCTATCTTTGATGATGATCTAGAAGTGTCAGTTTACAAAATATGGTTACTAGAGTATCTACTTCATCTGGAAATTATGCATCATATTTCTATAACATCAGTATTACATTATCTTCACTGATTTCATTGGCTTCATACATTGGCTAGTGTATTATAATTTTGGTTTGTTTGAGGGTTAAATTAAAAATACTAGAATTTTAACACAGCCATTTTTGGTGACCTTCCTCTCTTTGTTCCTGCAAGTAAGGGAGTGTGTACTAGGAGCAGACACGGAAATGTTCACCTTAGACTAGGATATCTAACATTTCTTGATTGACTTGCTTTTTTTTTCTTAGTGCCAGAACAATTTCTTATTTACATTGCCTTTTAAATAGTTTTTGTCTAAAGTTAGGGTTGCAGTTGTTCTATTTCTGCTAGTTCATCTCTGCTTTTAAGTAACTGCTCTTTTATTGTTTCAAGGTACTGTTTTACTGTTTTAATTTGTTTAAAAAAATGACAGTATATTTTAACTGCCCTGTATATTTTTACAGCTGTTATTTCAGGACAATGAATACATTTTAATAAGTTTTAGAATTGTTTTGAATTCCCAAAATAATCAACTATCATTTTTACTTCAGGAGAATATTAAAAAGTGAACCTCCATACCCACAAGAAATGACTGCATTTGCTAAAGATTTAATTCAGCGTCTTCTAATGAAAGATCCCAAGAAAAGATTGGGTTGTGGTTCAGGGAGTGCTGATGAAATCAAACAACATTCCTTCTTCAAGGTAAAATAAATTTTGTCTTATTATAAACTGCTCATTTTTATATTGGCTATTTTTAGGTACTATATTTTATAGATATTTTATTGTAGATATTTTAGATATTAATCCCTTGAGAGTGACATCAGATTCCTTCTGTATTTAAGTGCCCTCAGAAGCAGAATCACATATTTCAGCAGAACCGAATTTGGCTAATTGTTCTAGTATAATATGCTGTAAATTTTTCCTTTCTATATTGTAAGGACATTTTAATTATGGTTAAATCATTGCACAGTTTGGCATGTAGTAAAAGACAGCACAGTTGCCTCTGTCATCCCATTTACCATTTAGGTTTTAGAGCAAGTGGGGGAAAACTTAACAAATAGAGGGCCACCGTTTTTACTTTCTAAGAACATCTGTTTCAAATGTTCAAGAACATCTGTTAGCATTTTTCCATGAGGCACAAGACTGGAAATCTCAAAAAGTGAACTTTTGGGCACTGCCCCATCTCAAAAGGAGCCATAGTGAAAGCAGGGTATGACCCTAATCAATCAATAATGCCTCCTTAGTTTTTCAAAAATATATGAATAATTTTCCTCAGTGTTATTGCCATTATTTGTAATTCATTAAGTGGTTTGTTTGAATGATGATCATGATGAACCATTCAGAAATTTATCCTTAACTGTATTTACCAATAATATAGGTAGTCCTCGACTTATGACCACAATTGAGCCCAAAATTTCTGTTGCTAAGTGAGAGAATTGTCAAGTGAAATTTGCCCCAAGTTCTGACCTTTCTTGGCACAGTTATTAAGTGAATTGCTGCAATTGTTAAGTTAGTAACACATTTGTTAAGTGAATCTGGCTTCCCCATTGATTTTGCTTGTCAGAAGGTCACAAAAGGTGATCCCATGATCCCGTGACACTACAACCATCATATTTTTATTATATGAGCATGGGGATACTGCAATGGTTGTAAGTGTGCAAAATGGCCATAAGTCATTCTTTCCAGTCCCGTTGTAACTTCAATCACCAAATTAACTGTTTTAAGTCAAGGACAACCTGTATATTTTAATTAATCCTGTAATCCTATGCATAGAATAAGTCCAATTATATTTGAATAGATATAAATGGGAAGGTAAGTCATAATCTAGTTTTTCTGCACAATTTATATAGACAGCTGAAACAATTACCTTTTAGTCTGCTCACTCTCTTCTATGTTTAATTTAACATATTGGTGCAGAAAATAAATTGGAGTGACTTGGCTGCCAAAAAAGTGTCTGCTCCATTTAAACCAGTAATTCGTGATGAGTTGGATGTTAGTAATTTTGCAGAGGAATTTACAGAAATGGATCCAACATATTCTCCAGCAACCATTCCAGAGGCTGCAGACAAGCTGTTCCAGGTAAATGGAAAATTCCAGCCATATAATAATATTACTAAAAAATTTGGAGAGATAATTTACAAATTAAATAAGAGCATCCATCCACCCATCAAATGATTGAAGTGAAGGGCAACTATGTATTGCAAGAGAGATATTAAAACTAGTGTAAACAAGAACACTAAATAATCACTGCTATAAATTAGATACAATTATCCTTTAGAGAAGAGTGTATTTAACATGCATATGGGTCAATAGCAAAATGAATTCACATAATATTGCAAACTGTGCACTTACAGACCTCCATCCTGATGTCTGCATCAATATGTATATTGTGGGTTTTGCATCATATGTATGCCTTATCACTTGCATTCCTATATAGAATTCTATTCCGGTATTAAGCGAAAGATTTTGTTTTAAAAAAAGTAGCATTCTTTAGGGTATATTAAACATAACTGGTACATAATAAATTACAAAGAGATATAAAAGAATGAAATGTCAGCTAAAAACATATGTGACATCATACGAAATTAGTGATTGATTAGTTTGAAACAACTAGGGAGTGATTCAATACAACAAAGAAAAAAAAATTGAGAAAGAAACTTAATATTACATTTTGATTTTCCAAACATTTCCTTTATAGAAAATATTATTTCAGAAATTGAGAATCCATGATTGATAAATGATTTAAATCTGTAGTATTATAAGCTTTAAAATAAAATAAGAAAAATGGCTTGTGCATCTAATTTTTACAAGTTTAAAATAGTAACAGAGATTGGGAAAACTTGCTTATGGCCTGGTTAATGCACTAGGGAGATTCCATGATTCTCGGGGGAAGGAAAATTATTTTGCTTTCCTTGTGGTTGGTGTTGTTTTGCTTGCAGAGAGGATGAACGGGGGGATATAAGATGAAATTGCAACAAGACAGTTGTGGAAAGAAAACAGGTAGCAGACTGAACATAGGAATGCTTGAAGAATAGAGCAGAAAAAGCTGGGGAAGTATAAATTATCATCTGTCATTGGCATATGAGGGTTTGGGGAAAGGTAATAAAAATTGTTTAGAGATAGAAAGTAAAAGATAATAGCAAGATAAAGGAAATATCCAGAAATGCTAGTTGGACTTGAAAAGCATATTGCTTATAAGTGCCAGACTTGAAAAGCATATTGTTTGTAAGGGATAGAGTAGCTGTAGAAACACCATCCAGCTCTTTTTTAAAACAAATGCTTGTAGTTCTAGGCCATATTTGATAGCTCTAAGAATCTAATTGTGAAGTTCATTGGAAAAAACCATAATACCATATCCACAAAGTAAAAAAAAAATAGATAGAATATAAAATACTGTATATAAATATATTTATATATTATATGTAAATAAATATAAAATATAAAATAATCTTAAGCCATTACTGTATATTGGTATATTTAAATATACTATACCTTTCTTTTTAGATATAATTGTTGCAAAACATGCAAATCAATCTGGTTTATTTAGAATTAATAAACTGAAATGAGTATATCAAGATTAAGTCAATACAGGTAGTCTTTGATTTACAAGAGTTCATTTAGTGACCGTTTCAATGGCATTGAAAAAAACCTATGACCATTTTTCACACTTAACGACCATTGTAGCATCCTGTGATCACATGATCAAAATTCAGACACTTGGCAACTAACTTGTTAAGCCAAATTCACTTAACAACTTATTAACATAACTGCAATGATTCATTTAACAACTGTGGCAAGAAAGGTTGTAAAATGGGACAAAATTCACTTCACTGTCTCTCATCAACAAAAATTGTGGGCTCACTTGTCATAAGTCAAGGAATACCTATAATAAAAACTTAAAACAAACCACGAGTTTCCTCTCTGGTTTCTGTCTGTTAAAAGTAGTTCTTGTCCCAAGTTAGTACTGTGTAATACAAGTGGCAAAACAATAAATCATGGGTAGATGGTATACCATTGCCTTGACTTGGGAATGGGGTAGTGGACACCTGATTGTATTCTAAAGCCCTTCCAGACAACAGTGAAATCTCAGTACTATGATTATATGATTCCAACTCCTATAACAGAATTAGGGGTTGCGATCATCCTTGTGACAGTACTATTGCAACTGATGAAGAGTCATTTCAAAAGAATAAATATATTGCTGCTTTGTGCATCAGGAAACTGTACATTCCCATTGAAGAGAATTCTTACTTTACCCGGGTTCCAGCTTCTGATCTCTCCTTTAGCAACATGCTGGTATGGTTAGGAAAGATGTCCAAATGCAAAACTGGTCATTCACCAATATTAGTACGATAGAGTCCTCTGCATGAGGCATATGAAACCAGGAAGACCACCAAGAAGCTACAAGGTGTAAAGAACACATTGTCAGATAATGGCCAGTCTCTAAGGGTATCACTTTGGGGGAAGATGATGGGGCTTTTAGCCCAGGGAGCCCTGGAAGAAGCAGTCTTTATGGATCCTTTTTAGTTGTGTTTCAGACTCAACTGTAATACTGAGACAGGATTGATTGTATTGCAGATAATACAAGTAGGAAAGGGGTGGCATGACAGTCCTGGTTCTTCCTGATATCTTAGCGGCTTTCAATTGCCTTTCATGAACACACTGAAATTTGTGCATGGGATAATGAACTGTGTTATTGGCCAGGTTAAAGTAAGCAAGTAAGCACTAATTAGTTAATATTTCTCTATGCACACGTTTTGCCAAAAGTTAGACACTGAAATAAATTGATTGGGCATATTCTCCATATGCCTTCTCCAGCAAAATTTATCCCTTTTGAATTCAATAAATTGTGATTTTATTTTTAAATATAACAAGTTCATACCATGATTATGAAATGACTTCTTCAAATGAAATATATACCATAGATTAGGATTAAGACAATACACTAGCTTGCAGATAATCTAAAAATGGAAGTGATTGCTTTTTATTTCTGTTCATGTTATTTGTCAAAAAGGAAAGTGGAAATAGCAGGACTCTGGAGGCACTAGAGTTCTTCCTGATATAAGATGATTAATTTGGATATTGTCAGTTAAAACCAAACATCTATTTTGAAAAGCATTTCAGCTTGCTATCTCTCCTGAAAAATTGATGCTACCTGTTCTGATTAATCAAGCTTGGCTGCTTCCTTTCAAGTCTTGGCCATTTGGAACATACATTTCCACCCAGTTTCATTATTTTGCAAATGCTATTCTTTGAACCAGCAGCTATATAAATATTTAACTATTTAGATCAGGGGTGTCAAACTGGTGGCCTACGGGCCGGATGCATCAAGCACAAGCCACACCCACCCCAGCTCCGTGAAGGGAGAAAACATCACAGAACATCATGCGATGGCACGTGACATGCCGAGTTTGACACCCATGATTTAGATCAATTTTATTCTATTTAGTTATACTGTACAGGTTTAATCTAGTAGCAGTCATTTGCAAACTCTCCTCATAAAATAAATTGTAGAATAAATTGATGCTAATAGTATTTAGTTCCTTTACTTCCAAAAGAAGTAATTACTTGCATTGTAACAGGCTGTCTGAAGACACATATATAAATACAGTACATTTGGATGCACAGTCTAATATTTTAAAATTTTATGTATCAGAAGATAATGTCTTTCAAACAAGCTTTTATTACTCTACTATGTTTATATAAAGTTGTATGATTTCCTTCAACAGAGTGGAGTGTTCAACACAGTGATCATTGTAATTTTTTATCAAGTATGATTAACCTAATATTGACATTAGGGCTAAATTAGATAATTTAAAATTTTGCACATAATTAATGTTTGTTTTCCTTAGGGATATTCTTTTGTTGCCCCTTCTATCTTATTCAAACACAATGCGGCCATCATGGATCCAGTTTATTTTCTGACAAAACATAACCAACCTGGAGTTACAAATATTGCGAGAAGTGCTATGATGAAGGTAATCATAACCATTAACCATTCAAACATATAAAATAATTCTCTAGTACATAATATATTTTAATGTGAAATATAAAACTAAATAGTTTTCTTTGCTGTGTATACAAGAATATCTTATAATTTGGGCTTCTTCTGCTAATAACCTAGTTTGCAATAGAATTTTTTTTTAAAAAAAATAGCAGTAGAACTCTTATATCTTGCTTGTTAGCTGACATTTGACATGGGTGCATGTAGTTAGCTGATGTAAGGCATAGAAATAAGCTTTATCCAGGTATACCAGGGAAATTCTTACATGCATGTTTTCATACCACTTAGAATAACCTAAGTACAGAAAGCTCTACAGATTTGCCTTTATTTTTGAATGACTACAGAAACATGCACATTATATAAATAGTATATATACACAGTAATATAAACAGTGTCATGGGCATACATGGACACAGTAATATACCTGCCTCTGCTAATACTTCTTGAAGCACTGATGAATAGACAACTTGTTAATAAACATATTTTCTTTTAGCCCAAACTATCTGGTAGTGAAGTTCCTTTTGCCCATCACATTTAAGTGTATATGCTTACTGTTGTCTACTTTTTATTTTATTAGGTAACTGTTAATAAATAAAATATTTCATTTCAGGACTCTCCATTTTATCTCCACTACGAGCTGGACTTAAAAGAAAAACCACTGGGAGAAGGAAGCTTTTCCATCTGTCGAAAATGCCTACACAAAAAAACTAGACGTGAATATGCTGTAAAAATAATCAGTAAAAGGTATAAAAATAACCAATTATTTATTTTAAAAAATAAAATAAAATTAATGTAATGTTAATTTCTTTGAAACCATGCAATTTAAATATTCTCTGAAAAGATTAAGCTATACAAGAAAACAGGATAGGACAGTAGCAAAATTAAAATGGAAAAGCTTTGGATGAAAGCCTGAAGAAACTGAATCATAATTTTACAGTAAAAAGTCTAGGAAAATAAGAAACTTGCTAAAAAAAACATACACACAGTGGCTAGAAAAGCCCTCCTGGGAAAGTGCTACATTCTCTTTCCTTTTCTTATCTCATTTGTTAAACTTCTGATCTCCTATTTCTTACTTCCTTTCTAAACTTTTCTTATTTAAAAGGGAGTAGGATGATGCTTATGTTTGTATATCTATATCTTCATTCAAGCTGCCATTCACCTCCATTCTGAGGTTAGTGGCATCTGAAGGAGAATCTCAAATTATTTTACTTAGTTAAAAAAGTAAATGCTTTAAAAGATTATGCTTAGTTGAAACAAACAACTGTCTTACATAAAAATATTGAAACATTTTAAATACTTATCACCTTTTTTAAAAATATTTTTTTATTCAATGTTTCAACAATTAAAAATAATTTAATTTATTTAATTTATTAATTTTTTAAAAATTACACATTTTGCAACCATACTATAGCAGTGTTTACATTTGTAAATATCCTCTATTACTGTGTTATCCATCTCTATATTTAATTCTTCATTCTTCATCATTCTAAGCATTTTATACATATATAAATTTATACATATATACATTTATTTACACATAAACCTTATTACTTTGTTTCCTCATATAACATCATTTGACGCCTTTGCGCCTTTTCTTTGTCCATTTGTACCAAATATCCCATATCTTATAGTATTCTCCTTCTTCCTTATTTTTCAATAGCTTCGTCTATCTGTCCATCTCAGCACATTTGTATGTCTTATTAATTATTGCGATTTCTGAGGTAGTCTGTTTCCAATTTTGGGCGAAGGAAATTCTAGCAGCAGCTTTAATATGGAGCATTAGATATTGGTGTTTTTTGTTCAGACTCTGCTTTAACAGGAAGATTTCTGGTTTGAGTTTGATTCTCTGTTCCGTTAACTCCTCTAATCAGGATTTAATTTTAAGTCAGGATCTCCGTGCTTGAGGACACGTCCACCACATGTGAAAATACGTTCCTTGACTATGGTTACATCTCCAGCATTTGGCTGTCATATTTGGGAACATTTTAGCTATTCTCACTGTGGGAAGGTGCCGACAATAAAACATTTTATGTAAGTTCTCTTTGTAGGAGACCAACAATGTTAGCTTATAATTTACTTGCCAAATGCATTCCCACTGTTCCAAATCAATGCTGTGGTCCAAATTTTTAGCCCAAGTTATCATATTTTCTTTAACAGTTTCTTCTTCCATTTTTTTTTTTTTTTTTTTTTATAAATTTTTATTATTTTTTTAACATAAAAAACACAACAACAAAACATAAAAGTATCAGCTCCCCCATATTTTTGTACACACAGTAAGTCGGTTGGTCCATCGGTTTTGTGCATTCACCTCATAGTCACAATTACAGTTACTTTATATAATACTCTTATCAATACAAATTTATAAATCCTAGTATCGCTATTAAAGAAAAAAAAAAAAAATTGACTAAACTTTTATTCGGTCATGCCTTTATGAGATAACTATATTTTAAATATTTTATTCTAAAACAAATCTTATAATCATACCAATTCTATCCCAAATATGAAAAAGAAAGAAACAAAGAAAACTATTATATAGATATAGTATCAAAAACCAATAAAAGGAAAGGGAAAATAAAGTCATTATTATTCCTTATTATCTAACTTTTATATTTTAATATTTCATCATTCAACCATTGATAGAAAAGATCCCAAACTAAATAAAATTGTTTATCTTCTTGCTCTCTAATTTCAAAAGTCAATCTACTCATCTCAGCACATTCCAAAATTTTCTTTACAACTTCTTCTTGCAATGGAATTTTCTCATTTTTCCAATTTTTGCAAATACAATCCTAGCAGCAGTCAATACATTTACAATCAAATATTTCAACTCTTTACTATAAGTATCTGGTAGTATTCCCAATAGAAAAACTCCGGTTTCAAGTCTATATGCTTCTTTGTCATTTTTCCAGCCACATGTGGATTTTAGTCCAATATTTTCTAGCATCCTCTGCAAGTCCACCACATGTGATAGTATGAACCAGGTTTCTGATGACATTTCCAGCATTTTTCGGATTTGTTCTTGAACATTCTTGCTATCCTTGTCGGGGAAAATGCCACCTGTAAAACATCTTATACAAGTTTTCTTTATAGGCTGTAGACATTGTCATTTTATAATTTTGCGACCATAATTTCTGCCATTTCTCTAAATCAATCCCATATCCAAAATTCCTCCCCCACGCAATCATAGTTTCTTTAACTTGTTCTTCCTCAAGCTTAATTTGCAATAAATAACCATACAATTTTTAATCACCTTTTCATCAGTACCCATCAAAATCTTATCCAAGTCAGTTTGCTTATCATAAAATCCTCTGCTTTGGAATCCTCATAGTACTTTGAATGTATTTGCAAATATGAAAACCAATTCATCTGTATACCTTGTTCTTCCAATTTTTGCATCGATTTAAGTTCACCCTTTTCATCTAATAATTCCCCATAGTTAACTGTTTGTTCCTTTTATAAATTATAGGATAAGAAAACGCTTCTATCGCCGATAACCAAACTGGAATTTTCAAATAACACTGTTTTTTTATCTTCTCCCAATTCAACCACAGAGACTCCCGTATATAATGTCTTCTAAAATACCCCTGTGTTTTAGTTCCTTGTACCATAAAAAAGCATGCCAGCCCAACAACAAATCATGACCTTCTAATGTCAACAATCTGGTTTTCCTTAATGTTATCCATTCTTTAACCCACGTCAAGTTTGCAGCTTGGTAGTACAACTCCCAATTAGGCAGACCAAACCCTCCTCTAAATCTAGCATCCTGTAAAAGCTTTAACTTTATTCTTGCTTTCTTGCCTTGCCATATATACTTCAAAACAATTTTATTTAAATCCTCAAAATATTCTTTTCCAAGCCTAATTGGTATTGTTTGAAACAAAAATAAGACTCTGGGTAAAATGTTCATCTTGATTGTTGAAATCCTTCCTATTAATGACAATTGTAAGTTCTCCCATTTTTCAAATCTTGAGCTATCTGTTGTTTAAGTTTAATATAATTATTCTCCTTCAATGTACTACATCTTGATGTCAAATATATCCCCAGATACTTAACCTTGTTTGTAACTTGAATTTTTAACAGTTCTGCCAACTCTTCCCTTTGTTTCAGCAACATATTCTTTGACAAAATCTTTGTTTTATCTCTATTTATTTTCAAACCAGCCACCTCCCCATAGACCTCTATCTTTTCCAACAGTTTCGAGGCTGTTTCTATAGGGTCTTCCAAGATAAAGACTAGGTCATCTGCAAAGGCTTGTAGTTTAAATTCTTCCTTTTAATTTTCATTCCTTTTATAGTTTTATCTTCTCTGATATTTCTATTCAACACTTCCAAAGTCAATACAAATATCAAGGGAGAAAGAGGACAACCTTGTCTTGTGCCTTTTCTTATATTAATAGGATCTGTAAATTCTCCCTCCATCATTACCTTAGCTGTTTGTTCATTATAAATTGCTTCTATTGCCTGAATAAATCTTCTAGCAAAGCCCATCTGTTCCATTAAAAGTAACATAAATTTCCAATTCACGTTATCAAATGCCTTTTGAGCATCTAAAAATATCAAAGCCATTTGCTTTTCAGGATGCGCCTCATAGTATTCCAGGGTGTCCAGAATTACTCTCATATTGTCTCTGATTTGTCGCTTTGGCAAAAACCCATTTTGGTCTGGGTGGATAAAGTTATTCAAGTACTTTTTAAGTCTTTCTGCTAATATTGAAGCAAAAATTTTATAATCTGCATTTAGTAAAGAAATCGGTCTATAATTCTTGATTTGCAGTAGGTCCGCCTCCTCTTTTGGAATAAGTGTAATGTAAGCCTCTGACCATGTTTTAGGTATCATCTTTTTAACATAACTTCATTCATAACTTCTAACAGTGGAAAACACAGTGATTCTTGAAAGATTTTATAAAATTCTACAGGAAACCCGTCTGGACCTGGTGCCTTTCCATTATTTTGTTTCTTAAGTGCTTGACTTAACTCCATCATTGTTATATTACTTTCTAGCATTTCTTCAATCTCTTTAGGTATCTTAGGTAGATTTGCATTCTGCAGGTATTGTTTAACTTTCTCCTCATCAATGTCTTCTTTCTTATACAAATGCTTATAAAAATCATAAATAATCTCTTTTTTTCTTTGCTGCCATAACAAATTTTACCTTGGTCGTCTATTAACTGCGGTATTTCCTCGACTCTTTCTCCTTTCTCAATTTGTATGCTAGCCATCTACCTGGCTTATTTGCATCCTCAAAATAATTCTGTTTAGCATTCCTAATTTTCTGTGCCAGTTCTTCTTTCTCTATTAAGTCCATTTTATGTTTAGTTATATCCAGTTTCATTTTAACATCTTTTCTGTGTGGCATTTTCTGTAATTCTTTTTCAAGTCCCTTATATTCATCATCCAAGGCTTTAAGAGTTCGCCTTTTCCTGTTATTCTTTTTCTTGTATAGTCTATTATCAAGCCTCTAACATAGGCCTTCATTGTGTCCCAAACATTCTGTATTGAGGTGTCTTCTTTTCTGTTCTCTTTAAAGAAGAAGGCCAATTCTTTCTCCATCCATTGTATAAATTCCTTATCCTTTAAAATAGAATTATTTAATGTCCATCTCGATCTTTTCCTTTGTCCATTCCATTCAATTGTCAATGGGTTATGGTCAGCCCAAGTACTTGTTTCAATATTTACTTCTTGAATACTAGACATTAAATCTGTTGAGATCCAAATCATATCCAGTCTGGACCATGATAGATGCCTATTTGAATAGAACGTAAATTGCTTAGATTTATCATTTCTTTCTCTCCATATGTCTTTTAAAGTTAATTCATCTATCATTTTAAAAAGGATTTAGGAAGAGTTTTCCTGTTATGCTTTACTGTTGTTGCAATATAGTCAAGTCTATTATCCACAATTCCATTAAAGTCTCCCATCATAATTACATTAGCATAGTCAAGTTCGGCAGTCTTAGTATGTAATTTTCTATAGAATTCTTCCTGTTTATCATTCGGTGCATAAATTGCAATCAAAAGTATCTTTCTATTATTGTCCATTATTTCTACCATTAATATTCTCCCATCATCATCTGTATAAATCATTTTTGCTGGAATGGCCTCTTTAATATATAAAACCACCCCTCTTTTCTTGGATTGTGTCAAAGAGGTAAACAATTTCCCTAATTTTGGTTGTAATAACAATTGTTCATGTTGCTTTTTAATATGAACTTCTTGTAAACAAATTATGTCGAACCTTAATTTCATTAATTTATGAAAAATCTTCCTTCTCTTAGCAGCTGAATTCAGTCCATTTATATTCATTGTAATCAATTTTTTCTCTTCCATAATTATGTTTTATATTTAGATTTAACCACTCTCGTGGGTCTTGCCTCACGTTGATCTTTAATATCCACTTGTCCACCTACTGCACCTTCTTCTTTTCCAACCTCCATTTGTTCCTCTTGGGATTCAATTGATGGGACCTCCTTTCCTGCTCCTCCTTCTCTGCCTCCAAAAACCTCTGCACAAAACAGTTCTGCTTTCTCAATTGAATCAATTCTATGTCTCTGTTCCTGCCACGTAAACATCAATCCTTCTGGAATCAACCACCTGTAAGACACCTCTTTTTCCAATAACTTTTAGTCAGGAATCGGTATTCTCTTCTCATCTCTCTCACTCTTCTAGGTATTTGTTTTAAAACCAAAATTTCTTTACTTTTGTATTTCAGTGGCTTCTCTCTTGCTACTTGCAATATTTGTGTCTTCAAAGATTTTTAATAAATCTAATATGAACTTCTCTGGGTAGGTTATTTCTCATCGCATATCTTGTAAAACTCGATATATCTCATCAATTCCATCCATCATCTTCTCTTCTGTTATCTCGAGCGCCTCCGCCAGAATTCCTACCATTATCGCAACCAAATCTTGTCCTTTTTCTTCTTCTATATTTTGGAATCTAAGATAAAATTCTGATCTATCCAACTCCCACTTCAACATCTCACTTTTTCTTGTTCAATCGCTGTTAATCTATTGTCGATATTTCCAATTTTCTCCTCTCTTTGTTTGCCTCCCTCTTCAACATTTTGGAGTCTCTCTTCATATTTTTCCATCATCTGTTCCATCCTACCTGTTCTTTGTTCAATAGTATCCATTTTTACCTTAAGATCTTGAATTCCTTGCATAATCATCTGGAAGGATACTCTTTCTTGTTCTTTTTCTTTCTCTTTATCTTGCTTTAACAATGTCTGAATTGAACGCTGTCCAGATGGTGGGGAGGCAGAAGCAGACATAGAGGCACCGAAGATATAAATTTCTTACTCATTTTAAGTGGTTCCAACTCTTCAAGTTTTTCAAATTTTTATCCACAAAAAAAAGAAAAAATATGAAATTATAATCCAAGGTAAAAGGCCAACAATAAAAAAGCCAAAAGTGAGAGAAAAAAAAAAAAAAAAAAAAATTCTTCAAATTCTTCCTGACCTTAGTCCAATAAAAAAGAAAAAAAAACATAAAAAAAGTAACAGTAAAAATAAAAACTCAATAATAATAATAAACAAGACAAAGCCAAAAAGGAAGAAGGGAAGAAGAAAAAGAGAAAAAACAAAAAACAAAACAAAAACCAAGAAAAATAAGTTTCTTCAGATTCCACACCTTAGTCCAGCCAGAAAAAAATAAAAAAGAAAAAAGAAAAAACCTCAATTGAAAAAAGGAAAAAGAAATAGTCCGCTGATGTACATTAAAAAAAAAAGGAAAAAAGAGAAAACAGGATCCAAATAGGCAAAAGAAAAAATAAAATCAGTTAAATCAAAATAAAATATAAGTAGAAAAAAGAAATTCAGAGGCTTCCCTTTGCAAATAAATCAAGCTTAAAAGTAAGGACCTTGATGTTAGTGAAGGGGTTGGCAGAACTCAAAAACAACAACAACACTGCATATCCAAGGCTCTAATTATAACTCCCTTCTCTTTCCCACAAGCTTCAAAGCTGAGCCATGTATATCCAGAAAGACACCTGTAATAATATTCCACAAAGTGCTTTCCTCTATCTTATCAGGGGATGTCCTTGAGAAGAAGAGTCTATTTTTTTATTTTTTTTAAAATATTTCCGAGCCTCTAGGTGGCAGTGTTACGAAGTATCATAGTTCTCACTTTCCCCCCTCCTCTCTTAAGGGAAAGCCAGCTTGCAATACACAAAACAGAAACCGAAAAATCAAACAAAATCAAGAGAAGCCTCTAGCCCAGAAAAAAAAAATAAAAAGTCCAGAAGAAGAATAAAACATATGAATATATAGAAAAAGAAAACAGTCCAGTTATCCAATAAATAACAATAGAGTCCGGAAGCAAAGAAAAGAAAAAAATGGATTCTCTCTTTGACGTTTCCCTAAAAAACGCCGCTAAATCAATTTTGTCAAAAAACAAAACAAAAATCACACAGGTTTCTTCAGATAATTAGAGTAAACTTTCAAAATTCAAAAATTAAAAAAAAAAAGAAGTTCTCACCCAACCGACAAACTCTTTCTCAAACTCTTTCCGTCTGGAGTCGCCCCGCCTCAGCAGCATGGGGCTGCCTCTCCGCCGCTGGCAAGAAGAGCTTCACCCGGGCTCTCCAGGGATTTTGCGGTATCCCGGAATCCTCAGGATATGCTCTTCACGATGGCTGTCCCTACGGGACAGCGTAGGTCCGTTGGACCGGCCAGTGGCGGAGATATCGGCTGCAATCGAGGAGCTCGATTGCAAACCGTATCGCCACGGCGCAAGCTCCTCCCATCTCCTTCCATTTTTAATCCAATAGGTAATTATATATTTTACTCATCATTTTTTTTTCCAATCCCTAAGTATGGTACTTGTTTTTCCCATCCCAAAGAAATGCATGCCAGGTCATAGCCCTCTATTTTTAGAATTCTTTTATCTGTCAGATTAATCCAATCTTTGAGCCATGTAGCTATTGCCGCCTGATAATATAGTTCAAAGTCTGGGAGTACAAATGCTCCCTTGCTTCTGCTTTCTTGCAGAATATATTTTATCCGGGCTTTTTTCTTCTGTCAAATAAATTTCACTATTTTTTTGTTTAAATCCTCAAAAAATTCCTTCCTAGCTTGACTGGCACTGTTTGGAACAAAAATAATACTTTGTGTAAAACGTTCATTTTTACAGTCGCTATCCTCCCCAGCAATGACAATTGTATCTTAACCCAATTACTTAGATCTTTTTGAATATGAAGTATTAATTTATCATAGTTGTCTTCTTTTATGGACGAACATTTTGCCATTAGCCAAATCCCAAGATATTTTACTTTTTTGGCTATCTGCATACCTAATTCATTTGATAGTTCTTCATTTTGTCTTTTGGTATAGTTTTTGGTTATTATTTTGTTTTTTTCTTTATTAATTTTGAGCCCTACCATCTTTCCAAATCCTTCTATTTCTCTTATTAGTATAGAACTTGTTTCTTTTGGATCCTCCATAATAAATACTATATCATCAGCAAAGGCTTGGAGTTTATTCTCCTCTTTTTTAATATCCTGATTTTGTCTCATCCGAATCAACAATACTTCTGCCAATAGTATATATAGTAATGGGGTTAGTGGGCATTCTTGCCTCACTCCTTTGCTGATTTCTAGACCATCCATGGTTTCTCCATTCACTATCACTTTTGCAGGTTGTACAGTATAGATTTTTTTAATGAGTCCCAAGAATTTTTTACCAAATTGTATCCTAGACAGTCGTTAAATGAGAAAACGCCAGTTTAGGTTGTCAAACGCTTTCTGGGCTCCAAGAACATAAGTGCCATTGGTTTATTTGGATGCATCTTGTAATATTCTAGGATGTCCATAATCAATCTTGTGTTGTTCTTCATCTGCCTATTGGAGAAAACCATTCTGTTTGGGATGAATGATTTCACTTAATATCTTTTTCAGTTTTTCAGACATTATCATGGCTAGAATCTTATAATCCACATTTAAGAGTGAGATTGGTCTATAGCTTTTTATTTGCTGGGGATCCGTCTGTTCTTTGTGTATAAGTGTTACGTCCATGTCTTCGGTTGGTATTTCAGCTTGTTCTAGAGCTTCATTATACAAGTCCAGCATTAATTCCTCCAATGACTCCTAAAATTCTTTATAAAACTCTGATGGTATTCCGTCTGGTCCTGGGGTTTTATTCATTTTTTGTTTCCCAATTGCATCTTTAATTTCTTTTATAGTTATTTTATTGTTTAATGAATCTTTTGCAGCATCGGATATTATAGGTAAATTCTTTTCTTTGAGGTATTGGATGATGTCTTCCTCTGGGATTTCTTCCTGGGTATACAAATTGGTTAAAAACTTTTGGGCGATGAGTTTCTTTTGATCTATCTGGGAGCATAAGCTCCTATTTTCATCTTTTAACGCTGCTATTGTTCTTTTTTCCCTGTTCCTTCTTTAACTTGTGTGACAGCCATCTCCCTGGTTTATTTGTATTCTCAAAATAGTTTTGCTTCACTAATTTAAATTTTCTGGCCATTTCTTCCTATAGATTTAAGTTTATTTCATGTTTCACCGGGTCCATTTCTCTTTTAAGTTCCTCATTACGCACATCTTTCTGCATTTCGACTTCCAAGTTTTTCAATTTGTCCTGTGTTTGTTTGTTTCTTTCTTTCTTTCTTTCTTTCTTTCTTTCTTTCTTTCTTTTTTTTCTTTCTTTTTGCAGCATACGCTATTGTTAGGCCCCTTACATAAGCCTTTGTTGTATTCCATAAATTTGGCACTGTTGTCTGCTCTTTCAAATTGATACTTAAGTACTTATCAACTTATTTGGTCATTGGTTTCACTGCCAAGCTGCTCTTGTTCTTAGGAGGTTTTCCCTAGTAAGTTACAGGGAAGAATATTCTGATTAAGTGTTCATTACTCCATGTGTTGCATTTTAAGATAGTAGAAAATAGGTTTTAGTTTTTTTGTGACTTCCCTTCAGGAAGTGATGGAGTGATGTATTCTGACACATCAGTCTTCTGTTTTGAGTACTGAACACATTTAGTTAGTGCCTACAGAGAGTCAATGTCTTCTTATTTTTATTTTTATATTTTTGGGATTAAATTATTTTTAAATATTGACCTTAGAACTGAAATTAGTACTCAGTGCAGGATCTGCCCAACAAAGAATAGACTAGAATTATACATTTCTGATAAAGACAAGAAAAAGAAACAGTTTCTACCCTCAATCATATAATGTAAAGAATAGAAAGGTACAAGTTCTTAATGTGACAAGGATCTTAGCCTTCTCTTTTGTCACAGCTTGAAAACTATTGGATGGCCATTATATTAAGATGTAGGTTTTAAAAGCACATTGTTTATATCTTAGGAAATGTTTTTAATAAAAATTTGCAGTTAATTTATAAAGATAGCATTGTAAAATCACAAGTTTCTTTTATCATAATATTCACTGACTTAATTTTTCAGGCTAGAAGTCAACACTCAGAGAGAAATTACAGCTTTAAAACTCTGTGAAGGACATCCCAATGTTGTGAAATTGCATGAAATTTATCATGATCAGGTATTATGCTTTGCTTTCTGTATTTGCTCTGCATAATCTTTAGAAAGCAAGTGAGGAAGAGTGGTATGATTATTAGAAACATGCTACGGTAAATGAAAATGAACACAAATAAAACAGTATATTGAAGATTTTTAGTGTTAGTTTTTTCTAATACAAGCTATGGAATGTTTTAACTTTCAAAACTTTCATTTCATCTCTTCAGTTAAATTAATAATTGTTCTATGTTGTGTTGGGAAACACTAATAGACTCTGCCAGAACAGCTACTATGTTAAGAAATAAATATATTCAGTGGTGGGATTAGAATAACTTAACAACCAGTTCTCTGGCTGGGTAGATGTGACCGGTTGGTCATGTGACTGGGTGGGTAACATCGCTCATCACACCCAGCCCCGCCTCTCGGCCACTCATCTCAAAGGCAGAGGTAGGATTCAGCCGGTTGGGGCTAATACCATCACTGGCTGGCCCTGCCCTGCCCATTTTTCAGCCTGCTTTTGGGGCATTTGCAAGCTGTTTTTTAGGCTGTTTTCAGAATATTTTTGGCCATTCAATGGCCTGAAAACTGCCAACAAAACCCAAAAAACACAAGAGGGATTTTTATTTCACTTTTTGTCCTGAAGAATTGCCTGAAAAACGCCCCAAAATGGCCCCAAAACAGGCTGAAAACTGGCCAAAAAAGGCTGAAAAATGGCCCTAAAAACAGGCCAAAAAACGAGCAGGTGCAGGGCCAGCCAGTGGTGGGATTTGCCAGGTCACCGAACTGCGTAGAATCTTAACAACCAGTTTGCCTGAAGCAGTGCAAACTGGCAGGAGCCCACCTCTGTATTTATTATAGTGTAAAGCTACTGTGATCAACACTTTACTTGTTGGAGAGAAGCCAGCTAGTTTCAGTCAGATGAAAGGGCGTCAGCCAGTATAAATTCAACCCCTTTCTCAATTCTGAATAGAAATATTCTGGTATTTAGCAGTGTGGTGCTACCTTTTTCATCCTAGTTATTGAAGACCTGTGAAATAAAAATCCCTCTTCTGTTTTCAGAGGGGAAAAATGTTCTAATCCATTTTAAATGATCTTGAAGGGAAACAAGGAAAAATTAAATATCAGTATTGAGGTAACTTTTAGCCTTTGGCTGCATCCAATGAAATAATTATAGGAGGATCTACTTTAGTATTATTTAAACTACAGGGTTTATATTATAATACTAAATACTAAATAATACTATTTATAATACTAAACTAATCTCAAAATATTAACCTTTTATCTAGAACAACAAAGTGATGTTTAATCAGGATGTACTTCATTCCAGGGTTAGTTAGCAAATAACCAAATCATATCAAATTCTTAGTTGTTGGAACTCAGAGTATAGAATCCTGTGGTATGTGATGAGACATTTACTTGCTATTGAGATTTTGATTTTGGAGCTAAGCTGCTAGAACAAATTTTGTGGGTTCTTCTGAACCGCAGGAGAGTGGGATAGAAGAATCATCTGTACCATTTTGATGGTGGAAGCTAATTTGATTCCTGGAAACACATTAGAACTTACCAATTGAAAGAATTTTCAAAACAGTATTGTATTTTAATTGAATAGTAAATCTGTCTAACTAATTATTTCTCTTCCTCTACATTTAGAGATACATTTTTCTAAAAATTATATTTGTTTTTAGCTCCACACATTTCTAGTAATGGAAATACTGAAAGGGGGAGAATTACTTGAACGCATCCAGAAAAAGAAGTACTTCAGTGAAACTGAAGCCAGTTATATCATGCGCAGATTAGTTTCTGCAGTGAGCCATATGCATGATGTGGGAGTAGTTCACAGAGACTTAAAACCCGAGGTATGGATTTAGGAAATGTGTGAAGCTTGTGAAGTCTGATCATTTTCACCTTTCCTCCCTTCCTTATTAATTCATTAATTCTCCTTTGTCAGTTTGTTATAGCTGTACTTTTAGTAATTTAAATAAATGAAAACATAATAAAATATTTATTAAACCATTAAGATAGGGAAAAGTTATCTATCAATAGTAAGGTAATATTTTCATATAAAATGTACCTAACCTGTGAGTTATGAGAGGTATCTTTTTAGTTAATTGCCTACTCACCTATCCTGTAATACAGGTAGTCTTCAACTAAACAATAGTTCATTTCGTGACCGTTCAAAGATACAACGGCACTGGAAAAAGTGACTGTTATGACTGTTTTTCACACTTATGACAGTTGCATCATCCCCATGGTCATGTGATCAAAATCCAGATGCTTGGCAACTGATTCATATTTATGATGGGCTCCAGTGGTGGTCATATGATCATCTATTGTGACCTTCTGACAAGCAAAGTCAGTGGAGAAGCACATTCACTTTACAACCATGTCACTAACTTAACTGCAATGATTCACTTAACAACTGTGGCAAGAAAGGTTGTAAAATGGAGCAAAATTCATTTAACAAATGTCTCATTTAGCAACATAAATTTTAGGCTCAATTTTGGTTGTAAGTTGAGAACTACCTGTAGAACTTAAGTTCTGTGTACTTGTATTAGTTTTATTTGTTAAATGGAGTGTCCATTATATATGTACTGTTTTCCAACTTAATGTTAGAACTATACAACTTACGTTCTAATTTAGTAAATTACACTTCACTGGAATAGTGGGAGGTATGGCTGAAGAGGAGAAATTGAAACACACCGTTCTCCTAATGGAATATTTCTGTACATAGAAGAAAATTATTTGAAATCATCCTAGAAGAAAAGCTATGCTTAGGCAAGGACTCACTATGGGTGTAGTGAGTAAGGAAGATGAACTTCATGGCAATATATAAGAACTGTTATTATTAGATTTTTAACCTGCCCCTTTCCCCAGTGTCTAGCAAGAGGCTGAATCATTTTTAAGTCCAAAGAAATGAGATAACATTAGAAAGACAGGGAAAGAGGTGTAATACAGGCCAATTTTATTAAAGCCAATCTCAAAGTACTTTTAGCCCTCCTATGAGTTTATTTCCTGGTCTGCTGTATAGTGCTGACGGACTAACAAATTAAATTGAAATAGAAGATACTGCTTCGAATAAACAGTTAAGTTTGTAGATCTCAGTCGTTCTTAAGAAGCTGTTAAATGTCTAATAATTTTGTATGTTTTTTTCATGCTTATTTGCACAGTGTCTCTTTTACTCATTAAAGCAGCTTTTTTCCAGCCTTCCAAATGAGCATGAAAAAAACTGATGCTGCTTTAAGAGTCATATTAACTTTTACTGAGTGCATTTTTTAAAGCTGCATTTGTTCCTGTGAAAATCTAAAAAAAAAAATAGCTAGTTTAGTGAGTAGCTGAGAAGTGCTGCACTCATGCAAGGTCTGAAGCACTTTATTAAATCATTTTTTAAGCATGCCCAGCTCTACTTTTCACTAGACTGGTGGTCCTTATTTGAAAATGGAAATTGGGACCGGGAGTTCCATCACTAAACAATGTAGTTGGAAAGTGTAGTGTCACATTACCACAAGACTTATGATGGCATTAGCAGCAGTTTCAGTTCCTGGTGTTAGCTAATTCCCATATGGCCCTGGCATCCTGTGGTCTTATTATTACCATTTGTGACTCCTTGCTGGCTTCCTCATTGACTTTGCTTAATGGAAGCTGGCAGTGAAGATTGCAAATGGCAAACACATGACAGCAGAGCACTGCACCCAAATGATGATAATGTGATACTGAAGATTACAACTATGAGGAACAGCCATAAGTGTCAGTGTTCAGTGTCATCATAACTTCAAATGGTTGCTGAATGAGTGGTGTCTGAATGATGCCTATATTGCTTTAGATTTTTTTTTTATTTTTGAAGATTAAGTTTTTAACGAAAAGATTTCCTGAGCATATAAAGTATAACAATCATTTAAAAATTATTTCAGCATTACTGGTTACAATGAGACAATTGACTCTACTTCTCCATTATTATTATTATTTTTAGAATTTATTATTCACAGATGAAAGTGATAATTCAGAAATAAAAATAATTGATTTTGGATTTGCCCGATTAAAACCTTCAGACAATCAGCCTCTTAGAACTCCATGTTTTACCCTTCATTATGCTGCTCCAGAGCTCTTAAATCATAATGGTTATGATGAATCCTGTGACCTCTGGAGTTTGGGAGTTATTTTGGTAAGCATTTTTGGCATTTTTAAAGAACTATCCAAGCATGAGTGATAACAAATATAATGGGAAAAGTTAATAGTATTTGATGTATATAAATATTCAACATTAATGTTGCGCAGAATATGAAGTTTTTCATTAGATCTTACAGAAAAGGCTAAAAAAAGTAAATTGCAATTCAATTGGTTAAAATCTACAGTTTTTATAGAAACAAAAACTGTATCCAGCAAAATTATAATTGAAAACAAGGTCAAGTATTATAAAAGTTAATCTCTTATCACATTCAGAAACGTTTAGACTGCCTAGTAAGTAAAATATCTGAAAATAATAGAATTAAATATATTTATCATAAAGAATTTACTGGGTTTTTTTTGCCTTGGTTGTTAAGAAAAATGGCAGAAACAATTCTGATTTCACTTGAATTAGATCATAAGCCTGGTGACGTATATTGATCATAGTAAATCCTTTAACTCAGTCAAATTTGTAATTGGTGATATAATCTTATTTACAGTTAAATTTGTTTTAGTATACTATGACTGGGTACAGATCTCTTGACAATAATTGAGAAGAAGTATATTTTGTCTGGATAGTCCGTTGTTACAATAATAGCAGAGGTGAACGACCAACGTCATTTTACTTAACCACTTTTTATAAAAGATGAGAGTTCAGTAGAATTGTATTCTTATGAAAAAAGGCGACTGAAACAATTATACTTTAACTTCTGTAAATGTTACTTCATTTATGCTGCAGATAATCCTTGCTTAATGGTAGATTGTGGTCAATTGTGATGTTTAAAGTTACAACAGATTCCCCCCCCCCGCCCCCCCCCCAAAAAATTCCTTTGACCCAATTTTGAAATTCTGACAACTGTACTCCCTTCATGGTAATGTGATCATGTTTTGGGCGCTTGGTAACTGGCTCTCATTTATGGCTGTTTCCAGCATCCTGTGGCCATGATTTTCCAGTTTCTAGTGATTACTTCCAGTTTCCAGCAAAAAATGGCTGTTGGCTGTAACTGATATGTTTAATGCTTACCATATATGCTTAATCACTGCAGCCTTCATTTAATGACTGCACTGTTCGCTTACCATCCACAGGAAAATAGGTTGTAAAATTAGAGTGGTTACGTTGCGACTCTCTTAATGAGTGCCACAACTTGCTATCATAATTCCAGGCTTAATTACAAAGTAGAGGACTACCTCTATGTAAAAATGAACTTTAAAATTATTAATCTACAATTTATTATTAATGCTATTTATAGTATATCTACACAAATATGATAAATAAGAATTGCATTTATCTGTAATTAATGATTTAAAACATGTCTTTTCCCCACCCCTGAAAAGTATACAATGCTTTCAGGACAAATACCCTTTCAGTCTCAAGATACCAGTATAATATGTACAAATGTTTTGGAAACAATGAAGAAAATTAAAAGAGGGGAATTTTCATTTGAAGGAGATGCTTGGAAAAATGTTTCTCAGGAAGCCAAAGATTTGATACAAGGTATATATGGATCACTGAATTATTGAGTAATTCTTAGGAGTATTAGATAGACATACAGACATTATTTTGTTCATTGACCAATTAAAATACATTCACTAAAATAAATAAAGCAGTTAACCCATAACATCAATGATTTCTTTGTAAGTGAACTTACACATAGCGCAGCAGAATTTTGCTACTTTTAGAGAGATAGATTGTCCTGGTTCTCTAACAAACAATACAAATAAAAATGATTGGAAGGGCCCCAGAAATACTGTATAAATAATAAAAGGGTAATCAGCTGGTGGTAAATGTCCATATAGGCTTGACAGTAGAAAAGAAGATGGGGGGTATTAGTAATTTAATTATTAGAAATTACTAAAATATTTGCTGAGGATAATAGCACAATATGTATAAATTAATAACTTAAAATTCTGTACTGAAATAGATTTCTGTTTCTTTAAAACAGCTTCATACCTTATTCTTTCAAGTTCTTACTTTTATAGAATCTAATTCAGATCTTCCAGCTTTCAAATTTGTATATTTAAAAAAAATTTCATGGTTTGGAGTACATAGACATTTCTAAATTAAAATTAACAAGGTGATTTAACCTATTTAATATAATATTTTGTGACTTTTCTGTAAATAAAGTTTCATTATAATCAATTTACATAATAGGAATATCCAAGTATATAATTTAAAATAAAGATTAATAAACTTAACCATTTAAAAAAACAATTGCCAGTATTTAAGTTATCAATGTTTATAAATGGATGTAAAATAAGTAATGTTTAATAGCTAATGTGTGTTACTTTAAAATATCTAATGCATTCATACTAGGACTTCTCACAGTGGATCCAAATAAGAGGATTAAAATGACCAGTTTGAGACATAACGATTGGCTTCAGGATGGTTGCCAACTATCATCCAACCCATTAATGACTCCAGACAATTTAGGGTCTTCAGGAGCTTCAATACATGTCAAAGCAACTTTTAATGTAAGCTTATATTACTTCTCTAAATTAAACTATATTTCCTATTTCAGCCTATCATTTAATCTTAAGGCAAGATGCAGTTTGGGTACATATACATTAAGAAGGTGATTTTTTTTATTTAAGCTTTATTTTGATTCTTTTAGCAAGGCATATCTTTTTTCTCCTTCATCTTTATGAAATGAAATAGTCTTACTATTTTTTGTTGAATGAAAGAAATAGTTTGTGTGGCGGGGATGTACAGGTCGTATATACAATTCCCATTGAGGATGGAAATCTGCATATGTCAGCTTTCTTACATTAATAATTATCAGTTGTATTAATTATACTAAAATTATATATTCTGGAGTGTTGACTGTCTTAAAGATAATTCAGTTTCACTTGAGTCAGGCTGTCTATCAAGGATGTAGCTGATGGCTTATGTGCTCTCAGTGGTGGTATTGACTGAGCAATTATAAAGATAGATTTTCCCCTGCGGGGTGTGTTCCCAACCTGATCCTTCAGATTTTCAACAATGCACCCATTGCCCCTATAATTTTCCACCTACCTTGGGACTGGTCATGCTCTTCTTCTTCTTCTCCTTCTCCTCCCCCTCCCCCTCCCCCTCCTTTTCCTCTCCTTCTTCTTTTAATGTTATTTCCCAACCTTATTGATTTTTTCACAAAGTTAGGTCTTCCCAGAAGATAATTTAAGCTTGGTTATTTCTGCCTCAAGTGAGAAAACAATAAGAAGTTAATCCTAATGTAATGGCAGAACAAAGCTGTACATAAAAAGATGCACTTTCTGTCTGAATTTCAGAATCTAATTAAGTTCTTTTTTATAAGTGTAGTCCGTTAACAAAAATATACCCAGCTGGAAAAAAAATCTTACCTTAAATCAAACTCCCGTTCATGTTTTGTTTCCATCCTTTCCTAGCTTCCTCCTCCTCCTCCTCCTCCTCTTTCTCCTCCTGTTCTTCTGCTTCTGCTTCCTCACTTCTGCTGCTTCTTCGCCTTTGAGTCAGTCTGAACTCCTGCTAACTGCCTGGATGAATCAGTGTTGTTTTTTGGCAACATTTGGGAAGTTGTTTTAGTTGCCTTCTTTCTAGAGCTAAGAGAGACTAGTTCAAAGTCACCCAGCTGATTTCATCCCGAGGGCAAGACTAGAACCCATGATTCCCCACTGGTTTTGTATTCAATCCTAGATATAAATACTCTTTTTAAAAATGTCTCTTTTTAGAGCCTACTCTTTGACATTCTCTGTTTAGGATTCATATTTAGCTAAATTATAGATCAAAAATTCAAATGTCTCTGGAATAGTTGTGTTTTGCAGTTGATAACAGGCAAAGACTATAATCAAATCTATAATTGGTATGCAGCACTCATGATAGGCCAGGCCACATTTGGCTCTTCAGAACTCCTTTCCAAATCAAGGAGAAAAGTAGGCTCACCCACATGTTTGCTCCATACAGAGTCTATCAGTGAGAAAGATCAAAGATAACAATCTCCAACCAGCTCGAGACCTCTGGGAGGTAGAAGAAAATCACCTTGTCTAAGCCATGATTTGGTGCCTTCAAAACAGATGCTAAATTTACCTACTTTAAGACATTGACTTTCTGGATATTAATAGCCTTCTGAAGGGCTAGTTGCATCACAAGAGTTTCTACAGGATGAGATAAATTTAAGAACGTTTAAGAATTAAAAATTATTTTTGGGACAACAACTGAACAATGTTGATATTGGAAAGTTAAAAGCTAACTTAAGGGGTTAGATGGACTTGAAAGAAATTTTGTTGTGGATGTTTATAAAATGACATATGAAGATTTTGAAATTAATTGTTAAGAAATCCTCCTATGGGAAATTGTGCTGATTAAAAAAAAAAACATGATTGTCTCCTATGACTGAAGGTTGACCAGATGGAACCAGAGAGAATTAAGAATTGTTTTTGCTGTCCTAATTAGGCTTTTAACAAGTATAAAAGGGAAGGATTTTGCCTCCAGAACGTTGACAAGGCACCTCTTGCAAAAAGAAGAAAGATGAAAAAGACAAGCACAAGCACAGAGACACGCAGCAGTTCCAGTGAAAGTTCTCATTCTTCTTCCTCTCAATCCTATGGTAAAACTACCCCTACAAAAACACCACAGGCAACACATCCTGTAGACAGCAATAATTCAGAAAATATCTTTCAATTCTCTGATTGAGGATCAGAGACTGAAGATTACTATCTAAGAGAAAACTCTTGGATAGTAATTGAAATTTGTTGATGCCTATGCTCTTTTGAATGATATGTTTACAAATTGCTCCTTTTGATTTTTTTTGTTTCAGTCTGAGGCCAAAATTGGACATGTTGAAATACCACTGTGAATCAAAATTCAAAAAACAAAAAAGTTATATAAAATGTTTTGTGTGCATCTCCAACAGTTTTTAAAAGATGTCTGTAATCCAATGGTATAATCCTGCACTCGAGAGCCTGTCCCGTTTAGACTCACAAGTTCTCATAAATCTGCAAACCTTTTATTACATTTGGTTTTCTTTGTAATATACGTACATGCATGCATGCATGCATACATACACAGAGAGACAGTTTTCTATATAAAATATATTTGATTGTACAAAGTTACAAATGCATGTGTACGTATGTATAAAATCCTCAACAAAGATGTGTTTCAATATATTTGCCAGGATCAAAAATAACTTATTTTCTCGTATGCAGAAGCTATTTTCTTATGCAAGACATACACACAAGCCACTTCCTCAGAATATGAAGAAGTTCCTGCATAACACATAAGCAGCAACTTAATTTATGTGATAATTTGGAGACCATATAAACAGGGGTGGGATTCAACTGGTGTTCAGTGATTATGCTTTGCACACTCACGTGTAATAAACTTTAAGCTGTGCTGCCTGGACAGCGCGGGTGCGCAGCATTTGAAAAGGCACTTTTAAACTGTTTTTTCAACCTCAGCTGTGCTGCACAAAGCAGCTGAGATTGAAAAAGCAGGAAATAAAGGACAGGTAACAGCCCGGGCAGGTGGGTGGGCCAAACAGCAGCAGACACAGAACCGGTTCGGTACCTGCTGCTCTTCAGAGCTATCAGTTCTACAGAGCCGGGCAGAACTGATAGCATCCCACCCCTGCATATAAAACTTTATTTCTTCTACTATTTTCTAGTAAGAAAAATTATTTGGGATTTTAAAACTTGACTTGGAGAGATAGATAGAGAGAAAAACAGAGAAAAAGAATTTTCAACTATAAAAATAATTCTGTGAGAATGATATATTCTTTTATCATGTGGATCAAAAAACCAAGCTAAGTATGCTTTGATATGTAATAAAATTGGCAATTGGGTTGTAGCTTAATATTCAAGAGATTTTTATTCTGTATCAAGCATCTGTGTAGTTGTTATTATAATTTGTATTTGATAAGTAACTGAATGAAATTGTGAGTACTACTTGGAGATGCTGTAGCAATTTCAATAAGAATTATGAGCTTATATTATTTAATCTGGCAATACATTTTTGTGATATTTTAATGTCTAGACATAATGATCTGAGTTTGCCCGATTCACACTGGGGTATATTTTAATGCATTGAAAAATTAAGGGGATATTCTGTCAAACACTGTGCTTTATATCTCTACACTGTGTTTTACTACTCCATTGGTTATATTTTGGATTCATAAATATGGATTTTCTGATGCATTTTTAAATGGCAATTATTTTAAACTATGAAGCATGATTTATAAATATATGCAGAGCTCTTCCATAGCTCACATGCTGCAGTTCTGCAAAAAATATGGAAGTAGTCTTACTGGGTATTTAGTGAGGGAATTTGTATAAAATTAAGCTTATATCTAGATATTGGTATGATTAGACCTCACTTAGTGGATTTTAGAAATACCTTGCTGAATTGTAGAATGAACAATCCAAATCCTATGCAAAACATTCCTTTTCTATAAAAATTGTAATTTCTTTATATAATCTTATCTATTATAGTTTTCAGAAATCTCTTGCATACTTCTTTAGAGAAACTGAAAAAAAAACCCTAGAAAAAGCCTGAGAATATTTTCATGAAGAATTTTAGAGAAATAACACAATATGAATTTTTGTGTCATTTACTGGATTTTTGTGGGCATCTTAATTTCAAGATATGTAAACACAGAATCAGAGCAGTTTTTCTATTAGTTATATTTTGACTTCTACACTGTGTTAGAAATTCAAATTATTTCTGTAAACTATACATCCAAACTTGGACACGACAGTATCTTGCATTGTTAACTATTTAAAAGCACTTACACTTTTTGTGTGCAGTAGCACAACTTCAAGTTTCAAAGAAATGCATTATTTAGCTTGCAGTTTCCTGCACAGTTATTCATGAGTAAGCATCACTGCACCACTCCATGAGCTATTTCAATAAAAAGACATAGGATTGGATTGCTAATTGCATACATTGATATAAGTTATGTTACCTAGTTTGGTAATGAAATATCTGCAAGAAAACAACGCTCAGAGAGCACCAAGGACTCCATCAGTTAAACTTTGTAGCACAATATTGAAACCTGAACTGTTTAGATTATCCTGATCTTTGTATATGCTGAGAGCACAAAGATACTAATTTGTGTGCATATATACTACATTACTAATTTGGTGCAAGTTAATTTACTTTCTATATATGTATATATAGTTCATTTCAAACATTTTTCTCTGATAATACAGATAAGCATCTTGAAGAGATGGAAATGATGTGTTCAGTAAATTACATAAATATCTTGTTATGGTATGCCACTTTCCATTTTAAAATGAAGATGTAGTAAAACATCTTTTTAAACAAAATGTCAACAGTTTAGTAGTTTAATTCTGATGCAACTAAATTTATATGTGGTATAGACAATTTATTTTTAATATCTAATACCTTTGAGAAATTAAAATAAAGGGATTTTTTAAAAGTATCAAAATTTAAAAATTTGGTAGGATGTCATGCAAATTACAAAGTAATGATTTTGCATTTCTCAGGAAAAGGATTTTGTATATATTTCCATTGTTTCTTCCACAGGCAGCTATTGTGAAAGCTTAATGAGCTATAACTTTATACTATTGGGGGAGGGGATTTTCATGAATACAAGCATAAGTGAGTGTAAATTGCATATTATTATTGATAACTTATGTCTATTCATAAATTTGTACTATAGTTAGAAGTTAATTATTTACAGTATATTCTTTTGTCTATCGGTATGTAGAGGAATTGATGGAGCAATAACAGAAATTAAATGGTACATGTGCAGCTATATTTTCAACGTTCTCTTATGGTATTATATTTTTCACAATCAGACCTACATATATAAACCAAATTATTTCTTGCTATTAATAAAATGATCAATGCAAGACTTAAACAACATTCCTGCTTCTTTTATATAATGTTTTATCCTGCTAGTAGAAAAGTAAAACAGTGAGAGATGCTGGATAAAGCCTCTTTAAACTTTATATCATTGTCAGGAATTAAACAGTTTGCGCTGACTGAAATGTTAAATTCATGATTTTTATTTTTTCTTTGTTAGAAAGGATAAATCTTTAGCTAGTCTAGCAGAGAGATACTATTTATTACACCGTTTTTCTAAAAGTTCACTACTACATTATAGTTATGCTCTTGATAACTCCAATAATAATTTATTACCCTTAAAACTGTTATTCTTTGACTTTAAAATTTTGCACCGGGCCAATAGGAGTTAATTGTAGTTGATACAAACAAGATGATATACCCGCAAGATTGTTAGAATCTCAATTTTATTAAGAGGGTGGACTAGCAAATAGGTTGTGCTTTTTAATATTAGTAATAGAGAATGCTGGTGCATAATTCGATAAGGAAGGTCAGAAATGCTGTATTAATCATTCAGATTTATTTTAAGATTTATTTAACTCAGATTTATTTTAATTTTCTTTTGTAAAAAAAACAACCCTCATATATAATAAAACTCTATAGACTAATATAGCATAGTGGAAGAAATTGATCTGAAAATTAATAGAATAACTCTGAATAAAGGCTGTATTTTTTTTTTAAAATTATACTGCACATTGAAAAGTATTTGTTTAAATAAATTACTTCAAATAAAGGAAGCACTGTAGATCTCAGATGATTACAATGTCATTGTTCATTTTATGCACTTGAGAGCAGGAAAATAATATTGCTGGAAAAGACAGATACTTCTGTTGCAACATTTACGTGCTATTTTCTTTGACTTTGCATAATAGATGAATGTGCATCCAATAATTAAAATCTTTTAATGTTAGCAATTAAAGTAGAATAATTATTTTACGGTGTCACATTGGCATTGACTTACAAGTATCTGTATTAGATGCTTGCAACATTTATACAATCTATTCCTAAAACATCTTCAGTGACAGTGCATACCTATATTCTTTTTAAGGCTTGCAGGGCCCTTTAAGGACTTTATGAAATCATCTTTGATTGATATGAAATCATATATGTTACACATAGAAATCACTTTAGTTGCCACTGCTGTAAAAGCATCCATCAGAATCGTTTGTATAGCCCGAGTGATTAAGTATGTGTAAACAATACTTCTGGATAGTCTATGGATTATCTCATCCTTCATAAATTTTATGTAATAGTGTCCACCCATTACTGGAATGGGCACAACTAGAAGAAATGAATTTAACTCATATAATCACTACCTAGGAAAATGGTTGTACGTACATGGTAACTTTGCAAGACTCTGTTGGCTGGTTACTGCTACCAGGATTCGAGGGTTTTTAGGATAACTAGTTCCTTGAAAGGATTTATCATCAAACTTGAAAGATTAAGTGTTAATTTAATTTTCTCATATAAATATTGTGAATTTATCATTTTCTTCAGAAAATTAGATTGCCAATTTAGTGTGTATGTATAGGGTGTTTCCAGTTTTAGTTCCCCGAACATGTGCTGTGGTTCACTTGCTTGGATTGTGTATCATTTAAAGATAATAGTGTTTTATATTGTAATTGCTTTGGTGACTGATGGGGTGGTTATATAGTTAAAAGAACAAGAATTAAAAGTATTCCAATTTATTAAAATATGAAATAAAATTTTAAAAGGTTAAATAAGAGAAAGAACAATTCAGTCAGTGGGAGTGTTCTACTAGCAGAATAAAACTTTTGGAGTCAATTAATTAAATTGTTATAAGTATTAACTTATAATTAAAATTCCCAAATATTTCCTAGTGTTTTGAGGTAAATATGAGTAAATATTTAAATATAAAGAGTGATGTTTATCCATTGTTTTACTAAAAAAAATCTGTATATTGTAGGTGCTGACTCTAACATTAAGGCATTATATGAGTTCCAAAATAGGAATCAGTAGATTCTTTCCATTTTTCATTGAGGGACAGCAGTTTCTTCCATAACAGGCTGACTTAATGAGAAATATTTGAATTAAGTTTCTACTCAGGTGATCAGTCTATTGTCATGAGCCTGATGCAGAAATGTTTCTTTATATTTCTTTTTAATTTATTACTTTCTGTTTGTGAGGTTTCAAATAGATAGCATTTCAGAAAATAAGATAAAATATTTTTTAAAAATACAAAACCTTTTTTTAACCATTACATCTTATTATAAATTTTAATTTTGTTCATTTATTGGGTTGTTGAATTTATAGTTTAAATTCAGATCTAATATATATACTATAAATACATTTATTAACATTTCTTCCTGAAGTGTTATATTTATATGGTTTATATACAAAAAAGTTAATAATCATTTAAACTATTGGGATTATTTCATTCTAGCTGGGCTAGAACTTAGTCTTAACTTATGCAGACTGGAACAGGGGCTCTTAGAAAATTATTTTCATGAAAGAAAAATCCGGGAAGTTTCTCTTCATTTTAGTTGTGGCTTACTTTATGTGATATGTGTCTACTCATGTACACAAACTTTACATGATGCTTTAATGTTACAATTAACATTGCTTCTCATCAGTTCCTCAATTAACAAATTAAGTTATTTTATATTTACTGGAATTGTCAATATTAGACATAGCTATATAAAACAAATATGCATGCGTTTTATATGTGTTTTAATGTTTATCATTTGGCAAGTCTTTAATGAGTTGCATCAACTTTAGAAAGAAATCAAGTTGGAATTTGTAATTGTCAAAAAATACTTTTACTTTCAGTAAATTTGCTGAAATGTTTTTTGTGTGTGGATTTTATGCTAAAAGTGATAGACTTTGTATGTATGTTCAGATATATTTGTTTTACCTTCAAAACAATAAACTTGACTATGTATAAAATGCTTCAAATTTAATTTACTGAATTATTGATGGGTATTGGTCTTCCAATGCACACCACCTGAATATTAGTGCTTGTTATGTTTTAAGTAATAATACTTATTTATTTTTTCCAAATAGTTTTTGTTTTCCACCAGTACAAATCATAACTATATTTTCAACAGCATTTGCATCAACATTCAGTATTAACTCACATTTCCATCATCTATTTGTGCATAACCTTAGTAGTCTTTATTTATATTATTTATTATCTATCCTTATCTATTTTATCTATCTGCCTGTGTATCACTTTCTTGAGAATTCTTCTTATACAGTCATCTTTATCAATTCTTATTTCTCTTTTCTAGCCACATGTACCATCTATGCCAAACTATTCAGATTCTTTTTCCCTTATTTTTAGTGTGAACATATCCATTTCTGCATAGTCTGCTATTTTTTGTAAAATTAGTTCTTCTGTTGGAACCTTATGCTCTTTCCACATTTGTGCATAAGCTATTCTGGCCACTGTCAGTATGTGTAATATTATAAAATTTATCTTTTTCAGATATTGTTTTTTGATTATCCCTAGAAGGTAGAGTTCCAGTTTGAATTCCATTTGGTGTCCCGTGATTTCTTGTATCCAATCTTTGATTTTGGTCCAATAAGTCCTGGCCTTAGGGCACAGGCACCACATGTGATAAAAGGTACCATCAACTCGTTGACACTTCCAACATTTTGGGTCAGAATTTGGGTATATCTTATTATTTATTATTGGGATGGAAAAGTAGCAGTGGCTTAGTCCTATAAGGCACAAAGCAAATACTGATATGCCACCTAGAAAGGGATACATTCATCACATCTTCTCTTTGGCAGGGAAGGGAAGCTGCAAAGAAAAATAAACAGGAAGTAGAAAAGACTGCTGCCCAGAGACATCACCAGAGCAAGGCCTGTGATCATGACAAAGAAGCAATGAACAATCATCTCCTTTCCAACCCAGAAGTCTAGGCTATTGGAAAACTTGCAAACCCATGGGGGCTGGGTTTTTGTTTTTTTTTAACAAACCTCTGTTCTCATCATTCTTTGGTAGTTTATTGATCAAGGAACTACGCTGATCCTTGATTAAATATTAAATATTAACTACCAAGGAGAAAAACTTACCCTCATGAACGTTGGCAGAGCAAGTTACTGTATGTAAACAAAACAAACTATGTTTCCTTGCACTTCATTGGGTAATGAAGCATCTGCAAATGACCAAGCTCAGAGAGCACCAAGGAATCTGCAGTTCAACCCTGAGCTACAGATACTTCCTTCTATATTCTCAATTGTATGATACAGCTATTAGCCAAGCACTAACTAGAATAGAGTCTGTCCTTGGGAAGATTACCATGCATTGCCAGTGCTAGAGCTGGCCCTGAGCTGCTATGCTTTAGTGTCAAAATACTGTGTGTACTTTTTGCATCCAATAATTCCTCTAATATTTGTATACTAAACAGTTATTCTCACTCAATTGTGATTGGAAGTTGAGGATTTCACTGGGAATCCTAAATTTCTTTGCAAACACTCTACATCATCTCCCTGCAAGAATAAAAATCAGTTGTTTTTCCACTCTCGGAAGAATCCTTGAAGTTTGGCAGTACAGTCGTGTGAATAGTCTCTATGTGGAATCCGCTTATCCACCTTTCCCTATAATATGCCCGGAGCGCAACTGCAAAAGGAGCTGAATAACTGCGGAATCGCCCGAAAACCACCAGCCTTTCTCCTTTCCCGCCAAACAATGCCGGGAGCCGTGTTTTTATTTTTGCTCCGCCCACTCCTCCCTCCGCCTCATCCTTCTCGCTGCTGGTAGGTGGCGCTGCAGCGAACCGCGTTCGGCGCCCCTCCGGTTCCCGTTCCGGGGCCGTAGCCCGGCTCGTTCCGCCGCCGAAAAGGCGCCCGCTGCCACGGTGCCGCAGCTGCCGCGCCTCCCTCCCTTCGGCCGGTCCCCGCTTTGCGGGGTTGCCCGCTGGGCCTGCTCCCGCCATGGCCACCAAGAAAGGGGGCTCGCGGCTGGAGACGGAGATCGAGAGGTGCCGGTCCGAGTGTCAGTGGGAAAGGATCCCCGAACTCGTCAAGCAGCTTTCCGCCAAGCTCATAGCTAACGGTGCGGCCCGCTGGGTGGAAGGGACGGGGGAGGGTGGGGGGAAAGTAAAGATTAGGAAGCCGGTTCGTCAACCTTAACGCCGACAAGCAGCGCTGCAGGTGCAGCGGGGGCGGGATGAGGCAGATGCTTTTAAGCGCGCTCATTGAGAGTAGGTGATGAGCTGGCCTTATGATTAGCCGTGCCCGGGTGTTTACACGCGCGACGAAGCTGAACAGGCGAGCACTCTGTGCACGTGCAAAGCAACAGATGCGCAGCCGGCTCCCCGTTGGACCTAATGTTCAGGCGACCTGATGCTCATCTCGGTCATGCTTGGCAGGGAACGCTGGGAGTTGTAGTCCATTACATCTGGAGGGCAACAGGCTAGGGATCCTTGGAGGGTGACGGCCAGAGCAAAGGGCTGATGCTGTTTCTGCCTCTCAACAACACTAATTTTAAAGCTTTGCTACCCGGTAGGGTAACGCTAAAGCTCCCCTCTATTTTAACAGGCCTTTCCTGGGAGACTGGAGAGGAACTAACATAGGAACCTTATGTACCAGCAGAATTAAGTAGCAGTCTATGCCCACTGTTAACCTTTAAATGTCTAGTATGTGTCCAAAACTCATTTTACTTATTTTTATTTGGCATTTGGCAAATACATGGACTTGTAGTGGTTCAAATGTTAATGTCCACCCAGCCATTCAAGGACAGGATGGTCTATGCTGAAAAAAAAATCAGACATTGGGCCGGTGTAAACTCTTGATGGACATTCAGACACATTGTGATGGATATTTTGTCAAGCATCACAATCACACTGAGGGGTAGAGGCAAGACCCCACTTAAAGAATGAGTCCTGGAAGACTCCATGTTGGGTATGACAGATCCTGTTCAGAATTGACCAATGCTGGCGAGGAAAGTCAAACCTGGCACCTTTGGTGTAGAGTCATCTATGTAACTGCCTGTATCTGGGCGTTCAGCAGCCCTCTCCTCTATTTTAACAGGCCTCTCCTGGGAAGCTGGAGAGGAACTAACTTAGGAATCTTTTGTACCATTAAACTTAGTCTACATATGCCCACTGTTGACCTTTGAATGTCTTGTAAAAATTCATTATTGCCATTTTTTTTTTAAAAAAAGGCATAGGAATTTAATGGTAAGCTGTAATAAACTCCGAAATTCGAATTGCATAGCAGCCTAGGGGAAGGTGGTGATGCAATTTCTCCCTTCTGGTGCAGGTTTTTTCCATCAAAGCGTGTTGCTGAAATGGCTTCTGTGTTTGTAGTTTTAAAAATTTAATCAGATTGTAGGAACTCTTGTCTTATATTAGGGCTTAGCTCTCACTGAAGAATGAAAACATTGTATAAAGGGAACATGTTGACGGGCTTATTTCCCTGATGTTTCTTGGCCTCACTAACTGTAATATTACTTGCATACTCTGGCATTACACAATCAAATGTCAAGAGAAACCCAAATGTTTAATGTATCTTTTCTAAGTTAAGCTGTAATCGATATCTGGCAGGAGTATTCCGATGTCTGATTTATGACATGAACATGGAAATCACTCTCCAAGGTTCGGGATAAAGATGAAAAGAGTGCATGCTTGTTGGACTTAATATGAGGTAGAACTTATGGTTGGCCTTTATATTTGATGCTAGAACTCTGGCTGTAACAAAACATAATAGGAAAACGGTTTCCCCTGCATCATTGTATAACCATGGAAGCCTATTTATTTTTTTATCTATTTATACTTCATATTTCTTAACCATTTATCACCCTTAATGCTATATCTAATATTAAAGTGTTAGCAATTCCACCATGTGAATTTGTCAGCCCTTCCAGTATTTCTCTGTAATTTAGAAATAGCAGATTTATGAGCGTACTGCAAATTTGTATTTAATAGAGGCAGTATTTATTCTTCCTGATCAAGTTAGTGATATAAGCTAAATTTTGCGGTAAATTTGCATTTTATGGCATTGCCAGATGGAAGATTTATTTTATATATAGGATCATTGCTAATCTAAATGGCAAAATAGAGGGAAGAAGGTAGGGAACAGGTAGGAATGAGTAATTTTATTCAAACAATGGATTGCTTAAAGTATATTGTGCAAGTATATTTTCATGTGCTTGTCTTTACTAAATTTCATATTGTAGAAACATTGGTCTGAGTGAAAAGGTTTCTGTTAATTTGGTCTTTTAATCATCCCATTTTTACGACTATTTTTATGGCAATCATTAAGTGAACACAGATGTTGTAAAATGAATGCCAAAGTTGTTAAACAAATGCCAGGGTTGTTAAGCAAACTCACTGTTTGCTATAGGGTAGTTTTTGCCACAATCCAAAAGTAAATGTAAATGTTGGTCTCTGGCAAAACCATTGTAAATCATGGCCATTGCAAATGTTTGTAAATGTGGGCTGGTTCTGAGTGCCCAAAATGCAGTCATGTGACTACGGGAGGGGTAGATGTTGGCATTTCAAATCTGGGTTGTAAGTAGTTTTTTCTGACCCCGTTGTAACTTTGAACAGTCAATGAGGGACTGATTATAAGGGACTTTATTAGCAATAAAGAAATCCAGAAGTCAAGAGATGTGCTGTAATTTAGCACTTAGTAAAGTAGAACTGAATGTCTTGGAATTATGCAGGCAGTGTTGAAACTATTAAAACAAAACTTGGATTTTGAAGAAGCACACTTGAAAAAAGATTGATGCTTTTGAATTCTACTGAGAATTTTTAAAAAGATCATTAAACTAATCATGCTCGTGTGTTACAATTTAAAATATTTTTTTTAAAAAAAATGACATCAGAAAAATGGTCTAAAATGTGTAATGTTTAATCACTATTGGAATTGTGAAAAACAGGAAGGGATATATTATCATTCATAACTCAGTGGAGTTATGAAAAAGCAAAATGATACTGGATACAAATACATATTGTGATGCAGAGTGTTTCAAAAATTATCAGTCAGTGAAACCAAAACATTTCTTATTAGAACATACACATTCAGGTAGAAAAGACTTATAATTGGTTTTATATATGGTAACTGCAATGAGGTCATTATATGCACAAAGGCAAATGACAGAAGCACCAATAATGGAGAAATGACTTGTGAAGATGACTGATTTTGCAGAAATGGGTAAATTAACTTGTTTGATTAAGAAGTAAACTACAATTTTATAAAAGACTGGAAACCTTTATAGACTTTTTGCTGGAAATGGGTATAAATTAACTGCTGATTTCAGGATTTAGTTATGCAATATGAAACGGTGAAGATGGTAATTGCTGTGTTTATAACTACTTCAGAGAAGATTAAAAGCCACTTCTTTAGATATCTTTATTTTTATTTTTGCTTTTACTTCCTTCTTGAAAGTTTCAAGTGATGGCGCTCCCACAACTTCCGAGAGCTAGCTGTTCCATTGGTTGATTGTTCTCACTGTCAGAGTTTCTCCTTATTTCCAGGTTAAATCTCTCCTGGTTCAGTTTCCATCCATTATTCCTTGTCTGGCTTTTGGGTGCTTTAGAAAATAGATTGATCCCTTCCTCTCTGTGGCAGTCCCTCAAATATTGGAAGACCGCTATCATGTCTCCCCTGGTCCTTCTCTTTACTAGACTAGCCAAGCCGTTCATTGTATGTTTTAGCCTCCGTTCGTTCCAGCGTTCGTTGTATGTTTTAGCCTCCAGTCCCCTAATCATCCTGGTTGCTCTTCTCTGTACTTTTTCTAGAATCTCAACGTCTTTTTTATAATGTGGTGAACAAAACTGGATGCAGTATTCTAGGTGTGGTCTTACTAAGGCTTTATAGAGTGGTATCAGTACTTTCCTTGATCTTGATTGTATCCCTCTGTTAATACAATTTAGGATTGCATTAGCTTTTTTGGCTGCTGCTACTGCACACTGCTGGCTCATATTTAGCTGGTTATCCACTAAGACTCCAAGATCCCTCTCACAGCTACTGCTATTGAGCCTGGTTTCACCCAGTCTATATGTATACTTTTGGTTCTTCTTGCTTAAGTGTAGGACTTTACTTTTCTCTACATTGAATTTCATTTTGTTAGATATGGCCCAATGTTCTAGTCTGTCAAGATCCATCTGGATCTTGAGCCTATCTTCTTGGGTGTTAGCTGTTCCTGCCAGCTTAGTATCATCTGCAAATTTGGTAAGTTCCCCTTCTATTCCCTCATCTAAGTAGTTAATGAAGCTATTGAAGAGTACTAGGCCTAAGACGGAACCTTGTGGCACTCCACTGCTTACTTCCCTCCATGTAGACTTAGACCTATTAAGGACTACTCATTGAGTACGGTTTGCCAGCCAGTTGTGAGTCCATCTAGTGGTGGTGCTATCTATTCCACTTTTTTCTAGCTTACTAAGAAGTAGGTTGTGGTCTACTTTGTCAAATGCCTTGCTGAAATCTAAATATATTATGTCCACAGTATTTTGCTGGTCTACTAATTTAGTCACTGTGTTGAAGAATGAAATAAGATTGGTTTGGCATGATCTGTTTTTAACAAACCCGTGCTGACTGCTAGTTATTACTTTACTTGTTTCTAGATGTTGGCAGATCTGTTTTTTTATTATCTTTTCCAGTATCTTCCCGGGTATTAATGGTCTGTAGTTTCCTGGGTCTGTTTTTTTCCTTTTTTGAAGATGGGAACCATATCAGCTCTTTTCCAGTCCTCTGGTAGTTTCCCAGTGCTCCAGGATTTTTGAAAGATATGGTGCAGTAGTTCTGAGATGACTTCTGCCAGCTCCTTTAAAACTCTGGGATGTAATCCATCAGGCCCCCGTGATTTGTGTTCATCAAGATCAGACAGGTGTTCTCTTACTATTTTTTTGCTTATTTTAACTTTTATTTCTGGTCTGTCTTTTACAGTTCTGTTTTTGGTGGGTTGAACTATAGTTTCTTTTTGCGTGAAGATGGATGCAAAGAATGAGTTAAGCAGTTCTGCTTTCTCTCTGTTGCCTGTTACTTCCTTGCCATCTTTTCTCTTTAGTGGACCAACTGTTTCCTTGATTTTTTTTCTTGTTATTTATATGTTGGAAGAAACTAATTTTTTTATTATCTTTGACTTTTGTTGCAAGCCTTTGTTTGTTCTGAGCCTTTGCTATCCTGACTTTGTCTTTGCAGATTCGGGCTATCTGCTGATATTCTGCCTTAGTTGTATGTCCTTCTTTCCATTTTTTGTACTTGTCCTTTTTTTCTTTCAACTTCCCTTTTCTTTTACCCTTTTAGAATCTTTTTCTATTTCTTCTTCTAAGTTTATGTTAATTTTTAAAAACTTTGTAAACTTTCTTTTAATAAATTTTAAAAAGATCAACCTGGAATTCTTTTGAGGCACAAATCATCAGGCTTTAGTTATAATTTAAGCAGACTATGCAAATGTCTACCTCTGGAGAAATATATAATGCTGGGAAAAGGTGTGAGGATGACCATCATTTTTTATAGTAATAATGCACCATTAGAAAACATCACCAAGCAATTGATTTATTAGCATGTTAAAGTCATGGATTTGTTCGTACAGTTGAGATAGTTCTCAACTTAGCAACTAGTCAAAGTTGTGACAGCCCAACCTCCCTCCCCAAAATATATTTACAACCCAGTTCTGAAGTTCTGATGGTTGTCCTCCCCCATAGTCATAAGACTGCATTTACTTCTAGCAAAAACACCCCAGAGCGAACAAGGACTACTATATGTCTGTTTCCCATAATTACATTTTATATAGATAATTCATCTAATCATATCTGTGAGGTATCACACTGATAATTACTCCTTTCTAGTTATAACAATTACTCTTTCTAGGACAGAACTGCACTTCCTTACTGCTTCTTCAGTATTTTTATATCTATATTATTGTATGCATTTTGCTTGTCACTTATTTTGTTGTCTTATTATAAACAAACTTACTGTGTTACAGCATAAAAGTAGACATATTTAAGTAGAAGTATCTGTTATTTATATCTGGAATATGTAGTGCCTGAATATCAAATGTTGAATATATGACCCTATTGTTAGATCTACAGAAGTGTAAACAGGAAGTGTGTCTCTGTGACCATCACTGGAACTTTTTAGGAACTGATAAAATTTGAATGTTGGCAGGTTCTTGAATTTTTCATGCGGTAATGCTACTATGAAAAGCCTCCTTAACTTACTAGCTTCCTGTGCTGTAACAATAGATTTAGAAAGGCTTGTGAAAGTGCTATTCAGTAGTTAAGTAGGAATTACTTTTTTCCAATGTGGTGTGAGTTTGTTTGTAACTGATGGAATGACAAATCTTTTTAAACAAATAAATAGTGAAATGTTAATAACTCTTACAAGTCTTGAGCTGTGTTCTATAAAAGCCTATCTGGTGTTCTTTCAATAATGATACATGACTTTTTTAAAAAAAGAAAGATTAGTTTTGAACAGCAGTTGTTCAAAATAAATTTGTTGTCATCTAATAGCGCATATTGAATATTAATATTAATAACAAAACATTGTCAAAATTACTTAATTTTAATCCCATTAATAATTGTAGTATTTTCACTCTACTCTGATCTTTTTTTAATGGTGTCAGTATCCCAGTCTATCAGAGATTGGGAAGAAATACCCTGGTGCTACATGGTCAAAATATCTGATCACATGGCATCATAGACCAGTCACTTCAAAATTAAGGTAGGAAAAATTACGTTCATTTTGAACTTTGTGGAAGCAATCACAACATGAACATTTTTTAGTCTGCCTTTCTAATTGGTTGAAAAGAAGAATGCTTTCAAAGATATTATTAATGAAAATAACTTCTGTCAAATCTCAGCTTTGAACAGACCCAAAATAGTCCAGGTTTGAAAAGAAGATGAATTAACCATTTTTTAGTGTACTACTAATGATATATTACAGAACACCATTCTCTTTTTAGAATTTTTTTAGCATTTCTGTGATATAGATTGAAGTGTAAAGTAAAATTGATTTTTAGCAACCATTGTGTGATTTACCTGTGAATAGCTGCTTATGTTTGATATGAGCACTTTTTTACAAAAAAACGTTAAAGCTTTTTTTAAAGTAAATATTTTTTGCCTCAAAATGGAAATTGATCTTCAAGTAAAGCTTAAATTTAATATTTATAATGCAATCTTATATAATGATAGCCTAAGAGATATTTCTCTTTTTCAGAGTGCTTTTGGAGTATTGTAATGCACAATTTGGAAGGGAGCAAGCTGGGATATTAACTCTTTTTTCCGTAGCCCATTTTCATTTGAAACTCCTCCAAGTCACTTTAGTCCCTCCTGGAATTCAAGATAACAAGTGAATTATCTTTGAATGTATTTTATGAATAAAACACATGGCATTTCAAATTAATTATTTATCACACTGTATTGTAATGTGTTTGTGAGTTGCATAGGGAATCTTCTATTGTTTTATAATAAAAGCAATGGTCTACAAATTTTAGGGAATGTTTAAGAGAGAAAAATAGGCATGCTGGGAAAGGATCAAGTGTCATTTGCTCCTGCCTCCATTAACCATATAGTTCTTTTCTGAAGTTGTTTTGCAAAGGAGAAGCAGCTGTTGGATTAATGTTATAGTCAGTTGCATTGTAGCACTTAGTTTGTGTTTCAAGGGTCCCTACATATCAGAATGATTTATTGTTAGGTCTGTCATCACCTCAGCATTGAAGCTCTCCATCTCACTCCTTGAGCCAAATATTACAGTTACTGGGTGAAATTATCTTAATTCCAGCTTCAACAAAGTGCTTATTCAAAATAGAACTATTCACTGTGTCAAAAAATGAGAAAGATAGGGCCAAGAAATTCATGGAATACTACTTGCACTTCCATTTGAGTATCCATACATGTTACTTGACCAATTGTACAGAAGACTGTCTCAAGGCTATAACACAGATTGTTAACAAGAGGTGGATTTAAGGTCTTGTTTACCCATAAATCAGACAAGAGGTTCTTGAATGTGGCTGTCCCAGATTCCTAGCAAGCAAGCAAAAACAAAAATCTTTCTTCTGTTGTATTTTTCATTAAATAGGTAAAAGGTAGACAATTGGTGCTCAAAGCATCAAAACAGTAAGTGACTACAGACAGATAGTTTCATTTGTTTGTATGCTATATAACAGACGTACCAGGCACTTTCACATTAAATACTGTAGGAAGCATTTTTATCATGAAAGCAACCTCCCCCCACACCCCGTTTACTGCATATTTTGTTATTCTTACATTGCTAAAGCTGCTAATACCCCGTACTAATAATTATTTCACTCATCCATACACATTTATGCTCAAATATATATGCAGAACAGAGAAATTAAAATATCTTACTATAAGATTGCAAACTACAGTAATGGGCACCATAAAAATGAGAAAGATCAGGGGTGGACTAGAAGATTCTAATGTCCCTTCCAATTCTGTTATTCTGTTACTACCAGATTTAGGAATCAAATTATGTGTGGTTTTTAAGCATGTATTGAAAAGATAATTTGTTAATCTGTGTATATTATGGAAACTGCTAATCCCTAATTTTGATATATTATGATGAAAAAGTATTCTGGAAATGGGGCAAATAGAAATACATACGACAAAAAGCAATACTGTCATCCTAGTGCTAGGCTATGAATGTTCTAACTATGTTTATTGATTAAATCACAATGCTAGGCCATAAACTAGAAAGGCTGAATACAGGTAATACTAACTTAACATCCATTTGTTCACTGACATTTCAAAATTACAGCAATGCTGAATGAAGGGACTCCCAGTCCTCAACGGTTAGGCTATCACAGCAGCCCCATGGTTATGTGAACAGTGTAGGGCCCACCGACATTTATGATCACCTTTTAGCTGCCTACTTACCCTCTGCTGCTGGCTGTTGCTGCCACTTGGTCCTGCCAGTCTCACCATATACCACTACTATACTAGATGGCGTCTTATTTCACTCTGCCTTCTTTCACCCTGGTGCGGCTAGGACCTTTTCTCACACCAGCCAAGCTCTCAGGTTGCACACTGGACAGGTCCTTTATTTGTGTGCCAGCCGGGGACTTCTTTCTCAAATAAGAAAGAAGGCCCTGCTGCAGGGGTCCTTCTTTTGTGCTGGTGCTCCCAAGGCCTTTTTTCATTTACCAGCTGGGTTCTTCTTCCTTGAAAGAATGCCCTAACCAACACATGGTTTAGAGAACCTGGCTGGTGCATGAGAAAAGCACTGGCTGGTGTGAGAGAGAAGGCCCTGGCTGCAACAGTGCTGAAGAAGGCCCTGCCCGGACAGTGCAGTAGTGATGTGTAGAGCAGCAAGCATGACTTGGTGGCGGGGGCAGCTGGCCTCAGTGGGCAGTCAAAAGGACAGAGATGGGAGGGAGATAGGTGAGTGGAGAGAGTTAAAGCAGAGGCAGCCCCTTGTCTTTGTCCAAGAATGGCTTGGATTCAGGAAGGGATGATGTCCATAACTAATGATCACATATGCTGTTGCTAAGCAGTACAGGCATATGATGTTTCACTTAATAACCTCATCAGTTAGTAAAGGAGTTTCCAGTCCCATTTAGGATTATTAAGTGATGACTGCCTGTAAAGACCATATTATACAGTTAGCAACACATGTGAGCATCTGAACATAAATTTTCTTAGACCATAAGTGTAAAACACACACACACACACACACGCACACATATACATAAATTAGGCCTTTCAGGCTCTATTAGAAAGTGGCATTTATTTCATGTTAAAGATGAGTGATCACTCTAGAAGATGTGCTGTGAATCTGCTTAAAAGTTAGTCATCTTAGTACATTTTTATGATTGATGGTTTTGTGTTATCTCATAGTGGTGCTTGGTGTAAATAGAACATAACAGCTATTTAAATATATAATAATTTCATCTCTCTCTATAGATGATATGGCAGAACTCCTCCTTGGAGAATCCAAGCTAGAACTTTTTCTGAAAGTGAACCCTCTAAAACAGGGGGCAAGTCCCTGTGGACCCCGACCAAAATTAATTGAAGTCAGGAAGCATCTCACTGCAGCACTTGATCGTGGAAATTTAAAGGTATTTGTGCTTCCACGGTAATTTTTGGGAGTTTGATGTTTGAGCAATATAAGAATAAATAATGTTGCTTTTAAAATATTTAGATAAATCATTTATATAATTGCAATACAGATCTATTTTGTGTATCAAGAGTTCCCAGTTTTTGTTCTTCCAGTTTTACAACACATTAAGTATATATTCCTGTCTTCTGGGATTTCATATGATTTGATTCTACACAGCAGGATAAATTGTCATTGGAGATAACAGGATAAGACATATAGCTCTGACAGGTGAGGGACAAAAGCTCAACAAATAAAATCAAGGATAAAGCTATGAGAATGAAATGGTTTCATTTTAAAAAAAACTGGCATTTCCAAAGATACATAGATTAAGTACCAGCAATGAATTCATATTGATGTTTGAGTTTCTTCAGATATTATTTGGAACTGAAATAAATTAATTTGAAGCTCAGTGTTTGTTGGGACTTAATTAATTTCACTTCAGAAAAAATATCAGTTCCAAGTCTCATCTTTTTCATAGCATTTAGACTTATATACCACCCCATAGTTTTTACAGCACTCTCTGAGTAGTTTACAATGTCAGCATATTTCCCCCAACAATCTGGGCCCTCCTTTTACTGACTTCGGAAGGATGGAAGTCTGAGTCAATCTTGAGCCCCATCAAGGTTGAACTCCAGGTTGTGGGCAGAGTTTGCTTGTAATACTACATTCTAACCACTGCATCACCAGAAACATGGTGAGATTATGGTATGGTACAGTATTTATTTTCTTTATACACTGTCCAAGGTTGCGTAATTGAGCAGTAATGATTTAATAAATAAAAAAATAATTTCCTTCAGGCCCCCATTATTTGGTGCTTATCTTTGTTAGACTGCAATACTAATTTTTTTTTGACCCCCGAAAAAACGGCTAGGCTGTCTTTTCGGGGGTGACTTAATTCCCCCCCCTTGCATCCTCGGGTGGGCGGGCGGTGACAGCTTGGATGTTCGGGAGACCTTCCGCCACCATTGCTTTCCCTTCTCCCTTGCTGCCGTGGCCTTAGAGCAATGCTGTGGTGTTTGGCGCAGCCACGTGTGGCCAGTCAGGGCTCCTCCCTGCAAACGGAGCCCTGAGGAGACACTTGGCTTCAGGCGCTCCTGTCGCCACCTTCCCTTTGCCTTCGAAGGTAAAGCTCATCCTGCCAGGGCCACGCCGGAGCTCCCGCGGCTCACTTTCCCGGCTCTGCCCAGCCTGCACGACTCCGGCGCAGCCCTGATGGGATGAGCGGAGGGCCCAGCGGGGAGGCGCTCGCTGCCTTGGTGAGAGCTCTGCCGCCGGGCAGGAGGGCCTGCCTGTCAGCTGCGCTGGGTGCCCCAGGCGAAGCTCTTCGCGCTCTGCCTGGTGCCAGGCAGGGATGGCGGCTGGGCGCTTCTCCTGAGGTGGGCCAATCCTGCGCTGCAGCCCTGGGAGATTCTCCTCCCCACGTGGGGTTGGGCTGCCCGAGAGGGGAGGCTTTGTTGTAGTAGGGTGTCGTTTTTAAAATAATTCGCTTTACCTTCGAAGGCAAAGGGAAGGCGGCGACAGGAGCGCCTGAAGCCAAGTGTCTCCTCAGGGCTCCAGTTGCAGGGAGGAGCCCTGACTGGCTGCATGTGGCTGCGCCAAACGCCGTGGCGTTGCTCTAATGCCGCGGCAGCAAGGGAGAAGGGAAAGCAACGGTGGCGGAAGGTCTCCCGATATGAAGTGTCCCACCAATGCAGGCAGCACCATATCCGGGCATGCAACAAAAGTACTTCCTAACGGCAAGCCCCCCCGCCATTCCCCCCCATTTCGCATGTTTAATATGGGCCTTAATTTGGGGGGAGGGGCTTAATTTGATTTTATGTCAATAAAACATGGTGGGGCTTCCTATTGGTGGAGGCCGTATTGTTAGAGAAACACGGTAATTTGATTCCTTACATTAATGGATATTTGATTGTGACTGTTGAAAGATTCAAATTTATCCAGCTTTTTAAAATGTATTTTCTTATTTCAAAATCCAAAAGCAAAATGCAATTTTTATGTTGCAAAGATGTTAACTTCTCTTCTTTTTAGTTACAAGGCACCTATTTTTAAAACTATAAAAGTATATGTTGATTGTATACTTTGTATACAATTGTATAAATATTAAGTGCTTTAGGAATTACAGTCTTAAATTATACTGGTCACTTTTCTTTCTCACAGGCTCTTTGTAGAAGTAAAACTGATAATGGGAATGCAGTTTAGACAATCTTTTAGTCTTAAGAGATGTAAATATAACATAAATCAATTTAAGGAATAAAGAATGTTAGATTAGTATATCAAGGTTTATGAAACTGTTTTCTAGGATCCTGGGTTGCCATGAGAACTAGATGGAGTTTTGAATACAATCAATTTTTAACATGAGAATTTTGCCTGTCGATTAGGAGTTTTAGGAATTTTTCTTTTTTTTAATGAATAAGTTCTGTGGCCTAAAATACTTTAAATATCCCATGTATGATATTGCCTCGTATCTGATACCTGCTGCTTGCCCTCTTCTTTTTTTCTAGCCAGGGTTCTTACAAGAAGCCCATTTAGTTATGGCCAAATTAAATTATATAGAAGGCGATTACAAAGAAGCTCTTAATACATATGCTAAAGTGGGAATTGATGACTTGCAGCTTGCTGCTGTACCTCCTTATCGCTTAAGAATGATTGCTGAAGCATATTCAACCAAAGGTAACTTGGCTTCCAGTATAATTGTGACTTGCTGTTCCCCCCCCTTTTTAAAATTTTTCACTATACTGAAACTTGATAGCAAATGTGTTGTTAATTCTATGACATACAGCAAAAGACATGCAGCAAAGAGAGGGATGCATTATTAGTAAAGATAAGAAGGCTAGCAAATTTGGTTTAAAAATGCACAGTCAAGAACAAATGCTTTTTTAATTTGACCTATATGGTCCATATTCATTGAAAATACACCTACAATTGTGCTGAAATGAGTAGATTGACATTTGAAATCAGAGAACAAGATGATAAACAATTTTATAAAATTTGGGATCTATTCTATCAATGGTTAGACAATAAAACATGGTAATGAAATATGTAGTTTCTTAGAAAATAATAAATATATAAAGAGGTATTCTTTTCTTATTATATCTACAAAATGACTGTAGATAGATTTGAGATGATAACATGAACTGTCATAAAAAAAATTAAGTTAAATATGATTATTTCGTAAAACATGAATGAATAAAAGCATAGTCAAATGATTAACAATGATATTAATGTATTTAATACTTGATTGAAAATATGAGAATATATACAATGTAATCGTAATTGAAGACTATGAAATGGATGTACAAAACAATTTGTAAACCAACCGGCACACTGTATGTATATATAGGGAAGATGGCTTGATGTTTTTATGTGTTGTTTGCCTATGTTCGTTTTAAAAACCAATAAAAAATTTAAAAAGAATACACCTACAACTGTTTCTATGCATAGGGGTTGTTTCTGAGAAAAGTATCATGTTATAGAGATTATGGTGAAATAATTCTTGTCAAACTATAAACTATACAGTTTGTCTTCTCCACTTTATGTGTTTGACCTTCTTCCCCAAAAATGTGAGCTGTTGTAACAACAGGAAGTTTGTAATTGTCTCCAAAGGAGCGGGGGGCATGTGAGATACAAAGGGGAGGGGAGAAAAGAAAGAAAAAGAAAAAAATGTTCCTAAAACATCTTGTACCATTCTTGGTAGCATTTTAATGTGTTGTTAGAATTCAGCTCGCCCTCTTAAATTCCTGAGAACGAATGTACTCCTGCATCTGTTTAAATTATTTTATATATATATCGGTGTTTGATTCTTAATCTATTTATGAGAATTTATAAAGTAAAATAGACCCTAATTAGCTTTAGCATTAACCTTTTGTCCATTTTAGGTATTGTGGTTCAGTTGCTAAATCATGCCCAACCCTTTGCGACCCTATGGGCCGCAGCATGCTCGCCCCCCATCCTCTACTACCAACTGGAGCCTGCCCAAACTGATGCCTACTGTGTCAGTGACACTAACCGTTTCACCCTGTGCCATTCCCTTCTTCTATTGCCTTTAATCCTTTCCAACATCAAGGTCTTTTCCACTGAATCCTCTCTCCTCATTTGGCGGCCAAAGTATTGGAGCTTCAGCTTCAATATCTGTTCTTCCAAAGCATAGTCAGGGGTGCGATTTCCTTTAGGATTGATTGATTTGATCTCCTTGCAGTCCAAGGGACTCTCAAGAATCTTCAACAGCACAATTCAAAAGAATCAATTCTTTTGCTCTCAGCCTTCCTTACGGTCCAATTGTCATAGCCATGCATTACTAGCTTTTATACTGTCCACAGGGTTTTCTTGGCAAGGTACTAGAGTGGGTTGTCATTTCCTTCTCTGTCTTGGGTGGCCCTGCACATCTTAATTCATAGTTTCTCTGAGCTGCCAAAGCCATTTTGTCACAACAAGATTCCATGAAAAGAATCCATTTTAGTAGGGGATCCAAAATAGTTTATTAAGTTAAACTTACTTGAAATAAATAAAAAGAGGAAACAAAAATCCTTTGAAATATCTCTAAACTTATATAATTGAAGGTGATATGAATACTTCCTTATTCTTCTTTAACAGTATCTCAAATGTTTTAAGCGGTTGTAGGAATGTTTTGCAAATCTGTTAGCATAAGAGGATTAAACTTATATATAAAATCCTGATTGTATTGCCAGTCTTGGACTTCTTTCATGGTTTTCTTTTCTTTCTTCTATTATCTCCTTTGAAGCCAATAAATATTGTATGATACAATTTATCATAGACCTATTTAATTGTATTTTTAGATGTGATCTCTGTATTCATGAATCTCACTACATATTTTCTCACCACATTTACAACTATGGTTTCTCAGTTACATACAACAGAATTTTCAGATATACTAATGCACATTTAGTTGTTGTACTGTTTTAAGTATTTGATAAATGAAAAGAGATTGATTTAGTCCCAAGTTATTTTCTTAAGTTAAATTGTCTTTCCTTTAGGTCTTTGTCTAGAAAAATTACCAATATCCTCTTCAACAAGCAACCTCCATGCAGATCGTGAGCAGGAAATTATAATGTGCTATGAGAAGGCTGGGGATATAGCCCTTCTGTATCTCCAGGAAATAGAAAGGGTAAGATGGGATAGGTAATCTCATTAAAAATAACTAGTTTTTATTTTATTTTTCTCTTTCTTGGGATTACTCCCATTTACTATATATGGCTTTAAAAAAAATCTTTAAGATATGACAGTTTATTATTTGGTTTAAATAACCCATTCTTCACCTTATGTAAATTATTTTAACTAATCCCAGCTAAAAAACAGAAGCATCATTTTTTTTATCTGTTCTAATTTTTTACATGACATAATAGGGTAGCTGTTATTTCTTCATGAATGGCTGATTTCAGGCATTATAGATGAAAATAGCCCATCACTTTCTATTGAGAATTGTATGACACTTTATCCCTGTCTTAAGAAAATAACTTTTCTGCACAGAATGCAAAAAAACTTCTCTAAATAGAATTCACATGATAAAAGCAGTTTTGCCTATACAAGTTTTCTTTGGTAATTAATGTGCTAAAACTTTGTTCATAATGAAAGCTGGCATTCCATTATTGGTTTTATAATGTTTAAACAATACGAGGGTTGGCCGTACCTTATGTTCCTACTTTATTTTCCCAAGCTATCAAATGAACTCATTGGAATTTATTACATTAATTTGTTACTGAAAATTCAGAATGCTGCTATAAGAAGCATTTAATCAATTTTTTCCTCAGCTTTTGCCATAGCAGTTGCAACATATAGTAATAGCTGTTAGACTTATATACCACTTCATAGTGCTTTAAAGCCTTCTCTAAGTGGTTCACAGAGTCAGCGTATTTCCCCCAACAATCTGGGTCCTCATTTTACCAACCTTGGAAGTATGGAAGACTGAGTCAAACTTGAGCCTGGTGAGATTCGAACTTGCCAATTATTTGGAACTTGCCAAATATGAACATTTAATGATGGGGGGATTGTTATTTCCATTCATAATATTTATCTATATCCAAATACGGAAACTATTTTTTACAAACCAACGAAATACAATAATAAATTATAATAAAATAATAGATTATAATAAAACATATAACATCATGAGTGTTATAAACAAAACCAACAAAACCAGCCAGATTTTCTTACTATTTCTTACTATTATTAAGTGTTGCACCTTATGATTCTTGACTCTTGACGAATGTATCTTTTATGTACAATGAGAGCATTTGCACCAAGACAAATTCCTTGTGTATCCAATCACACTTGGCCAATAAAGAATTCTATTCTATATTCTATTTCTAGTCATAGTTTCCCATTCTAATGTGTTTATTTAGGTTTGAGTTTCATTTCAGGAAAACTTTACAATTTTCATGATAGAACTAAAAAATTAATAAATTGTGACCAGTAGTAACCTATTTTTCCTTTAAAGGCTATTTGATATTTAAATGATTCTAGGTAAAAAGCAATAGTGGACAATACTGTTAAAGAGTTTGAAGTTTATTTATTTACCGCATTTGTATATCATATCTGTGCGCAAAAACACAGCAATTATTTGTAAAACTGAACAGGGATAATTGAAGGGACAGAGCCTCTTTACCCACAAAAAAAAAGTCTATGTTGGGATGACCAAGGTTTGTTAGCATTTGTGGGATGAATTTTCATTTAAAAATTCGGATAAAATTGGTAGTGGTATGATTGTATAACTGAATGGATGCCAAAAACACTCATCCAGTTTTAGGTGAAATTGGTACAGTTGTCCTTGAAAGTTTTTAATATGCCATTTTTGTCCTTTATTATAGCAAAACCAAAGATTAAGCCATAATTAAGATAAAAGTCAAATCATGCCTGAAGATCAAGAGCCAATTTTAGATGCTACAAAATAGTTCTTGGATGTCTTTGCACAGGCTATCTCTTGCCAAGCACTGGGAAATATATTGATGCCCCACAAATAAACCAACATTATTGCAAACTGTCTGGCTATCTGTATTTCTTAATGTAGAAGATAGACATAAAGATCACTTGTGTTGATGAAAAAAGCTTGCTTACATGACAACCCTACTATCCAGTGGAGCAACGTAAAGAATGTTCTGTCTCTGCCTCCCACTGGTGAAGGAAGAGATCATTTGGGGGAATTGATTCATTTTTTTTAAATGATCTCCTAGGTAATAATTACCAATATGCAGAACAGAAGTCCTAAGCCTGGGCCTGGAACACACGAACAAGAACTTGGATATTTTTTAGAAACTGGACTTCAGAGGGCCCATGTTTTATACTTCAAAAATGGGTAAGATTTGATTGGATATTCTTCTGATACAATTTCAAAAGTATTTACCAAAATGATTTAGAAAAACCTTGGGTTTTGTTGTAAGATTACATATTAATTACTAGTGGTGCAATATCTAATCCAAAGAGAGAAAGAGGTGTTTTGGATCGGATGTTGGTATACCTTTTATCTATGAGTAACTCCTTAAAAGGCTAGGAACACCTTAACCATTCCTTAATTTAAAGAGGTATTTTCCTAAGCCTGTGTGACTACTAAGAAAGACCAAGAAAAGGTGCAACTCTTTAGAAGAGTTGCTGATAAGTATAGTGAATGAGCCTACACCAAATCTAAACTACCTTTTTCGCTTAAATCAGAATGCTGTGTATCTTTGCAGAATACATATGTTTTTGTAAGTTCTATCCTGCACTTAATTTAATATTCAATATATTTTTTTGAATTATGTTATAAATATATTTTAACTTTTCTCAGCATTGTGTTGAAGCTTTAATAATAAAGAGTCCTAGAGACATATAGTACAATTATTTTTAAATTTTTCCAAAATCTTCATTTGGCACTTCTTTTAACATTGTGCTTTACAATAAATATTCAATAAACTGATGACACATTTGATCCCTGTCTTGGGCTCAGGCCATCATCTTTTACAGTTAATTGTTTATCTGGTTTTATAGATTCCATTATTAGTCTTTTAGCAAAGTGTTTGTGGCACTACTGTCATTAACCAGTTGAAAAAGAGAATAATAAAAGTTCATTTTTCCAATACCACTGTGGTAAAGTGGGGGGGAAAGGAAGGGTGTGTGCTCATACAGTATTCTATGTTTTCAAAGGAAAGTATAGGTAGAACCAATAGAATTTTGCATAGTAAAAATAAATGATTGTAATTGTTTAACTCAAACTTAAATCCAGAGCAGGGGTGGTCTGCTACGAGTTTGGGCGAACCTGTAGCTAATGTTATGGCCGGTTCGGCAAACTGCCAAATCCCACCCCTGGCTGCCCCTCCCCTCCAAGGAGTCTCCACATGGCCCGTTTTGGATGTGAGGTAAGTGCAGGGCCCATGTGGCAGCTCGTGGAGGAGGCTCCGGAGGCTGATTTTGCCCTCCCAGAGGCTCAAGGAAAGCCTCCGGGGGCTGGGAAAGATGAAAATTTCCCCCCCGGCCATGGTGCAGGAGACCGTCTAGGCCACACCCACCCAGCAACTAGACAAAGAACCAGTTGCTGAAATTTTTGAAGCCTACCCCTGATCCAGAGTACATAAATATTAGCTTATTTAAATGATAGGTTTGGTCCGTTTGGTACAGTAAAGCTGTGCAAGGATCTAGGATTATTTAACTGCACAGATACAATATAAAAAAGGTCTGTCTTTGTCACAGTGAACAAGTAATATTAGGATTGCGTGTTAAGGATAAAATTTAATAAAGTTTAGCTTTGTTTTGGGCATAACATTCAATTTATACCTGTTTTGACATCATGACATCATTAGTGATGCCTGAAAAATTAGGGTAATAGCTAACTTCATGAGAATGAAGTCACAGTTGCCTACACTTGGATCCTGTATGTATCTCTAAATATATCTGCAAACTATTTTCACTTGAATAAGCTTTTCTGAAAAATTAATAACCAGGAGGGGTTTAGTTTGGGTGTTTTATGGTAACTCTTTTTCTGTTATATCTCGGACTCTAATCTCTCAGACAATAGATGCTTTTTAGTCTGTTCTGGTAAAACTGGAGTAGTATTCAAAGTACAATTCAAGTGTTTCAAGCAAGAATAACTTTGGTTTGTTTGACCAAATGTAATAGATTAGTCATGCTAAGGAATTAGTGGATATTAGTTTTTCAGAAATCAAGTTTTAATGAAAACATATAGAGAAATAGAAATTGAGTTCTTGAGGTTTCCTGAATGTGAGGGAAATATTGAATAAATGGGAAAAAATATTGAAGATAATTTTGATATGCTTTTTGACAGACTGCCGGGTTCACTATAGTGCTACATGGTTATTTTCATACAGTATATTGTGATTTATATATTTATGATATTTTAATTATTATAAAATTAAATGTAGTAGTGTAATAGTAATACAATTGTTATTGTAAACTGATCAGAATTGTAGGAATTGTGCCATATTGAAATATTTGTGAATGAATAAATAAACAAGCAACGGCTCTTATCTTACCTCCCCCTCCTCAGGCAAATAAAAAACTTTGACCCAAGTAAGCTGTAAGTGGACATACAAAATAATAGCAGAATCTTACTTTCCAAAACCTTCCAGTATTTCAAACTTCAACATTATGAGTATAAGAAAGTTAATAACAGGATTTATACTAATCAAAAATATTGACAGCTGCTACTATACAAATATGATATGAACTTTTTAAAAAGCACAAATGGGCTTTACTTCAGTGACTTATAACTAGGACTAACTAAACACCATTTAAAGTTCAACATTACTAAGAGTTTTCAGTTGATTTTTGGCTCTTTTAGAAGTCCAGTAAACCCTCGATTTTACAAGTGTCCATTTAGTAGATTTCATGTGCAGCGAACAAAATTTGAATTCAAACCCTTCTCTGGTCAAGTCAGTGGCTGCTGCTTCTGTGCATGTGCAAACAAGCATTATACTTCATGATATTAGTTGCATTCTTCATGTCTATCATATATGCTAATGTTTGGGATAGTGCTTTTTATAAAATTCTGTAAGTTTTTAATAAATATTTTGTAATTGCTTTATTTAATCAATGATGGCTGCAAAGGGAGGCAAGGAGAAAAAAGATCCCACCTCTCCAATGTTTTTATTGATTCCTTATCTGATCATGAAGTCCAGCCTTATTACCCCCCACTTCCATACTTTTAGGAAGATAATCATACAGAAGCAGCAACTTCCAAGACTCAGTTAAAATTGGATACTTTCTTGAAATCAATCAGTCAGCCTATATCATCCCTGAAACCCAGCACATCTGCAGCAAACAGCCACCAGTAAGGTAAGTTTTCTTCCATACACACATTTGGGGTATTAAAAAAAATCAAATTTAATCAACATTCAGCTTTAGCCAACATCCACCCTACCAGGTAACTTATAAAATCGAGGGTTTACTCTATTTTCTTTTCTTTTTTTATATCTTCTAGATGTGCAGCCTTGCTGACTTAGCTACAACTATTTGAAACCTTGCATGCATTCATTAGAAAATTTGTAGAGTCATCTTACAAGCCCAACTTTTAAACTTTTTAAAATTATAATGAAATATTTTTGGGGTGGTTCTTTTTAAAAGAAAAATGCAATTATTGCTGGTACCACCTGTTAATTTTGCATTGATTACTATAGCAGCTTGGTAAATGGCAAGTGAAAATCTACAAAAATGTTGCAGATAGCCATCATTTTCTGTGGTCCCATTAGCTGTAGTTTTGTAGTTTTACTTTTTATAAATAGAGACCAAATCTTGATACATTAATTAATTTGGATACCTGTAGAATAATATCAATACCTATAGAAGCTCTGTGGAATGAGGTTATCCTTGAGATTTGATGGTCCCACTTGTATAGGTGATTCGAAGGGCCTTGAAAATCTGGTTCTTCACCCAGGCCTTTGGCAAGCATCAAAGCCCCCTTCTTCTTATTTTTCTTCGTTCCCATCTGGATTACTTGTCTTTGCTATCTTTGCTTTTTTATGTTGTTTTCGTGTTTTAAATGTTTGTATGGTTTAAATGTTTTTTTTTTCAGTTTGTAAATCACCTGGAATCACAGAGTTGGGTGGGATGTAAATGCAATAAATAAAATAAATATACTTCTAAAGCTATTTGAGCAGTGGTGGCACAGTGATTAGAATGCAGTACTGCAGGCTACTTCTGCTGACCGCTGGCAGTTCGACAATTTGAGTCTCACTGGTTCAAGGTTGACTCAGCCTTCGATCCTTCTGAGGTTGGTAAAATGAGGACCCAGATTGTTGGGGAAAATAGGCTGACTCTGTAAAACTGTTTAGAGAGGACTGTAAAGCACTGTGAAGCGGTATGTGGCTAGTTAATTCATTGAAACTTTGCAGTACAATATCTTTAGGTAAACTGGAATAAAGCCTATAAACAAAACAAAGAATGTCAATTAACTATTGCGGATCAGTCCATTATAGAACGCTGATGTTTTTTTTTTCTAAATGGTAATTATTAAACAACCTGTTGATGTGATACAAAATAAAAGGGTAAAACATAAGACTAATAAATCGTACAGATTTTTTTTGAAGTCTAGCATTTGTAGACTAACAATTACTGCTTTTTGAGATGATTATTCAAGTTTAAATTTTGGAAACCAATTTTGTACTTTGGTTGCTTTGTTTTATTTTGCAATAAGTTATTGTATTGTATTGTAAATTTGCTATAAAATTACCCCCGATCCTTTTACTGCTTTATGGTTTAAAAATTTAAGTGTTCAAATGAGTTCTAAAAGTTGGCATGATTAATATTTACAAACTTTGTTTTTGCCTGTTACCTGCAGAGTTCTATTTTACTAGAATGCTAGCTTTAGATTAGTTGAGAATATAGACATCAGTTTGTCAGGAATGTAGATGCTTCTTCAGCCAAATCAAAGGATAATTGAAAAAGTATTTTCCTGTTACTTTAGGTAGAATAATTTCAGGCAAATACGTAGTGCAAGGAGGGTTTGTGGCAATTAGGACTGTAGAGATGATGGACTATAATCTCAGAAAAGTGGGGAAATGTGCTGAATTACAACACTGTCCATTCCATTCAGTGTGATCAGTAGAGACAAATACTAAATGTTTTGGAAAGCTGAATTATATGCATTTGTGCAGGTAAAGTGCAAATTGCAGATCAGAAACATCCTTAGAAGATATTCCATCTTTTCTCTAAAGAATACTATTTTTGTTCTCTTCTGTTCTTGAAATTGTCTTTTTTTGTTATCCCAAACTCTGCCCCCTTGAAAATATATTTTGCAACTTAATTATGGATCTGTTTGCAAGAACACTGGGCCATATCTAACAAAATGAAATTCAATGTAGAGAAAAGTAAAGTCCTACACTTAGGCAAGAAAACCCAAAAGTACACATACAGACTGGGTGAAACCAGGCTCAATAGCAGTAACTGTGAGAGGGATCTTGGAGTCTTAGTGGACAACCAGCTAAATATGAGCCAGCAGTGTGCAGCAGCAGCCAAAAAAGCTAATTCAATCCTAAATTGTATTAACAGAGGGATACAATCAAGATCAAAGGAAGTACTAATACCACTCTTTCAAGCCTTAGTAAGACCACACCTAGAGTACTGCATCCAGTTTTGTTCACCACGTTATAAAAAAGATGTTGAGATTCTAGAAAAAATACAGAGAAGAGCAACCAGGATGATTAGGGGACTGGAGACTAAAACATACAACGAACGGTTGCAGGAACTGGGCTTGGCTAGTCTAGTAAAGAGAAGGACCAGGGGAGACACGATAACAGACTTCCAATATTTGAGGGGCTGCCACAGAGAGGAAGGGGCCAAGCTTTTTTCTAAAGCGCCTGTAGGCCAGACAAGGATTAATGGATGGAAACTGAACCAGGAGAGATTTAACCTGGAAATAAGGAGAAACTTTCTGACAGTGAGAACAATCAACCAATGAAACAGCTTGCCTTTGGAAGTTGTGGGAGCGCCATCACTTGAGACTTTCAAGAAGAGATTGGACTGCCATTTGTCAAAAATGGTGTAGGGTTTCCCGCTTGGGTTGTGGGGTTGGACTAGGTGACCCACAAAGTCCCTTCCAACTCTAATTATCTGTTAAATCTGTTAAGAAACTTCATTTACGTTTATTAGGAGTTAATGTGTGCATGGAATATTAAATCATGGTGAATATGATGTGAAGGAGAATACTCTAAAATAGGAAGAACCAAGAAAGGATGTTTTATAAGCCCTGCTTATCTGGGTTAAACTTCCAATTTACAAGCTTTTCCTCCCCCCCACCAACACTAGGATTAGATTATAAATTAAGATTATACAGTTTATAAATACTGAAATAAATGAATTTATAAAAATATTAAGAATATTTTACAAACATTTAAACATGAGTAAATTTTAAAATAAAACTGTGCAGAGGTCTATGGAAAAAAAACAGTGTGGTTCCCTGATATCATGCCAAAGTATATGGCACTGCATTTTTAAACTCTTTTAAGAGTACTGATTTATACTTTATAATGAATTTTAACGTTACATCACTTCATAGTCTGGGTCACAGGTGTCTTAGAATAATATAAATCATTCATTTTGCAGAAATGTACTTGCTTTAGCCAAAAAGAAGGGTGTTGCACTCGTAATGAACATATAATTATCCATTGCCTTGCCTGAATTCTGCAACTCTGTTGTTTAGTTAACTCCCTTGCTTGCATAATCAATATAGATAATTTTTTCAGTATGGATCTTTTTATTTAGCAATAAGATATATTATAATTAGATTTATTTTTAATAATTCCAAGTAATGCTACTATGCTTAAATTGCGAATATATGTACACTATATCTCATTTTCTCATGAATTGTTTTCAGAGTCAGATTTTCAGATTCAGAATTATCTGTCTTTGCTTGCTTTGGTACATGTTTTGTTAGAAACCAATTTAAGTAGCCAACCTTTAAAAATATAACAATTTATCTTAAAATATTTCATTTTCATTTTATTACTTTATCATATTCAGATAGTGTTGATATTCACTAATGGATATCAGAAAGCACTGCCGGTTTTTTCTTCTTCTTTAGTTTGGCCCTTTGGATTATCTGATGGTTGATTGTGGCAATTTGTGGGGCAGGATTGTTCCTCCTTGCAGCTTGCTAGGCTTATGAAGTTGCAACATTTTTATGGATCCATTTGAATTAGACGGACAGGTTAGGGCTGGTTGAGGTTATGGAGGTATGAACCTTCCTGGTAAAATGAGAAAAAATTGATCCTGTAACTTGTAATGAAGGATATCAGTTTAAGATAGATACTAGTTTGGATGATTCTCAGTTGTTTATCTCAATCTTTGTCTGGACAAGCAATACTAAAAAGATCCTTGAGTCTGTCGAGGAGCAACAAGCTTGGGCCCCAACCTAACAAGATTAAGTGGCTATAGGGGCTTGGAATTCTCAATTATAGGGATTTTTCAACCTTGGTTAAGTGAGGTAGCACTCTTTATTCGGGATCAAGGCATAATCTGGAGGATTTCCTCAACTTTGAGCTTCTACTTGAAAAGCAGATGGTAAGTGTGGCCAGAAAGCTTTTGCACAAATCCAACTTGTGGGCCTGTTCCTGAACTGAGAGACCTTTCTTGCAGTCATTCATGTCTTGGTTATCTGACAAGCAGGCAAGGGCAACCTGTTGTCTTGGGGCTGACCTTGAAGAACACTAAAAAGGTACAGCTAGTCCTAAATGCAACAACACAAACAGTGATAGTCAGGCCTCACTCTGCTCCTGTAACACCTTGATTTGTGATTTTCAGTAATTACTAATAAGCTTTTGGGTACAGTTCAAGATGCTGGTTAATACCTATACAATTTTACCTGATGTAGTTATCTAAAGGAGCATCTGTCTCCCATTCTGTATAATCAAGTCCTGTCATTTAAGCAATGTTTCTAGTGGAGACCCAGGAAATGGATTTTTTTCTATTGTTACGGCCGGGAAAACAGGATTTTAAAAGGGTGTTTGCACATAGCACCTTGCTGGAAGCAAACCATGCATTATCTTCATTTGTCAAGTCTTATCTGGGTTCTGGCATCCTCCCAACTGTGTGTGTTTCATTATCTTTTGAAGTCTGAATTCCTTATCCTGCCTGTCTCGTTAATTGCTGCAGCATGGTTTGTGTTGGTTTTTATTTATAATTTATATGTACTTTGGATTCGGACTGAATTTCTTCCCTTTAAAAACTGTTCTTGGGAAAAACTGTTCTCTTTTCTCAAGCTGATGATAACTGGACATTGGGGGCCAAGTTGGAGGTATTAAAGGGATTTTACCTACTTTTGTGACTTTGTTGCTTTTGTGCCACACCTTGGGTCATCAGACTAGTCCTTAGTTTGAAATTAACTGCATTATAATAAGTGTAATATAGTACAAAATACTGCATTACAAAAAATAATGGATTGATATTGTTAATTAGGTTTTAAGAAAAAATGAGAAAAAATATAATATATCTATAATACATGGGAAATAATATATACAAATACAAATATCCCTCCTTTATTATGCATTATGTTTAAATTTTTGGACTTCTGCAAAATACACATCACATTCTGTCAAGTTGGAAGAAAAACATTTGAAATTTTCTTATTGCAGCTTCCATGCATGATCTGTGGCTCTCATCTTCTCATTCCTAAACTCCACTAATTAAAGTGAGGTGATTGTTATGTTTATTGTTATTATTTGTTATAGTACTGTTTCTCAGGTTCATTCAAATTTAGAAAACGGGTTTTGGAATTGGAAATTGGAATAATTTTATATTTATTATTCTGTTATAATTTATATTATTCTGTGTACATGCAGGAATTTGACAAGAGGAGTTGGTAGATTCAGAGAGATTCTACGAGCTGTTGAAACAAGAACTACACAGAATCTACGCATGGTAAGTTTTTATAGTGGTGGTAAATTAATGCTTGAATACAATGAAAATCAATTAAGAATAAGAATACATAGTTTTATGTGTAACAGTGTTGATTTTAATGCAGTGATTATTGATATATTAGACTATTAAAATATAGCATAATTATTGGTTAATATAATATTTGTGCAGAAAAATAAAATAAATATATTTGGAAAAGTTGGACCACTATCTATTGGACTCCTAATTTTGTATAAGCCCTCCACGTATAAAGTGGTCCAGCTCCTGGTTTTAGCTTTAGTGCCAAAGGACTGGTTTCCCTGTGATACCATTTATGTACTCATACTTTGAAAATAAATTCTAATTCATTAAACAAGCCAGATATATGAAGTTAAGTTTTTTAGAAGACAAACCAAGCCTTTTTCCTATGTATCAAACAGGTCTTGATATAAAAAAGATGCTAGAATTTTGATGAATAGATTAGAACCATTCTAATATAAAATATTTGATTTCAAATCATTTCACTTTCTCCCCCCCCCTTTTTTTTAAAAAAAAAAAATTCTGATCTCCTTTTGGTCCCTGTCACTAACTTAGCTAACTTTAAAAAAATTCTGCAAATTAATAGTTTCCCCCAAGCTTATTGATATTCTCTAATATATAGATGGTTATTTTTTGGCTTCTTAAAAATAAGAATTTGAAGAATGGGTTTTTTTATACATATGATATAATTGATTGCTCTTTGAAACTTTTAATGGTTGTATTGGTGAGTTTGTTCTTTAGACTATATTTTATTCTTGACATTATATTTTATATACACCCTATTTGTATACCATTGCTTATTGAATAAAGTTATACAGTGCACAAGGACTTCAAGCAGTAAGTTGTTTCCTGTTATATATGAGTTCTGCATCCTGCTTTTGTTTATTCTAAACATTGTGGTGGTGGGGATTTCTTTTTTCTTCCTAACAGACAATAGCAAGGCAGTTAGCTGAAATTTTGCTCCGAGGCATGTGTGAACAGAGTTACTGGCACCCTCTGGATGACCCTCCTCAACAATCACCCTTAAACGATCCACTCTGGAAATCTGCAAACACTAAAAGTTACACTCTCAGCAGAAGACCTCGCGTGTATTCAGGAGAAAAGTATGTTTTTAAAAGGAATATAATAAGTTCATATGATTTGTGCTATTTAAATAAGATTAACAAAGTGTATGAGCACAGACCCTTAACCGTATTAGTGTGTGGACAGGGCAAGTAGAAAAGATGAAAAAAGAGTGCACAGGCTAAGTTACTGTGGAGAAAAGTAGAAATGGAAAACAGAATTAAAACCTTTTTTTAGATAAAATGTGAAATGATAAGGACAGATGCATCTGTTTTTAAAGTATGCTTCCTATGATGGAAATTAGCATTAAAACTCATTTGGCTATTCAACAAAGCAGATTTATTAGCAATAGGTTTTGCTTCTTTTTTTTCCTGGAAGATTAAAACATACTGATGATATTTGAGATCACTGAGGGTTGCCTTTATCCTAGCCATGTTGATATTAAATAATTTTAACAGAGCTGTTGCAGTAACTAAATCTATCTAAAATGTGCATGTCTGGATGTCTGAATTTTATTTGTAAATGATATGCAGGAGCAAGTATTAACCAGCTTATAAATTGAAAACTGTTGTGAACTTAAAACAATCGTTTTGAATTCTAAATAGCATTAGAGTTCAGAATTTAAATATTTTCTACATCTCTTAAGTATAAAGCAAATTAGGTTTAATGCAGGATTTAAATTTTATTAGGAAAAATTATAAGCATTTCCTACAGGTTAGGGTTGTCAAACTTGCGGCCCGTGAGCTGGACATGTCACGCACTGGCCACGCCCACGCACTGTTTAGATACCATAGCCATTAGTTGAAATGTTCAGCTAGGACCGGAGATATGTAGGTTCAAATCCAATATCATTTTCTCTCAGCCCTTAGTTTAAGTAGTCTTATGAATTCTCTTTCCTGATTTGGTCTGTCCTGAAGGGCTGATGGGTCACATTAAGGAGCTAACATTTTATCAGGTTTTTCTCTGATCCCTACAATGAGTACAATGAACACTATATAATAAATTCAGAACTCCTTGGTTTCTTTATAGTTATTTATTCAAAATGTATCCACTATCGGAGAGCACCACAGACTGATTCCTACCTCCCATGTTCCCAGTCATGCTAAAGGTCCCTATTGAACGGTCTTGAATTTCAAATATTATAAATAATGAAAAAAATAGAGTGATTAATTAGAATTTGGCCAGGTTTAATGTCATTTAAGACAAAAACAAAAAATGCAAGATATTCTGATTAGAATAAAGAAATAGGAAAAATGTACTTTTCAGACCTCTGAACAGCTCTATTTATGAATATTTAAATATTATAAAAATATAAAGGCAGTAACATTAGCATTTTAAATAGGAGTAGTTGTAGTTTTAGTTGCCAAAGTAGCATATTTATTTGAGCTATTTAAATTGTTACACTTTGAAACACCTGTTTCAAAAATGGCTTCATTTCCATAATTTGAGTTGCTTTTACAAAAAATAAAGTATCAAGTTGGATCATCATGAATATGCAGATGTGACACAACTGTAAACTATTACATGTAAATGAATTTTGTTGACTGTAATATAATGAATGCTCAATTTTTAACAGCCTTTTTTGTCCTCAAGAGAATACTGAAGAAGCTTTGTTGCTGCTACTAATCAGTGAATCCATGGTGAGTTGTGTTTCTTTATAAATGTGCGCCTTTTATATTATTTCTGTTGCATTTTACAGTTTGATAGTTCACAAATTGCAATTTGCTGTAACAAGAGCAAAAGTTAAGTGTGTGCATACATAGGCTAGTACGCAGTATATGGATTCAAAGCAAGAAAACAAACTTGTGGTACAATTCCCTCTGGGTTCACTTACTCCATGTGCTACCTTCATATTTTCTTTTAGTATTTATGCTTGTGTGGATGAATTGGTGTGAATAAATGTACTTATGGGCACACATGTGATCTGCACCACTTGCACCTTCCATACCTATAGTAATCCTCAACTTATGATTTTAATGGAGCCTGTCATGGTCATAAGTTGTGACAGTCATAAAAAAGAGTCATCCATGGGACTGACCCATGTAAATTATTTTTCTTATGGAATACCCTCCTCAAAGATACTTTTCTACTAATCATATTATCTTCTTCAGTGCTCCCAGATATCTTATATTTTGTACCTTAGTTTAAAGAGTAGTTAAATGCTGGTGGTAGCTTGAGATAGCAGCTTTTACTGTATATATATTTTCCCGTGCAAATTACTGTTATGCTTCTATTATCTTATATGTTTCTCTTTTGGTATTTATAATTCATTCAGAATAATTGTGCAGAATAAGAATATAGCAAAATAAATAACTAAAGATTCTTATTATGAAAAGTTACTGTTCATTATCCTTCCATTTGGGGGTAGTTTCACTTAAATTAATAAGTATGAGGTAGCAGTTCTTAATAAATGCCATTTCATTACTAATGACTCTCCATTTCTGAATAAGGTCTCCCATTTCTGACAATACTAAGAAGTTAATGTTTCTTTTTTCCTTTAAGGTCTTTGGCGGGTTATTGCAGGTAGTTAACAGCACTAATTGGCACTTATGTTGCCAATGTTGAGTGATACAATCGCAGGTTGAAAAACCACATGACAGCACCGCTCAACAACAACAGTTCCAGTTGCTGTAGTTAAGCAAGGACTATATAGGTCAATAAGCAAGATCCTCATGTGATTGGGATATCTGACTTTCTGTCAGCTTCCCTTTTGACTTTGCTTGTGGGAAGCTGACAGGGAAGGTTGCAAATCACAATCATGTGACTGTGGGAACATTGTTATGAGGTTTGCTTGTAATTACCACTCAACCAGCACCATGGAAAGTTTGAACATTTGCTGAATGAGTGGTTGTTAAACAAGGGCCACCTATATACTGATCACATCTTTTCTTATGTTTGGTATGGTTTTTCAGGCTAATCGTGATGCTGTATTAAGCAGAATACCAGAACACAAAAACGACCGTATCATCAGTTTGCAAAGTGCATCTGTAGTGTACGATTTGCTTACCATTGCCTTGGGAAGAAGAGGTCAATATGAAATGCTCTCAGAGGTAAGCTGTAAAATAAGGCCTGGCATCCATATGGAACTAGATGCATGCTATGTGGCTTGTGTACACATATAAGTTGGGAGACAAGCTCGCAGCGTCATGTTGTCACGTGACGTATCGTGACTTCCTCTTCGCTAAAACAGATGGGTGTGGCCAGCACATGATGCATGTGGCCTGTGGGCCGCGAATTTGACATGCCTGATATAACTGGAAGCTCTTCCTTCATGTCTGCCAGGCACACACACACTCACTCACTCACTCACTCACACACGCCCATTTTTTATTCTTTTGAAAGATTTTTTTTTAATTCAAAGCATGTATAGAAATGAAACCATCAGCCTCCAGCATAATCTATAGTAATGTCTGTAGTCTTCTCACAGGCTGCAGTGATAGCCATAAAAAATAATGGGGTGGACAGATGCCAGCCAGGGATTTACCCCTATCCAGAAAAACCCAAAAGTAAATTGAGCTGGTAGAGAATATTTTGGAAAGCCAGAATAGATGATGGAGAACAACTGTTTTACTTTGTCCTCTAATAAATTGTGGGTCCCAGGAGGTGGGCCTTCTCCGTCACGGCATCCGCCTTAAGAAATATTCCCCTACCCAGTCAAGTTAGCTCCATTTCTGCTAAGGTTCTGGAAATCCCTGAAAACCTGGTTATGTCATCAGGCTTGGGAACCCAGGGAACTGGTTATCATTCTAAGATGGTTCCATTATTGTGGCTGATACCTTTACTCTCTCTGCACCTTCTAGTTTGTACATGTTTTAATTTTCAGTAGTATTTTAACTTTTAATGATGATTGTTTTACATTTTTATGTTTTTTAAAATATTTTTATTGTTTTATTTGAATGCCGTATGCCGCCTAAAGTTACTCTTTATAAGCAGAGAAATTTGAGAAATAAATACATTTTGGGGTGGTGCTCATATCATGGTTTCAAAATCCTAAATGAACCCGTTCTGGACTTATGCCACCTTCTGACAAAGTCATTGGGGAAACCAGATTCATTTAACGACCACATTACTAACTTAACAATTCTAATGATTCACTTAACTGTGGCAAGAAAGTTTGTCAGATTGTGCAAAATTCACTTAGCAAGTAATTTGCTTAGCAGGCAGAAATTTTGGGCTTAATCGTAAATCAAGGACTACCTGTATAAGCTGGAAGATTAGTTGGGCCTGTATTGCTATATACTTTAGGGGGAAGTATTTTTTTTCCTAGCTTTTCTTATGATAAAAGCAGAAGTGGTTGCTATTTAGCTAATAAAGATCTCTATGCTTTAAAAAAATATTTTTCTGAGAGCAGCTCTATAAAAGCTGGAAATCCTGAATGTAATGTGGTTTATTTCAGAATAAATAACTACACAATTGCATTAAGGAACTGTAGAAATAATTTTAAAAGTTAAATTTTATAAAATAGCATGCATACTGTGGACACTGAAACTCTACGTGCTGGTCATAAAATATTCCAGTATTCCCAGCATTTTTCTTCTGGAATACACCAATTCAACCATTCTACATATATCTTTTATTTTACTCAGTTCATATTTTTAATGTGGACTGTAAGAAATATGCTCCCATGTCAGATGTCTTTGGAAAAGATAATCGGGCCTTTATGTGGTAAATATATTTCTCTTTAAGAACTATCAGTTCTTTATTGCTTTTACTGCTACCAATTGGAAACTAAATTCTGTGCCTACCCTGGAAGTAAGCATTATGGATTTTCATCAGAATTAGTTCTGAAAAGGAACTGAAAAATATAACTGTAGTAGTCATTTTTGTTTCATAACTTTTTTCCTGGATTGCTGATCCATGCTTCTCTGCTTCCCATTCTTTCCATTTTTCATGGCCTCCCTTTCTTTGAAAGAGCCTTTCTTGCTCTTCCAAATTCTGTTTCCCTCATGATGAAATTTAACTTATCTATGAATTTTAAAATTACTAAATCCATTCAATTTGTATGGTAAATTACTTTCCTACTGAAATACCAATAATTGAATACATAAATAGAATTTAGATGCTTCTTTAATTAAATTTAGGCACCACATGGCTCCAACTAACTCTGGATGGCTCACAATATGTCATCATAAAATAGTTGCCGAAGATGTTGCAAATGCATTTATCAGAAATTTGAGGAAGTCAACTAACATTGAATTTAAAAATGCTATCCAATCAAATCCTGAAACAAGTGGGACTAGATGACAAAGACATCCAAATCATAATCTATATTGGCATCAGGTAGCAAATGTGGGATTAGGCTGAAAATACTCAGATGATGCAGAAATTTGAAGAGAGGTCAGAGAGGACTGTATCCTGTCTCTTCTGTTGTTTAATATGTACTCCGAGTCAATTTTCAACAAAGCACTGGAAAACATCAATGCTTGCCTAAAAGTAAACAGTGTTCGGATCAAAAATTTAAGATATGCTGATGACCCAGTTCTGCTTGCCAGTAAGCATGAAGACCTTCAGTTCCTCATCAACAGAGTCACATAAATATCTGAAAAACACGTCTTGAAGCTTAACACTTCAAAAACCAAGATCATGGTCGTCAGCAAACAACCCCTTAATTTACCACTGATAAATTTGAAAAGAATACCTATAGAAGAAGTTGAAAGGATCACGTACCTTGGTTCTAATTTACATGAAATCTGGGACATGACTACTGAAGTAAGGCAAGGATAGAGAACGCGCGAACAGCATACTTCAAAATGAAAAAGGTCTTCTGCAGTCAGGACATAAGTCTAAGATTGAAAATCAGGCTTGTCAGATGGTACTTCTTTTCTGTCTTGCTCTATGAAGAAGACAGTTGGTCTCTGACAGAAAGCCACTTGAAGAGACTAGAAGCATTTGAAATGTGGATTTACAGATGGCTGTTACGTTTAAGCTGGGTTGATAAAACCAGAAATGAGGAGGTGATAAACCACCTGGGAAAGCCAAGGGAAATCATTAAAACCATTAAAAAGGAAAGTTAGAATATTTTGGACAAGTGATGTGACACCTGGAAAAATTCCAGGGGAAGATTGAAGGCAAACAAGGTCCAGATAGAAGAAGAACATAATAGCTTCAAAATTTAAGGAACTGGTTTGGACAAAACTCAACAACACTTTTTTGTGTAGCTGTTGATAAAAATAGGATCGCCAACATGATCACCAACATCTGATGATGGATATGGCACAAGGAGGAGAAGAATCCAATCAAAATGTTTGAGGTGCTTGTTTGGGAACCATTGTGTTATCATACCCTGCTTTTTTTGTACAAAAATGTGTTGGGAAGATAACCTCATTTCTCGTTTTCTTACCTTTGTGACCTGACATTTGCATTGAAACTCCCTTTTTTATATGTATTTCATGAACATTTCCTTTATGTTAATGGTTTTCATGGGTTCCATAGAATAGGTTTGTTATGTCTCACCTGTGCCCACGAGGTGAGAATCCAAGTTTCCAAAGGAATATAAACAAGCAGATAAGACCAGTAACGACAGGGTTAAATTCCTTTGGCTGGAGAAGTCCTTGGCAGCCTCCCACAAGCTGCCTGCCAAGTCCTATAATAAAGCAAGAACATAAATCACAGGCAAATGCCACACACAGAATTTGTCGAAGCTTCTATCCCAAATTAACAAGTTGTCCCGAACGAGAATCGAGAGCTAACACACCCACTTTTATTCCCTGAGGGGTGTGTCAGTCTCTCATCTCAGTCCCTGATTTGTCCTTTCCTTCTGCGTTGCATCTCATGCCTCTGCCTGCATCTTTGCCTCGCATCAAACCAACATTCCTCAGTTTGATCCTCAGCCAGAGGCTCCGCTACGCTCTCCTGATTATCTGCCGACACCTGAGGCAAAACCAGGGAGGAAGGTCCTGGGGAGGAAGGCAATTCCAAATCCTCCAGCAAAGCAGGCTCAAACCTCAAGGCCAAATCCTCCTCTTCCTCATTGCTCAAGTCGGTGTCTTCTAACAGAGCAGGCTCAAACCTCCGAGTCACAACAGGTTTATATATTGCCTCCCTGTTTGCTTTAATTCAGAAGTTTAGTTTGTTAGAACATTCAAAGCTGAGCTAAAAGGAATTCACTTTTTAATTTAAAGTTTTTTGAGAATCTTCCTTTTCTGTTGTTAATTTCAGCATGAAATTCCACTGTAAAGTAACTTAAATAGTATTCTATGAATTGAGAGAAAGAAAATGGACAGAGACAATGGAATTTGTCAAAAGTTTGAACAAACATCCTAAAGACAAAAGATGAGCCCTGCTCTTATCTCCTCTATTGCTTGCATTACACTCACATAAAGTAATCCAGGCTTTCATTCTTACCTGCACACAACAACAACAAAGTCTTCAGTCATTTGCAACATGCACCCTGGCTTGATATTTATATTATGTAACAAAAGTACAGTGCCTTGCAAGCATCGTTTTGTTTGCCAGTAAGTGTAATTACCAGCTAATATAGTCAGTGTAGAAAGATAAGTAGTGTTCATTTAAATAATTTATACCTATTAATGGTCTGTATTCTCAATTTTATTGCAGTGTTTGGAACGGGCTATGAAATTTGCCTTTGAAGAATTCCATCTTTGGTATCAATTTGCACTTTCATTAATGGCAGCAGGAAAAGTAAGTTTCTTTGCAAATTTTGTTTTATTACTGGCTGCTAATGGCAACAAAGTAGACTATAATCCTGCATACATTCTCTGTGTTATATAAGCCTTCATTTTCATAACTGTATAGAATAGCAGCTGTAGCTGTGTTTATCATTTGATCCAACAAACTGCTGGTTAAAGTAGAAAAGTGGATATAGCACAAATTTCTTTGTGTTTCTTTTTTTCCTTCTTTGAAACATTGTGTTTCATTGCTCCTAAATACAGGTAGTCCTCAAATTATGACTAGTGGCTTGGAAAGGGTGCTTTACATCTTTACATTTAATCTGTGAAGCACATCTGGCCATTGTAAAACATTCTCCATTCATTTCTCCATGTTTAGTAAATATTCTATATATACCAAAATATCACTCACTAATTTTTTGTCATGTATGGGTAAATTGCAATCATTCATTCAATTTCTTTTCTCAGAAACAAACTTCTCAATCTTGTATATAGTATTTAGATCTATACTCCTCATTGATCATACAGTCTAACATTCACTGCAGATCATTTGGATTGTCAGCTTAACCCAGCATTAAAAATCAAGAAGATATCACACATCAATCGGCTTGTGCCTTGCTCAGTGTTTGTTGTGGTTAGCTGGCAGCAGGTGCAGACGGATGAGGAGAGCGAGGACTCAGATGAGGGGCCAGGACCATTAGAGAGTGGACTGCCACCTTCAGAGATTGTGGGATCTGCAGCAGTGATGAGGAGGTTCCCAAGGAGCCTGTGCCAAGTTTAGTTTAGTTTACTTTATTGTCATTGCATCTCATACAACGAAATCAAACACTATCGTCAGTGCACATCATGACCATGACCATGAAAATAAACACAAACACACTTCCTTCACACTCCACACATTGAACCGAAATCCCCGACACCGCACCAATACTGCACTATACAGCAGAATTCAAAAAGCTACTGCCCTGGGATAGAAGCTGTTTTTCAGCCTTTTTGTCCTTGTTTTTATTATTCTGTTCTGTCTGCCATATGGTATTAGTTCAAAAAAAAGGATGAGATGGATCTTTGAGAATGTTTTGAACTTTCTTAAGGCAGCGGGAGCTATAAAGCTCTTCCAAAGAGGGAAGAGGGCAACCAATGACATTAACCCTCTGGAGTGCTTTCCTATCTGCCACTGTGCAATTGGCAAACATTACAGAGGTCCAGTAATGCTCTCTATGGTGCAGCGGTAGAAGGTTACCAGCAGTTTTTCATTCAGTTGTTGTTTTCTGAGAAGTCTCAAGTGCACGTGCGCACAGGGCTACTCGTAAGAAAGAGCAGCTGCAGCAGCAGCAGCGACTCAGAAGTAAGGCTGCAAGGTAATGGCTCCTCCTCAAGTAGTTAAAAGCCTGCTGTGAAGCGAACGTTCTTTGTAGGAAGCAAAAACGTTTTGAAACTCCCGCCTCGTGGACATTGCAGTATCTTAAGCTGGTATTTGAAGATTCTTGTGTTGTAAAATATTTCTTATCTGTTATTTTTGGCAGCCTTGCACAGTTTTGGCAAGGCTTGTGCTTATCAAAATTAATTAGTTTGCAGCAGCCTTTTAACTGGGGATTTGTAAGAATCATTAAAAGGTTTCTGTTTCCTTTGGTTCGTGTTTGTTTTATTGGAAAAGGGTTTGGGTCGGAACAGTGTTGGGGCATCTGTTAGACATTATATTTATTCTCATACATGCTTTATTGTATGATATGCTGTTCTTACCCCATTCAACAGCCAACCTTCAACTGTGTAAAGTAGTCTGTAATTCAATTATCATAAGCTTTTTCTAAATGAACATAATAAATCTTTTCATAATTCATATGTATCTCAATGGCTACTGAAAAACAAAAATGTGGTCTTCATTCTCCTGCCTATCCAAAAGCTTTCCTGCACATCACAAATTTTGTATATTGTATTTTCTCTCAAGCCTTTCATTTAGAATTTTGTCCGTACTAGATATACCCTTTCCCTCTATAATTTTGCAGCTCTTGCTCCCTTTCCCTGGTATAAGGGAACAACTTTTTTGTCAATTATCAGACAGAAATACAGGCCTCACATTAATCACATCTGTACTTTACTGTTTCTCAAGTTACACTATCTACAATTGCTTCCTTAAAATGTTTCAGTCTTTTCATATCTTTTATAACTTGCTTTTCATCACCTTTCATTAACGCTAACTTTTACTAACTTTTACAGCATTCACTTCAGTTCTGCTCTTTGACATATCTCTATACATTTCTTCCTACCAGCATTCCTTCAGTTCCGTGCCAAATCATTTTTATTTTTTACAATATAAAAATAATCTTACGATATACACTGCTCAAAAAAATGAAGGGAACACAAAAATAAGGCATCCTAGATCTGAATGAATGAAATATTCTTATTAAATACTTTGTTCATTACAGAGTTGAATGTGCTGACAACAAAACCACACAAAAATTATCAGTGGAAATCAAATTTAGCAACCCGTGGAGGTCTGGATTTGGAGTTACACTCAAAATTAAAGCGGAAAAAAACACTACAGGCTGATCCAACGTTGATGTAATGTCCTTAAAACAAGTCAAAATGAGTCTCAGTAGTGTGTGTGGCCTCCACATGCCTGTATGACCTCCCTACAACGCCTGGGCATGCTCCTGATAAGGTGGCAGATGGTCTCCTGAGGGTGTTGGTGGATGGAGCGAGACATGATGTCCCAGATGTGCTCAATTGGATTCAGGTCTGGAGAACGGGCGGGCCAGTCCATAGCATCAATGCCTTCGTCTTGCAGGAACTGCTGGCACACTCCAGCCACATGAGGTCTAGCATTGTCTTGCATTAGGAGGAACCCAGGGCCAACCACACCAGCATATGGTCTCACAAGGGGTCTGAGGATCTCATCTCGGTACCTAATGGCAGTCAGGCTACATCTGGCAAGAACATGGAAGGCTGTGCGGCCCCCTAAAGAAATGCCACCCCACACCATTACTGACCCACTGCCAAACCAGTCAGGCTGGAGGATGTTGCAGGCAGCAGAACATTCTCCACGGTGTCTCCAGACTCTGTCACATGTGCTCAGTGTGAACCTGCTTCCATCTGTGAAGAGCACAGGGCGCCAGTGGCAAATTTGCCAATCTTGGTGTTCTCTGGCAAATGCCAAGCATTCTGCATGGTGTTGGGCTGTAAGCACAACCCCCACTTGTGGATGTCGGGCCCTCATACCACCCTCATGGAGTCTGTTTCTGACCATTTGAGCAGCCACATGCACATTTGGCCCACTGGAGGTCATTTTGCAGGGCTCTGGCAGTGCTCCTCCTGTCCTTCCTTGCACAAAGGTGGAGGTAGTGGTCCTGATGCTGAGTTGTTGCCCTCCACGGCCTCCTCCACATCTCCTGATGTACTGGCCTGTCTCTTGGTAGCGCCTCCATGCTTTGGACACTACGCTGACAGACACAGCAAACCTTCTTGAAACCGCTTGCATTGATGTGCCATCCTGGATGAGCTGCACTACCTGAGCCACTTGTGTGGGTTGTAGACTCCGTCTCATGCTATCACTAGAGTGAAAGTACTGCCAGCATTCAAAAGTGACCAAACCATCAGCCAGAAAGCATAGGAACTGAGAAGTGGTCTGTGGTCACCACCTGCAGAACCACTCCTTTATTGGGGATGTCTTGCTAACTGCCTATGCTTTCCACCTGTTGTCTATTCCATTTGCACAACAGCATGTGAAATTGATTGTCAATAAGTGTTGCTACCTAAGTGGACAGTTTGATTTCACAGAAGTGTGATTGACTTGGAGTTACATTGTGTTGCTTAAATGTTCCCTTTATTTTTTTGAGCAGTGTATATAAGAGAATCCTTATTTTTCATTTACTACCCAAACATTTTTTTAAATTTTTCATTAGAATCAGTCTAAACTCTTGGCATTTTATATGCTACACAATGCTACTTAATCTGATTAGTAGCTGCTGGACATCAGTCAAAATCAAACCAGTTCCTTCTTGAATAAAATCCATTTCATCTTTTTAATTATATCTTGGAATGGTTTAAAGTAGCAAATTGAAATAACACATTTTGCTACTTCTTCACTGTCTTATTTTCTAATGCCCTTTTTATGTAGTCTGCTCGAGCTGTTAAAGTCTTAAAAGAATGTATTCGGTTGAAGCCAGATGATCCTACAATTCCACTTCTTGCTGCTAAATTATGTATGGGAACCCTTCATTGGGTAAGTTGTTTTGTTAGTCATCTGAAAAATGAAGAATTCAGTATTTAAGGATATATGTCTTTTTTTTCAAACAAAAAGTCTATCAATTCATTGAAATTTTAGAATATTTGTAGTTCTGGAACCCATACCACTATTGCATCTGATTAAAGATCTCCTGTAGATCCTGGAATGATTTTAATTTGATCTTTTATGGATATTGAAATGTCCTGTCACTGCATGCATGATCTTATAAACCTTGAAAAGATATTTGCAAGGATATGTCTGCATTGCAACATAGGTCATTAATAGTGGGTGTCATGTCCAGTTTGTTTGATTTGTATAACAGTCCATCTCATGTAAGCAATTCTGGAAATTTTAAAAACAGTTAAAAGCAAGAAAAAATACACAAAAAAATCTAAGACAAATATCAATAAAATCACATTAAAACAAAAGAATTAACTATACATAGAACCTGTGGTCACAAACACTTCTGACTATGACCAATCGGGTTCTGCCCAAAAAATTCACAATTTTTTCCTTTTTTTTTTGTGGCCAATTTCCCCTTCCACGCCATTTTTTTTTTTTTGTAAGTGCCAAATTTCCAAAATTAGGTTCAGGTCATGACCAAATCAGGTTGCAACCAAAGTTATGGAACAAATTATGGTTGTGACCAGAGGTTCTACTGTAATCAGATATAATCATGGAAAGTACTATGATTTATTATAACTTGCAGATGACACATACATTTTGCCATCACTAGAGCTGTACTTTAAATTTAAAGTTGAAATTTAATTAATCATATTAATTAAATCAAAGAACCTTTCTCATAAACCTTAATGAAGCTGATACAAAATTATTAGAATTCAAAGGGAGAATCAAGAAGGAACAATGTATAACAATGTATTAACATTATATAAATCAGAGAAATTGCCCTACATGGGTTAAAAAAGTAAAATAAAAATGTGATACAGTAGTTCCGCTAGCAATCACTGCATTGTATTTAGTGCATTGAAGAGATCATGTTAGAATGGTTCCATTCCTTCTGTGGAAGAAAGCAATCTCTATGGATTCTGTTTCCATAATCCTGAAGTGACAGTTCAACCTAATTCCTAACAAGTATATAGGAAGTCTAGATTGTGATCAATGGTTTTAGGACGAGTTGCTGCCAAGAAAAATTGGTAACAAATGCCTACTGAACCTGGGAGAAATTTAGTCAACAGATGCATCAAAGTTCACATAGAAACTTAATCTACTTCCTACATACAAAATTAGTAACAGGTATCCTTAAGTTTCATTCATATTATTTACTTGGATAACTTGATTCCTATGTGTACCTCAGCCAAATTTTTACCCAGTCCCTTTAAGAAAGCATTGTCATTTGAGCTCTTGATTTTTAAACTAATTTAGTTCATTCTTTTGTGGGGATTGACTTGAATATTCTAAGCCATCTGAGTACTTTCTCCCTCTATAAGTCTTCATGACAGGATATTGAGATGATGCCATCCAGAAATGTGTAGGAACATTGAAATTGTTCCCACATTTCATGGCATCATCTTGGTCTGTTCTTTAATTTGTGAAATTTTGCATGTATAAGAAAGGAAATGGTAGAAAAAGTTTATAACCATGTTTATTTCTATACTCTTTCAAATTTCCAGTACTACCTTTAGCACTTGTGATACGATTTGGGGATCTTGATTTTAAATTAGAATAATTTGAATACTACAGTAAATATTGGTCAACCGACTTTAAACAGTGAATTCTGAATTAGTGAATTCTGCCACTTTTCCTATGAAAATCTGTTTTTAGTTAGAAGAGGCAGAAAGATTTGCCAGAACGGTGGTTGATGTGGGGGACAAAACATCAGAATTCAAAGCCAAAGGTTTTTTAGCCCTAGGATTGACCTACAGCCTACAAGCTACAGATGGTAAGTAAATTTCACATATCTATTTATGAGATTATTAAAATTGGTTTTATATTTAAATATAACTAATTAAATGTCCAGTTAAGTATCACTAATGAATTATGTCTTTAGCTTCTTTGAGAGGAGTGCAAGAGGTCCTACAGCGAAAGGCTCTTCTAGCATTTCAAAGGTTAGTGGATGGTAATCTTTTTGCTAAGCTGTAGAAAATGAAAACCATATTTTTGAATAGAATATGTTTATAAATGATTATATAATATGGATTAATCTCTGGGCGTATAGAGCATATTACATTAATATTTGGTGCATCAAGTGCAGCGGACAAATCCAATCTGATTCCAACAGATTACCTCTTATTTCATTAAAGATATTTTTGTTATCAGCTAATAGAAAATAACATTTGCTCAACCTTTGTTTAAAGAACAATTCTTGTATCTGAGATTTTTTTCTTTTTAAAGAAAACAGCTCTAGAGCAGCACAGTAGAGAATTAGTAGAATATATGCTTTTATTCTTACTATTACTAATAATAATACTAGTGAGAATAGTAATATTTTAATTGAACAAAAATGTGTTCATTCTGTTAAAAATTATATTTCCTGCATTAAAGGTTAAGGTTAGAATCGGATAAATGTTTTAAGCTATAAACAGTTAAAAATGTATTCCTAATGGGTTATTTGCAATTATTTGCAAGATGCACAGTATCCCATTTTAATGAACATTTAAGAGTCTTAAATACATTTCTTATGATACTAAAAAGAGAGTTACTCAGCAAGAGTTTTTCTTTCATGTTTCCTGGATATTCCAGATAAAGTTTAAAAGATGACTGTCTATAATATGTCAGTCTAATGGAAGTGAATAGTAGGAGAGGGGATAATTACTTGTAAGATGTAGGCTTGGTCCCACTGTTCTCCCCATTTAAACTCAGTATCCAGATAGGTAGTCTTCAGATTACAATAGTAATTGGAACTGAGATACAGCTAATCCTTGATTTTAAATCACAATTGGGACAGCATTTATATTGCTAAGTAAGTGAATCACACTCTTTTGCCCACAGTTGTTACACAAATGCACTATATGCACCTTTGGCTTTGCTTGATGGGGAGTAAATTAAAATTCTTTAAGTTCAGAAAAGCTTTTGCCCATATACATAGACACACAGACACACTGGTGATTAATATCAGTACACGTTATTTTTGTTATAAGAACTCTGAGGGGGAGCTGGTATTGGCTCATTGCATTATAGAATTAATTATATTAGAGCATTATATTAATAATGTTCTTATATAATTAATTCTAAAATACAGAACTCCTTATGGACACTTTTTACTTTGCCTTTACCAAAATAAACAGGTTAGGAGAAAATTCTTTGAATATTTTTACTTTGCCTTTACCAAAATAAACAGGTTAGGAGAAAATTCTTTGAAACTTGAGTCATAAACTTGTATCAGTATAGGCTGTGTCATGTATAGCCATCTTCCTATAAATATATTGCTGCAATCATCTAACATAGATGTCAGCAGCCATTTATGCAAGCAATATTTAATCTGGATTATTTCTGAAATTTTAAACTGATGATGATGACATAATATTGGGTAGCTGCCAAATGGTAATCACCCTTCTTTCATTGCTAGATTTAGTTAGATTTCTGAAACAGTGATCTATAAAAGAAAATCTCTGTATTATGCTATTAATTCTGTGAGCAGTCTGTTTATCAGATTTTTAATTCACTTTTAAAAATCTGAACAAAATATTAAAACACCCTTTATTATTTAATTATGAAACATAAGAATCCCTCTGACACTGGAAAGTGTTAGATATTTGTTTGTTTGTTTATCTCACACCTTTTATTTTTATAAATAACTCAAGGCAGCAAACATACCCAACGTACCTTCTTACTCCTTTTCCCCCACAACAATCCTGTCGGGTAGATTAGGCTGAGAGGGTAGCTCATAGTCACCCAACTGGATAAGGCCCTGACATTTTGAAAGATCCAGGGAAAATAGGTAAAAAATAACACCTGACAGGAAGGCAGAGAGGGAGGGAGGGATTGATTAGGAAGTACCAATAAATCTAATATATTTTAATTATTTTCAGGGCACATACTTTGTCTCCAAGTGATCATCTGGCAGCCTTTTATTTAGCTTTACAATTTGCTATTTCTCGACAGGTATGTTTAAAAATCAGTAGATTTGTTAACATTAATTGGCAGTAAATCGAGTTGTTAATTGAAGAGCATTTAATATCCACTGTGTTCTTACTTCCAAATGAAATTGATGTATACATTTCAAAATTGCTGTACAAAATATAAGAACTATTTTATTGATCACTTTTGTATGCCTACATTCTTTCTTGCTGATTCAATGTTAGGGTAGAAAAATAACATTATATTGCATATAGGATTCAATTTTCAAGATTTGTATTTTATTTGTATATATTACATACAATAATTTATTTTCTAGTAAAGCTTTTAGAAAGACTAGCAATTCAAATTCAGGCCATGCATCTTTTTCTTCTACTTTTAACACCTCAAACCCAAAGTAATGACATTTGGATGTTGCTTTGTCTTTGTTTTTGAATAGTACATGAGAAGGGCACATGCCAAATGCATTCTAAGAAAACAAGCAATAAAAGATTTTTTAAAAAATTAAATTGCAGAATTTTGAAACCTGAAACAGGTACATTTCATGTATTTAAGTAATACCTTGAATTTATGAAGGTAAGCTGATTTTAGGGAGGCTAGGTACATACTTCTAGCTAATGGATAACAAAATCATTAGCATCTGTTAAGTAAGCTCTGAAGTGAAATATTTCCTCCCAAAGTTATATGTGTAAACTTTGGGAGCTTTCCATTCCTTCTTGCTGTTGTTATTATCAAAATGGGTAATAGAATTATTCTAAAAATATGTGTTGTGGTAGTAATTCTTTTCAGTTTTTATTTTAACTAGATACCAGAAGCTTTGGGTTACGTTCGTCAGGCTCTGCAGCTTCAAGGTGATGATGCTAATTCTTTACATCTCCTTGCCCTCTTGCTGTCAGCTCAGAAACACTACCATGATGCTCTGAATATCATTGACATGGCCTTGAGTGAATATCCAGAAAATTTCATGTGAGTAATAATTATTGCTGCTTCTAGACATGCTGAATATGACATTGAACTAATCCAGCTGTAATGTTGAGAGAGGTTGTAAATTTGTTTTTCACATTTCCAGATGCTACCTATAATTTTCATTCTTGATGAGTAAGAATGTAATTTTCTGCTTCCCAGCTTCTTTGTCCTGTAGATACCACACAGCTGTCTTTCTAAACATTACATTATATATTATTTAGATGTCTAAATGCAATTGTTTTATAATAAAAAATAAATGCAATTCTGTTTCTCCTTGTCCTGCCTTTTCATGAATTTACTTTAAAACAGTATTATTTCCATTGGAAGTAACAAAATGATGGAACTGTATAAAATATAAAGAAGCTTTAACATTTGTTTTTTTAGATTATTATTTTCCAAAGTCAAATTGGAATCACTCTGCAGGGGCCCTGATGAGGCACTTCTTACTTGTAAACATATGTTGCAGATCTGGAAATCTTGTTACAATCTTACTAATCCCAGGTAAGAATTATGGATTCAGTAATATGAATTATGGATCATTTGATGAACAAAATATACATAATTTTAAAAATTATAAAGTATCATTTATTATTGATAGAAATGAGTGGAATAAAGAATTAAATGTTCCTACTTTGTCTAGACCAGGGGTCACCAACCTTTTGGACCTCAGGGACCATCAAACTCATAATTTTAGATCCCAGGGACCACTAACCGGTTCTGTGGGCGTGGCCTACTTTGTGGATGTGGCTTGGTGGTCATGTGACTGGCTGGGCATGGCTTGTATGTAAATATTATAAATATTTATATAAATATTGAGTTTTTTATAAAAAAGAGCAACTTTTACCCAAAATCAGGCAAAGCAGGCAGATTGAGTTGCTCACAGAATCACAGATTCATTCAGAGATCTATCTATCTGCCATTGGCTAGCTCAGTCTGTCACATAAAATTTTCTTGCAAGCAAATTCATAAAATTTGCTGGCAAACAAACTCACAAAATTAACTCACAACACACCATGCATGTAAATATTGATTTTTTTTATTTAAAAAAAGAGTAACTTTTACCCAAAATCAGGCAAAGCAGGCAGATTGAGTTGCTCACAGAATCATTCAGTGACCTATCTATCTGCCATCAGCTAGCTCAGTCTCTCAAATTTGCTTGCCGTGAGTCTGCACTGAATTTGCTTGCAAGCAGTCCTAAGGGAGGTTCGGCTGTGCCGATCTGAACTAAAGACTAGCTAGAAAGCAAGAAATCCAGCCATTTCCTGCTTCCTAGCTAATCTAAATTGCACAGCAGAACAGATGATGGTCGGAAAAGGGAAAAATAGCAATTTAGCAGGCAAGTTTACCTGGTAAGGAGTGAGTGGGCAGGGAGGGTTCCAGTGGGCCATGTGGGCAGCACAGCCTTGTGTTTCTGCGCAGCCTGGATTAATTGCTTTGCGGGGGTGCTCTGGGGTGAGATTTCTCTGCGGCCCACCAAAATTTTCTCACGGCCTACCGGTTGGCGACCACTAGTCTAGACAGTAGGAAAGTGACTTCTACACCAAGAATGTCAGTGGACCTTAAACTTCAACTTGCACAACAAAATATAATAACTTGGAATTGATTGAATGTAAAAAGTTTATCTAACATAGCATTCTGTTGGAGCTGTAAGAAGGATAATATTTCGTTAAAACACATGTTTTCACCATGTCCTATACTTAATTTGGGAGAAAATAGTGGATTATAACTGTTGACAAAAATTAAAAATTTTGAAGATAATATTCTCTTGAATTGCATATCTTTTACATGGAATATGACAACTGGACAACGTAACCGGATTATTTGTGCCCTTACTATATCCAAAAGACTGATATTGTAACATTGGGAAGATAAATGTATGGCCCCATTCATTCAATTGATTGATTATACTCACTACTTATGAGCAGACAACTTATGAGTTGAGATTTGTAAATAGATTGACGTGACAAATCGACATGACATGACAGTCCCATAAAACATGCATTATATCATAGAAGTCTTCTTCATTACTTATGTTTTAAAAATAGAAAGCCAAGTCAATATTATTTACCACATACTTTATGCACTCGAGCTGCTAAGTTGTTACTAACGATAACTGAGCTACCCTTTTTAGAGGGACATACTGTTGGTATGAAAACGAAGATCTGCCCAGAACAAACTCCCTTTCATATCTTAGGGAAGTCAGTTGTGGATGCCATTAGACAATAAAATTTATTTATATAGCAGCAGTCTTCTTAACTTTATTGTAACCATTTTATATATCAGGTATGTTGGGTATATGGATACACCAACCAGGTTTTGATTCTCCTGCAGAATGTTTTATATCATTGTTATAGCAGTGGAACAAAGAAAGGAAGTAGTTTTATTCTCTGCATAGAAGGCATTACCTGACAATGGATGTAGAAGTTTCACTAAGAGGAAATTGCTAAGATGAAAAATCAGGATATCCTGTTACAGTTTAAAGCAGGCATGAAGAAACTAGAATTTGTCCTACATTTTTTAGAGTTTATCATTTGTCAATAGATAAATAGCTTTGTTTTCGTATAGAAAAATATGTATTAGAAAGACAGAGTGTATTGACAGTCAAAAACAAAACATTTTATAACATCTGAATTTCAGCTACTTCAGAAGTCTCCGAAATGGAAAGGTGAATATGTAAAAGACAATGTTGGTTTCAAATCCTTTCATAGAGCATAGCAACACCCCACCCCCCACATCCGCATACCCACACATACACATACTGTGTATAATACACATACACAAAGGCATGATGTACAGGCCTCACTGTTCCCTTACAGTGATTTAAAGTATTAATATATTGTGTTATTTCTTCCAGTGATTCTGGGCGTGGCAGCAGTTTATTGGACAGAGCCATTGCAGACAGGCGACAGCTCAATACAATCACTCTCCCAGATTTCAGTGATCCTGAAACAGGTGAATATTAATTCTGTTGTCATCAAAGCGTCAGACACAATTATGTGTTTTCTATTATATATCTTTGCAAGGTAGGATGTAAATAATTACATTGTAAATGCAGTTTTTTCTATATATATTCCTAGAAGAAACAGTCCATTTGAGTGTATCAGTTTACTTGTTCTTCACTTTTAAAGTCCCACTTAAATTTCTAGGTAATCTGGATGTTAAATTTCATTTTGAAGCAAAATTGTTACTGCTATAAAGTCATTTAATTTCAGAATCTATCAAGCAAAGGCTTGGCACGATGCAAAACTGAAATACTGCTGTCATTAAATGCCTCTTGGCCAAATCCAATGTAACTGTTTCTGCTTTCCAGTTAGGGATTTTGGCAGGATCACACTTCCAAGTTCCATTCTTTTTATAAACCTAACCCTATGTATCCTATATTATTTGTTCTAGCAACTCTCCCATTCTTTGAAGATTTTCATACTGTTTGTGTTTGGCTAACAAAATACTCCTAAAATTTGTTCTTCCAATGTAATAATGTAATAATTTATTTGCCATACATTTAGGAAGTAATCTTTCTACTCACATAAATATAAATGACTGAAATAGTAATATTATATGGAATGGAAGATGAATCCTTAGATTTCAAAAATAAAATTACTTTCGGTATTTCTTTGAGTACATATTAATATTCACATACATACATATTCACATACATACATACATACATACATACATACATGGTTGGGATGTTACTGGTTCGGCCTGGTTCTGTAGAGCCAGTAGCTCCGTCGAGCAACTGACACCGAACGAGTTCACTGTGATGACCTTCTGGTCATCTGTTTGGCTCACCTACCTGCCCTGGCTTTTGGCTGTCCTTTATTTCCTGCTTTTTCAACCTCAGCTGCTTTGCGCGGCACAGCTGAAGTTGAAAAAGCAGGAAAGAAGAGGCTTTTCAAACTTGTCAGCTGTCCGGGCAGCACAGCTAATGATTTTTCACAAATGCTCCACACTCACACAGCCCGTGTGCAAAACGCACTCTCATCTACCCCTGCATGCATCTCTCTCTCCCTCTCCCTCTCCCTCTCCCCTCTCTCTCTCTCTCTCTCTCTTTCTCCCTCTTCCCCTCCTTCCCCCCTTTCTCGTCTATCACATTTATTGGCCACCCATTTTACCTTAGAGAAGCTGACAAAAAAATCACAAATTACAATCACTCGACTGCAGTTGTTTGTAAAAGGAAGACACTAAGCATCTGAAATGCAGAACGCAAAAGATTGGAGGTAGATGGCATTTTTATGCTGATTCACCTCCTTTCTCCATGATCGATTCCAGATAGTAGTAACACTCAGCCCCCTACTATGAGGTTCTGCAGGATATGGCGCTCCTCCCTTATTTAAAATCTATATGGGTATTCTTATCCACTGCCATGGGGTGAGGTATCATCAGTATGCAATTTTATATCTCTGTCCGTGCTAAATTAATTGTGAACATCTTTTCCCGATGCCTGGAAATCATAAAGGTTTGGATGAAGAAAAACAGGCTTCAGCTGAACCTTGGCAAGACTGAATAATTGTGGGTTTGGACCTTGTCAGTTTGAGAAGTAGGCTGGATGGAATTGTATTGCCCCATGTAGACCCACTGCATAATCTGGGACTCCTTGAAGATCAGGTGACAGTCATGGCTATGAGGGCCTTTGTGTAGCTTTGTATTGTGCTTCACTTGTACTCATTCCCAGAACAGGAAGCTCTGCTCAGAGTCACTCATGCCTTAGTCATGTCCTGATTGGACTATGTAATGCTGTCCAAGTAGGGCTGTCCTTGAAGAGTATCCAGAAGCTTCAGCTATTGTAGAATGCAACGGCCCAGGTGGTTATGTGTCTTTCCAAAAAAAAGCATATAGTCTACCTTTGCTCCAAAGCTGCATTAGTTGCCAGTTTACTTCGGTCTAATTCAAAGTGCTGATCCTTACCTTCTTGATATGCATCCTTGGACGGACTCTTCCCAATTACATCTGCCCATACTATCAGATTTCATAAAGTAGATACACTGCAGGCTTTATCTGCCAGGGATTTTTGCTTGGTGGGTCCCTGGTGTCAGACCTTCTCTGTCATGGTGCCTGCCTAATGGATCATTCTGCCGCCGTCCCTGAAGTGGGGCTGGCTTCATCCCTGTTGATGTTCAGGAGGGGTCCCTCAAGATCTGGTTTTGTCACCAGATCTGGAGTCCCAAGGGATTGATTAAAACTTACAATGGCTTCTTCATTGGGGCTGTGCAGTTTGTTTTTTAATGTTATACTTAATATTTGTTTTGTATTTTAACAATGACTGGTTTTTATATATTTATTGTTTTTAGTTCATTGTTGTATGCCACCCATAATTACTTTTTAGAGTTGGGAAACTATACAAATTTGAAAGACAGATAGACAGACTTATAAAATAACTACTAATGTTCTTTATGTGATAGCTATGTGTTCTATTCTCTAGTTAATTGTGTGTGTGTGTGTGTGTGTGTGTGTGTGTCCCTGTGTGCATTTACTTCTTCAAAAATGTTCCAGAGAATTCTTAATCTCCTACAGATCTAAAAGGAGCCAGATTTCATCTAATAATAGCATTCATTTTATTAGTACAAGGATCTTTAATCCATTGTAGAATGGTACAAATTTTCAAATTTTGGGAATACACCATGGATACTCTTGTAAAATAATTGATGTTTCTAATTATTTCTAGCCACCATTTCTTCAGGCTACTTCTTACTATATTTGTTTATTGGGGATTTTTTCCTGAAAAGATGGGAATAGTTCCAAACTGCCTATTGGTTTTTAATCTCTTTTGTTTATTTTTGAATATAGATTTTTAAACACATTGGGAGTATAAAGGCACTCTTATTTTGTTTTACAGCATGTCTGCTGCAAATTTGTTATTTTTTAAAAAGTAAAATCCCATGTGAGGTAAGGAGCCAGGTTAGCACCAACTGGAATATCTATAAACCCTATAGGTTATAGAAGGACACAGTTTTGGTTCAGTTTATCTATATAATTAAACTGATTAAAATTTATATTTTACTACATATAGTCAAATTATGTGAATGGTACTATTTTACAGACAGTTGTTGCATTAAAAAAATAAATGGTGGCTGCAAATAATGATGATGTTAGTCTATAGCATCTGCAAATTACCACTGCACAGGGCGGGTATTGGTGGTATGTACTTTAATGAATCCAGATAAATTAACTATGAAGAGTTTCCCACATACTTTTGCAATATAAGATTTGGATACTTTGTCTTCAGTGGACTTGGACTCTTTCTTAGTAACTTTTATTGTTGTTATTATTTTGTCCTGTAGCCTGGCATGTGTATACCACTTCTTTATTTTAACTCTTAAAAGAAGAAGGAAATACAAAATGCTAAGAGGCCTGAATGAAATGACTGGCATATAAGCCTCTGTAATAAATAAATAATGTCACAAATAAATTAGGGGAAAACATGTTCAACCATAACATCTGAATTATAAGTGAATGTTAAGATGGCTTAAAGGCAATAGTATTGACTGGTTTATTGAGATAAAATGAGGCAATTGCTTGATTGTTTTTTTTTTAAAGTTGCTGGGCAGAAACAGGATTAAAACAGAAAAGCTACTTTTAAGTTGATGTGCAGAATTGCAGACAGATTTTTGAGAAAAAAGTAGGTGACAAATTGAAGTATATCAACAAAAACACTTTTTGGCTGATATATTATCTTGTTCTTTAGGATATTTATGAAATAGTCTTATTATATCTGCTGTCAGTAAAATATAATAGTAATTTTAAAAACCTTCCAGTTACCCGGTGAGAAAGAGATGTATTAACTTCAGGAATGAATGTGTACTTCTATCTCACATTGAATAGCATAGCTAAGAAATATTTTCATTAGCATTTGTCTTGATAAAGTAAATTTATTTTTTCCCTTGCCTGCTCCTATCAATACATAATTTTAATTTTATCTCTGACTTGCCATAATTCTGTAATAACGGTGTTTTCTGTGCGGAAATGTTTCCATCTCCATTTAATAATAGCTATGTAGGCTATACATTTCTTTCTTTCCTGGCCTCCATTAATTTATCCATTCATATTTTATTCCTGGCATTTTCTTTATAATTTTTCTCTTTCACTTTTTAGCTTCTGATTCCTCTACATCTTCATCTTTCTCAAGGACAGAATCTCTCCTCCACCTGTTTATGTCTCCTCAGTCTCCTCACTCACCTCCCAAACCTGATTCCTTTGTCTGGCCCCATGCAGCCAATCCATCTTGTGACCACGTTCCTGGGCCCTGCGAACCTTCATTCTGTAAACAGATTTCCTCTTTCTGATGATAGGTGTTAGCTTGCTCTGTTGGTGCTTCTGATAATCTCTGTAACTGCTAAGCACAAATTGCTCTGAAATTTGCAATTTGGTATAAGTACAACGTATGGATTACATATTTGCTTTTTTTGTAAAGAAAAAAAAAGGCTTAGATAGCCTCTTAAATTGGCTTCCCCATCTAGCAGCTAGGCTTTACTTTAATGAATCCACTAGGGGGCTCCATTGTCTTCTTGATAAGATAGAGCAAGTGTTGGCATAAGCTATTGCTCTGGCCAGTGGCACCTGCTAGCGCAGCATTTCCAACCATCTGCTTTATTAGGATTGGTTCTCGGATCTAATGGCATGCAACAAGAGAAATTGTTGTTCCCATTACTGAAAACACTGCATCTAATTCCATCTGATAGATTTGAGGGCCATTTTGTTAATACAAGCTAAGATAGAAAGACAAAATATTTTTGTTGTGACTCAAAACATGCAAATTATAAATATGGAAAAGCTCGTATATTAATACTGGGAACTAAGATTTAAGGGGTGCACCGTGTCAAAAATCCAGTGTACTACAATGGGAAGCAAGTTTTAAATTTGCTTGTTCCAAATGTGTCAATTTTGTTTGATGTAATTGGCAGAAAGAGGCAGCATTATTTCCTTGGATTTTTTAATGCTGCATCTTTTCATAAAGTGGAGTATCTCCTGTGTGATGAGGAACACAGAGAGTTCCCTTAAATTACTTTTAAATGCTACATTTTTAGTAGCTTTACTATTTGATAGTTTTTTGTTTGAAATAACAAAACTGATTTTAAATATAATTTTAAATATAATTGGTAATAATTTTCATTCCTGGACATTTCATCTATATTATCCTGGCATGATTTGAGAATGAGCTATTAAAATTGATTTAATCTATTCATTTGACTAAAGATACATGACCAAATCATCTCTAGAATAGAAATAAATGACAGAAGATAGTAAGTGGTTAGCAGATATATATATAAATCATGTTGTTTCGAATGAACTTTGAATTATTAGTTTTTGTGCACTTATATTAATGCTTTTTCTATTCCCATTTGCCTGTTTAAGGCTATTCATACATTTTGTCCATGTGTTTTTTTCACTAAAATACTTTGCAGTTCTAAGAATTACATACTGCATTACATATAAGAAAATAATAAACTGATATAGAAGCATTTTAACCATACCACTTGAGTCTGCAAGTCCAAAAATAAAGTAGCATACCTGTAAGAATACTATGCAGTCAATTTTCATCATGCTGATTTCTAACATGCAGCAGTTATTGTGACTATTGTGTTCAGTTTTTAAATGGAGAAACGTTGAAAAGGAGGATTTCAGATTTTCCTCTCTAATGTAAAATGGTACAGGTCAGAATATTGTTATAATCTGTAATCAGAGAGCTATTTTTTTGTAAAGGATAAGCATCAGAGCCGAAGTTCAGCGGACGAGCGATTGTGTGTAAGAATTAATTAAATTAAGAGTGTAAATTGAACCTTTCTGGGATTATTTTTCTCCTGAAAACTAAAGAAATTAAAGTTGGTTTTATTTCAACAAATACTAATCACTAAGAAATTTAGTAGATGTCTCATTTTTTAAAAAAAAAAGTAAATGTAAATGCTCAAATCTGAATTGTTTTGAATTTTAAAAAAGGCCATTTTGAATTATAAACAGTGCTTTTAAGTTTACAATGAATTGTTCTGTGTTTTAAACAGTTCCCTAAGTGCAAGATAATTGTTTTGAATTCATAACACTATTGGACACCAAAACAGTATTATAAATTGCAATCCAGATAGGTTGAAATATTTTAATTTAGGGTAGCCAATAACTCAAGGTCCTTCTGGTATAACAACAACAACAACAATAATAATGAAACACTAACATAGAGGTGAGCTGTGAATTATCCAGCTGCTATGAAATTCTCAGTAATCATTTGAACTCCCTGAAAAATGCTCTCTTAGGTTAAACTTGTATTCTCCTTATTAGATTCTGCCTTGCCCTGAAAGTAACAGAATAAGAGTTTGAAGGGATTATAAAGACAAGAGGTCTTTACAGTCCAACCCCTTGCTTAGGCAGGAGATCCTATACATTTCTTCTTAAAAACTTCCAGTGTTGGGGCATCCACAACTTCTGGAGGCAAGTTGTTCCACTGATTAATTGTTTTAACTGTTAGGAAATTTCTCCATAGTTCTAGGTTGTTTCTCTCCTTGATTAGTTTCCATCATGTGGTTTGTGTAGCACAATAGTGTTTTTTCTCTTTAAGTTCAGATGAATAAAAATGGTCCAAGTCCTCTCTGGCTTTTTAATAAATGTGTTTATTATTTCTCTATATTGCACTTATACAGTATATTAATGTGGCCCGAAAGAGGGTTAATAAATTAAATACTTCAATATCTCTATTAAATTTTGTTCTGATTTGAAGACCATATGTGCAGTGTTCAAAATCCTTTGGAAAACAAGAAAACTGGCTTACAGTTTGAAGGTTATCAGAAGTGTAATTGCATTTGTCTAATTCTATTTTATAGCTGTTATTTTTTTGTGATTTTAATTTGTGGTTTGATTTGTTGTTTAAAGGCAACCCTCCAGATGCTTACTTTCATGGTTTTTTCTCCCTTTTTTCAGTTTGTAAGTAGCATTTATAGGTCTATTCTTAAATTTCTAAAGATTTAGTAGTAACACTCTCCCTTCACCACAGAATGTAAATGTTGTCCATTCGCCATGGAAGTTGATATTGTGCAAAGCAAGGCTGTTGCTCTAGACCCATTCAAGTTACCTTAAGGCTGTAATCCTATGAGATCTGAATGCACTTATCTAGTCACTTGATTTCAGATATTAAAGAGGCAGTATTAATTTCTGGAGGGCTCCAAATGAATACATTTTGGAAAAGGAGTTAATCCTTGGATAGTCATTAATGTACTTTATAAGCATCCATATTTATATATCATTGCAGTGATTTTTCCGACTCAGTTGGAAATTGAATTACATTCTAGCTCCATAGCTAATTAATCAAGAAAAAAAATCCAAATTCAAAATTTAAAAAATACAATTCTTTAGGAAAATTATATTTGTTTGATACTTACAAGTGATCTGAAATCTTTATTGTTATTTTTAGCTATCTTTGACCCTTTCTGATCCTATTAGTTTATTATATTGAGTTAGATTTTTGCCTAATTAATTGTTGAGTTTCATGTAACGGTTTCATGGAACAAACATTATTAATAATTGATAGAACAGAAAGCCAAAGTTTCACTTCTATTATACATATTTCCAAAAAAATCCAGAAGTATTTTAATATATTGGGAGTGAGAGATGAATTGTGCAGTTAAAATAAAGTCAGATCAGATTTGTCCATAAATACATATGCCTATTTTATCTAGTCCTGCAGAAGATACTGTCTCTTAGTCTAGACAGTGATTTGCTTGCAGTGGCATACAGATCTCTGCATGCTCCACATTTTGGTGTTTCTCTATGCTTTGAAGCCTGCTTTTCCTTTCTGTTTTACTTTATGTGCATGTGAATTTTAATGTTTTTACATTGCATGGTTTTGCTTAATTCCAATTATTTTCATCTTTTTAACTAAAACATTATCATGACATTTAATTGAAAAATAACTTTTCATCTTGTAGCAAGGAAGGAAAGAGCCTCTGGAAATAGGGATAAATTCATTTCAAAACAACTCATAAGCCATCAAGGACAGGGGCACAGTAGAACTGGAACTATTCTTTTTTCCTTCTACCTAACTTTTTGAAAACAAAACCAAATGCTCACAATTTCAGTATTACTCACCTTTTCACAGTGACAAACTTCCATATTGTTTCTTCGAATTATGGCAGATTCTTGTTTAATTAAAGGAATCTAAAATGGTCATTCATTCTGATGTATGGCCATATCCAAGAGAATGCAATAGTAGCTCAGTAATAGTAATAATTCCGTGTGTATGTATACATACACACACACACACACACATTACAAACTATTCTAAAAATATGAGCTCCAGGTATATTTATATATATAAAAGATAAAATGTTAAATAATGCTCAAGTACTCAAGTACTATCTTCTCCCACTGTTTCTTCAAATCTATGTTAAGGTGTAGAATAGAAGTTTAGGGATTTGACATACCTCAAGATATGTTGGATTTCCATAAATTTTCATCCAACCACTGTTTGCATGAAGTCAATATTAGTAAAAACTGTTTATTTAACCTCTACTCAAGATGCAAAACGCCATACTACATATAAATATATACATCCAGGTACACCAGACTGTCTGGATTATATAATCAGTCCTTAATTGGTTCCATTCTGATTTTTTCTCTTTCATTACTGCAACTCTGTAAGAGAGGCCAGAAATAAATGTTTGTTTGTATGTTTGTTTGTTTGGGAGTGAACTTGTAGGTTCTTCATTAGACTTACCAGCTATTGATCTTGTATATTTAAACATGTACATTTTCATTTGTAAAAACTTGTATAGATCTGCTAATTGGGCCAAATTTATATACATGTTTGTCAAAAATAAAAGAATAGTGTAGTATTGAAATAACAATAGATGTGCTATGTGTCAAGAACATGTGATTACAATGTTAGAGAAATTGAGGTTATACAGTATACCAGTGTAAATTGTAAACATAACAATCCTGGATTTTAAACATTTGGTAATGAGTTTGGATAACATATTTGAAAGCCTTTAGAACAAATATTCCCATCTTCCTACCCTTTCTTGCCTTAATTATAGTTAAGCATCATAACAATACCACGAGGAAATCTGATTACTTGAATTAATGTTGGTAATAGTATAAGGTTCAAATGCTGTTGAGCAGGATGAATATCAGTCTTTCCCATTCTCCTTTTCTAGTGGTCCCTCTTTCAATATTCAATACATATGAAAACCTAAATTACATGGTAATTAAGGTCCATAGTGCTTAAGTGGAAAGTAGATGCCCCTGCCTACCTAAGAAGCTTCCAAAGGCCCAGAGACCTTCCAAAATACATGCACTAAGGTGGCAGTTTGTGGCAACTCACCACAGGGAGGGAGGTGATATCCCAAGAATCAAGAATGTGGCTACAATTGTAGTTTAAGTCCTACTTCCCTTTTTATATGTGTGGTAATATAAGGCATGTGAAGGAAGAATACAGCCACCATCTTGTCTGCTTTTTAATGCTCCCTTTGTGTGGACTCCCTTATTAGCTAGAAAGGACTTGAGTAAAACAAGATGATCAAGTCCTGAGAAATATGCCATGTAGGTTTTGAATTAAACCTATTGAACGTATATAAGTCCTCTCTCAGTGCTGATCTCTAAGATTAACCCAAACCGCATTTATTAAAGTCAGTTCTGTTGAAATAAATGTTGCCAACTTTCAGATATATTTGCGTAAGATCCAGATTTAGGAGTGTGAAATATTTTTTTAAAAAAACTGAAAGGAATACATGAAGTATGGATGAAATTCCTTTGGTGTCTCTTTGGAACCTACATGCAGACTTCTTCTACCTTAACCAACTGTATAGCAAACCGAAACTTGAATTGATAATGTTTTCCCCTATTGAATATAAGGAACAGTTTCCGCTGCATATTGTTAAAAAGACTAAAATCAAAAGTACTTGCCATGACTGATTGTATGACTCAGACAAAAAAGCCAATAACTCCAGCCAGACATATTCATCTGTGGTGTCTAATAATACTATCTGTAAACATATGCCATTACTTGTGAAGGAAAAAGGTAGATTTAGTTTCAAAGCTACCATTAAGAAAACCAGAAAAGGTGATAAGATTGCCATAGCTCAACAAAGAGGGAATTTTATCTTTGTTTTCTTTTTACAAATACTTCGCTTTTCACTTAAATCTTTGGCAACCTAGGCTTTTTTGGAATGTGCCTATGTACAATACTTGTACAATCTATTTAATAAGTGCCATGAACATTTAAAGAAATGTATCAAGTCTGGTACATAATTAGAAACTTATATTCTACATGCATAGTGAGAGCTGATGATAATTTGGCACCATTTTGTGCACTGAAATATGATTGGTCATTTTTAAAAACTTACAAATGGTAACAAATGAGGTGATATCAAGATCTAATAGCTCTGAATCAGCTTTTTTATATACTCCAACTCATTTGGGATGAACTGTCCATTTTGTTTACTTTTCTAACTGCTGCTAGTGTTGATGATAGGTGAATTTTATGATTTATGCCAACCTTTTCTTCACTAAGAACCCCCTTTAAATACCTTTTGCAGCCACAGACCATAGCGCTGGACCAACAAGACTTAACTCAAGATTTAAATTATAGTATTTTTTCACAGAGCCTCTGTGACAACATTGTGGCCTCTGAGAGTTCCATGGACCACAGGTTGAGAACGATTGATTTATGCCATTTGATTTCTCTTAAGAGAAATGTTGAGGCTACTCTCCATGTAATCTTCATTGTTTTTCACTCTTAATATACCCTTCAAATTATCCTTTTGGGTGAAAAAAAAAAATCACAAAGACTTGCATTAAAATCAAGTAAACTAAATTATCATACAGTGTTGTTGCACACCCTCTGGGTCTTAGTATTTGTGTACTCACAAATTTACTCACTTCCACTTGACAGCTAAAATCCTTTGTATTTCCCAATGGCTGCTCCAGTCTCATTTGTCATTTCCAGCCTTTTAACACAGGTTCACCAACACTAACCTCCTAATGAAGTTTTTAAAAATGTCTTACATGTGCCCTGGAGTATAGATTTGGGGGATTTATAACAGTCTTACCTTACACAGAGTTAAAATGAAGAATTTAGAACCTGCATGTGAAAGCTTGCATCTTTGTCCTTTTCTTCTGAAATCAGTTATTTGTCATTCCTTTCATAGGTTCAGTCCATGCAACATCAATAGCGGCCTCTAGAGTGGAGCAGGCACTATCAGAGGTGGCTTCATCTTTGCAGAGTAGTACTCCAAAGCAGGGTCCTCTGCATCCTTGGATGACTTTGGCTCAGATCTGGCTTCATGCAGGTAATGGGACAGAGCAGTTGTTTCTTCTTCTCCATTAGCCCCAGGAAACTCTTTGCTGCATTTAGCAGGCCAGAATGTTTTGTTGGATGTCAGCATAAAAACACTGTTTAGAAAGATGCTTTTTCAGAATGTGGCATTTTGATTCATTTGAAGACAAGAACACAGTGATGTTTAATTTATGAAAACTCTGGGTTAGAAGAAGGGAGCATTTAGTATTTAACAAGCCTGTCAGAAAGTTGACTCTCCCTGTTTTTTTCCCCAACCGCAGGCCAGAAGATGTTAAGGCATGGAAATGTAAGATGTCACACTGCAAATTAGGTGTGACATTATTTTCATGAACTTTAAAATGGCATTACTCAAGAAATATGTAGTTGGGACAGAAAGCAGCAGCTTTGGTGGAAAAGATAAATGCCAATTGAAAAATGTATCTTTTAAAGTGTTTTCTCAAAATGCATCAAAGGATAAAAATAACTAAAATAGTTTTGGGAGAATTTGGGGGAGATACACACACACACACACACACACACACACACACGTATATACTGTATAATCAATTTTTTTTGTATATATACATTAACAATAAAGATTATTATATGTTTTATGCAGATAAATTAGTATATTAATTGAGAATTTTAGGAAGAGTTTCTGGTCATATCTTAATGCTTGGGTAATTTAAGTTTGCATAAACTTGATTAGGGCAGACAGGAGAAAAATGTCCCATGAGAAATAACTATGTATATTCAGGAGTTCCAGTAGTCTTAATTTCAAAAATGCTATTTTTGTTATAGTATGCTAGAAATGATATGTAAGACTAGTAAGCTAATACATACTAGCTTTCTAACAAGAACATTGTGTGGGAAAATAAAAGCATTCCCTGATTAACAGTTGGAACTGATGAGGCAATAGATGATTATTCACGTATCTGCTCTGTCTCAGGCAGGTTCATCTCTTCATGTTTACATTAGGCAGTTCACGTTGAGCTAATGTGATATAATGGACTTTGTGAAACTAGGTAAGGGCTCCCATTAGTCCACTTCAGATAATAATGTCATTTCAAGGATTATTAAAATGGAGGAGCGGAGCATTTATACTTGTTTGGAAGTAAAAATGTGATAGATAGATAGATTTCTTTTACAAATTTTCCTTGTGTATATATACCATGCATAAGAAGAAATATGGATATTATGTAATTTTTCATTTAATTCTTGTTTCTAACTAAATATTCAAATCTGTAGCATTCTTTTGTTTTCTGAAAGTACTTTGTACAAAGGTAGATGCTTAATCCTAAATCTGAACTAGAATTTGGAGGAAGATGGTTTAATCCCAAATCAGAATTAAGACTTCGAAATTGTAAATACATGTAGTCCTTGACTTATGACTTCAATTGAGCCCCAAATTTCCATTGTTAAATAAATTTTGTCCCAATTTATGATTTTTTTTGCCATTGTTCCTGTGAATCGCTACAGTCAGTAAAATAGTTGTTAAGTGAATCTGGCTTCCCCATTGACTTTGCTTGTCAGAAGGTCACAAAAGGTGATCACATGATCCTGGGACACTGCAACCATCATACATGCCAGTTGCCAAGTGTCTGAATATTGATCATGTGACCATGGAGATGCTGCAACAGTTGTGAGTGTAAAAAACAGTCATCAGTCACTTTTTCAGTGCTATTGTAACTTTGAATGGTCACTAAATGGTTGTAAGTTTGTGGGCTACCTGTATCAAATAGAATGATAGATTGATTGAGGAGATTACTATGGATGTTAAGTTATAAAACAATTACTGGTGCTGGTCAAATATAAACATTTTGCATCTATGTGCGCAAGCTAGGCAAAAAGGTGAAACCTGCTTATTTTATAAGGAAATCTCTGGGACTTAAAAGGACCATGAACATTTGGTAATTTGACCTCTCATCTTTTCCATATCTTAAATCTTGGCTTTTAGTGACAAATGCTATGCAACACTTCCGTTTTCAAATACTTCCAGAGTGACAGGGTTTATAATAATGCTTTCTATGAAAATATTATTTCCTTCCACTCCTGTGACAGCAAATGTATTTTTTACTTTTCCTGTCATTACCAACTGGTTGCTGGGCATAGCTAATTATTTCTGAGAAGCTAAATGTGTTGTCCTAGTAGTACAAGCAATCCAGAAGGCTCAATGAATTCTTCATGTGGAATAAGCCATTTTATCCATCTGTAATCCTTGGAGACTTGAATCTCATTTCAAGCCCAAGGAAAAGATGTTTAGTCAGAGGAAGTATTTGTGTCAGAGGAAGTTTGTATCCTGCCTTTAACTTAATGGTGTTTTACAAAGTTAAAAGCATAAAAACAACAGAGACATCTATAAACGATTCTGTTAAATATATTGTACATTTAAAATGGATGTAGCAAGTATGAACCAGCATTTGTTGAAATTAAAATACTTTGTTAACCAGTGGCTGGAACATCTTCAACAAGGAAACTAGATGTACTTTTCTGACAAGAGTAGCTGAGAAGACATCCTTCTTGGCAGGTTTCTACTTCGTTCGTTTATTATTTGATTTGTACCCTCCCTTTTGTAAATAAGAGCTTACGGTAGTACACATAGTGTTCTCTACTGTTTTTTGCCTCACAAAAGCAATTGTCTGAAAAATAAATTGAGCTGATAGAGAGTAGTAATAAAGTAGAACCTGGATCTTTGTGCTCCCAGTCCAACATCTTGATTTCGGTTAGCAGATCAGAAAGAAGGCCTTTGCCAAACAGGGTGGTTTGTATGGAAGCCTGCAATCAGTGAAAACCAACCTTTGAATTACACCCAGAAATAAATTTGTAAACAGTAAAGTTTCTTCATCTATTAGGTGTTATAAATTTAAAATTAATGTCTATATTGTAAAATATTTTAGTAGATTGTGGATTTAATGCTGGATTCATGTATTCAAATTATGTTAATCATGGGAGGAGTAGAATTATCAAAACATGTATATCTTTCTTTCGAAAAGCCAGTATTATAACATGAGATATTTCATAATACATGTACACCGTGGTTTGATTCCTTAGCTGAAGCATAAAAGGATTAGCTTATCATATATATATATATATATATATATATATATATAATGATTTTTTTAAAATTCAAGATTAAAAGATAAAGATTGTATCAAATTGAACAGCAAGCAAATTTAATAAATAAATAAACGGAAAAAGAAAAAAGCTCAAGAAAGAAAAAGTACAGGAAAAAAGTAAGAAAGAAAAAGAATGACATGATTTTCTTTGGTATAGATATGAATAAAGAAAATAGCATCTAAGATTAACATATTTAATTTTTCTAGCATTTAATATATTGTCATCAATTTAGGAGAGCATATTAACAACAACAACAACCAAAGAAAATTTATCATATTTGTTATTTAACTCTTATTTCTGCTGTCATTGTGCTCAATAAAGAAAACAACCAGATACTATCATCATCATCTAGTGAACTTGTAGGTCACCTAACTCTCATTGACACTAGGCAGCTCACATGAGTGACAGTTCTCTCTTTGTAATGGACAATAGGATTTTTCTGTCAGGGGTATCAAACTGACAGCCGGAAGGCCGTATGCATTACATGCAGGCCACGCCCACCCAGCTCCACAAATGGGAAAATGTCATGAAATGTCATGTGACAGCAACATGACACCGCAAGTTTCACACCCGTGCTCTAAGTCAACTTTTCCCAGTGTAGCCCTCCATTTAAAAAAAAATCTGCATATTGGAGAAGTCTGTATCTAGATACCTAAACCTACATATATATAGGCAATATATTTTCAAAAAGGCTTGGTGACTCAAAGCATCAAATAGCTCTTCTTGAGCCCCTCCTGATCCCTGTAATTGTTCTTGCATCAACTTTGAGTAAACTGGAAGTCCTATTGTGGCATAATAGAAATAATTAGATAGGAGAGGAGAGCTTAAACTACTCCTCTGCGAAGCTCACAGGTTCACCTTGAGCTGATCACTAATATTGTTGCTAAGATTCTAGAAATATACTAGTCAAAGAGAGGATTAACAGGAGGATCAAATCGATGTTTCACCCTCAGAAACCTACAATATTGTGACATCAAATTCAATGGTAAGCTATATATGTAAGGGTTATGTATGAACATTTAAGTCATGACCACTGCTGTAGTGTCATAAAGTCATTGCTATATACTCTATGAAATCCTGGGAGGAAAAAGAAGACTATGGAGTCCTTATTGCTCTCTGCACTTCGTTAGTTGTTTGAAAGAAGAAGAATTTGTTAAAAAGAAATGGGAGCATTCAGTTCTTTTAGGAAATCAGATTCCTTCAGTAGAAAGTAAGAAAGCTTATTTTCTCCAGCATTAACTTTCCTGAGCTCCTGAAAAAATCATCAGTTCCATGGAATATTCAACTTGTTCCAGCACTTTATAAAATAAACATTTCCCAAAAGATTCAGAGAAGTAGAGATTCTATGCTTATAATGAACCAGGAATTACTTTACTGACAGTCAGTTTCTGGTCACTGACAATCACCAACCAGCAAGTAAAACCCCTTTGCATTGTATCTTTGTCCAGAGTGATTAATCCAGGAGAGAAACAAACAGAAAACCTGTTTGCAAAGAGGCAAAAGGACAAGTATCATTTTTAAAAGATCCTTAAAAATATTTTAAATATAGGTATTCCTTATGACCACAATTGAGCTCAAAATTTCTGTTAGTGTAAGACATTTGTTACGTACGTTTTGCCCCATTTTATTACCTTTCTTGCTGTAGTTGTTGTGGATCACTGCAGTGGATAAGTTAGTCACCCGATTATTAAGTGAATCGGGCTTCTCTGTTGACTTTGTCAAAAGGTTCCAAATGTTGATCACATGACTCCGGAGCACAGCAATGGTCATAAGTATGAACCAGTTGCCAAGCATCTGAATTTTGACCAGTGATCACGGGGATGCAACAAAGGTTGTAACTGTGAAAAATGATCATAAGCCACTTTTTTCAGTGCCATTGTAACTTTGAATGGTCACGAAATGAACTGTTGTAAGTCAAGGACTACCTGCACTAATCTTCCTTTGATATTCTAGATTCCATTAAAAAAGCCCCACTCCATGACAATTGTTCCATCTCATCTCCCACTCAGTTACAAATATATGTTGCTCTGTATCCTGTCACATTTATTTTGACTTTGAAAGTTTATTCTTGACTAACATATTTAAAGATACAGCACAGTTATACCTGAGTAATAAATTATACAGAATATGAAATCTGTCATTTGTTTTCCAAACATTTTAATATTTATCTTAAAGCAGAATTTGATAGTACTGACATCATGCTAGTCAGGAGTTTATATGGTATTCCAGATATAATTATCTGTCAGTAGCTGTTATTATTACACAGTGGAATCAAAAGATGGCAAGTGAGGTGACTCCATTCATGTTAGATTAATTCACAAGAAAAGTGGTCAAAGCAGAACCCAAAGAGCTGAAGAAGCTTCTTGGATGAGAAGCGAAACTTGTTCAAAGAAAAACCAGAAAGTCCAGTTGCCTCTTGAAAAAGCACCTTTGGGGGTGCTCTGTCTACTCTTCATATTTATTCCAGTTATCTAAAATATATCTATTTACCTCAAGAAAGTTAGTAGGCTTAAATTTTGAAAAGCAAAAAAAAGGGATGGGACAAGATGGGCAGGACAAGGAGAAGAGAGTGAGTCTGACTACATTAAGGACTATCTGGCAATAAGAGTGGCAAAATACCAGTAGCTGTTCTTTTGCCCACATCTAGAGTGTCTTGGTCTCTGTTGAGTAGGGAGTGCCCCTTAGAATTATTGTTAGGCCATTGTAAGGATTATTTAGGCTGTCTGGCAGATGGTCACTCAGATTTGCTGTACCTTAGATTCTGGTGAAACAGGCTGAGGCTTGCTTGATACCATGATCTGGCATAAGTTTGAGCCAGTGACTCTTAAGGAGGTGGACAGAATTCTCTGCTGTCAGCTCAGGCACCTCTTTACTGGATCCAGGTCTCTCCTAGGTCATGAAAGAAATGAAGGAGATGACCCATGGTTGGGTCCATGCTGTGATAGAGAGGATGATGCATCCTCTTCTCAAGAGGCTGTCCTTGGATGCAAAAATCTTCAATAATTATCAACTAGCAATTAGTTTCCAATCTTCTCTTTCTGGGCAGGTTGTTGAAAAGGTAGTTAGTTGCAGCTGATGAAAATCCTACAAGAAATAGCTTATCTGGACAGATTTCTGTTAGGTTTCAGTATTAGGATTTAATACTGATATAGCTTTGATTATACTTGTAACAAACTGGCAGAGCATGGGGATATCCATGCCATATGGAACATACTACACTGGGATCTTAGTAGTGCATCTATCTTTGTGCTTCTTGAGCTCTTGGTGGCTTTCAATGCTTCTGAGCCAGCTTTGTGGGTTGGAGATCCGGGGAGACCATTTTACTGCAGTTCTCTTCTTTCTCCAGGGACTGTTTCAATTGATGTTGGTGGTTGGAGAGAAATTGCTTCCCAGGTCCCCTTTTGGTGGAGTACCTCAAGATTCTACTCTCTCTCCTCTACTTTTCAACATCTAATGAAACTGTTAGGTCATCTGCCAGTTTGTATTCAGTATCATCAGTATGCCCAATGTATGATGGTGATATCCAATAATGATACTCAATTGTGTATTGCAATTCTTGGCCAGCCAAGTTAGAATTTCAAGGTTCTACCCCTCAACAGTGTAGGAGGCTATGAAGTTTTTGATGGGGAGGATCTGTCTCCAATTTGATCATCCAAAATCTAATGCTGTGGGTATTTGGGCTGTCCAGATCTAAGGATATTTCATCTCTGGACTTGTATGTGGTGGAACTTCCCATTCCTGAGTACTGTGCAATTTAGGGCAGATGTGCAAAGCAGGTGGCCAGGAAGGCCTTTGCACAGTTTTATTTGGTGTGCCAAAGATACTCCATTTCCTATATAAAGAGCTGTTCAGACTGTCACTTGTCCCCTAGTCACCTCACAGCTTGACTACCACAATGTAGTCTACCTGAGGCTGACCTGCCCAGAAGCTTCAACTGATCCAGAATGCAGCAATGCAGGCAGTCTTTCTATGTCCATATAACATTTTGCTATGTGAGCTGCTCTGGGTTGCTAGTGTATTACCAGATGCAATTCAAATTGTTGATTGCTATCTATAAAGCCCTATATGGCTTATGGTCTACTTACTCCAGGGATTGCCTGTTTCCCACAGTATCTGTCTGGCTGATCCAGTCTGGCAGTTTGGTGCTGTTTGGATGTCATCTATTGGGTTTCCAAAAGTGTGTCTTTTCTGTAGCAGCACTTTCCCCCTGAGATTCCAACCTTACTGGTGTTTTGAAGGGCCTTGAAGAACCTGGTTCTTGGCCCAGGCTACTGACGAAAAAGAGTGAGGCCCTTTTCTTATTTTTCTTTGTTCCTATCTGGGTTTGTTACATCTGCCATCTTTGTTCCTTTGTATTGCTTTCTTGCTTTTAAATGTTTTTAACAATTTTGTAGACCACCCAGAGAAGGTCTGACTCCTGACCCATCAGGAATCAGGCAAGAGATAAATAATAACCATAATAATTGCTGTGTTGTTATTGGTAATATTAGTAACACCTGCTTAGGTTGACAACATAGAGAAGATGGGTCCAAAAATTCAGTAGTGCTGGGACAAGACCAACATCTGTTGAAGTACAGTCATAAGTATTGAAATCCGAGAGTGTTGTACATATTTTTTACATTGTAGAAGGAAAACATTGATAGGAAATAAAAACAGTTTCTAATATCCCTAAAAATTAACAGCACTACAATAAAATGTGGATATAATTCAAACTGGGTTAAAAAAAATTGGCTGTTTTTATTGCACATTTGTATTTTATGTATTTATTGTAATGGCTGCATAGAAGTTTTTCTTTTAGGCTTCATCCATTTTCATATATGTGTTTTAAAAGGTCATCACACATTTTGTTAACATTATTTTTACAAGCTGGGATCTTTAAAAACTAGTGTAGTAATATCTGAGGAATTACATGCAGTTGTAAAAAAATGTGATGTGCCCTTTGAGCAATCAACATGCGTACCCCACTCCATAGCAAAACCTTTTTTTTTTATCTCTATACCCTGAACAGCATTGAAAAATAATTTTACTAAAAACAAAGCTAAAGATTTCAGAATATGAATACTGCATATATAAAAGAAATACAGTTGCTATATAATGCTTTCAAATGTTAACATCAGATCTTAAATAAAAATATCACTCCCTATTTTCAGCTATTCCTTTCATTATTTTATCGGAGTGTGATGACCGCTAATTCTACTTGGATGACCGCTAATTCTACTTTAATTTCAATGAATTAAATTACTCTGCAGTAATGTGTCCAATATATCGTAGAGTATTTTTTATGATTTTTTTTTAAAGATACCAGAGCCAGAATTGAACTGACCTCCAATCAAAATTAGATATCAAAACTTGTAGTTCTGTTTTTATTGCTTCGACATGATCAAATATATAACTAGAGAGATTGATTGGGCCCCTCTAAGTGATTGACTGTTATAAACTATGTGTTTGGGAGTTGTGTTTCTTTTAACTTCTATAATATTTATTTTCTCTTTCTTCCAGTAAACAATTTAAAAACTAATAAAAACATTACTATGGAGCATACCTCTAACAGATTAAGTAAATTTTTAGATTACTTGATGAAAAATATTTTATTTAAAGACCATTAACTAAAATAAGACTAGTATCTGGGATTTGGTTATTTATTTTATCCAGTTCATTTTCAAGGAGGCAAGAATGAATAAGAAGTATATATTATGGTAGAAATAAAAAATGTGCATGCTTTTTTAAATTAAAGGAAGAGAGGACTTTGAAGGTGGCAAAAGAACAATAAATTAAGAAGTAAAAGATTCTAGAGGAAAAATCCTTCCATGGTGTATGATGTCAAGTTAGACAACGCTTTTTGCAGTATTTCCTAGTTTCAGGCTATGTCAAAATGCTGGAGTCCCATAGCATGTTATTTGGGACTCCTGGTTATTTAATACATGTTTTAAAGTGCTGCAAGAAAATTTACTTTTGATACTAATAGTAATCGTAAGATTACAGTTTCTTTACAGATACAGGCATGTTTTATAAAAAAATGGCGGGGGGCCTATCATTCAATGAGGAAAGGAGTAATGGTAGATCAATCATAAAAAGAGTGGGCAAACATGTTTTCCCATATCCTAGAATGGCTTCTTGCCTATGACTGCTTTTTTTTACTGGAAGTAGTTTTCTGGAAAGCTGAGTGAAAGCAAGATAAAAGGCATTTATACTTGTGGGAAATTGTTCATTCTTTTTTCTTTCTCTGCTTCCTGTTTCCAGCTGAAGTATACATAGGAATTAGAAAACCTGCAGAAGCCACTGCTTGTACTCAGGAAGCTGCTAACCTCTTTCCTATGTCTCACAATGTTCTCTACATGAGAGGTCAAGTGGCAGAACTTCGGGGAAATACTGATGAAGCCAAGCGTTGGTATGAAGAGGCCTTATCTATTAGCCCTACACATGTCAAAAGTATGCAAAGATTGGTAAGTTCAGTTCATGCAGCATAATGTAAAAAAATAGATTTATTGCTTAAAATACTATAGGAATATCATTATCAATTTAATAATTAGAATATATTCGACAACTGAACAAATATATGTGGGATAAATTCTGTTATCATGAACTCTTGAGCCATCTGATCTGCAGTAGTGCTAATAACATTTAGAAAAGGAGAGAAAAATAGTTTTTTAAAATATGGTGATCTATCTTATTAGTGCTATGAAAATAGAGAAAATATGTTATATATTTGAAATAAAATAATAATATTCTGTAGGCAATGGGCCCAGTGTTGTAAGACTGCAGCAATTGTAAATTGTTCATTAATATATTCACTTAATATTCATTTAGTGTAGTGTACTGTAGTGTTCTGTTCTGTTCTATTCATTGGGTATTTATTTTATCATATTGAAATCAATCAACTGAAATCAGAATAAAATACTAGCATGCCAACCATGGGTTTAATTTCATGATCCTATAAATTGCTGTGATATTCTCTATGTTGTCTATATTCTATATTTCCCATGTGTTTATAATTTCTTTTAAGAGTACATTATGAGTATGCTTGCTTTAGCTTGATGCCGGTTCATTTTCATAATGCATTTTCAAAAATCTGTGAAAAATTTAGGAGGTCTTATAGTTATTACTTTATTTGTTTGCTTAGCACAGATGAGATGGGACATCTCATTGCATGATTTCTTCTCATTCCAAATAGTAATAATTTCTATCTAGCCATCGGTGTATCTGCATTCTTATATGTATGCACTTCCTCTCTGCTGGCAGCTCAGCAGAAGGATTGTCTCTGTATGCACATACAGAATTAGGAACAGCCTTGCAAAAGGATGCCTAAGCTGTCCTAAGCTCAGGACTGCTTTAGTATTGTAGGAATGCTTTGCCAGTGCAAATGCTTTATGAAATGTCTTTTCCAAATGCTTTGCACAACCCAATGAAATATGCTATTAACTTCTTTTCTAGCTGGACCTTCAGTCAACGTACAAAACTTCTTAGATAACTTCTTGGTATTTTTTAAAAGTTTCAAGAAAAATCTCAGAATAAGTAAAGCAATATTAAATTAGTGTTTAATAATACTTTTTGTTTTTCTTTATGTGCATTGGTTATAAACTTAATGGTATCCCATTATATCAGCGTGCCTATGACAGCATCAATTTATAGAACAACCTTCCTCAACCTTGACAACTTTAAGCTGTGTGGACTTTGACTCCTAGAAAGATGCCTGGGGAATTGTGGCAGTTGAAATCCACATGACTTAAAGTTAAGGTTGGGAAATATGGTTTAGAATGAGATTTGTTTTAAAAAATAATTTGGCCATCATTCAGTCTATTTTAACAATCTTTCAGCCTATTTTGATCCTTTGTCTTACCTTTAGAGGATGTTGAAAGGCTTTTTTTAACAGAATAAGACAGTTGGAAGGAACCTTGGACATATTCTAATCCAACCCCCTGCTCAAGCAGGAGATACTATAGCAGTGGTCGCTAACTGTGCCAAAAATTGTGCATGTGCTTGCATGCTTGCGCTCGTGTGCCAGCAGCCAGAAGGCAATGCGCCCCCCCACACCCTATGCATGTGCACTCAATACACAGCCACCCGCCCGCTGCCACCCCATTACCTGCACTGTACCTCACCGCTGATTTTCAGCCGGTTTGTGGCCTTTTTTGGCCTCCCAGAGGCTTGAGGAAGGCTTCTGCAGGCTTTGCAGGCCGAAAACTAGCCCCGTTTCATCACTTCTGGTATTTTCGGAAAAACAGGAGGTGATGAAACGGGGCTAGTTTTTGGCCTGCAAACCCTGCAGAAGACTGCAGAAGCTTTCCTCAAGCCTTTGGAAGGCTGAAAAAGGCCTCAAAACAGCTGAATATCAGCCGTGAGTTGCGCACATACGCAGTGAGGTAAGTTTACCTGCAGCTCGCATGCCAGCACAAATGGCCATAGGTTCACCATCACGGTACTGTATCATTCCAGACAAGCAACTGTCCAGTCTCTTCTTAAAAGCCTGTGATGGAGCACCCAGAATTTCTGAAGGCAAGCCATCCCACTAGTTAATTGTTCTCAACTGTTCAGAAATTTATCCTTAGTTCTTAGTACTTTTCTCCCTGATTAGTTTCCATCTATTGTTTCTTGACTTGCCTTTTGGTTGATCTCTTCTGTGTGGCAACCCCTAAGATATTGGAACACTGCTGTCATGTCACTAGACTAGACAAAGATATAAAGAGGGGTCCTTGGTGCTCCTGTGAACTTGCTGGTTTTCTTGCAGACGTTTCATTACCCAAACCATGTAACATCATCAGTGCTAGTAAGGAGTGCTCTTTGCTGTTAGTTTATATTCTGGTGGCTCTTGCCTGTCAGTGTTGGTGGAAGTGGTCAGAGATTCTTTGGTTGGGTTGTTTATTGTTGGCTCTTTGCAGTTTCTTGATTGTTGGTCTGAAGTTAACCTTGGAGTTACTCTATACCAGGGGTCTCCAACCTTGGCGACTTTAAGCTCTATACTGATCTGGGTGCTGATTGCTGGTGAAAGGTGCTTAGGGGGTTTTTTTGGTTCTCTTTTGGGCTGGTGGATTGTCTCTTTTGCATAATCTATAGATGTTGTTAAAGATATAGCCTTTATATATGAAGAGTATACCTTTATATATAAATATATAATATTTTAGATAGTGTGTGTGTGTGTGTGTGTGTGTGTGTGTGTGTGTGTGTGTAAAATATATAAGATATAAAGAGAAAAAAAACTGGACTTTTCAAAGATAGGTTGAAAAAAAACCAGGATCTTCAGAAATTTATCTCAGAAAAGCTTGTCTTCTTTTTGCACTTCCATCCCAAAATCTTCTGATAATTTCCCCCAATTTGTCAAACACTTTCAAATTGTTTAGCAGTGTTATAGTTAATGAAACACTGTTCCGTAAGCATAGAATTAGAAGAACAGTGTGGGAACGAGAGTAAGGATTGTATCCTTGATAATATGTCTGTGTTATAATTCACATTCTCTACTGTGGGGAGAGAAAATTACTTCATTACAAAATTATCCTTTGGTAGTTAAGTTAATAATATTAGACTTATTATATGTTGATCTGTCCAACATAATTTTGTTGTGTTAAAACTTCATTTCAGAATGCTTATTCAAAGTAAACCTGTAGTGCATAGAGCTCAATGGAAGAATTATAATCCTCCACTTTATCTGACTTCTTTATTCAAAATGAAAAGCTTGTTTCCTCAAAGGCTTCTGTAAATTATTCAGAGATGTTTTTCCTCATACATTCCTGAGGGAACGTATAAGACAAAAAAATACAAAGGAATAGAGGATACAGGGAAGTATTTTTATGTTACCTTTCTGGCTTTTCAAGATAATTAAACACATTGATGAATGCCAAAGGGTGCCTTGTAAAGAAGGTAGGCGTTGTACCCGAAGTAGTACATTTCATTAAATAAAGGCTGCATATTACAATGTCTTTCTTTTCCAATTGAATTCACTTGAAATAAAGGGCCTCGACATGCACACTGCATTCCCCCAGAGACTTTCTGATTTTCATAAAGGGTAGAAGTTCTTGTTCAACAGGAAATAGACAAGGAAAAAATTTCCTTAAAGCTGAAGGTGCTTCTAGTTTTTACTGTAGTGTCCCAAGATAATTTTTCAGGTACTGGCCTGAAAATATCAGCTCCTATACCACCCAAATTGTTAGATTTTTAAAATAATAGAGATAGAAGGCTGGCATGCATGAAAACAAAATATCAGTGCCAAATATCATCTGACTTTCCAAAATGCTTCTGAACCCGTTAGCTTAGTGAGTCCTGTGCTTAGTTTGTAGCCTGTCCAGAAAAATGATAGGAATAGTGATTGGTAAGGAGAGGGTAGTGGGTCACATTTTAATAAAATAATTATTTAATGTTTAAGCTTATATATTCCATGGTAGTTGTTCCCTGAATGCTTAAGGTTCTGAGCAGCCATTGTGTAAGAGTATCTAGAAATTTGTGTAGAGCAGTTTGCAAGATGATAGTGGGAATAAAACCAGAATCACCACACAAGGCCTTCAGATAGACACATATTTGGATCCATGTTCTTTAGAAAAAACAGTAAACATAGGTACTGAGTCATTGAATGTCAAATTGCATAAATATAAATAAATATATATAAATATTTATTGGTTTAGTATGCTAAAGACACATACTATAGGAATAGCGAGCCTCCAGTCATGACAGGATCACTATGGAGGCTTTGTCACTTCACAGACATTTATTTTCATTCATTCATTCAAAATATTTGTATAGCATCATAATCTGGGTGGCTCTCAAAAAGTAGTAAAAACAAGACTACATCAAGAGGCTTTTAGCAGTGTTCTTACTATGAAAGTAGAATATTATTTCTCTCAAATCTGTCAAATCAGCTGATTTAAAAAGTATAATCTATCCATTATGTAGATTGTTTATTGACAATGAAACAGACTGCTGGGCCCTAAGGACTGAATGGAATCACTGAGCAAAATATATCTTTATGTACTACTATGTGCATCTTCCTGTAATTAAACATCTGGGATAGACAGAGTAATGAGGCTTGCTAACTTACAGAATGGTAATCAGGGCTGAAGAAGGTCATGCAGTCTTTCTTCAACTTCTATCTAGCCTTTTCTATAGAAATGCTTAATGCCTTTAGCAAGAAATGGACAAGAAGTTCTTATATTTTACTTGAGAGGCAGTGTAGAGATCAAGATCATGATTTCTATCCTGACTTAGGCAGGGAGTCAGCTGGATGATCTTGAGCCAGTCACTCATTTTCAACCTTAGGAAGAAGGCAAATGACAAACCATCACTGAAATTTTGCCATGAAAACTGCAAGGACTAGTCTAGATGGTCATCAGGAATCAGCACCTGAAGCAAAGGCACAAAAGAACCCCCCAGATTTTCATGTAACATGTTTTGTTCCTAAGCTGTTGCTTTCCCAATTTATTAAAATGGATGCTAATGTGTCTTTCATTCATTGTTTATATAATCAATATCTCTCCTGTAGGTAGTTTCTAATATAACATTAACTGTGGCCTGTGGTGAATAATACTATATTTCTCTTTCTATTTGAATAAACGTATCCTTTTCACTGAAAACATGCCTTGGGGCTCCTGAAGGAGGAGGAGAAGATATACTTCTTCTGCAGTAGTAATTAGAAGTGATGATTTTAATTGATAATAAATTGAATAAATACAATTAATCTCACTTGGGCAAAAATGTATCTTCAAACCAATTTAAGGTCCTTATTCTTATTTTCACTTGGCTGCCCCAATGTTTTTTGACATCTGTGACCTACTAGCTTGCTCAATAATTTGTTGGACTCATTTCATGTGCTTGATTTAACAAATAGAAACCTTCAACGTATGTTGCCATATTTACCAAATTCACACATTTACTAATGAATCAGAAATTAAATTTTCAGAGTCACAATAAAGTAATGAAATCAGTTCACTAATGCAGACAAAGACATTGTTTTATTTTACCATGAATACAAAATATAAAAATCTTTGGCTTAGAACTCCGTATCTTAGATGGACATATTATTGGTGGTGATGGAAAACATCAAATATAGGGAGTTAATTTGCTAAGTCAGTGGTGCTCTTGGGATGCTGATCAGACAGAGCATGGGAGATTTTATGCAACTGATTAATTTTGTTTTAGCAGTAGCACAAGATTTAAAAAACAGTTTTAGAGCAACTTTGGATAAAAGGAAGAAATGAATGTAATATAAATTGTCCAGAATTTAATTAACCACATCTCTTGATTGGTTAGGGATATTTGTCAGTATTTAGCAGACATAGTCTGTTTTTAACCACATTTTTAGCTCACTGCCTTTAGTATTTTTATGTCTGTTATAAAGAGACATTTTCATTATCCTTCCCCACTTTGCCATCCCTCTTTCCTAACTAACTAACTAACTAACTAACTAACTAACTAACTAACTGGTTCTGTAAAGCCTTTGATTCAGTGGTACACAGCAAACTACTCCTAAAACTAAAATCTTATGGTATCTCTGGACACCTGCATAACTGGATAGAAGCATTTCTGTCAAACATACAAAAAATGGTCAAAATTGGAAGTGTCCTATCAAATTCTGTACCTGACAACAGTGGTGTCCCCCAAGGCAGTGTTCTAGGACCAACTCTTTTCATACTCTACATAAATGACCTCTGTGATCATATTAAGAGCAACTACGTTCTCTTCGCTGATGATGTAAAGCTATTCAACACCACAGACAATACTGCTACCCTTCAAAAAGACCTCGACTATGTATCAGAATGGACAAACAAATGGCAACTTCAAATCTCAACAAATAAATGCTCTGTCTTACATATTGGCAAAAAAAATCAGAAAATAAAATACAGGCTGAATAGTCAAGACTTTGTTGATGATCCAAACTCTGTAAAGGACCTTGGAATACTCATCTCTAATGATCTAAGTACTAGAGCCCACTGTTACTACATAGTCAAAAAGGTGTTAAGAGTTGTTAACCTAATCTTACGTAGCTTTTTCTCTGGTAATATTACACTACTAACTAGAGCATACAAAAAATTTGCTAGACCAATACTCGAATACAGCTCATCAATCTGGAAACCACATTATGTATCTGATATTAACACAGTTGAGAAAGTCCAGAAATATTTCACAAGAAGAGTTCTCCACTCCTCTACTCATTGCAGAGTACCTTATGCCACCAGACTTGAAATTCTAGACCTAGAAAACCTGGAACTACGCCGCCTTCGGTGCGATCTAAGTATAGTATATAAAATCATACATTGCAATGTCCTACCTGTCAGTGAATACTTCAGCTTCAACCATAACAATACAAGAGCAAACAGTAGATACAAACTCAAGGTTAACCGCACCAAACTTGATTGTAGGAAATACGACTTCAGCAACAGAGTGGTCAATGTCTGGAATACTCTACCTGACTCTGTGGTTTCTTCCCCAAACCCCAAAAACTTTAACCTTAGACTGTCTACTATTGACCTCACCCCTTTCCTAAGAGGTCTGTAGGGGGCGTGCATAATCGCACCAATGTGTCTATCCCTATCTTATTGTTTCCTTTATTTATTTTTTATTTTTCTTATATGTATCCATGTATTCATAACTATGTTTTTACTTATACCTATTATCTTGTAAGCAATTGACAAACCAAATAAATAAAATATATGGGAAGAAGAGGAAGGATGAAGCGTACACACAGTCCATTTCATTTATTAATATCTGAGTCAATATTCTTAGTCTGCTGAAAAGAATTAATGACTGAACAATTGCAACCCAGTAGAGTTCCTTGTTTTGACCATCCAAGTGTTCAGAGACATTGGGATCAAATCTAAAGCCTCTTCACTGAGAATAGCATAGTAATGCATGCCATCCTGTCGAAAATGCAGTACAAGTAGTCCTCAATTTACAACCACAGTTGAGCCCAAAAATTCTGTTGGTAAGCAAGATAGTTGTTAAGGGAGTTTTGCTCTATTGTATTAGCTTTCTTGCCATTGTAGTTAAGTGAATCACTGCATGATTCACTTGTTAAGTTAGTAACATAGTTGTTAAGTGAATCTGGATTGGCCATTGTTTTTGCTTGTCAGAAGGTCGCAAAACATGACCCTGGCACACTGCCACTGTCATAAGTATATGCCAGTTAACAAGTGCCCAAATTTTAATCATGTGACCGTGAGGATGCTGTAATAGTCATAAGTGTGAAAAATGGTCATAAATCACCTTTTTCAGTGCCGTTTGGACTACCTGCATAAATTTGCAACAACACTTAGCTTTCATCTCTGGTTATGTTTGTATGTTATCTGTGAATATATAGATACATAAAACACTCACATTTTAAACATTCTAAAGTAAATATTTAAAGTACAGTTTATCACATTTTCCCGATAAGATTTGGATTCTCTAAATAATGAATGATTCAGTTCTTATTTTAAATAGCAGTAGTTGAAAGTAAGCAATCTAAAAATGAGGGGGAAACCACCTGGAGACACAATGTGCATTGCAAATCCCTTAAGTTGAGGTATTTGTTCTAAACAAAGACATCATTCTTATTAATGTCCACTGATCTTTTTCTCAACAGTGCTCAACTAATACCATGAATTTATTATCTTCTTTTAATCAAATGGACAAAGCTACTGCAAAAAGATTCCCAGCTTTTGGGAAGTAGTGGTATTTTTTTAAATGGTCCTTAAATCTAAAATGCTGCATGGCAACTCATGTAACTTCTCTTTCCATGTATTGTGTCCATTGTATGGTATCTTTGGAAAAACCTTTTTGCATTGCTGATCAGTTTCATGGTCATTTGAACAGAAGCAATTTTATGCTAATCTATTCCTGTATATGAAATAAAAATGATTTACAGCACTAATGAAATAACACAGAAAGTGGGACAATTAATTGGATTATTTGGATTTATTGAATTGATTGAATAATATCAAACTCTATGTCAGCTCATTGTAAAAGCCTCTTATTGAGGCTTACCTGATTTCTATTATGGATTACAATTAACTTTTGATGTTTTATAATATGTATATTAAATGCTCCATTTCATACATCATTGTGCTGTCTAAATAAAGAGAGATTTAAGAAATCTAACTAATTCCATGTAACACAAAAATGCTTAATTTTTATTTTATTTATTACATTTTGGGTGGCTTAATGCAAAATACTTCCTTCTTTATATCAGTACCAGTCTTTGCATTCCAAATTAATTTAACTTTTAAAATTCTTAATGTTACACAAATATATATAATCATTTGATGAAGCAATTTTAGTCATCTGGCATTAATTATGTAATCACACTTTAGAAGTCTAAATAGTAATGCTATTTTTATCATAAATAGAGGCAGCATTAGTGGTATTTTTCAAAAAGTTTATATATAATTTTCTTATACTGCATTCTGAATTTTTGCTATGAATGTAATTGCAATATTTGGATAGCCTTGTAAAATATTTATCTTACATCTTGTGCTTTGCTAAAGCATGTTATCATCTTTACAATATTATATGTCAGCCAGAATCCAAAATTAGTGAAATAATTATTTAGTTTAATTTTTCTCATGACTATACCTTGACCCTGTAATGCAAGCTGATTCATTGAACAAATTTATATCTCCTCCCAACTCACATGAAGTTGACCCTGGGAGGCTTACAACATTAAAATTTACAACATAAAACTCATAAAACCCTACTCCCATGGCAGCAGCAACACAGTAAAAGCACAGTAAAACTGTGATTGGCTCCACCTCCATAAGAGAACATGTAAACAGATAGACAAATGAATAACAATAATAATTTCAAGAAAAGGAAGTACATGGTAACGATATGTACGAATAGATGATGGAAATGTATGATAATATTATATGGAGAAGGCCATTTTTCATGGTTCCATTAATATACATCCCTAATAGATGGGATTGGCAACAGTTCCTTTGTATCCTTCTGAAGACTGGCAAAGATTCTGACTATATGTTTACAGTTAAAAGCACAATCCAGTATTCTAGATAGCAAACTTCTATTTATATAAAGGGACTTACACACTTTTAATCAGTTTCTACTTCCAAGACTCCCCGCACCTCACCCTTCTGTGCATGTGCACACAATTCCCCCCCCGCCGCATGCCGCCCTGCCTCTGCACATGCATGCCCGTCTCTCACGTGTTTCCCCCCACGCATGCATGGGAGATACTCAATAGTCAGCTGGGGAACACACACGTGCACAGTGGGGCTCTTCCAGGCAACCTCTCGCATACCAGCAGAAGTGGCTTTGCGTGCCACTTCTGGCACCCATGCCATAGATTCGCCATCACGGCACTATACTGTAGAATTCAATATAGTTACTGCTCTGGGATATATGCTGTTTTTCAGCCTATTTATCCTTGTTTTTATTATCCTGTACTGTCTGTCAGATGGTAATAGTTAAAAAAAGGATGCCCAGGATGAGATGGATCTTTAAGAATGTTTTGAATTTTCTTAAGCCAGAGGGAGCTATAAAACTCTACCAAAGAAAGGAGAGGGCAGCCAATGATCCTCTGGCCAAAGATGTTAACCCTCTACAGCGCTGTCCTATCTGCCACTGTGCAATTGGCAATTCAAACATAGGTGCAATAAGTTAAAATACTCTCTATGGTGTTGTTTCCTGAGAAGTCTCAGGTAGTATAATCTCTTCTGGACTCTTTTGACCAGTGCTGCAATATGAGTGCCCCAAGTCAGGTCCTCTTTTATGATAACACCCAGAAGCTTAAAACTGGCCACTTGCTCCACTCAGTCTCCATTGATAAACAAGAGCTGGATGTCTGATCTATTCCTTCTATAGTCCACTATACGCTCCTTGATCTTATTGGTGTTAAGGACCAAGTTATTGTTTCCACACCGCGAAAACAACCGGTCCACTTCCTCTCAATAGGCAGATTCATCCTCCCACTCTGGAGATGAGTCCCACCACTGTTGTATGATCTGCAAATTTAATAATAGTATTACTTGATAACAATTTATAAATTGCATTAAATCAAAGTAGACAAGCACAACTGAGTTAGCCACTTTTTGATTCATGAATGCCCCACTCTAAGAACCGGTGTAGCATAATATACACGAACATAATTGAACTACAAAAGATAAATACAGTAGCTAATTTTGTTTTTATACAGCAAATGAGTTGGAGCTGTAAGTACCTATGAAATAAATTATTGTTAAAGTATTTTTGTTTAAGTATTGTTTAAGTATTAAGGCAAGCAGGAAGTAAAAAGTGAATAGAATTGTGTGACAGAAAAATTATGTAGATGTTGATCTAGGAGGACCACTTTCTTTTACGTCTGTCACATGTTTGCTTCCATTGTTCCAATCTCAAAGCATGAACATTATTACTTAAAATGTAAATTGCCATGTAATGAATTATTTAGTTAATTGTAGCAGTAGCTGTCAACTTGTAGATTACTCATAATTCAGAAGGATATTACAAATCATCTACAGTGGAAAATCAGAAGATACTGATCCTCTTCATTCAAAGTCTTAAGATATTGGAGGCATTTGTTTATTTAAAAATTTGTTTTTTAAAATAAAATATGGAGATTTTACAATCAGCATTATAAGAATTACACTTGATATGGCATCCTAGACCTCAAGCTGCTGACCTTAGCTAATGTGGCGATCCATACAGTAGATAATTTTCAGTTACATTTTTTGTAGTCTACCTAATGGAAAAGATTGGGAGCAGACCTAGAATCAATGCACTAATTTTTAAGTGGGCCTGGTAAGCAGACCCATATATTTTATCTGTTGTCATAATTCATATATAACTTGAAAGAATCCATTTTCTTACATAAAAGAAATGGAAAACGGAAAAACCTTGCCATCCACCCACCTTGCTTCATTGCATTTGATTGTATTAAAGTGCTTTCCTAATCCAGGTCATTTGCCATTATTTGAAGTGCAAATCCAGTCATAGTATCTTAGAATTGCAGGCCATTTAAACCATCAAGTTTACCCCCAGCTCATTATAAGTATGAATTAAAGTCACCCAAACAGATGGCTCTCTGGCCTCTGCTGGAATATATCCATTGAAGAGCTGCTTACAGTCTCCACAGTTAATTGGTTTCTCCATTCTTACAGTTAGGAAGCTTTTTCTAATGCTTCAGTTGAAATCTGTCTTCCTTTCATTTAAATCCATTATTGTGCCCCTTGAACAGAGGAGGAGCAGGTCTTGATTTTCCATGTGAACTTTTCAGGTATTTGAAGTATTGTCATTTCCTCAAAGCTAAATCTTTCTGATCCCTTCATCTCCTTCATAGGAATTTTTAGGTCTCCTGTTCTTCACATTTATTCCAGGTTTTTTTTTTAAATCTGGGTGCTAAGAATTGGGTATTCAAGACAAATACAACATTTATTGATTAAATTATGTCCCATCCTTACTTTTCACATCCCAAGATGGAGTACATAATGTACACTCCTCCTGTTTTCTCCACAGTAACAACCCTGTGAAGTGGCTTGGGTTGAGAGAGAGGAACTGGCCTGTAGCCACCTAGGCAGCTTTCATGCTATAATTCACTCTCTCCTAGTTTATTTTTCATAATTATTACTGAACTAGAAATGCCTGCCCACTATTTTTCATTTTTCTTTCTTGTGTGAAAAGCTTTGCTGTTCTCTATTAACTGATAACAAACAAAAAGGAAGGAAAATAACTTCCATTTAATATGAATTTATTTTAATTGTGTCACTCATATCTTTGATGAAATCATTGCATTTATTAGCAAGTTTTTTTCAGACAATATTTTACAGAACACATACTTTCATGAATTGTAGAAATAATTATCAGTGGTGCTACTGTATATAGTATGATATCTTTGCAACTAATAGTTATTTATTACATTTACTGTATATTCTTTTCACTATCCAAATGACTCTGGGTTTATTTTTTATTTTTTTTAAAGCAAGTTTTATTGATTTTAAAAACAAACAAACAAAACAAAACATCATTAAACATTGAAAGCATAAAACCTCTTTCCATTATAAATCTTTACAAGGCAGGTAACGCATTATTTTATATCACATACTTATAATTTATCTCATTTCCATGTAGACACGTAAATTCCCTTTAACAAATTTCATATTATTTCTCTTTATTCATTATTCAATCACATTTCTTTTCTAATTTAACTGCTATTCAATCATCACATTTATATTTTCCTCTGGCTTGTTTACAAATGTTCTCATCTGGTCTTCCTCCGAGATTTTATTAATTCTCAATTAAACACACACACATAAAACACAAAAACATAAAACTTTCTTTTAGAAAGTAACTTGGCCCCAGATTACCTCTTTTTGTATGGACTTCAATTAAATTCATGCTCTTCTTATATACCATTACCTATCTTGTTTACCATTCTATATCTGCTATATAACTCCTCTCCACTTTTCCCTCTTCTTAATTCTATTTTATATATTTCATCTTGCTTTAAGACAATATTTTTATATCTTTTGTCCATTTTTCCATTTACATCTATCTCATTCCTAATATAAAAAAAAATAATTTCCCCTGAAATCACTAATCAGAGTATGATGCCTTTCTATCATTCCCCTAAATTGAAGTTTGAAATAACACCTAAATCCCAATCTGATTCTGCTTAGTACATTCTACTATTTCAAAAACAAATACTACAATAATAAGTCTATAATAATCAACACATTAATCCATTAAACTCTATATTTAAACTAATATTTTAAACATTCCCTTTAATATTTTATTAAAACTTAAAATCATTCATTATTAAACATTTTAACATTGTACCTTAATATTTTAATCTTTTATTAAATCTTAGAGAGTTCTAATTATCTACTTATAATACAAATACAACTGTTACAATACTATCATATGTACTTTGCAGAATCCCTTTAAAAAAAAAAAAAAAGCCCATACATTACCCTTCGTCCCTAAAAAAAAATTTTCTTTTTCCCATCTTGTTTTATACCTTTGTAACTTTTTTCCCCCCTTTTCCCTTTCTTTCTTGGGCCACCTAGACTTTTTACCCCCTCCTCTCCAAACCTCTGCCTTCTTGGCTTCCCCTTTCTGTTGCATTCCTCTTTCCTTTTGCTTTCTGGCATTATATTGTTTTTGCATCTTATTTTTCTCTTTCATAAATATTTTTTTTATTTCTTAAGTCCTTCCTTTTTGTTCCTCTCTTTCTCCTTTCTTTCTTAATCACACCATTTAGTTCATTAAAAATGGCTTCTTCTTCCTCGGCTTCTTCCAGCTGTTGTTTAATTTGCTGATACATAGCAAGTGCCATATCTAGAAAACAAAGGGCTTCTCCCATAACGTCCTTGCCTTCTTTCCTTATTTTTAAATATTGTTTTTTTAGTTCATCGAGAGATAGAGCCATTATAAACCTTTTCTTCTTCTTTTTCTGTATCCTCTTCTTGTTTTAAGCCGATCAAATATTTCCAAACTTAAAACAAGTCCCAAAAGTCCCAAAATCCCAAAGTCATCAAACAGGCCAGGCAAAGTACAAACTTCTTCCTTTTACAATTTCTCTTCCAGGGGTAAAGTCAATTAGGGAAAAAAAACACCCAATCTATGTTTTGAATCTTTTTTGCAGTTAACTTCTAATCTCTTTATCTTCAAGGCATCTCCTCCAACAAAGTCTTAAAATAAATTTTTTTTCCAAACCTCTCCCACTTATAACAAAGGGCTTTAAGTTTTACCTTCTATTAGAAAGCAGATTTTCCATGTCCATTTGTTAGTTCCATAAGGGAGGGAGAGTAACTTTCCCTTTTCAACACTTTCCTTCGCTGCTGAAAACCTCAATTGGGAACATTGTATCGTCCCAAAAAAACCCTAATAATTTTCCAGGTACTAGATATGTCCTTAAGGTCCCGGTTCAGCCAAGAAAAAACTTTCATTTTAAAACTTCCTTCTTCTTCCTCCTGCGCATTCTTAATCCAGTTGCTGGCTTCTTCGTGGCGGCCATTAAGACCGCCGCTCTACCGCCTTGAGAAAAGGGGGTTATTGCCGGCTGGGGAGGGGGTCTGTGATACCCCTCAACCCCTGTCCGGATCCCCCCTATCTTCAGCTACCCCAACAGGGCAGCCTTATCCTCCAGATCCGTCAGGATCGGAGGCACCAAGACGGCTAGCACAGCAGGGATCGCGGAGAAACGCGAATCCCTGCTGTCACCGAAGCCGACAAACCGGAAGTCTCCATGACTCTGGGTTTATGTATATGTATCTACAGTGAATTATGTGACTACAATAAATGTATGTACAGTTAATTATGAGATTCAAACACTTGATCTTATCTGAGAAGATACGTTTAAAAATTATTTCAAAGTAGAAGAATTGGCCAAAATATGCTTGTTTGATAGAGTAGATACAATACTGATTACAAATCAATATATGTATGTCTACCTTGTAGCTCTACTGACAAAATTATGTGTGGTCTTGCTCATATATGCATATGTGGTTTATTTAGTTTTGCCTTTGTGTATTACGTAAGCTCATCTACTGCAGCTTAATGTAATATGTTGTCCACACCACTGGACTTACTCAACAGATGACTATTAAAAATTTTGGGTTTGCTCAATATGTAATTTGAAAGTTTATCTAAATTTTTAGGGTTCTATATATTTATGAAAATCCCAACTTGGAATAACCACAACTGTCCCCCAAACAAAATACAGCCAAGTAAAACAAAAATATAAGCAAAAGAATACTTTTCTTTCTACCCTGACATCAACTAGGAGACAAATTCTGCATCAAGTGGGAGATCGAACAAGTTCTTGACCAACCTACTGACCACTTTGCCATCCAAAAGGTAGAGGAAGGAACTAGAGGGACAGCTCTACTGTACCTGGTCCTTACTAATAGACAAGAAGTGATAGAGGTTGTTGAAGTTGCTGGAACTTTGGAGGAGAATGACCTGATGTCATATTGGAAGACAATATAATGCAAACACAAACAATAGAACATAATCAGATTAGTGTCTTAGACTTTTTAAAAAGCTGATTTTAACAAACAAAGTGAACTTGGGAAAGGTTCAGTGGATGAAAACTTCAAGGGGAAAACAATTCAAGAAACTTGGAAAGCTGGAAAATATTATTATTAAAGCCCAGTCCAGCTCAATACCACTGAAAAAGAAAAAAATCCAGGAAGAAACCAGCATATTACCCAAAGAAATCTCTGATAAACTGAAATATAAAAAAGAAAAGAGGGACACATAACGAAGGCAGAATACCAATAAATAGCCCAAACTTGCAAAGATGAAGTCAGGAAGGCTAAGGCTCAGAATGAAGTAAGACTTTCAACAAATGTCAAATATAATAAGTTTCAACACATAAAAAACAAGAAACAAGTCAAGAAAACATTTGGTCCATTAACAGGAGAAAATGGCATGGATATAAAGGCTATATCTTACATATATTTTATATCTTATATCCAGGGGTGAGTTTCTCACGGTTTGGGCAAATCCCTAGCTCCGATGATCAGCTGGCTCTGCATCAGTTCGCTCCGACTGTACTCACCTATACCTGCTCAGCTGATTCGCGTGGCAGAATTGATTGCCACATCTCAGCTGTGTTACTTCTCCAAAGAAACATCGAAGCTAAGTAATTTTGAAAGCTGTGCATGCGCACACAGCGTGCATCAGGTGTGCGTGCAAAGTGCGCGATTAGCAAACCGGTTGTTACACCGGCAACATCCCCCCACTGCTTATATCTTATATATTTATACATAAAGATATAGTCTTTATATATAAAGACTAGAGACTTTATCAACATCCATAGACTATGCAAAAGAGACAATCAATCAACCCAAAGGAGAACAAAAAGACCTCTCACCAGCAATCAGCACCCAAATCAGTATAGAGTAACTCCAAGGTTAATTTCAGAACAACAATCAAGTAAACTACCCCAATCAAGTACCCCAACTTCCAAAGAGCCAACAATAAACAGCCCAACCAAAGAATCTCTAACACCACCTCCACCCATACTGACAGACAAGCCACCAGAATATAAACTAACAGCAAAGAGCACTTCTTACTAGCACTGATGATGTTACCTAGTTTGGGTAATGAAACATCTGCAAGAAAACCAGCAAGCTCAGGGAGCACCAAGGACCCCTCTTTATATCTTTGTCTAGTCTGATGACATGACAGCAATGTTCCAGTATCTGAAGAAGAAGGAGTCAACCTATTTTCCAAACCACCAGAAGGCAAGACAAGAAACAATGGATTGAAACTAATGAGGGAGAGAAGCAACCTAGAACTAAGGATACATTTCCTAACAGTGAGAACAATTAACTAATGGAACAGCTTGCCTCTAGAAACTGTGGGTGCTCCATCACTGGAGGCTTTTAAGAAGAGACTGGACAGCCACTTGTTTGGGACAGTATAGGGTCCTCTGCTTGTGCAGTGGATTGGACTTTTAAGATCTCCATCGTTCCTTTCAACTCTGTTATTCTGTTATTTTCTGAATGTCCCTCAGCCCCCTGCCAGTGTTTTCGATTAACATACACAAATTTGCCAGATGCTCAGATGGACATGCATTCCCACATGATGTTATACATATATATGTACATGCACATTGAATCTTACCCTTAGTATTCAAAAGAGCTTAAATTCTGTTATCAGCTTACTTTTACCACACAAGTTACAGAATCATTGCACCAGTCAGCTTCTTGAAATAGACATGCAAAAACCTTTTATAAATCTAGAATTTCATTCTGTGACCTGCTAGCTAGGTAAACTAATCAGCTTTTTTTTAAAAGGGCTTTTAGCAATGGCAGCAGCTGATTAGTTTAGCTTGCTGCTATACAGGGAAATAAATTATGACTTAAAGCCATCTATGTAACTGCAATTTTTAGTTTTGTACAGAGCAGAAGAGATAAAACTCTTGAAAATACGATAGTTTGTAGCCCTTGGAAATGTGATAGGTCCATGTAAGCTTCATTGAGCATCTGGACTTTAAATGTTGACATTTGGTGGAGGTAGTTTCTGTTTTCTACTTCTAATAATTGCAGAGATGAGTTTTAAAGCATATATGAATCAGTCCTCATGCAGCTGAGTTGTGTAGGAGGAAGTAACTACATTGAGAGAAATGTTATGATTTGAACAGAAATAGAACTTAGGTCAATAAGCAAATAGGCCTTTTAGCATAGGAACATGAAATACCAGCAAAGCAAATTATATGTACACATCATTTTTATTATAGCATAACCTCTCTGAATTGTGTTTTATAAGCATCTCTAAGTATAAAAACCAGTTTGCAGCATAGCAAAGATAGGGCTGCTGGAGATAGAAATGTATTCTTTGTAATCATAAACCTTGAATTGATAAAAATTTTGTCACGAAACAAAAATTGGGATTATTTTCAGGATTAAACCTGAAGATTTCAGTTTCCATATTCTATAAATAGCCATAAATGTGATTAATACGCAGTAGTACTGTCACATCCTGATCTTCATGACCATTTTAATCATAGTAGTCAGACCAGCAGTCAAAGGAAACAGCTACCAGTATTTGCCAATTATTACCAGCTGAAAAAAAGGAAAAGCAGAGAAAGAGAAGCATTGAATAAGCAAATGGTACCTATTCTTTCAATGTGTAGCTATTATTTTGCCCTGGCCTCTTTTGTTTACTGCGTAATTGGATATATTGCTCCTAATTTCTATCCAAATCTGTTTGCAGGAATGTAAACCAACACAGACGTTTGCTAAAAAATCCTTTCCGTATGACTGAACTATAGTGGCAATAAAATGCTTTCTTAACCTCAGAGTTGTACACTATATTTATTACTTTATTTATTACATTTATATGCTGCCCATCTCACATGATTCTGTACAGCATAGTTCTCAAACTATTAAAAATGCAATTTAGTCTTTTCTTAGGGGTTTTTTATTTGAAAAAACAAACCCTACAATTGATCCCATTTGTAAACCCAAATATCCTATCATTGCAAATATTTATTTCTTTATTTGATGGCAGTCCTTCTGCAGTGTCAGAATTAATCAGTATTTTCTGCAACCTGTTTCCTCACTAGTTTGCTCTCAGTCATCTCACTTCCATCCTCCATAGAAAATCATTCAAGGTTCCTATTTCCCTTCACTCTTTCCCTCAACCCATTCTCAAAGTAGCTATGGAAAACCCATGTGCATTTGGAAATACTAATTCATTTTCAGATGCTTCTAACAGTAAGAGCTCATCCTCATGTTCAGTTTCCTGAGGAAGAAAATCCGTTTACTATTTTTGAGGGACACAAAATCATTATGTCCATCTAATCTTCTGTGTGCTACTAAGGCAGTTTAAAGCCACCTTATTTATTCCAATTTGCAAGTTACACTTTTCTTCTTCCAAAAAGGAAAAGAGGAACATAGAGGTGACGCATTCAGGAACAGCCATCTTCTCAGCTTTCTCCCATATTTATTATGAGGCATTTTGCCTTCCCCCACCATGAGGAAAATTGGTTTCATAAAGAGAAAAAAAGAAAGACTATTCCAAATATACAATACCATTGAAAACTCTGGTCTGAGCTTTGTGATTTTGTATCTCCAGCCAGTACTTCCAAGGCAGCCTTCTTTTAAGGGAAGGTTGTTTGACATAGGCTTATGAATCTCAGGTTTCTCTGTCAAAGTGTTGCTTTCCTAGAAGATTGATAGTCCTATGAAACACTTCCATTGGTGCTGCCAAGTAGAAATCCTCTAGATTACTGCTGGCCAGAATTCTAATTTGATTGCAATGTGCGGTAACTGGTCAACCTTTAGATGGCAGTATCTAAGAAATTGTATCATAGTATAGAAGTGTAAGGTAAATGATAAAAATTAAGGCTAAGTGAATAATGAAACGCAAGTTTTTGTCTCTCAAAGTCATCCCACCTCATCATCCATTCAGCAGAGTGATTGGTAGCTGGTTTTCCCCCTGATCAGTGACATTTGGTAGGAAGAGAAAGGATGGCAGAGAATTTGCCGATTTCTGATTTGAAACTACCCCACATTAAATTCTGTCTGGCTTCGTTGCTGAGGCACATTACAGGTGATCTTGTGGAGAACAGTGTAATTTTAAGTTTCTCTTCTTTTCTCCTGTCTCAGTTATAATGGAAAGATATCTACCTGTTGTCAGCAAGCAAAACCCAGCTGACCATTAGATGGAAGCAGAGAGATACAGAGCTTTTTGTAGCCCAGATTTGGAAACCCTAGCAAATTCTTGATTAATTTACTTTATTTCTTTACTTCCCCCTCTCTAATCATTTAAGGTTCAACTACTTTTGGCTTAAGAAGGAAAGATTGGGAAGGCATTATAGTACGAGAGGTTTGTTTATTTTCCCTGCAGGGTTATAACATAATGGCATGCTAAAAAAAAACAGGTGCATCTGAAAGATGGATGAATAGGATGGATGAATCCCTTCACATTTTCTGCTTCTATTTTGTTTTAACAACCTCCCCTACCAAAAAAAAAAACACCCTCAGATAAATGGTGGAGGAAGAAGAGGTGCCTGAAGAAAGTGGATAAAATGAATGAGATGTCATTAATTATAAAGACAGATCATTCTTATAGCATTTTCATTTTATAATAGTGTAGTTTGGGCTAGGTAGCAATTGGAGACCTTATATGGAAATCATAAAATGATTGACAATATAATGCTGGATGATGGGCCTCTCAGGTCAGTGGCACTCAACATACTATTGAGGAAGCACTGAGGATCTTTCTAAGTATTAATGGTGTTTATGATATGACTAGATTAAAGCCTTTGGGATATCAGAGTTGCTGTACAGGAGAAGAAAATCAAAAGCTGCAAAAATAGAATTACAGTAGGAAAGTGAACCTAATTACAAACAGACAAAAGTTCAACATAGTAAGATTAAATGAAACAACTACAAATCGACAATCTGAGGCATCAGTAAATTGAGATGGACTACATTTCAGTCAGAAGATCAAATTGTTTTATTACTGAAGACATGAAAAATGGAAGAAACGTTATTGCTTTTAAAGTTAGAAAGGGTATATAGCAAGTACTGATCCTCATTGATAGAGAACCAGAGGAAATATGAAATGGATTTAAAGACGTCATTAAGGATGAATGTGAAAAGAGACTGATGAAAAAGAAAAAGAAAAAAGAAAGCAAACAAGACATCAGAACAAGCCATGGAAATTGCCAAGGGAAACTGAACATAAGAAAGACAAATATCTCAGAAAGCAACTTAAACAAAGAGTTTCAGAGAATTATTAGAAGAGACAAGAAGCAGTATTACAACAACATATGTAAATAATTATAGATTTAAAAATGTGAGGTAGGACTGAATGACAACTTTTTACAATTGTTTTTATTGGTAAAGAGACAAGTTCCAGGGAAGAAGAGATACTAGGAAAGGTATTAAGCTACTGTTGTTTAATATCAAGGAAGCAGAGAGAGTTGTTTCTTTTACCCTTTTTTCTGTTTCTTTTTTTTTGCTTTTTAAATTTTTCTTTATTTTTTTTCTTTGTATTTCTAACCTTTAATAAAATTATTACAAAGAAAATAAAAAATCAAAACAGGAAGAGCATTGACACCTTTGAGCTTTGCTGTTGAGTATACCATGGCAGCCAAGAAAATAAACTACTGAATCATCAATCAAATCAACCAGTTCTCACTTAAGGCATAAATGACCAGATTCAAATTATCCTACTTCAGATACATCATGCAAAAATCCAGCTCTGTGAAAAAGAATCTAATGATGGGAAAGATGGAAAGAAAGAGAAGAGGACAACCAGCAACCTGGATAGACTCAATTACAGTATGATGAGTGCACCATTAGGAAACTTGGAAGAACAGGTTAGGATACATCATCATGGCTGTGTGGTTGTTAGGAATCAAAAACAGCTTGATGGCACGAACAAGCTGTGTGAAAAAGATCTTCTACCTTCAGGTCTATTCCTCCCATAACTCATCACAACAAAAGCAAAAGATGAGAATGAAGAATAAGCATGTCTTCTCATGGTTCCACATTCCTGGTTGGAATGAAGGAAGAAAATCCTCTCTCTTTTTAAAGTCACGTAACCTGTGGGACGGGGGGAAAAAAGGGCAAGATGTAACCTTCCATTTTGTCCCTAGGCATTCTCTTTGCTATTGCCCGAATAGGCTTTCAGGTCTTTCTAAACTGATACTTGATTTGACTTGAGTAGAAATTTAGCTGAATAGGAATTCATTGGGGGGGGGGGGCATGAGAGAGAGGGGGGGAGATCAAGCAATCACTTCTTTCCTAGGAATATCCAAAAATGTCTTTATTTATTTCCCACATTCATTATCCTTTTGGAGCAGGAGAAAGTTCAATAAGTAGCAACATTAAGGTTGACATTTTAAAACTCGCGTTACCAAGCTAAAGAACATTTTTGCTCAGAAACAAATGATGCTTCTTACTAATAAGGGAACAGCAATTCACTACCTTGGAGATTTGTTTGTGGGGAAGTGCAGGGAGAGGAATGGAAAATTAACCATCCCATGCGTTTACACAGCTGAATGTATGCAGTGTACTAGAGGCTGCATTGTAGATAAAAGGGCAAGAATAGACATGCTAAGTAAACAGAAGAGCATAGTGAACACATATGTTGTGTGCAAACAATATTCAGTCTACTTCGATGGATTCAGTGAACAAAAGGGCCATATATAATTCTGGTTTGACTGGGCAGACTCTTAGCTACAATGATTCAAACCAGAGGTTGCTGTACTCAGCTTGCAGTTCAGCAAACAGCTATTTTGAAGGCCATTATGTTGAAGAAGCTTCTCACATATCTTCCTAGCGGCCTGCCAAAGAATGGGTTGGCTGTTTACCCGGGAGATTTTGCTACTGGGAAAGGGAATACCTAGGAGCTGGTTTGGCAAGCAAAGGACAAGAAGGCCTGGAGGAATGTTGTTCATGGGGTCCAGGGGTGGGACGTTACCAGTTCTGCCCAACTCTATAGAACCGGTAGCTCTGAAGAGCAGCAGACACCGAACCAGTTCTATGTCTGCTACTGTTTGGCCCAGGCTATTACCTGTCCTTTTATTTCCTGCTTTTTCAACCTCAGCTGCTTTGCGCGGCACAGCTGAGGTTGAAAAAGCAGGAGAAAAGAGGCTTTCCAAACGCTGTGCGCTGCACTTTTCAGCTCTCCAGGCAACACAGCTAAAGGTTTTTTTACACGCGCGTGCAGCGCAATGCAACGTCACCGAACCGGCAGTAACACCAGTTGAATCCCACCACTGATGGGGTCGCGATGGCTCAGACACAAGTTCGCAATTAGCAACAAAGGGAGTTTAGTTTTGACTTGTGAAAGGATAGCTGGAGGGACAAGGTTACCATTCTGTTCAAGATCTGGAAGGATAGGGGATGTGTAGTATTATTGAGCCCAAAGTAGCCTGCTTTAAAAGTTTAGATTCTTGTGTGTAGGAGTCATAAAAGGGAAAGTTATGGTTTGAAACATTTCCATTTTTATCTGAATATGTGTCCTCCTGTTTATGCTTCCACATGAATTAGTGTTTGGAGGTAAGGGATATACCGTATACATGTCTACCTAAAGCTCCTTAAAGTTTTTGGAGTGTTGCTTTGTAGTTATGATCATAAGTGATATGCAAAGTTGAAAACATTAGAAGTGTAATTCAAGATCATGACTTTAACGTAAATGATATGTGGGATTAAAATGAAGTCTTGAAAATTACAAATCAGCCATTCCTAACCTTATCATCTAATGATTAAGAATTGTGAGCTAAAAGAATGCAGCATTTAATTATTTTAAATCACCATGTGAGTTACCCTTAGGATTATAGAATCATAGGATTGGAAGGGACCTTGCAGGCTGGTTAGTGCTTGAGCAGGAGACCTTATAGGGACTGATTATCTAATCCCTTCTTGAGCATCCACAACTTCAGGAGGAAAGCCGTTCCACTGATTAATTGTTCTCACTGTCAGAAAATTTCTTACAAGATCATCTGTGTGTCTTTCAAGCCATTGACAACCAGGAAGTGGGATTACAAAGACTGCAGCAATCTAAATTAGAACCATGCCCCATCCTTACTCTTTACAGAGCAAATATAGGTTCTCCATCCCTTATAATAGCCTGTAGCTATTGATTGCAAACTTTCGATCACCAGGAGCTTAACTTTTGGCAGGGGTAAGGACTACATTGTATTAGACAAAGATGCAGACTAGAGTTTTCAATTTCATGTTTTCTTTAGACTTGGGGGGTACTTTGAGATTTTCTTTTGCTTTATAAAAACCTATGCAACATTTGTTTCAGACTTACTGTACATTACAGTACAGTAAGTCTAAAACAAAAAGCTGTGTCATTGTTTAGTGCTCAGTTCAGAGGAGAAAATGGGAGCTGTACAAAAGGAAACTGGAGCTTCAAATTGCCATAATTGGTATACAGGCTGAACCAAAACAAATTAATTTCTGTTTCTGCAACAGAGTTTCCTATTTCCCAATACATTCCATTGCACACAAAGTTCCAAAGATTAATTACACCCTTGATATAAAAATGAGGCATGATTGTGAATGGGGTAGTGCAGAATTCCTACAAGATTTCAGTCGGATGAAGAAAACACATATGATTTAATTTGAACATGTGACTGCCCTGTTCACACAGTTTGCAGGCATATTGGGGCACGTCATGGAAGAAGAATATGTGAAGAGTACTTTCCTACTGTGACCTTGTGACTGTTGTAACTGCCAACCTGTAATATACATACTGTCTAGTTTCATACATCCTTCCTAAGAAATATTTTATTGTAGTTTGTAATGATTTCCTACTGCTTCATTTCCCCCCAAGATAAGGCTAGTCCCAACCTTATTGGCATTTAGGAAATCCCTCAAAACATGGCTTTTGACAGGCTTGAGGGTCCCAGGGAAATAGAGACCCTGCAAGATGGTTATCCTGTGTGTAACATGCTGGTCTATTTCCTGCAGTCTTATACGGGGTACCTTGGTATTCAACTGATTTGAAACTCATCAAATTCGATACTCAATGCATTTTGACATGAAAATTTTATCCCAGTACTCATCATTTGTTTGGTAGTCAAGGCACAAGCTAGAACTTGTTGATGTGACTCACTACATTATTCCTAATAGGAAAAATTAATTAACTAATTAAGGATGAGTACTGAAGTATCATTGGATTTGTGTTTAAATTTTGTTTAATTGTTGTTATATACCTGTTTTAATTTATTTTAATTGTTTTATTTGTACACTGCAGAGACACATTTATGAGATGGGTGGATGTATAAATATGATAAATAAATAAGCAAACAAAAAAATCTTTACAGAGACTTTACTTTCTTTAAACCAGAAACGCCCACGATTTTGTTACTGTAAATAAAAATAGTCTTAGTACTATTTTTAGTTAGTACTACAATAGTTAGTGTACTCCCTTTGGTTTCTTGTCTGGACCACTCCTGAAAGGCAGATATCAGACTTGCAAGTTTGAAAGCACTTCTCCCACCCTTGCCTTTACTTTCTAGACAACTAAGGAGAGTTTCCTCTGGGATGTTTTCCCTGTCCCCATTCCTTCTTGTGGGCTGAGTTTTTTTTTTTATTCTGACCATTATCTAGGCTGCAGCTCTTCCAGTTTCTGTGTCTTAAGGTGATTCTCATAGCCTATTACAATATATTTGGGTAGTTGGTATGGTAAAAAATGTGGCAAATTGTTAACTTCACTTATTTGCAAAGTTGATTGGAAATATTTGTGACATTCCAAAAGTAAGCTGTTTCTACAATCTTTTCTGCCTGTAACTCCTGACCCACTAGAGCAGGGGTCCCCAACCACCGGGCCCCAGACCGGTACCGGTCCGTGGAAAAATTTCTACCGGGCTGCCAGTTTGCTGGGCGCCGCCATCTTGTTTTGATGAAAAAGTGCTTCCGGTGAGCTTTTCCAGGTAGAAAGCGGCGTTTGGGTGCTGAAAGAATCCTTGCGCCTTAGTTTCATTGAGGGGGGGGGTTGGCTTCGAACAAAACTAAGGCGCGAGGATTCTTTCAGCACGCACGGCAAGGCGAGCCGAGTGACGTCCCGAAGCCCATCGACACAGGTACAAAGGAGGAGTTGAAGGTGGCGGGGAGAAGCAGGGGACGGCTGGCTGGCCGGTCACTCGGCTCGCCTTGCCATGCGTGCTGATGCCGGTACCGGGCCGCGGATGATTTTGTGATGCCGGTACCGGGCCGCGGCACAAAAAAGATTGGGGGCCACTGCACTAGAGCTCTTGAAATGTTGTAACAGAAAGCCCATTAAACTCTTTTGGACTATATCGTACTATTAACAATATGTTTAAATATAGAGTAAAGCCAGGAAATACATGAAATACAGAAGATCATGAAATAAATAATAAAAAACAAATAAAAGCAATAATATAAGAGAGCCAGTTTGGGCTAGTGGTTAAGGCATGAGGCTAGAAACTGGGAGATCATAAGCAAGTCACCCCACAATAATTTTTTGTGGGGAAAATAGGAGGAAGTCATATTAGACATGTTTGCCATCTTGAGTTATTTATAAAAATAATAAAAAAAATGTGAAATATAAAATAAATAATTCGCATGTCAAGAATTTGAAATGTTGGAGGGGATCAAATTGGCCATGGTTGCCCCACTCTGTTGCCTAGTCTTATTGCCATGGACTTCCCAGTTGTATTCAGTATAATTATACTGTTCTTTTTCATATTAGGATTTGATAGCGGTTCTTTTTAATGCTACTTCCCTTTTCTCCCTCTAGGCTCTAATTCTTCATCAGCTTGGCCGGTACAGCTTGGCCGAGAAGATCCTTCGGGATGCTGTCCAGGTGAACTCAACAGCCCACGACGTTTGGAATGGCCTTGGGGTGGTTCTGCAAGCTCAGGGTAACGATGATGCAGCCACGGAATGTTTCCTGACGGCCCTGGAGCTTGAAGCCAGTAGCCCTGTTGTCCCTTTCACCATCATCCCTCGAATCCTTTGAAAGGCAGGCTGCTCATCCTGTTTCAGCTGAACTTGAGAATGTGAGGACGCCTATGAGCGAATCTTTCCTTCTGACTCCAAGGGGCAGCTCTTCACCCTGAGAGGTAACAAATACAACTGCAGGCAATCTGCTCATTTCTGTCGGGTGTCCAACGCGGGAAAGCAATCTAGGATCTTAATCAGTGAAGAAAAAATGGAAAAGGGAAGGAAATAAATACACATGCACACTTTAAGCCACCATGTATGTATTGTCTACATTTTTTGCCACATAGTCATTTCGAAACCTGATGCTTATTGTTCAAATGGATATTGTGCCATATTTTGTTAGGTGACATCAGAGTGTTATGTAAAAACTCTAAATAGAATCAGTGATAGATAATAGATTCAAGTTAAAATTCAGTGGCAGAGCAAGCCTATTTTTAACCAAGCCTGTCAAAGATCTGTTCTCTTCATGGCTTTCAACCTCTCTGGAGCTCAGAAACAAAATGTGAAATTTGCTGTGTTCCATCTTCTATGGTAGTCCGGCCCAGCAAATCAGCTGAAAGGTTATGTTTTGAGTTGTTAATAGCTGTGATGTGTAGCTAATTGTTATTTCTTGTATTTAGAAGAAAGATTGTGTACAAGAATATTTATATTTTACCAGCGTATGCCTGTTGAAATAAAAAAGAAATGAAAATATTAGTTATTTAAGTTTAACTTTTTTATGTGAATCCAGAGTTTATTTATCAATGGAAATATGTAAAAAAGATGCTAAAAATAGAATATTTACTGACATTCCTTATGAAGTATACACTACCTTGGCTCAATGGAAAGATTATGTTAATAATAAAATGATTTTTGAATGCATACAATGCTTGTCATTTTTATTTGATAGTTGGATGAAAATAATTAGAACTGACTCATGATATGGCCAAATTACGTGCATCTCAGTTGAACTACTATTGATCATAAGTATATTAAACAATAATATATTATATTATTATTGAGTTATTACTCATTAATGCTAATTAAATGATTAAAGCCAAATATCTTTGATAAAACTCTTAAAGCAGTTGCATTTGGTTTTGTCATGGATTCCTGAAAAAAAATCCATATTTTAATGAATAATTTATATGTGCACAACTATAATATAAACAGTATTCTAATATTTATATTTTTAATATTGATTAGGTGTTTATTAATTTACTTACTAACTACATTTATTGTTTTGATATAATGTGTATTATACATACAATAGTGTACATTTCTCAAGTTTTGAAGGGTATTTTGTATTCTCTCAACTGCCTGAAATAAATACACACACACACATATATATATTTGTGTGCATTTACCATATTTTTCGCCCCATAAGACGCACCTGACCATAAGACACACCTAGGTTTAGAGGAGGAAAACAAGAAAAAAAATATGAAAGCTGTGAAGTACAGCTTTCAAAATTTTAGGCAACTCCTATAGCAATGGATTGACAAGATTTGAATGGATTCCTTGAGTCAGCTGCTATGCCATTATTAGTGATACAAGCATATAGAGAAATATTTTAATACTGCCTAGCACAATCCTATGCAGTTATTTATTGTCATTGTTGTTTTAAAAAGCCATTATATTCAGGGACAAATACTTCCAGACAGAGAATTGCAACTAAAAAAGCCAACTGAAAGATTGTAGTCTTTCACCTCTGATTTAATACAGTTTCTTTCTATGTGTTCTTATCCTAAAATGCAAGTTAGATATTTCATTTAAGTAAAAGGCCAGCTCCATCATTAAATTAGATGTTCTTTGGTACTAACATACTGGTTCGATCTATCAAGAGTCCTCGAAATAAATGCCCACTCAATTCTTGATTATGCTTTCTTTCTGCTTCCCTGTGCAAATAGTCATTTGGCTCTTTTCTTTGATTAATGCCAATTCTCTCATTAGTTCAACTAATGTAGTGTAAAAAAAACATCATAGCATTTTAATTTTGCCCTTATAGCAACTGTTTGCAAGAATACTGCAGGTGTCTCACACAAACAGGATGCCAACAGTTGAACAGAACCCAAGTTGTGTTGAATCACAGGCGTTCTCATTGTAAAACGTCCAGTATTTTCCTGTTTTCTCTTGAAATCAGCAAGAACAAGATGTTAGCGATTGTTAATGACAATTTTAAAATCATTTTCAAAAATGTGCCGACTTGCAGAGACCACTTTGGGAAGGGGATGAACAAGATGCCACTGATAGGCACCATATTGCTAATTAGGGGACTGGGCATGGCTAGTCAAGTGAAAAGAAGGACCAGGGGAGACATGATAGCAGTGTTCCAATATTTGAAGGGCTGCCACGGGTGGGCGGGGTTTCAAGCTATTTTCCAAAAGTACCTGAAGGCCAGACAAGGAATAATGGATGGAAACTGAACAAGGAGAAATTCGACCTAGAAATAAGGAAATTTTCTGACAGTGAGAACAATCAACCAATGGAACAGCTTGCCCTCGGAAGTTGTGGGAGCTTCATCACTGGAAGCTTTCAAAAAGAGACTGGACTGACATCTGTCAGAAATTGTGTAAGGTCTCCTGCTTGGGTAGGGGGTTGGACTAGATGACCTACAAGGTCCCTTCCAACTCTGTTAATCTGTTAAATCCAGGTAATATGGTACTTTTCAAAAGCTTTTGAAGATGATATTTCTTCTTCAGTCAAAATAATGGCCATTCTATTTGAAAGGGAGGGAAGCAACTCCTATTAACCTACAAGTAGTCTTCGCTTGGCAACCACCCTTGGGACCAGTAACTCTGTTGCTATGATTGTGATCACTAAGCAAAACTTCACAGGATCATAGCATACAATGTCACTTTCCATTTGGTTGCTAAGTGAGTCAGTGTGATTTGTTAAGCATCCCATGACTGCGATTGCACTGCTGAATTCTCCACTGACTCTGCTTTCCAGAAGCCAGCTGTAAAGGTGGCAAATGGCAGTCACGTGACCAGGTCTCAGTCATGTCACACATTCTATCACCAACTGTTTTATGATAATTTTTATGTTATAAAGTGTTTTATAAAATTTGCCAAATTTCAATTCCACAGGTGTCGTGGGTCCCAGATTTTAGATGGATGCTGTAAGTTAGTCCATTTAGGATACTTGGTTCAACAACTGTTGCCTTATGGTGTAGCGTTTTGCCCTGTTAAAACGGGTCCCCAACCACCGGGCCCCAGACCGGTCCTGGTCCGTGGAACATTTTCTACCGGGCCACCAGTTTGCTGGGTGCCGCCATCTTGTTTTGATGAGAAAGTGCTTCCGGTGAGCTTTTCCAGTTGGAAAGTGGCGTTTGGGTCCTGAAGGAATCCTTGCACCTTAGTTTCATCGAAGGAGGGGGTAGCTTCGAACAAAACTAAGGCACAAGGATTCTTTCAGCACCCAAGGCAAGGCGAGCCGAGCGACCGTCCCAAAGCCCATCGACAAAGGTACAAAGGAGGAATTGAAGGTGGCGGGGAGAAGCGGGGGACGGCTGGCTGGCCGGTCACTCGGCTCGCCTTGCCATGCGTGCTGGTGCTGGTACCGGGCCGCGGATCATTTTGTGATGCCGGTACCGTGCCGTGGCACAAAAAAGATTGGGGGCCACTGCGTTAAAAGATACTGGAAAGAGAGTTTTAATAGTATAGGGGTGTTTTTTAAAACAAAAAAAGAAAGAACTTCCCCCTTTATCCACAGCAAGTATATTCATTATTAACAACTTATCATTGCCTATTGAGAGATAACAAATACATCTTCATTCCATATGTACTTCATATTTTATAGACCCATCTAAAGAGTTTTAATTTTGAAAGAACCCTGACAGAGTGCACTATATCTGATTGTAATCATTTGATACTTCTGACTATCAAAGCAATGTTAGAATGATTTGCTGCTAGTCATTACTTTAAGATTTATTCTTGCTAGAAGAAGCCCTAAAGCAGAACTTTCTCCTAAATCTGCCAAAGTTATTTTGAGTCGCATGAACATCTTTGTTATTCTTTTACTAATAATGGCTTTTACAACTCCTTTTCTCTCAAGTGATTTTTTTTTAAAAAAATATTTTAACCTGTATTCTATTGTAAAGTTTTTTTTCACAGCCTTTCAATATGTTTATTCTTCTAATCTCTCCAAAATGTAAAGTTCTTTGAGCAGATTGCAAAAGTACTTTAAACAAAAGGTTTATTTAAAAAAAAAAACCTTTAAAAAGAATAAATTTAAAAACACAATCACAAGTACAGGAAATATTTTGAAGCATGATGCCCTTTTATTAACAATTTCTATTCTGAGTAGAGAGTATAGTGCAATTTATTGTTATTTCTTTCCCAGTATTATCCCATCGGAGAAATGGGAAGATTGGCTCTTGCTTCCTTGCCAAATAGAAAGAAGTTTCTTCCCACTCTCACAGTAAAAATCTCAAAAGTCGGGCAAAAGGATCTGTAGGCTACAAGTTTAATAAAACCAAGCTACTTTCACCCATAGGACAAATATTTCTAAGCCTTGAATTGGTATGTAAATCCATTGGGCATAACTGTCATTGTTCCTTATCCTGTTTGTCTGCTTCATGTCATTGCTTCATTATGGATAAAGGTGTCATCACCCATAAAGAGTCTCCTGGGCTTTGAGAAAGACAGAACAATCTATATTCATGAGTCTAGGGAGAAAGAAAAACTGCTGCCCAGATCCATAAGGGCTAAATGGAACCCTCTAGAATTGGAGAAAATAAAATGATAAGAAAAAAGAGAATGCAAAGCGGTAATTGCAAGCCACCAATAAAAGCAGAAATTCACTGGAATTTTAGCCCCTCGCTTTGAGTGATGTCATTATGAACTTTCTGCAGCATTTTGTCATAGAAATATGTACAAAAAAAAATAGGTGAAGGAAACAGACTGGAGATGAGCAGAGACTGAGAGCCATATTAATTGTTGCAGAGTGTGATGTTTTTAATCAGCTAACAACCTTAAATTTATTCTGCTCCTTTAAAATAGGATCTGTTGGGTATCTGCATAAATAGAGTTCATTATGGCAGGTATAGGCCAATGTAAATCACATATTCAAAGCTCAAACAATTTGCATCAAATAATATTTGATCTCCAGTCTATTGTAACTGAATTTCTGACCGAAGAAGCCACAGACTAGGTTGAAAGCTTTTTGATTAGGCATTTCTTAGGCAATTGTTTGGTGCCTTCCTAAATAGTGGAATGTGTGTGCAAATGTTATGCTGGTGTTAAAGCAGGGTTTGGGTTGTGCTCAACTGTGGGGGTGAAGAAAGAAGAGGACAGTAAGCCAGTAAGGCAGAAGCAGGCAGCAATAGCGCAGCCCACTGTGTTGTCCTATGGAGGCTAAAACATATGAAGAATGGTTTTAGGGATTGGGTATTAATGAAAAGAAGGGCTAGAGGTGACATGATAGCAATATTCCAATATCTCAGGGGTTGCCACAAAGAAGAGGGAGTCAAGCCATTCTCCAAAGCACCTGAGGGCAAGAAAAGAAATAATGGATGGAAACTAACCAAGTAGAGAAACAACTAGAACTAAGGACCAAACTTCCTGACAGAACATTAATCAGTGGAACGACTTCCCTTGAGAAGTTGTGGGTGCTCCAACATTGGAAGTTTTTAAAAAGAGATTGGACAATCATTTGTCTGAAATGGTATAGGGTTTCCTGCTTAAGCAGGGGGTTAGACTAGAAGACCTCCAAGGTCCCTTCCAACTCTATTATTATGTTATCTGCAGTATTCCCAGAGAACTCAGCAGAATGGTACAAAAGGAAGCAGAGTGGAAGATGCAGAATGTTCAGAAATTAAACTAGAAGCTGTACTAATCTGTTAAATGTTATTATGGACAAATGTGGATATATAGGGAGCCATCCATATATAGGGAGCCATCCCACTTGCCTGGTTTTGTAAGTTGCTATATATTATGGACAAATGGATATATAGGGGTTATGACTGTTTTGTTACCTGTTTGTACCGAGTTTGTTTTCATTTTTCCAGCTGGGTAAGTATATAATTCAATATTTCAAGTTCTTGTTTTTTAAAACTATTTCTTAACAGTCTCTATCCAGTTCCCAGGAACACTACTACAGGTCCAGAGAACAAAAGACAAAAGAATAAACTGTAAGAAAATACATAAGTTTTTAGCCTAAATATTTGACTAGCTCTTCCTTGGGTGCTGCTCCCTTATATCTGCTGTATTTACTGTTTGGGAGACCCTTCCAGATGTTGTCCACCTAAACTTGAGCCAACCTGGAGAAGGAAAGCACAGGGGAAAAGAAACAGATGTCTGATGACATCTTGGCAAATTTAAAGCAGCTGCTTTCCCCAAAAAATGTCAAAAGGAGCATCACTATCTGAATAGCTTGCTGTTTATATATATTTGTAGCTCTTCTCTTATTTCTTCAGTTAGCAGCAGGGGTGGGATGCTACCAGTTCGGCCTGGTTCTATAGAACCTGTAGCTGCGAAGAGCAGCTGACACCGAACCGGTTCGGTGTTTGGTCCAACCGCCTGCCCCGGGCTCTAGGCTGCCCTTTATTCCCTGCTTTTCCATCCTCAGCTGCTTTGCATGGCACAGCTGAGGTTGAAAAAGCAGGAAACAAGAGGATTTTCAAACACTGCGCATGCGAGTGCAGTGCTTGTCAGCTGTTCAGGCGGCACAGCTGATGATTTTTTGCAAAGGCTGCACACATAATTGTCCCCAGTTTGGAGAACCGGCAAATCGCTCCACTGGCTGGCCCCTCCCCTCCCTGCTCATTCACTCCTTATCTGGCATGCGAGCCATCCAATTTGCCTGGTTTTGTAAGTTGCTAGCTTTACTTTTTTTTTTTTCCCTGACCCTCAGCTGTTCTGCTCTGCCAGGAGATTTAGATTAGCTAGAAAGCAGTAAATCCTTGGATTTCTTGCTTTCTAGCTAGTCTAAAAGCAGAGCCAAACCTCCTTAGGACTGAAGCTTTTCAGTGCAGACTCTGGTAGCTGATTGCAGATGGATAGATCTCTAAATTAATCTGTGTGAGCAACTAAATCTGCCTGCTTGCTTTGCCTGCTTTTGGGTAAAAGTTGCTCTTTTTTTTAAAAAAAAACAATCAATATTTACATACATGGTGTGTTGTGAGTTAATTTTGTGAGTTTGCTTGCTAGCAAATTTTATGTGACAGACTCAGATAGCTGATTCAGACTCAGATAGATCTCTAAGTGAATCTGTGATTCTGTGAGCAACTCAATCTGCCCGCCTGCTTTGCCTGCTTTTGGGTAAAAGTTGCTCTTTTTTTAAAAAAAAACAATCAATATTTAATATAATATTTACATACAAGCCATGCCCACCCAGTCACATGACCACCAAGCCATGCCCAGTCAGCAAGCCATCCCTTTCACTTTTTACTGATCTTACCCTCTAAATTGTGAATATGTCATGTTCACACAATTCTATGCAAACTAAGATCTTTATAGAGATAATATACCATTGCTGCATCACATCGACCTCAGGACACATGCAATACAGCAACACACATTCAGGATGCTTCTAATTAGATTTAAGTATTATTAATTGGATTTAGTTTTTATTTGAGCTGGTAACTTCCACCTGGGTTATTATAAACTAATTTATTATTCATGCTGTATATAGGTTGTCCCAGGTTAAGAATACGATCCTTCCTAAACCTATCTAAGTCAAATTTGTATATAACTCAGAATAGTTTATTTAGTGTCAGTTAGCCAAATGTTTGTCTTAGCATATAGTATTTATTTTACCTTTCTATGCATATAAAACACTTAAGAAACAGCAATGTGACCCAATTAAAAATGTGTTTCTCCTTCCTGATGAACTGCTGTAGCTGCATAATGTTTTCACAAACCACTGAAAACAGGCTATATATTAAAAATGCACATGCGATTTTGAAAACCAGGACTTCCGGTTTGAGCTCCTTCGGCGATGGACCGAAATCCGCGATCATGCGTGGTTTCAAACCATGCTCACTGCCGGAGCACCCCAAGCCGGCTGGATTCTGTAAAGGTACATAAGATAGTATTGTTATATTAGAAATAGAAATAATTTTAGAAAATATGATGAAAATGATGGATAAAATATTTATTGTAATATAGTGGAATGTTTGTTAATAAATAAATGAAAGAAAGTGAATGAGAGAATGAAATTAGGAAAGGATTGGAACATTTTAATTATTATTAATGATTTATAAAAAATATAAATGAAGAGAAATATGGAAACAAAGAATTAATTATGGAAAGTTTATAAGTGTTCACAAGGAAGTATGATATTCAAATGAAAAGAAAAAGATGTTAAGACTTTAATGAATATTAACGATAGAATTGATTTGGAATGGAATGAGTGCTTTATTTACATATATATATAATTTTTTAAGGATATAGTGTGTATTTTAAGAATGTACCAAGCAGAATTCGATTGGAAGTTATGTATTATATTGAATGTTATAATCTTAAAGGCATAAATTGAAGTTTAAATAAGAATTGAATGGATAAAATTAAAAGATACAAAGGTGTCATACTCCAATTAGTAACTACAGGGGAAAATTTGTTTAATGAGAAAAGATAATATGAAATTGAAACAGGACAGACAAAAGTACAAATATAATGATTTGAATTGAGATATGAGATAATTAAAAATAAAGTTGAGAAAATTAAAGGAGGGGAAAAACTATGTAGAAAATGTTAAACAGTAATAAGATATGGAATAGAACACAAAGATGAACATGAAATTGAGTTTGTGTCTGTATGAAGAAGTGATAACCTGTGATCATGCAACTTTTTTAAAAAGATGTTTTATTTGTATTATGTTTTTTCTTTTGTGAAAACCCAAATAAAATTTATATTAAAAAAATGCACATGCAATTTTGTGATGCTCATAAAACAGTAAGACTATGTGACTTCAGTGGTTCATGAAAGCATTGTGCAGCTTCAACAGTTCATTGGCTTGAGAAAAGAGAATGTCATCCACCATTTTAGTAATAAACAGTCAGTGGATAAGTATGAGTTGTCCATAAGTCAGACATTCTTAACCTAGGTGCCACCTATATCATTTCTGCACCATGCTTTGTATCTGAAATATGAGAACATGCAGCTTTGTGTGGCTTTAGTCAACTCTGTCAATGTAGATGCTCCTTAGATAAGAACTCTGTTAGAAAGATATGGCTCAAATTCAAATAAGAGATTATTTACCTGTTATAGTTAAGCGTAAAAAGTTAAGGGCAAGCTCTTTCTTTAATATTTTAGCAGTAGCTGTTTAAAGAAACAAACAGTATATAGCAGATGGTCCAAGCCCATTCAGTATGAAACTAGACACACACGAATGAATGACTTGGATAATCCAAATATTTGACTAACAATGAATGAAGAAGCAGTGGCAATACCAAGAGCTCCACATCATCCTTACTTTTTGAAAGATTCTGGAACAGAACCTTGAAGAGAGATTTTATTCTCAGGCAGCTTATCAGAATCACAATTATCCCCAGTCACTTCCTCTGTTATCTTGAGTACGTTCATTCAAATATTTTCAAGCACTCAAAGAAATGGGCTTGGAACTATAGCTACATCAATTTCATGAAAATTGATTTTGTGGTATATGACAGTATATTAATCAAGGCAGTGACAGAATGATACTGCCCCACACAGTGGACTTCCAATGAGTTCATCTTTCACAATGAACAAGGGTGCTATTAAGACCATCTTCTCTAATCCATTGTGACACCAAATAGGACGTTGGCAGCTACAGCAGTTCTTCAGCCCATTTTGATTCACTACAAATTCCATTATCTAATATTCTTCACATTCTAAAGTTCAGGAAGGGGCTGAATGCCATGCATTGAGGTAGGTAGATAGAAAGAAGGTAGAAGCAGAGAACAATAGACATTTTCATTTAAAGTTTGTGAAACCTATGTTTCTTCACATAGTCAGTTGTTTTATAACAATAACTCCCAGAGTTTCAATACCTGACCATCTCCTCTTGAAGAACTGGAAGGATTTCAGACCTCAAGTGTAACCAAAGGCAGTTTGGGTTCATAAGTTTGTCAGATTGTTAATCATCTATAACAGGGGTCTTCAAACCTTTTGGACCTCATAATTCATAATTTTAAATCCCACGGACCACTAATATGAATCCAGTATGCTGCTCGCTGAAGCACCTGGACTCCCACTGACAGGATGGGGTCCTTCAGGCACTTAGCTTGGCTGCCTGTTTCAGCAACTCAAAGAGTCATTTGGACCCCTTTCCCACAGAAAACAAAACACCAGGATCTCTAATCTCTCTTTCTCCTTCTCCCCGCCTCCCCCCCCCTCTCTTCTCTCTCTCTCTCCCCCCCTTCTGTCCCTGGGTATGGGGGTGGAAGGAAAGGAACCTCTGAACTGTGCTGGGTAGTGGAAATCTGATGTCCGGAGGCCGACGAGCCATGTGCTGAAGACCAGATGTCTGGCAGGGAGGTGGGGCCACAGGGGTGATACCAGCAGCAGATGGACTGATGCGTGCTAGCAAAGCGCTCACCAACCCTCTGGCACCCACCAAGCCGCCTTCCTGCTGGGCGTGAGCACTTTTGGTGAGGAGGAAGAGAAGCATGGTGTGAGGAGGCTTGGCGCCTGCCAGAAGAACAGCAAGCACTTTGCAGCTTCTGAGGGGAGCGGTCAAGCCTCCCCCTCATAACATCTTCACCTGAGGGCAACACTGGCAGCCACTCAGCCTCCTCGATATACAGAGGCAGGAGGCAATACCAGTTCAGAAGTTCCTTTTCCCCCACCCCCTCGCAGGCCAGGGAACACCAGGGAGGGGGCTCTGATGCTGCAATCTCCCATACACTACCCTCCCTTCCCACGTGCATCAGTCCATCCGCCGCCGGTATCACCCCCGTTGCAGAATGGATGTTCTGTGGACCACCAAAATTTTCTCATGGACCACCAGTGGTCCATAGACCACTGGTTGGCAATTTCTGATCTATAAGACAAAATATTACACTTCATTGTGGCCTGTCTTCAGAAAGGCCAACATGTTTACCTTCTTTTTGCACATTCCCCATCTCGCTTATCCACTGAGGTGTTTGCCCAAATAAATGTTCTGCATTTCAGACTTCTGGCTTAATTGCCCCAGAGAGACCTTTGCAACACTCCTTTGAAAACTTTATTTTCCCACGGGTTTGCAAGCCAAGCTGTCCTTGGTAACAGTTGAGGAACAGTAGGAAGGCTTTCAATCAAATGCTCCCTTTTTGTCTTCCTGTCAGGAAGAATGTTATTCTTCCAAGCAGCTGGTTGCTACTTGTATCCCAGTTGTCTAACACAGAAGCTCGTCGGTTATCAATTAATCATGGAAAGGAAATATCTACAGTGTTTGTGGAAGTGAGGTACTATGTTCTGAAGCTGCTTTGTTTTTGAATATGAATGTCTTGGAGGAGTTTGTGCATTGTTGAGAATCAAGTGATGTAATTGTGCTTGAAAGCCAATGGAACATAGTGACGAGAGTTTTGGCTTGAGTAAAATTGTTTCGCTGGATCAGACCAAAGGCTCTGCAGCTTGTTTAAAACATCAGCCACCCGATAGTCCTGAGAAATGAAAAGGTGGTAGAAAGTAGGGGAGGGTGTGTAAGTGGAAACCTATTTTATTGCTCTGTCTCTCAACCTTTATAATACTCACTCTGTGTATGGAGAATCATTTTACCATCCCCATTTTTAGAAAACTATTTTATAAGATCCTCATTGCTGTTGCCTTTCATAGCTAATTCTATTTGCCTATCCCAGTTTTCCTTTTTCTGAAGTCTGAATATTAATACTACAGAGCCTTAGAGATTTATTAAAGGGAAGGAAAACAATTTGGTCAAAATTTTAGACACTTCTCATTGGGACATGACTCAAAATGTTTTTCTGCTTACTCGAGAGCAATTCCAGAAACATGTTAAACAGAATGTTTCAGTGGTGGTTAACCTTTTTGGCACCAATTGCCAAAACAGAAGCGCACACACACCGAAAAGGCACCGAGTGCCAGAACATGCACACATGCACTGGAAACCGGAAGACCAGCTCCCTGGCATGTGCATGCACACTGACCTGCTCTTCCAGTTTCTAACACACACATGAAAACCAGCTGGCCAGCGTGCATACGCACACGAAGACTAGCTGGCTAGTATGCACATGCGCACCAGGGAGCTGTTCTCCAGTTTCTGCCACTCCCACGCGTGTGAAAACCAGTTCACCCAGAAGAGCAATGGGCAATGTCTGGCATGCCCAGAGAGAAGGTTCTTCGTGCCACTTCTGGCACACGTGCCATAGGTTCACCATCATGGGCATATTTGAATACATTTTTATATTAAATGTAACAGTTCTAGGTCAATATGGTAGCAGTGCAGCTGCCTTTAAAATCTGTAAACATAGCAGGTTTAAGAACAATAATTTAATACAATTTTGCTTCCTAATACAAACCGCCTTTTATGTCTATCAGATTTATTTATTATAGTTATATCCCACCACAATCCCACAGGATTTGTGATTCAGTGAGATTCAATTGTAACTGGGTTTTTTCTAGATGCTGTCTAGACCCTTACAGCCCCCAGACCTTAGGGCAGGACCTCAATTGCCTCACTAAAATGACCTGGAGAAGAGACCTCAACTTCGTATAGATGTTAAACAGAAAGGAGAAGAGATATACCTTAATCGTTTTTCATCGTTTTCTCTTATCCGCCATGGAGTTTGCAAGTCTCACAATCACATCAAGATTGTGCCTTACTGGGGTTTTTTGATTATTATTTTATTTATTTATATTCTCTTTATTGTTTAGAGTAATGATAGCTTTCTGATATTTTTACTAGAGCAGTAATCCCTCACACCAACCTATATGTGGAGTCAACATTTTCACAAACCACTACCCACACCACATTCAGTACAACTGAATTTCCAACATCCCCCAACACGTTCTAATCCCTCTGATATATGGAAAATAGTATTCTATATGGAGTTACTTCCATCCGTCCCAGATATTATATTTCCCTCCACCTGGAACACATTCATATTCTGGGGCTTAGGACAACAGTCCTTCCCAGTAAGCAGATTGATGCAACAGCTAGTGCGCCAAGAAGTAGCCATGATGTAAGAATCTCTGGGGCACGCCTGTATCTCAGCTTTTCATCCCTAATTGCCCTCTGTAGGTTTGGTTCTCCTCAGATTGTATACTGGGAGTCACCCAGAGTCAATCTGGAGACAGGAGGAGTTTCCACAAGAAGCAATGGGTGGAAACTAATCAAGGAGAGATGCAACTTAGAACTAAGGAGAAATGTCCTGACAGTTAGAACAATTAATCAGTGGAACCACTTGCGTCCAGAAGTAGTAAATGCTCCAACACTGGAAGTTTCTAAGAAGAGATTGGATAAGCATTTGTCTGAAATTGATAGGGTTTCCTTAGGTTGGACTAGAAGCCCTCCAAGATCCCTTCCAACTCTAGTCTAGTTTAGTCTAAAGTTGAATTTTTAACTACTACTACTATTATCACTATTACTTATTCTTTGACTGAATTGACTGTGAAATACAGTCTCTTGCATATGTGTGCGTTTACATACTTTATCCCAGAGGTTTGCTTGCTTCTCAGACAACCTTTCCTCCTATCTATCCCTAGCTGATCCAATCCTTGTTATAATGATAGAAAGAGATACTGGCATAATGATGCCTTACCCTGTTTCTCTTTGCTGCTGGCTGGTGTTTTGTGTGTAGAAAAAAAAGCAGGAAACTGGAAGCACAAGGCTAGTGTCATGAGCTCAGGGGGGTAACCCTGAGTTTTCCAGGCCATTCTGGTTGTGCAATAAATAAGTAATAGTGACAGGCTCAGTGGAATACCTTCTAGCGACTAAGGAAAGGAAACAAAAACCTACAATTTTGAAATATTAATAGTTGAGGATGGCAGGATGGCAGCTGCAATTTATGATCAAACCCTGTCTCATTTTTAGGTGTATGTATGGCACATATGACACATCAGTAAAATGGATAGATTGCATGCTTCCAGTAAAACCCTGATTTTTTTTTACCCGAAAACTACAAAATGTGAAGAAATGCAATTGATATTTAGGAAGACATACGTTTTAAGGCAAAAGAATTAGTGAAATCATAAAGAGAGCAATGACATAGAAACCTGAGTGTCATGTGAAGTGGCAAATGGTGAAGATAAGAACTGGGCTAGAATAACCTATATATTAAGGCCTGCTGCATATACCTTATAAAATATACCTTATTTTATTGAGCCCTATAATAGGAAGCCATAAGAAAAAATTGTCTATTTGAAGGCATCTTCCATTTGAAGATCTGTGTAAAACAAGAACTCTAAGAAAGACAGGAGAGTGAAAGGCACAAATATTATTTAAATGTAGTCTACCTATTACAATATTATTTTATTGCATTATATTTAACTTGTATTGCTTACACATATTTGTAAGTTTAGATCATCAGATTTGTTCTTTTTAGTATGGATAAGCAGCCATTACTGCTTATCCATACTACTACTATGGATATTACTGCTTATCCATACTACTACTATGGATACTACTGCTTATCCATACTACTACTATGGATACTACTGCTTATCCATACTACTATTCTGTCATGCTGATACTAAACAGAAACATTTCCCTGAGCATCTGCATTAGAAGTAGAAATTGGAATATCATAAAGGTATTTGGGAATTTTGAGAACATGAAGACAAATTCCAGACAAAAGGATATTAAAGTGTATGAAAGAAGCTTAATGAAAATGTAGTCCTTTCTGGGGATTGTTCTTTGGTTCGGTTCAGAATATGATCATAACTGTACAAAGATAAGTGAAAGAGATAGACAACTGGAGAATATTTTAACTGCCTTCATACTTGTCTAAATAACATTTCTGAATGCTCTTTTGTTTGGAGACTGTTGAGCTTCTCAAATAGGTTGTCAACAACCTTAGAAACTCTTAGAGAGTAAAATCAACAACAGTTGCTTGACTGTGCTTTTACTATGCCACATCTGTTCCGTGGCACCTTATATTTTCATAGCACTTGACCTAGGTTTCTAAATTGTCTTTCAACTATTGCTTGCTTACCATGGCAAATATTTTTCAGCAACCCTCCAAGGCTCCCAGTTTATTACAAGGGTACAAACCTCATTTACTGGAGCACAGCAATGGCATCCTCCATTGTCAGTTTTATTTGACTCAGCACAAACAAGTTTCCATCACTTTTTTTCTGCAGGAAAAACAAGGATACATGTGGAGAATTTTAATTGCCTTTTTTGCTGTCAGGTCCCAAGCACAGGGAAGTATTTGCTTATGTGATTTCAAAAAAATAGAACATAGGCAATGAGCCATTAGTAACTTGGTTACAGCGGACAATGCTATTGATGTATTATTATATTAGCCCTAGGAACTGTGCAGCTTATATTCCTGGGTTAAAGATATGTTCCATCCAATCATGTACAGCAGCCCATTTAGTATTGAAGACACTAGTGCAAATGGTAGAACTGCAGGACACTGGCCAGCAATGAACTCTATTCATTTGAGCCTCATCTTTAAAGCTGCCCTTTTGCAAGACTGTCTACAAGGCCTGCCTGCCTTTGCTCGTCTGGACTGCCAACAGCGCAGGGCCCAGCTGCTCTCTGGCTCCTTGCCTGCTTGCCTGCCTTCGTCCCCACCCTGCCATGCATCCCCCATGGCCTAGCTGCTCTTTGGGTCCTCACCCATTCGCCTGCCTGGGCACCACATGGTCCCAGCAAGCAGCAAAGGCAGACAAGCAGGCGAGGACCCGGAGACCAGATGGGCTACGGTGCCTACCATGTGGTGCCCATGGTCCAGCTGCTCTTCACTCCTTGCCCACTCACCCACTTGGGTGCTGCATGGTCCGGGCAAGTGGTGAAGGCAGGCAAGCGGGCAAGGAGCGGAGCCGAGCGAGGGAGCCAGAGAGCAGCTGTGCCATGACTGTGACTCTAGGTAAGCGGGCAAGGTGAGATAAGGAGTGGCTGGGAAGGGAGGGGAGGGGTGGCCGGGGCCAGCCAATGTTGGGATCAGCCAGTCCTCCGAACTGTGCCAAACATTATCAACCAGTTCGCCTGAACCAGTGTGAACCAGCTGAATCCCACCTCTGGGTCTGACCTAACAAAAATGCCTAGACTATCCATTGATCTCTTAGTAACAAAAGATGAGTTCTGAATTGCCTCCATAATTCAGTCCTGGTCTGGTATGAATATATTATGTTACTTAACTTTCATAAGACAAATTTAAATTAGACTAAATCTCTAGTGAATAAATATGGCAAAGTAACTGAAATTTTCCTGACTCCTTGAATTGGTCTTTAAGATAGTTTTCTATGAAGATCACTCTGCCTGTAACCTACATGCAGTTCATTCAGGAATTGAACTGCATCAGTGCTTTTATCGTTGTAAAGTTTTGAGTACAAAATGTACAGTCTCCTACTAAGACTACAATTCTACAAAGAATAACTTGTGAGAAATTTGCATTGAACTCAATTGGTCTCATTTTAAATAAACTTGTTTGAATTATGGGTAAGAGTAAGTATGAAAGGCATTCTTGATGTACTCAGAAAGAGGAGGCCCAAATCATGTTTTTGATTATCCACTCTAATTATATTTCACTGGAAGGTGGGTGTAATTTTACACATTAAAAGAATATATGTTATTAATGTACATCTTTAATATTGCAGGAGCTTACATCTCCTCACTTCTAGAGCGGTCCAACTCAGATCGATCTTCTAGTTTATTTTAAAGGAATTGGAGTACAAATTGGAGTACAAAGTTACCATGTATCAGCAAAGAGAGTTTTTTTTGTTTTTGCCAATACAGCTTCCTTTATTTACCCTTTTCTCTTTTTTCTATGCCATTGTTTCATATATACATTTATTTATTTCTGTTATAAATGCTTTATATAGCAATAGCAATCCCAATAACTTATATACCACATCTCAGTGTTTTATAGCACTAAGTTGTTTACCAAGTCAACATATTGCCTCCAACAATCGGGGTCCTCGGAAGGATAGAAGTCAACCTTGAGCCCATCTGGATCCAACTCCTGGCTGTGGACAGAGTCTGTCTGCAATATTGCATTATATTATATTATTGCATTGTAATCACCACACCATCACACAGTTATTAGAATGCAATATGTTTTCAACTTTATTTATATAAAAATGCTACATTCATGGAGCTAAATAATAACACTAATGTCATTTGCATTGTTTATATGTTTCTATAAACATGAAAATATAATAAAAATATACTGAGATTACGGATGCTTGTCTGGAAGACAGACTTCTCTCTTTTCCTCTCTAACTTGCATATGTACAGTACATACATTTATACACTATATTAGAAGAGGGCCACTTAGAAAAATGCTTATCAGTGTCCTCCTTCAGTCATCTTTCCATGGTTATAATCTTGGTTACCACCACCTGCAAACATTAAGGAAAAAAATCAATAGTAACAGCACAAATTTTTATCAATAAATTGCGGATAGATTTTATGAAAAATGTGAATCCATAAGTGATATTGTGGACTCCCTTCCTTCCTTTCTTCCAGCTGAGAGTGATAAGGAGAAATAATACTGTACCCATCATAATAATCCATCAGACAATTTAGATGGTGAGATGGTGACTATAATTTCCCCAGAGAACTCTTTCAAACAATGCATATCTAGTGTCCTCATCAGGCACTAGGAATGCTTTAGGTTTCCAGATTGCACTGCCTTCAAGAAAGAAATATTGAGAAGACAGAAAAGGATACCTTCATTTTGCATTTGCTGATTTCAAGCCATGCGACTTGCTTTAATTTCTAGGCCCCAGTGGAATACTGTTGAAATCTGATTAGCAAGAGATGCCAAGTACCAACAGAAAGAAATACTCTGATCAGCAAGAGACTCTTGCCAAATCGAAGCCCAGAGCAGCCAAAGCAGAAAGAAAGGCTGGAAATAAGGAGAACAGAGCAGGTCCTATTGCCAGACATGCCTTTGGTTTATTTCAAAACAGTTTCAGTATTTGAGGAGCCCAGTGTTCATCTTCATACACACAGATTCATATTCACCACAATGCTGTGTAGTAGCTCTCTGCTATTAATACGTATCTGTGCCAGTCTTCCACAAATTTTAATGACAGAATAGCAATAGCACTTAGACTTATATATTGCTTCACAGTGCTTTACAGTACATTCTAAGCAGTTTAGAATCAACATATTGCCCCCAACATCAGGGACCTCATTTTACCAACCTTGGAAGGATGGAAGGCTGAGTCAACCTTGAACTATTCAGAATTCAGGCAGAGTCAACCTGCAATACTGCATTCTAATCACTGGAGCACCATGGCTAATGAATGCTCTATGAACCACTGCTCTGTGAACTGACCCATGGTCTGTCTCCTGGCTTTTATTGTGGAATTTCTTTCCTTTCAAATTTTTGGGACCAAATGTGCTTGAAGATTTTTTTGTCATCTTAATGTCCTCAGGCATGCCCTCTTGTCAATTAAACTTTATCAAATGCTTACATTTTTTTCCAGTGCTGATTTTTTTTAATGTTCTGCCCAGCCCAAGAAAGTACTTTCAGAACTGGATGAATGTATCTGAAAAAAAAATTAAAGGATGTTGTAATGACAAGGCAGTCGCGGTGTTTGATCATGATCAACTGAATCATGATGAACTTTATTGGAGTCTAGTCTTACATTTATACACATTTTTAGTAATCCTCTAACATTGGTTAACTTTAGTTTCTGCTCAGCTTTCATTACTGTTTAGCATAGTAATTAACACAACTAATTATCTCTAGTTAAAGTCTAACATATGTTTACTTCCTTTCTCTAATCCTTCTTTGCATTAGTGATTTTGTTTGCCTGAATTGTATTTGCTTGATAAACATTCATTAACTGAGGTTTGCCATCAGATAGGAACATTCCTGCAATTACAACTTTACAAAGAAAATATAAATCACCCTCTGGGTTTTCTAATCACATGAAATGAAGCATAATGTATTGCTGTGCTAGAGATACAACTTCAGAATAGAAGCATCATGAAAGGTGGGTGTGTCAAAAAATCAAGATGGCGACCTTGACTGTGCAATTGAAGCCCCACCCTTTTTTAAAAAGGCAAATGACATGCATAAAAATAGATATCTTTAATCAAGAAACCCATCCCACATTCATATGCCTGTTAAATATTGGATCTGGTGAATGAAATAGATGAATCCAACCAGGGTTACTCCAACGCATTTTCCTTTCAAAAGAATGGTGGGGTTAAGTAATGAAAATGGCCCCAAAAATTAGGTCTCAAAGAAAAAAAAAAGGGCATTCAGTATAGAAGTCCAGCCATTAGAAAAATTGAAGGTCCCAAATTCGACCTGGATTCCTTCATGAAGGAAACATTTTTTAGATGTCAAGGACTAGGCAACATCTTGCAAATAACAAGATTAGAATGAGGATGTGCAAAAAGATTAGGCTGGAACAGATGAAAAAGCAACTGGAGTTATTTCCTTGATGAGGATAAGCAACTCTATTTGATTCTTTAAAGGAATAAGGGAAATGCAAAGGAGATGTGTGAAATACTGCTGGCCCTCTGCAAGGAAAAAAAACCCTTGTTACTCAAAGTATCTTTTTATGAGGCTCTGCGAATAGAAAGCGAAGGATTTCACTATGCATAGTAATGAGATGCTAGAGATATCATGCCAACTAGAACTGAATTACTTTATCTAAAGAAATTTCATGTGGACGTTTGATAAACAGTCTCCCAAAATGTTTTCAACCACAGTAGTCGGAAATTTTTTTACACAAGGGAAGATATAAATTGGCACTTTATGGTAAATCGCTTAAAATATTTTAATATATGCAAAGATGCTGAAAAGAAATCACAAAAGGATGGAAAAGTGCAATTTAAAGCTAGGCACAGACATGTAAGATTTGAGCAGATGCAGATAAGGTGTCCCCAGGGAAAAGGGGGCTGACCTCACTCCAAAGGGGCATCAAGGGACAATAGAAAAAAAATTGGTCGCCAGAAACTGTATCGAATTGATAAAGAAAAGGTTTAGGAACTGATTATGAAAAGCCTTATGAAGGGATCTGCACCATTTTGATGTAATCAGTAATTGGATTAACGAAAGGGAGAGATTTACTAAATTGGACATGGGTTGCCAGATTCCATTTATCTAACAGATGGAAAACAAGTCTTTGCTAAAGGCAAAGGAGCTACAGCACAGCTGAAAACTGGAAGTCGTGGAAGATGCATAATATAGTCCAATGTTAAATGCTTGTTTGATGTCAGAATAATATGTCACTGAAGGATTAAGTTTAGAATACAGCACTGTTTTGTTGCTGTTATGAAAAATACAGACAAGGCAGGTAGCCTATTTAAAGAGAATTGTGTGAATGAAAAGGCCAAAACTGCAAAACCATGCCCAGATAAAGGTATTAACATTCATGTCAGAAAAGAAGAGGTAAGTATTTCAGCTCTAGAAGTGTGGTTAGCAAAATATGTTAAAATCTAAATAAATATTTTTATAAGGGAATTAGACCAGCTTCTCGTGTGTGTGTGTGAGTGAGTATGTGTGTGTTAGGGAGAGAGAGAGGGAGAGAGAGAGAGAGAGAGAGAAAGCAAAAGAGTAAGAAAGAAAGAGAGAGACTCCCTTGGGATTAATTACAATATTTATGGATCATTAATAGGGATAGTAAATCTGTAGGGTCCTTGATTATCATTTTCTTTAGTTTGCAGACATCTGCAAAAAAAAAATCAAGATCAGAAGGCACCAAGAACCCTACAGTACTGTACAACCTTGAGCTACAAATATGTTCTTCTAATACTGGTAGATCTGGATTGTAAAATTCAGAAAACCACTAGATGGCAGCAGAGATACAGAAAATAACTCTGCTGCCCTCTGGTGGTTGTTATCAAGTGGACACATCAGAAGCTCTTATCCAGGATTACTAAAGTGCCTGCTGACACTTACTGAGGACTTTTCCAGAAATACATTTATGGTGGTGGTGTTGTTAGTTGTGTAATTATGTCCAACCCATCGTGACCCCATGGACAATGTTCCTCCAGGCCTTCCTGTCTAGTACCATCCTCCGGAGTCCATTTAGTTGGAGCTCACATGACTCCATCCAGCCACTTCATTTTCTGCCATCCCCTTCTTCTTTTGCCCTCAACCGTTCCCAACATTAGTCTCTTTTCCAGTGAGTCCTTCCTCCTCATTAGGTTACCAAAGGATTTGAGTTTCATCTTCAGGATCTGGCCTTCTAAAGAGTGATCAGGGTTGATCTCCTCTAGAACTGACTAGTTTGATCATCTTGCAGTCCAAGGGACTTGCAGGAGGCTTCTCCAGCACCATAGTTCAAAGGCCTCAGTTCTTTGACACTCAGCCTTCCTTATGATCCAACTTTCAGATTGTAACTGGGGAAATCATAGCCTTGACTATACACACTTTTGTTGGCAGGGTGACCTCTCTGCTTTTTAGTATGCTGTCTAGATTTGCCATAGCTTTCTCCCACAGGAGCAAGCATCTTTTAATTTGTTGGCTGCAGTCTCCATCTGCGGTGATCTTGGAGCCCAGGAAAATAAAATCTGTCATTACCTCCATTTCTTCCCCATCTATTTGCCAGGAATTGAGAGGGCCGGATGCCATGATCTTAGTTTTCCTGGTGTTGAGTTTCAAAGTACTTACTTGAATTACAATGTACATTCATGGTACTTACTTAAATTACAACGTACATTCATGGTACTTACTTAATTAGTGAGAAAAGTCAAATGCTGGTGAAGTTTAGAGACTGCATGTAAGAATTAGCATGCTTTTGGGGGGAAATCTCAGATTCCGCATTCAGAAACAGAAGGTGAGTATACAGAAAACAATACTTCCATCAAGAGACACTGAGCATCAGCTTCTGATGCCATATATTTTTCAGATGATCAAACTGAGGAAGAATTATTCCTTGACAGAAATGAGACAATGTAAACTTCTGATACGGGGCCATCAAGCAAGTTTTGAGGAGAAACACTCATGATTGGTTCATATTTTCAGAACAGATTACCTATCAAAGCACAATAGTAAACACCATATATACAATGACATAGCATCATGCCTACTTATAATAAATGGAAGAGATTTAGTGCCTTTTAAGGAAGAGAATATGCAAAAGACAGTGTCATCTTAGACTATGGGGAAGACCTGGGAGGACCACTTCTCTCAAACAGAATACCTCTGGACTGGGGGTGGGATTCAGATTTTTTAACAACAGGTTCTGTGGCCATGGCTTGGTGGGAGTGGCTTGGTGGTCATGTGACTGGGTGGATATGGCTAGGTGGTCATGTGATTGGGTGGGTCAAAAGAGAGAAACTCACTTTAACAATGCTCTTGGAGCAGGGGGTTGGGCTAGATGACTTCCAAGGTCCCTTCCAGCATTGGATTGCTGTGCTGTTTCAAAGCATCCTCTGAAGCTGCATCTTGTGCCAGGGTTTGTGGTCGTTCCTTCCTCTCCTTTTTTCTTCCTCCCTCCCTCCCTCCCTCTATTCATCCGTCCATCCATCCATCCATCCATCCATACCTCATTATTTCCGTTCTCTTCCCTCTTTCTCTCTTTCCTCCCTTTCTTTCTTTCTCCCTTCCCTCCTTCCCTCTTTCTTTCTCTTTCTCTCTCCCATCCCTCTTTCTCTCTTTTTCCCTTTTCTCCCTGCCTCATTCTTTCTCCCTTCCTTCCCTTTCTTCTTTCTTTCTTTCTTTCTTTCTTTCTTTCTTTCTTTCTTTCTTTCTTTCTTTCTTTCTTTCTCTTTCTCCCTTCCCTCCCTTTCTTTCTCCCATCCCTGTAAAATTAACATCCAGCCTGAACCAGCTCAATCCCACCCCTGCTCTGGACATGATGAATTGCTGGCCCAAGAGATGAATAAGATGAGGCTGCTTGAATGATAATGATAATGGAGTAAGCACCTTAAGCTAAAAGTTGGCAAAAACTGGGAGTGAGGTCTTGCTTTGCAAACATATGCCTAATCTTAAATGTGGATTAGTATTGTACTATTCTCAATGCAGCTCTTCTTTGGCTTTGTCTTCTCCTATGTCTATTCACTAGTGTAAATTCCTATGGCAGCAAGCATAAAGCAGAATACATGCCTAATATTGCCCATATCAGATTGTTTGTATCAAAGCATATGAGTTCAATACTTCTAAGGCAATTAAATAGGGCGAGAGAGCATTTAAAGATATAAAACTTTAGATGTCCACAGAGAAACTATCAAGATTTCCAGCATGGTATACTTTGAAGAAAGGGAAGAGACGCCAAATACAAACAAACTGTCAGATTTGGGACCTGCCATCCAATTAAAGGCAGAGAATCAAAGGCAGCAGCAGCAGACAAGAGAAAAATTCATCATAAGCCTTGAGCTAGCCAATACTTCTGAACAGGAAGAGGATGAAAGATCTTCTAAAGCCAGTCTGTGTTTGTAATAAAAAAAATATTAATATTTCATTAACTGAATATTTGGTGAAGGTCCCTAAAAGGGAATTATTTCCCAAAGTCTCTTCCACATTGCCCAAGAAAAAGACGATCCAGAGAAAGCCTAAAAGGCTTTCAATGGTAAGATACTGGAGAAATATCAGCTAGCAGTATGGAAGCAATTTAATCTCTATATACTGTATGATGCAAATGTGTTTAGTATGTTTTAAAAACTGCAATGCTATAATGCCAACTTAACAGTCAAGGGATTATTTTCCAAGATATCTTCCAGGATGAGACAATAGTTCTAGTGGTGACACAGATTTCCATAGAGAAGGTCTTAGAGGTCTTAATATTCCCTAGAGATCTTAGTGTTTCTGTTGCAAGGAAAAGGGAGGTAAGCCATTTGAATGCAGAGGTAATCATCTTACATGGGAAAAAGAAGGAAGCAATTTCTATGGAGCTACCACCAAGCTTTGAAGAACTCCCCCCCCAAGAAGATCTGCATGCTTCAAAACAGCATTAGGAAAGAGACTGAAACAAGAAGCAAAGGCTTAAAACAAGGAATCAGATGAAGTCCTAGATAAAGAGGAGTGGACACAGGGAAAATCTGATTCCCCAACACATCAAATCTCCGGAATGACAGGTGAATATTCACCCTAAGATATATAGATGGTCTGTTTTACACACACACACACACATACACACACACTGAAAAGGAAAAAAACTGGTGAACTAACCTATTGGGAAGTATTGCCTACAAATTTGGCTTTCAAAAGAAAAAGAAGGAACTGGAGGCTACTTTTCAGACAAAAAGAAAACAAGATTTTTTTGAAAGTTGAGAATTAACAGATTCCAAATAATTGTAGTACCTAAATTCAGCAAAGGAGACACATTTTCTGAAGCAAGAAAAATGATAAGCTTCAACAAGATAATAATCAGTACAGAAAAGAAAAGGGATGTTATTTGGCACAGTGTCAAGGTATATTGCAACACCTACAAATATTTTAAGCAGATGAGTGAGTGAACCATAGTCAGTAGAGTGGGAAGTTATTCAGATTCCCAGGAAACAGCAATACCAGTTTGATAAGAGATATGAGTGGAGGTTGGGCTGAAGATAGAGCAAACCGTTTGCCTATGGTAGATACTGTTCTTCTAAAATAGCTCTGGTTCAGAGGCCAAAAGGAGCATTCAACTGTTACCCTTTGATCAATAGAAAGGCATGTATAAGTGTCTACACAAGCCAATAATCTGCTTGACTATAAAATAGCTAGGGCTTTTAGAATTAATGAGTCAAGGCCCACCAAGAATTGTGGGGTCCTTGGTGCTCTCTGAGCTTGCTTGTTTTCATGCAGATGTTTCATTACCCAAACTAGGTAACATCACTGTGTTAGTAACACTGGTTTACTTGTAACACTTACCAGCACAGATAATGTTACCTAAGTAGGGTAATGAAACTTCTGAAAGAAAACAAGCAAGTTCAGAAAGCACCAAGGACACCTGAGCTACGAATATTCTCCTTTATTAGTATGATCAAGAATCTGAAGACAACCAAGAATACAATATACTCTCTCAAATGGAGAAGATAGACATGAAAAAGGGAGGTTGTCGAGGAATTTTCCCATTCAAGGAAAAAAAATGGCCTATGGCTTAGCTACCCAAGCCTTCAAGAAATTATGAGATGTTAATGTTTGGAGAGTTAATGTTTGGAGAGTTTATGAGAGAAGATTGCAATAGCAATACCGCTTTATAGTGCTTTACAGCCCTCTCTAAGCAGTTTATGGAGTCAGCATATTGCCCCCAACAATCTGGGTCCTCATTTTACCCACCTCAGAAGGATGGAAGGCTGAGTCAACCTTGAGCCTGGTGGAATTCGATCTGCCAAATTGCAGTAGGAGTAGCTTGCAGTACTGCACTCTAACCATTGTGCCATTGAGGCTCCTTAAGGGAGACATAATTCCAAAAGCATTATCTTTTACATTTTTTTGTCTTATTGAGCCACAGGGACATGTGGAAGAAGAGATAGCAAGCAAGGAACTTTCTTTTATCCTTCTCTTTTTCTCTTTTCTGATACTTTTAGTTTCCAACAAAAAGAATAGACTGCTCCTCCCCACTCCCTACAACCCAGAGGATAAAGAGTTGAGCATTACAAACTTTTTTTGAAACAAGTGGTCTTCTTTCCCTTGGAACCTCAGCTATCTGACTCTAAGAATCATTAAAAGGCTTAGCTTTACTCACATATATATGCTCTGCTGAGTATCAGCCCTTGTACAGTAACAGGAGGATACAAACCACCAACCATGCACCTGACTCAGAGCTATTACAAAACCTGCCTTTCCTTCCTAGGGCTGGCAGTAGGACCCTCGGTGTTTCTTGTTGTATTTACAATGGAGATTAAAGCCATAACAATGATTTGATAATCAGTAGGCAATTGTTAAAGTGGTCTTTAGCTCACAAGGAAAGATAACGGATAAAGAGTCCTTAGCCTTCCTGATCCTGCATTGGCTTTTCATGGTTTCCTAACTTTGTTTCCATGGTGTTATAAGAAAATTGTGTACGGGAAAAGGGTGACATAAAAATGTAAAAAACAATACAATACAGTACAGGAGAAGAAGAGAAGAGAAGAGAAGAGAAGAGAAGAGAAGAGAAGAGAAGAGAAGAGAAGAGAAGAGAAGAGAAGAGAAGAGAAGAGAAGAGAAGAGAATTCTTTATTGGCCAAGTGTGATTGGACACACAAGGAATTTGTCTTGGTGCAAATACTCTCAGTGTACATAAAAGAAAAGATACAATCGTCAAGAATCATAAGGTACAACACTTAATGATAGTCATAGGGTACAGTAAGCAATCAAATCATACTAGGAAAGTCAATATAGTCAATACAATGCAATGCCATACTATACCATACCATACCATACCATACCATACCATACCATACCATACCATACCATACCATACCATACCATACCATACCATACCATACCATACCATATCATACAATAATAAAATACAGGTAGTCTTTGACTTACAACCACAATTGAGGCCAAATTTTATGGTGCTAAGTGAGTTTTGCCCCATTTTGTGACCTTTCTTACCATAGTTATTAAGTGAACCACTGCAGTTGTTACATTACTTACATGGTTGTTAAGTGAAACTGGCTTTCCCATTGACGTTGCTGGTCAGAAGGTCGCAAAAGGGGATCCCTTGATCCAGAGACTCTGCAATTGCCAAAAATAAGAGCCAAGTGTCTGAATTGTGATCACATTACCTTGGGGATGGTGCAACCAACGGTCATGTGCGTGAGAAAGGGGTCATAAGTCTCTTTTTTTCAGTGCTGTGGTGACTTTGAACGGACCCTAAATGAACTGTGGTAAGTTGAGGACTATCTGTAAAACAAAATAAAACAAAACGGCATTCCTAACAGGGACTTCAAGACTTTCATTCCTATCTCCTGTGCTTCTGGGAATTCTGAGAGTTGCTGTTACCCCTGAGAGCTCTAGGAAACAAAAAATTGTGAAAAAGTATGGAACGAGCATGGTAGCAAATAGATTACCTGTATGCACACCTTAGACCAGGGGTCTCCAACTTTAGCAACTTTAAGACTTGTGGACTTCAACTCCCAGAATTCCTCAGCCAGCTCCTCCAAAAGTCTTAAAGTTGCCAAGGTTGGAGACCCCTGGCTTAGACTGAATGATGTAGTTACAACCCATATCTGAGATGCACTTGGAAATTTGCCAGGAGGGCTAGAATTTTTTGATTTTTTTTTCCTCCCATCCTTCCCTGACAGGAAATACTACCCTTGTGTGTTGGGGAAGAGCTACGTAGGAGGCCACTAAAAAGTATGTGTGGGTGGAACTTAGGGAGTGATGTGAAAACAGGATGCACTGCAAGCTCTTGGAGAATGAATAGTAGAGATAAACATGTCAGACTGTGACAGGAACTGGAAGAATCATAAACAGGAGGGAAATAAATTTCCTCAAAGCTTCTCTGTTGCTGAAAGCATCTGAAGACAGAAGATGTTCAAGAGGAAAACTCTGTGGTACCAGCTGGCCCAAAGGAGCCAGTATGAGGTGTTTATGATAACGCAAATGTTACTCAAAGGAGAATAAAGAAGAGATCGTAACATCTATGGAAAATCATGTTTAGCTAGGGGGAAAAAACCCAGCACTTTGCAGTTTCCTAAGAAACTCACAATCAGTACAGAGTTTTCTTTGGTCACTCATTTGTGCATACAAATGAGAGTATCTCACTGCGGGGGAGCTGCCTGCCCCAAATTCATGAATGCATGAATTGTTTGCATAATCTCCACCGTCTCTTCACTTCACTGCCCTACCCATTCATTTCTAGTATCCAACAAAGCCGTGTAGTTTGCCAGCCAAAAGAGTTGCAAGGGGGAACTGCAATCAGTCCTGGCCTAAAAACTATGTTATGGTAGGATGCAGATTAACTCCAAATGCTTGTCTGTTGTATTCACATTCACATATACAGGCGTATATACATTTTAGGTTTGTGTTTATGTGAGGAGAAAGAAAAATGGTGACAAAGACCTTTTTACTTAGTTGATTTATATCTTGGCTTTCTCCTCTGAAAAGCACTCAACATGGCATAATGGACTAAGCAATAAATTTAATAAATTGAAACTTCAACCTTAAATGGCTGAGCTATTATTGGCAAATGGTGGTATTCCCACCTAGTATTCTAACAGTTGTCTGGGGATTGTACTTTTCCAGACAATAAGAGATTCATAGCTTGGGTGTGCTATTAGATTTACCTTGATTATTTTAAGGTACACTCAATAATATAGAGCAGAATTTCTCAGTCTTAAGCTATATGTTATCCTTTATGCAGTATTTCTCAATCTTGGCAATTTCAATGCTGAGGGGGAAATTCTGGGAGCTGAATTCATACATGGCTTAAAGGTGCCATGGTTGAGAAACACTGGCACAAAGAATAACGATTTTAAAAATAATTTCTAATGACACTGTTAGTATGCATAATCAATGTAATAATAGAAAATTATCTCTGCATGCATCCATATATGAATGCATCAGTTTATTGGTGCCAAATTAAGCTGTTTCCAGCTTTTAAAATGGATGAATTGTAATGTTGAGATTATGTCATGAATGCACTCATAAAATGGTTGCCTTGGGATTGAGCACTAATTAAATGGCTGCCATAATCAAGTATATGGAGCCTCAGTGGCACAGGGGTTACAGTGCAGTACTGCAAGCTACTCCCACTGCAATTTGGCAGATCTAATTCCACCAGGCTCAAGATTGACTCGGCCATCCATCCTTCCCAGGATTGTTGGGGGCAATCTGCTGACTCTGTAAACCACTTGGAGAGGGCTATAGAGCACTATAAAGTGGTATATAAGTCTAAATGCTACTGCTATTGCTATAAGATATTAACTCACTAGAATGCAACCTTTTCCCTTTAATCCCATCCCCAGATGTCCCCTTCTGTATCTAGGCATGTTTTGTTCCAATATAAGTTAACTGTTTTCTGGAGTAAACACTGTGTAATATGTCTAAAAGTAAGTTTAACTCATAAACTACTTTGTTTCTTAATGAAAAATCAAAACGTGCACATTTCATTACAGTTTATGATGAATTTACTTGATAAACTGCCTCAAGATGCAGAAAATTCAGAAATTTCTACATAGCTGTTAGAAGTAGAAGTTTATTTAATTCATTATTGCTGAATTTTACCACTATATTTTTGCTACTGCTGCCTTATATCCTGTTATGAGTTAATAACCAATTTTTTGTTCATTTCTCTGCTCTCTTTCTTCCACTTCAGGAATATTTTTTGAGTTAGATTGTTTTCTATTATCCAATTTTTCACTTCCATTTAAACATTAGTGCCAAATCTTATTGTATTTAATTTTTTGTTCCAGTATTTTTAATGTCATAATGTATGTTTTAATGTTTTAATGTAAATCAAATTTGTTCAGCTACCTGTTGCACCTACTTGGAATAAGGGTAAAGGATATGAAGATGAAGCTTTTTGCTACAGATGGTGTCCTTCATACCTTGAACTAGGTCTTCACCTAATGTTCTTCATTATTGGAACAACAGCTACCAGAATTCTCAGCATTTTTTTCTTTGGGAGTTGCAATCTCAGTAAATCTATCACATCTAGGGTGCAACTTGCAAGCCAGCAGTGAGTGGGCTTTCTTTTTTGTTTTCCTTCTCCTTCTCTAATTCATTGACTGGAAAGAGATCTTAGAAGAAGCCAGTAAGGATACTTTCACTAATCTAACCCCATCATAACACTTTCAACACTATCCATGCCTTGGTGAGGGATTTCTTGAGGAGCCAGTCCGATTGGCAAGAATTTCCAGGGATTTGGAAGCCCAAAATTATAGTGCAGAACATGTTTCCCTCATGGGCAAGGAGATGGAGAGGACCAGAAGCGTAGTGCTAGTGGCAAGCTCTGGTCTAGTATTTTAAGTGATTACAAATACATTAATAGCAGCACTGAAAATGGCCTCTCTTCTTCTACCAGTACTTAGATTGAACATCATTCCTGACAGGCATTTCTGACAGTTCTGCAAGCCCTGCACAATTGATCATATCTTCTTCAAAGGCTGTCTGTGGGTAGCAAAGACTTGAAATCCCCCAAGGTTTTAGAAATCATCCCTTGTAGAGCCCTGCTAGATCTTTCAATGGCATTCCCTATCAGTGAGCATGGTCTCTTTCTAGAGCTGATATGTTAAGGTAGAGCACATAAGTGTATTTCTTTGGCAACAATTCTGCCTGCTTAGGCTGTTGTTGAGCTCCATTGTAAAGTATTGCTTTAATTTAGATTCCTGCACTTAGCTGCAGTTGAACTATGGCCCAAAGGAACACTTCTGGAAAAAATCATAACTTATAATTTCATGAAATATTTAAAGCTGGATAAAGTTCTGGAAAATGAAAGCTTTTGCCATTCAACTGATAGTGCAGGGATAGGCAATTGTTGAGTGGGTCTGTATTCTACTTTAGCCCCCTTTTTATTCGGTAGTGGGATAAAGTGTTCTTTATTTGAGTTATCCATAATAATACTCCAGGAGTATTTGTTCTCATCCTGTAAACTCCTCATCTCATAGATTCTTTCAGATAAGAGCCCACATGTGTGGGTAAAGCTATCTGCTTGTCAAGTTTCTTCCCAATGCTAGCCAGAGATAGCAAATGGATAAACCTTGTCAGTATAACAATGAAACCTATCACTTATCATAAATTGCAAAAGATCTATTTTTAAAAATAGCATCAGTGCATCTTAGCACTTGTGGAATTTGCACTGTCAAAGCTCATCTTTGATAAATGTCTTGATGATATTTTCTTTCTGTTTGCAAGAAGCAATACTAGCATCATACAAGGTATTAAAAGTAAACTTGACAGGAAACTTGCTTACAGCGCACAAAAACCTTCACATCCTTTTCATGGATGGCTTCATATTTCCCGCTGTCATTCAACTCCTCAAGATTCACACTGAGAGTGGAGAAAGGAAGGAAGAAGCTGGTCAAAAAATATTATAAGATGTCTGTTGCCAGAAAACAATGATGCATAGTTCCAATGATCCTTGGGGTCAATATTGTCCAGTTGAGATAGAAGAATTCAAAGAACACAGTACATTTCAAAGGCAGCCACAACTGGGGCTAAAGAAAATTAATTTGCATCTATTGCTCTCATAGCACTAACTCTCCTTCAGAACTTTTAGGGTACCTCTGTCAAAATATATTAGATCAATGCTGTTAGTAACAAGAACTGTTACTAATCATAAACCATAAACATCTAACTAGAAATTGGGTATATAATATACACAGTATCTATCATAGCAAGTGGCAGCACCTTGTTGAAACTAGACTGGCCTTGTAAAATCTATGCAGGGTCAAACTTAATTGGCACTTGGAATAGAAGAACAACAAGGAAGCCAAGACTGGGAAATTGAATTTTTCCCTCAGGATTGATAAATCACTTCTGCATTCATGCCCATAAAACAACATGGCAGAGTTTATGGGGTCTCCAATAGCTGAATTCAAGAAAAGGAGTCTTTGCATGTATGCTACGTGGAACATTCTATTTCAGACAAGCACAGTGATTTGAATTATGTCTCCATGATTTCAGGACCTCTACATCAAGAGGCACATGGACTCTGTGTAACCAACTTCAACTTTTTAAACCTGACAGTGCTGAAATGAGCTGCAGAAATTTGCTAACTGGAAATTGTCTCCAGGCCATAAATAAGGATTGCCTTCCTTGATCCTAAAGAGTTCCTTAATCAACCACGGTCACCAACAAGAGCATGCAGCAATGGATCAAACTAGGCATAAATTTCCTAAAAGATATAGCAGTTAAGCAGTTGGCTATGGATTAAGATGACCCAGTTCATGTCTCCAGTTGTCTATGGAGCTCATTGTGTAACTTTGAATGAGGCATTCCTTTTCTGGCCAGTATACCCCATTGGTTTGTTATTGTGATGATAAAATATGGGAGACCTTATATATGCCATTCTAAGCCTTCAGAGAAAAACCTGAGATGCCTCTCAAACAGACACAAACACATATTCATCATTACTAGTCAGGTTGATCAAGACTGGGGGCTTGCAGGCTGGGGAACCCTAGATTAAAGGGGTGTGCTATTATAGGTGGGAGTCAGGGTGAAAAAATTCTTCAGTGATTATTAATGTTTCTAGTGAACATCATGTGGCTGAACCTAAGTTTACATATTTCATGTAATGAAACTGAACTGAGTATCCTATAATTTACATATATTAATACACCAAATATGAATAAATAATTGTCTTCTTTCTGCTGAACATCTGTTCCTGATCTCTTTGTATTCATTTTTTTCTTTATCATTCTCTACCGCCTTCTCTCCATTGGAAGATCTAAAAATATTTTTAAAACACATTAGAACACAGCAAAATACAAAAGACATTTATAGCATGAAATTACGGAATGAAAATAATTAAGTAGCCTTCAGCATAACCATATTTTGAGATTATCTGAGTAATTAATTCTTAAACAGGTCCACAACATCATAGAGTATCTTTTGTTGCAGCCCTGAATAGTCTACAATTATCACTCACACTAAAAGTAAGCTGAAATGGTAGATCCATCTGAGAAATCAAAATAAGGTTTCTTAAAAACAGGGAGGAAATAACATATTTCAGGGAAGGTCAAACCCAGAAAAGTTGAGTGAGAGAGAAACAGAGGTGATATCCAGCAGGTTCTGATCAGTTCTGGAGAAACAGTAGCAGATATTTTGAGTAGTTCAGAAAACCGGCAAATACCACCTCTGACTGGCCCTGCCCCCACCTATTCTCTGCCTCCCGAGTCCCAGCTGATTGTCTGGGTCTTCTTTTGTTGCCCTGCACAGAAGAACAGAGCTGGAAAGCAGGTTAGTGGGGTGGGGAGGGAATGGGATTTTACAGTAACCTTCCCTCTGGAGTGGAGAAGGAATGGAGATTTTACAGTATCCTTCCCCTGCCACACCCACCAAGCCATCCCCACCAAGCCATGCCCACAGAACCAGTAGTTAAAAAAAATGAATCCCACCACTGGAGAGAAACATTGGTGTGTGTGCGTATTCATACAGTATCTCAAGCAATCTATGTTCAGTATCCATGCAATGTACAATGATAATTAATGGGAAGACATTGGGTGCCCTACCTGGAGATATTTGATACCATTATTTTTCTGAAGGTAAGATTGGCCCCAATTCTATTGGCTTTCTGGAAGGCCCACAAAACTGGATGTGCCATTGGATGTGCCAAAACCTGGATGTGTCATTGAGCCTGCCAAACCCATGAAGCAATGCAACCTGATAAATGACTGGTAAAAGTGTAGACAATACTTTTTCTGTCCTTTTGTTATTATAATTTTAACTGTTTTTCATTGGTTTTATTGGCTGAATTATTTTGTTAGTTTCTGTCTGAATTGTTCATGCCACCCATAGTCACATGCAAGTATATACATTCAATAAATAAATAAACTATACAGAGTGAAAGAAGAAAACATTACGACTTTGGTCCAGTCACTCTCTCAGCCCAACCCATCTCACAGAGATACTGTTGAGGGGAAAATAAGAGAAAGGTGTCTTGGATATGTTCGCATCTTTGAGTTATTTGGAAAAATAATAAAAATGGGATTCAAATAAATTAATAAATAAATACTTTAGCACATTGTGAAGTGATGCCCTCTCTGATCTTCCAATTCCCTCCAAATCAACTGGAAATGGACCCAGTTGAAGAAATGTATGTATCAGCTGGCATGCAGACTTTGACTTCATGCTGATGTTTTATGGCAGTAGACCAATGACTATTTTCTAGGTGAACTTATTTGAACAGACCACAACATCTCAGAGACACATCACAGATGGATTAGAGCTAATTCTAAAACCAAAAGTTCTTTAAAAAGCATGCTTGCTCATAGCTTAGCCCTGGCACCCAAACAATATATATAACTAGATATCAAAGCAAGTAGCGGGGAAATTATATTCATGTTAGAGACTGTCAGGCAGAATGGACCAGGCTGTCCATCAGCAAGAGTCTCAGTCATCAACAAAGCCCAGAAGTTGCTGGTGGTGCTGACATGTACTAGAATTGGAATGCATGAAAAGAAAGAAAATCTTAGTTAGCAGAGTCTCTAGCTCAACCTTGTCCTTTTGTTTCTGTGTCATTTTCTCCTTGATCATAGCAGTTGCAACTCTACAAAGCTGTGAAACATGTTTATTTACTGAAATGGTTTATTGGATTTGTAAATGGATTTTTGGTCAACAAATGATGTTGCAATGGTCATGTTGGACCAATAGTGGTGATGCTTGCTCACCTCTGACTGGTTAGTTTTTTGGGCAAGCAATTCAATCTACTTCCCAGAGTTCTGCTCAAAAATCATTACACTTTGGCTTTGTCTACTGTGCAAAACTGAACTTTGAGAGGTAAGAATAGGACAAGTAATTCAATTAATTCCCTTGTACAGTCCAAATTATTTGGCCCCCATTTGGATTAAAAGGAGTTATGACTGTGTGTGATACTAGCTTTTTTTTAAAGCACTATTATCATATTTTTCATAATAATCTATTGTTTCCCACAGAAAATATTTATCTCTTGCTTACTTGGGGTTAATTTGCCCCAAGAATGTTCATTCAACTTTGGAAAACTTTTGTAACCCAGGGTCAGATGGCTACTATGATTGTTAAATACAGAGCACTTCCCAAAGTACACAATACAGGTCTTTTTATTAATAGTTTTAAATTATTATGCTTTGTTGCACAGTCAGACAGATTTTCAGACTGGATTTGGCATTTTTATCCACTTAAGGACCTGGGACAGACAAATGTGGATGTTTGGTGGTGTTAAAGGTATTGTCATAGAATGTAAAGCTGTTGCAAGTAAAACTGCCTTTTGCAATTGACTGATGGTGAATTTACAATGCCGATGGTGTTTAAGTGGTGCTCCAGTTATTTTTGGATTGCAACCAAGGTGCTTACTACTATTGGTACTACCTTTGCTTTCCTTTACCACAGTTGTTCTATTGTTATATGCAGGTCTTTGCACTTTATTATCTTCTCGGTTCTTTCTCTTCTATTCTGCTGTCTCCAGATATTACCATGTCTAGTATCCAGCCTTTTTTTAATCTTTCTTATTCACAATTATTAAGACTGGGGTCTTATGTGCCAGATATTTGTCTGTTTTAATTCAAAAATCCCAGGACACTTTAGCTTCTTCATTTTCTATTACTTAATTTTATGGTCCCAACAGTTGTTGCTTGCAGGCAAATGATATTTTTTTAGATCTTCCAATGCACCATTGTTGCTATTTTCTCACACCAGTGGTTGTAGTCAGTCTGTGCAATTGTCTTGCAGCAGCCAACCAGGTTGTTGTTTTTGGTTTGTTGTTGTTACATTTATATCCCATTTCATTGGGGTGACTCTGGTCAGGTTTGTTACGTACTTGCAGGGTTCATGATGGTCTATTTACCTACTCTCTCGTCCCAGAGATAATGCAGCCCCTGCAAATCAATGTGAACATCAAAGCTCCTCTCCATATTAGCACCAGAAAGTGATTTTTTGCAACTGAGGAATATGAAAAACTTGAAGAATAATCAAATCAGTAGAAATTCATTCAGATAATTTTTAATTTAGCATACTAATAGGCTCAATTGCTACCCTTGCCTCACCTACATTTGAATGTGCAATCCCTGGCACATCAAAATAGCCATTTTTCCAAGAAGTTGCAAGTGTTATTTCAGATGTATACAAGACTGTTGAAACACATCATGGTGTTTCATTCATTCATCACCTAAAAGATCATAGATGTTTATTTATGATATTGCTGGCCAGCCTTACATCAAGCATATTTTTTTCCTTGAGAATTAATTGAAAGTATAGATTACCTCTTGTTTGAGAATCTGGCATGCAAAATGATGCACCCTCCTTTCATTACTATTCTGCACCATTTTCCTTCCAAAGACGTAATGGGTTTAATGATCTGTCAAGCTCTTTTATTGCTTTAATAAAAGGCCACATTGCAAGCTGGTGTCCTGTTTCATGAAGCTAGAGCAGGTGACCTCACTATATCCTTGTTAATCTCTGTTGGATTTACCACTTTGTTAATTGGTTTCATCTACTAAAAGATCTATTATCGTTGCCCTTTACATCAAGCAAGGGATGAAGCTGTCATATCACTCAGCCACAGTCTTGCTAAATTACTCTTGTTTCTAAATACAAATGGAATTTGCTCACCCTTTAACTCCCCATCTGTTTATTTTTAGTTTTATTTCAATCATGCTGTAGTTCGCAAACTATTTTTGTTGTGGCACATACAGTGTAGAGTGAAATCCCAAATAAATTTCCCATTTATAAATTGGATCGAGACAGCTAGCTTTCTATCATACTGAATGGAATATTCTAGGGAACAGGCCAAAAGATTGTATGAATACATTCTTGCTTTGTTCTCCTCATTGTTCAATGTATTAAGAGTCCTTGCTCAGTGATAGTAACCCAGAGATGCCTGGAGCTATCGTGTACTATATGTAATATCCCCATTAAAATTACATTGTTAACTGTGTATGCTTGATATTCCTTCTCCTGCAGCATCTATATATCATTTCCATTTTACTCTTGGCTTAAATATGACTAATTCTGCTAATTTCTACTTGTGTTCATTAATGTTTCTACTTCTTTTTTTTCACATTCAAGTTGCTTTTAAATGAAAGAGCTGACAATCCCAGAAATGTCCTTAGATACAGGAAATGTCCAATAGTAAAATATTCTAATGGCCCACATCAGCAGTAAGTAAGCCAGTAGTTTCTTCTGTATTAGCCCATCTCAAGAAGAACCATGTGAGGCCCCAGATTAGAAAGCAGTGTCTGATGAGATTAGAAATATAGAATCAACTGGCATGATTTTTGCTTAGTTTTTTCTTGATTTTTGGTAGTAGCACATTTATCAATGAATTATCTATCCAAAGAAGTCTGCTCTGGAATATCTCTCATCATATCCAGAGGATACTAGATTGAGGAAAGCTATAATCACTGAAGTGATGGGCTTGATGAGACATACCTATTCATTTCACATTAAATTATCTATACAATAAAAGAGTAAAGATGCATTTGCATGAAGTGTGAATATGCTATTCGTATAGGTACACTTTAAAATAATTATAATTTGGGATTACAATATATTTTATCAACTATGGAATCTTTAGGGAGAACATTTACATTATTGTTACCCAAATGTTAAGTGCTGATGACTACTAAATGCACTGCACAACAACAGCTAGTTGTAAATATGAAAGCAATCAGTTTTTCATTTTGGTTGGTAAGTTCTTCCAAAAAAGCAGTAGAATGACAACATAATTAAATTGACCCTATCTCCTACAGCCCCGAGACTGAGCAGAAAGAAAAATGTGCTACTTGAACCCACCCTCCCCCGCAAAAAGATGTAACAATGTTTGATTTGTGTGGCCTCAAGCTGTTTTGACTCACCTACACAGGATCAGGCCTCTCTTGATTAGCTAGACATTAGAAGAAATCACTGAAGCTTTCATGGATGCATGGGCCCACAACCAGCACATATGTCACTATCAAACATTAGAAGAGCCTCCACTATAGAATCAACCCTGCTATCAGTCTTCCCTATCAGTACATGGTCATTCCACCTCATCCCATACTTCATCTTTTAGTGAAGCTGCAATTTTGCCCTTTTTTTGCCTATTTCTTTGGAATATTCAAAATCTATAAAATCTGGATCTGGTAATAAGTGCATGTAACTTTAGAGTTCAAATATTCAACTCTGTTATAGTATAATATACTATACTATATGTATGCTATTATACACAGTATGTTCAGTGATGTAATCATATGCAAAAATAACACTGAGGGACAAGGAAAAGAGATGCTGCCTAGGAAGCCATCATATAAGAGTGGAGAGAGCCACCATTGGTTTAAATCAGACGAAGAAATTTAAGAAGGCCTCACCCTAATTGATCTGGTGATTAAAAATGGCAATAGGAGATTTGTACCTATAAAGACTTTACAAAATTCTGTTAGCCTTACATGAAAGTAGGCTTAGTTCATCTAGTCATGTTTTCTGTCTGGTTTATCTGGGAGGGCTGCCAAGTGATAACCATAGATTTTAGATGTGTGAAGAGCACTCTAGCCCAGGGGTGGGATTCTACCAGTTCGCACCTATGCTAGAACTGGTTGTTAACACTCTAACCAGTTTGGAGAACCGGTTGTTAGAAGAAATTACTAGCCTAATCCTGTAAGGAAGGCAGGAAGGAAACGTTCTGGTGTTGCTTACAGAAACTGCCTCTCCATTAACCCTTATTACATTCTTGGCAGGACTAGACTTCCTGTCTCAGAAACATCTCTGGAGTTTTTTTCCCCCTCCTTTGCTGGTACTTTGCTTGTGTGGAGTGACCATTCAAAGTTACAATGGCACTGAAAAAAGTGACTTGTGACCGTTTTTCACACTTACGACTGTTGTAGCATCCCCACAGTCATGAGAGGCCAGGCGAGAAGATGCGTGCCTCGATGTGAGTGATGTTGAGTTGGCCACACCCAGCCAATAACATGACCACCAAGCCATTTCCACCCAGTCAGATGACCACCAAGCCACACTCACCACCTAAGCCATGCCCACAGAACCGGTTGTTAAAATTTTTGAATCCCACCTCTGCTCTAGCCCAACAGCAACTCCTTGGTGCTAAGGATTATGGTACAATTAATAGAGCTCTTTTAATTTTATATAGTCAGAATTGACTTAATGAATGTGCTATCTTATTATTTCTAGGCTGGGGCTTCATGATGTTCAGTTAAAGGGGGTGTTTCTTGTACATGATATGTGCATAAGTGAATTGCAATAAACGCATTGCTATGAATTTATTCTGACCCGTTTCACTGTTTCTGCATTTCACCCCTCTCACAATAGTGAAATAAGTCATGAATTAGAAGTTCGCCAGTTAATTGGGCATTTCATCCTAAAATGTTATGATACTATCAAGGGATTACCAAACTACACACAAATTCTGCCAGCATTAATATGAATCCATATTGGAAGTGACGGTAGCTGAATAACAAAGGGCAGAAGGTGGGGAGAGGGAGAGAAAACCAGAGACAGGAGACAGGAAATAAAAATGACAGCCTCATAGAAGCAGAAAGTGCAGGGGCTGGTAATAGGCAGAGCTAAGCAAGGGGGATGACATGTCTTTGCAGAGAAAGGGGAAAAAGCCAAATAATTTCTTAGAGATGAAACCAAACCTTTCTGTTTTGCTCCTGCGTCTGCCTGAGTGTCTCATCAACAGACTCTTGCTTTCAAGTAGGAAGGTATTATTTATAGAAACTGTCATTCTTTTTATCCTGATGATAATGCTTACGCTCTATTTTTTTTCTTGATCTTGCAGAAGAGTATTCCCCAGGCAGATGGCCCCCTGATGTCCTGGAGCTACAATGAACAACATTCCCACTCAACATGGTGTTGGGAATTTGGGGAATACTACTACTAACTTCTTCCAGGCAAATAGGGGAAACCCATCTCTTAAAGACTAAAGTCATGGTTCTTCCTCTCGTCTTCCCTTGAGGTTTGAGGAGGGGTAGGGGGCCCAGGAGCCAGGGCAGGCAGGGATCCATGAGCAAGCTGCCTCTACACCCAAAATCCAGCTGGTGTCAGGGTCATGGATGACATGTTTTGATACTTGGTCTTCTCTCCTTTTCCCTCCATGAAAACCAATATCAATAGGATGGCATTAATTATAACACTTTTATGATCTCCCTAATTAAAGACTTTTTCAGGAACAACTATGAAGAATGCGGGAATTGCAGATCTCCGGTCCACCAGTGAGGCAGGATTTGTCTCTTTTGTTCTAACTTTTGGCTTTAGAAGTTAGTTGTATAACATTTAGTAACATTTAGTTAGTAATATTTGTAACTAATGCACCAGAGGAAAAAGAGAACAGTTGGCTCAATTCGACCTACTCAGTAATTTAGCAGATAAAGGAAAGTTGCAATTTCTTGTCCCCTTTTGGTGTGATACATCCCACGCTTCCATCTTCAAATGCGACACAGTTTTCACTCATATGCTTGGCTGTAGGTTATGGGACAGACCCATTTGTTAAAGCTCCCATTTCATATGTTCTTCTTCCTTAGTACTTGCTGTAGCTGTAGCAGCAAAAATACTCTCAAAAAGGCTCTCTAGTAGATTGCTGTTATTATGTGTAATCTTAAATTGTCAACCATACCAGAAGCTCTTTTGAAGCTACAGTTCTAATTTGAATGAAGTTTACCTAAGGTTTTTTTTTTAAGTAAATGGATAAAAGCTTGTGTTCTGAATATTGCAATTCTGAACTGCAAAGGAAGGAGGACTTCCCTACCCATAAATACCACGTGGTTTCCAGAACAACTTAGTAGCCCCGGCTGGGTCTATTGGTAAGGCTGAGAATTCAGAAAGGAAGAGGTCTAGGGAGAGGGTGAAAGAAACTTCCTGTTCCTCATCATTTGAAGCATCTTGTAAACCAATTGGCAGCACATGATTTTTTTTCTTATCTGGTCATGATCTACCTGAGACAATTTGCAAACTGGATGCACTCTGCCTCTGGTTCCATAATGGAAGAAGCACAAGATATGAATAAATACTACTCATCTGGTATCCTTAATGAACATTAGCTTTTAACATGACATGACTTGCATGTGTAAATCAATCATCGAAGTGAATCATGTCTGAGTTTCATGCAAATAATTTTCCACATCAGTCTGTGCCAAATTAAACAGTCAGGGGAAACAGTCATCAGGGTCACTTGAGAAATATCAAGTGATGAATTTGTGGATGTGAATTGCCCCAATACATTTATTACAATATGTACTATCAGATCAGAGGTGGTATTCAGCAGGTTCTGACAAGATCTGGAGAATCTCATTTGAGGGACAGTATAATGTAAATGGTTAGTGTATTGCACTAGGATAAAGAAGTTTCAATTGCCAAGTCTCAATTGTCCACTGAATCCATGAATTCTACCAGGTTTAATCTCAATTTAACTTTTTATTGCCTTCTGGACGGGCAATAGATGTTGTAGATTCAGAGTCCTCTTTATAGTGATTTTACTTCTATTTCAGCACCTGGTTTCAGTTAGTAGTGGTTGGAGAAGAGAAATCAACTGGGTGGCTATTTCCTTCAATGGTCAGTCCTCCTCTCCTTCCTTCTGTTTCATATCTCCTTGAAATTGTTGAGTGAGGTCAAGAATTGGTTTGGAGTGTGGAATTGTCAATATGCTAGGTAACATCTGGCTTTATATCGCCATTCTGGGTAATATTGATGAGGTTGTTGAGATCAGCGGTGGGATGCTGCTAGAATAACAACTGGTTTGGTGATTGTGCACTTTGCGCACGCACGTGAACAGCAATGCAAAAATCCTTACCTGCTATGTTATGTCAGGAAAGTAACACAGCTGAGGAGTGACAATCTACTGTTCCGTTCTGATCAGCTGGGACGATAAAGATTAGTATAGCGCAGGGACGGATGGGCCCACATAATCATTGGAGCGAACCAGTTCTCTCCCAGCTGATCTTCGGAGCTAGGGGTTTGCTCAAACCAGTCCAAACAGGCAGAATACCACCTCTGGTTGAGATCCCGTTTCTGTATCTAGAGACTGAGGATTTGGAAGGAGAGAAGAAAGCTTAAACTGAATCATAGCAAGATAAATAGAATATAATATCCAGCAAGAGTGAACTAAGAGCCAGTTAACTGCAAGCAATTTGGGGAGCACCAAGTCCCATGATGAAAGAATGTGCTGAATGCCAGAACTTAGAATAATGAATACAAAAAAGGGCAACAATTTTGAGTTGGACTCCAGATGGAGGAGCGGAACAGATCAATAGTCTGAATCTGGGGAATAAAGAGGTATGAAAATTAAACTTCCTAGCCAAGCATTGAAAAAAGCCTGCTTCAATGGAGGAAAATTTTAGGCTGAGGATGTTCCAATATTTGCCCATTTTCCATAGCTTTAGATTGACTCTTCTCAACCTGTTACCCTTCAAATATATTGGAATGATTGATCCCGTAATTCCATGCAATTTCAATTCTATTCATGGGCATCTTGCAATGATAGTAACTGGTAGTCAGGGAGGTATTTACATTTAACTACAAGCTTCCATGGAATATAGCCATCTTACAGCAAGCTCACATAGCCCTCTTGGCCCCAAAGTAAGTACAGCCCACTAACCATTTCTAGAGGACATGCCTACATGCCATCAGTTCCATCTCATTTACCAGATCTGAGGTAGGGCAGTTTTATAGTAAGTGTTCTTTTAAAAAAAATATCATAAACTAGTAATCTTTACAGAATGGGAAATTGTGAAATTGGCTGTCCTTGGTTTAATGCATATCACAAGAAGTGTAACTGAAATGTCTCTTGTATGTCTGTAACCCAAATTCTCTTCCCAGTGGCTACTGTTCCAAGAAGCCCTGGTTCTTCATTTCCTTTCCTGACACAGAGTACTTTACAGCTCCCACATCAGTCCCCACTGATGACTTCTTTCTCAAACTCCACCTTTTGAACAGTATTTATCTAGATTCCAGATGCTGCACAAACCTGGAGGACCATTCGATGGCAGTCAGGAGGCACACTCTTACTTTTTGCTGTCATCTAGTGGTCAATAGACAACTGAGTTAAGTCATTGTTTCAAATATTTTTTTTAAAATCCATTTGGTCAACAGAACAATGAGTGGGAGGGATGCCGGCAGTGCCATGGAATAATCAATCATGCATGCCAGTTGAAGGAGTTTTTCACATATCAGATAATGTTGTGTAAGTCTGGAATTTAATCTAATTTCAACTATGAATCACAGCTGTCAGAATGTTGCTGAATGTACAGCAACACAGAAAAGGACTATTTTGGATACACAATATGACTGTAGTCTTGCTCCAGAATGGAAGAGAAGAACAATCTATTTTAACAATTGAAACTCTTACGGCATCCTAAAGAATAGAATAGAATAGAATAGAATAGAATAGAATAGAATAGAATAGAATAGAATAGAATAGAATTCTTTATTGGCCAAGTGTGACTGGACACATAAGGAATTTGTCTTTGGTGCATAGTGTACATAAAGAAAAAACAAAATACATTCATCAAGAATCATAAGATACAACACCTAAAGAAGTTGATTTATGATGACACTGGGATTTTAGAATGCAGTCCACTTTATCTGGTGTGCAGAATGGTATTGAACAATACCAAAGCTCTTTACTTCTATTTCAGAATATTGCTTTATGCATTTGACAATTAGCAAAAGTTTATGACATATAGCACAGGTTTCAGTTTTTGCCAAGAACAGCAGGCTGTAACTCTTGATTAAGTTTCAGTACAGGAAGCATATGGATCAATTAGACATTAACTCATTTCCTAATAGCCATGATTGACATTTTCCTAGAAGCCTTCCTTTTGCTCTTGCTATCTTTCTCTGAATCAAAGGAAACTAAGGTGATGCCAACAAAAATATTACACACAAATAACGCCTATCATTAAGCCATATTTTTTTGTAATCTTTCCTAAAATAGAAATAAGTACGTTTCAATTTAGTGCACTGGAACTCAATCCAAAGTAATCCTGATATGTGAGCTTCTATTCTTAAGATGTTACTCAAGATAAAGTCTCCTTTGAATCAAACACAACTCCCGATAGGCACAACTATGCAGCTATCTTGGCAACAGTATAGAAACAGCTTATCATTCCTACAAGCACTTTTTAAAAGTTTACCTTACAGCCTTAGGCTTTCTTGATCATCTCCCATCCAAATGGTAATAAAGCCCAACTCTGCTTGACTTCTGACCCCAGACAAAATCAGCTAAAATATCTATTTAAAACACATATATCCATTTGCCCTAGAAATGGAGGGGATGGCTTTATATCCTGGGACATGAGATTAAACAGTTTTACAGCAACAAAAATAAAAGACTTTGTGCCATGGTTAGAGGCAAGTGGGAAAGAGCAAAGGCTCTCCTAAATAGTGCTACATAGCAAAACAATTAAACACTACATACAGAATCAGAATTGTCAGAAAAGCTTCTCTGAAGATGAAATCTAAAAAGCAGAGGAGAAAACTTGGAAATTGGGGAGATACTGTGAATGGTACCATTAGAATGATAGTAATTACAGCTAAAATATGATATTCTTGGGCCTCTGCCTGGGGATGTGCAGAATCATGGACCTAGGCATATTATAACATCACTTTTGACTTTCTCCTTTTGATGAATTTTTAAAGCATATGTTGCCTTCAGGAACTAGGTCAACTCTCAAAATGTGGGATAACATTAGCTATAGATAAGAAAACATTGTAATAAGAGAAGCAGGACAACCTGCTAGTCCATGTTGTGATGGATTGCCCTGGAGCTTCAAGTCATGTGAGGTCATATGAAAGTGAGTTTATCTTTCAATGTTAGCTTTTGCACACTTGCCCAATATAGCAACGCCCAGCAACACGAGTAATATGGCATAAATTTCATTGTCCCTGACTAGATTACATTATGCTGTAATAGTGTGGTCCAACAAGAATTTGAGTCTAAGACAATATGCAACAGAATGAGTTGGGGGACCTCCACATTCAAATGAATGGACTTAGCACATTTTGAAATCAATGGAATAGTGTTTGGGGGCAAATGTCTTGGTAGTTGTGTTTTAAAGTCCTTAGCAATCCATTATCTCTATTTTATCTATATGAAGTCTAAGCTAGTAACCTTGTCAAGATCCTCTGGACTGAGACCTTAAGAAGAAGATATATTGGAAGAAGTCAGTGTAAATCTATTCTGCACTACTCACAAGGAAATCATGTGGTTATATCTATAGAGTCTCCAGAAAATGAACTTGACGGGATAATCTTCTTTTTATTTTATTTTTTGATCTATAAGAAACTACCAGGAAATGTTGGCTCAAGTAGGCCAGTACAAAGACTGTACTCAGCCTTATTTTACTTCTTAACCAAAAAAAGGCCAAAAATGGTCCAAAAAGCAGCCTGAAAATGCCCCCCAAAACGCCCTGAAAAATGGCCAAAACCAGGCTATTTTAGGGCTGTTTTCAAGGCATTTTTCAGACCGTTTTCAGGGTTTTGGGGTGGCATTTTCAGGCCATTTTTCTGGCCTTTTCAGGCTGATTTCAGGGCATTTGGGGGGAGTTTTCAGGCCATTTGGGGGGTGTTTTTCAGGCTGTGTTCAGGCCATTTTGGGCCATTGTCAGGCTGTTTTCAGGCTGTTTTTCAGGCCATTTTTCAGGGTGTTTTCAGGCTGTTTTGAGGTCATTTTCAGGCCATTTTTCAGGCTGTTTTTAGGCCATTTTTGGGCCCCAAAATGAGCAGGGGCGGGGCCAGCCAGTGGTGGGATTTGCTGGTTCACTGAACTGCACAGAATCTTAAATACCAGTTTGTCCAAACTGGTACGAACTGGCATCAGACCTCTGCCTTTAAGATATAAGGACACTGGGCTGGCACGCTTTTCTGTGGTACAAGGGAACTAAATCGCAGGGCTATTTTAGAAGGCATTATATACAGGAGTCTTTATGGTTAAACTGGGAGAAAATTAAGAGACAATGTTATTTGAAAATCCCAGTTTGGTTATCAACTATTGAAGCTTTTTCTTATCCTATAATATACAAGAAGGAACAAACAGTTAGATATGGGGAAATATTGGATGAAAAGGGTGAACTTAAAACGATGCAAAACTTAGAAGAACAAGGTATAAAGATGAATTGGTTTTCATATGCGCAAATACACTCAAGGTATGTTAAAGATTCTAAAACAGAGGGATTTTATGATAAATTGACTAATTTAGATAAGATTTTGACAGGTACTGATGAAAAAGAGATTAAAAAACTATATGGTTATTTACTGGAAATTAAATTAGAGGAAGAGCAAGTTAAAGAAACAATGATTGCTTGGGGGAAGAATTTTGGATATGGGATTGATCTAGAGAAATGGCAAAAATTGTGGTCTCAAAATTATAAAATGACAATGTCAACAGCATATAAAGAAAACTTGTATAAGATGTTTTACAGGTGGCATTTTCCCCCAACAAGAATAGCAAGAATGTTCAAGAATAAATCTGAAAAGTGTTGGAAATGTCATCAGATACCTGGCTCATATTACCATATGTGGTGGACTTGTGAGGACGCTAGAAAATATTGGACTAAAATTCGCATATGGTCGGAAAAAATGACAAAGAAACATATAGATTTAAAACCAGAGATTTTTTTATTGGGAATCTTACCTGATACATACAATAAAAATTTGAAATATTTGATTGTAAATGTATTAACAGCGGCTAGGATTGTATTTGCTAAAAATTGGAAGAGTGAGAAAATACCATCACAGGAAGAAATTATTAAGAAAATATTGGAATGTGCTGAAATGAGTAGATTGACATTTGAAATTAGAGAACAAAAAGATAAACAATTCTATGAAGTTTGGGACCTTTTCTATCAATGGTTAGACAATAAAATATAATAATAGAATATTTAGAACCTTAGGAAACAATGAATACATATTTCCTTTTTTTCTATGATATTATCTTTATAAAATTTTATTAAGATAGACTTGCTATGACTTGATGATTTGCTATAAAATAAATTAAGTAAACTATAGTTATCTCGCTAAAGTATGAATTAATAAAATTATAGTCAAATGATTGTTTAATAATGATATCAGGCTATATAATTGTTGATTGATAATATGAGCTATTATGCAATATAACTACAATGGAGACTATGAAATGGATGCACACAAAAAAAAGTGATAAACCAACCGATACACTGTCTGTAAACTCATGAAGGAAAGGATGATGTTTTTATGTTTTATGTGTTTTTGTTTGTTTGTTGTTAAAATTAATAAAACTATTTTCAAAAAAAAAGATATAAGGACATTGCAGCTCCCCCGCATCTTCTCCCCATCCCCCTATCTGATCCCTGCAGGCTTTGGGCCTGCTTATTACCCGAATAGGCCTCGTCACCTCTTTCTCACATTTTGAAGAACTCTGACACTCTGAATTAGTGAAACATAGTAAGCTACCTTGTTGCTGGAGGGAGGGTGGCGTTGCTCCTTGTACCTCTTTAGATACAATCATTTCAGAACTTATTTAAGAAGTCCAGTGGCACATAAAGAGTTTTTGGAATTCTGAATATTGTTTCTGAAATGTAAGATAGAACATTGCAGGGACTTGTCCAGACAGTCACCAAGAGTCAACATTGACTAAAAGGTGTGAGTGCACACATACATGCAGCTAGTTCTCACGCGAAAGAAAAAAATTGCTATGTTCTTCTAAAGACACATTGCTTTGCATTGTAAAGAATCACACTAAAGTCAATATTTCAAATGAGATTAGAGCTGAAACCTATGGAAACTCAATTACTAACTATTGCAATTCAATTTCTATAGCTGCCCAACTTAGCCAAGTTACTCTTATGAAACCATTCTCTTATTTGTAAGTTTCCTAATGCTTATTTGTAAGATTCCTAATGTTCCTGACTAGTTATCACAAGCATATGAAGCAGGGGAAGGAAACCAGACAAAAAGCAGAAGATTTACAGTGGGATCATCATGTTCCTCAACATCTTCCATAATTCTCAAATACTTCTCCAAATGTTGCAGGAACGTGCCTTCTTTGTACATCTGATAAATATCTCTAGCAATAGAAATCCTGCAGGCTTTGTAGTTAAATAGAGAAATTGTGTAGATTAAGCATGTTTAGCATCCTCAGCTAGTATACAGAAGCTGTGGGGTGGGATGACTCATCTTAATTCCACTTCCAGCTTTTGTCTTCTAGTCTTCTTATCTCTAGCTGTCTGGAACTACCAAGCAGACAACTCTGGAGAAGTCTGTGCTGTGGCTTGAAAGCAGTTGGATAAAGTGGTGGTCTTTATAGAATTATCCTGTCCCAGTGAATTGTAGGCCACAAAGAAATTGGAATCATAAGTGTTGTGTCTGAAGTTTCCACTCCCGTCCGTTCATCTAGAGGGCGCCTATCTCCAACCTGATTGGCAGCTCGTCTGACAGCCGGGTATAAAAGGAGCTGTCAGACGGAGAATCAGCTGTTGCTATACGGTGAGTCTGAGCTGTCACTGGCTAGCATTTAATTGTTAATAAACCGTTAGCAAGTATTAAAGTTGTCTTGCCTCAGTTCTTCCACCCTCTGTTCCCAGAACAGAATAATAACCATGCCTATTTCTAAAACTCAGTAATAAATAATATGAAAAAAAGGTTTGGTAGAATAATAGTGAGGAAGAGGATAGAAGGAAAATAGTGCACCCTTAGGAAAACAGCAACATTTTATTCTTGAAATACAAGTGGCTATTTAAAAATAACCCTATTATCTTCTTCTAGTAAACATAATTAAATCCAGCGGAAGTGCTTTCAGTCTGACGGTCAGACAGAAACTCAAGATCACCAAGTGGATAGTCATTAATTTAGCAGGTGCCTCATCAGTACGATGGAAGATATCTGTCTATATTTTTTATTTTACTCCTCTGAATCTTCACTAGGAATCTGTGATCTACTTCTAGGTTCCATACCAGGGAGAAAGACCTGGGCTTTTCAGCAAGTAATAGAGAGACAGTGAGCTCTGTTCCATGGCTCTGGATTTGGAACAGTACATTATGTGAACTATTTGTTCAGATCAGCAAGTCAGAACTATTTTTTATCTGCTAATAAGGAATCTTGCTGGCAGAATGAATTTCAGAACGTAGCCTAAGGTCAGGTTAGTTTCTCTCTTTGCTCGTGTTACCCTTAACTTTCTGAATATTTGAGCCAATTATAGAGAAAAAAAAGAATAAAGAGAATGAGGTTCTGGAAACAGGAAAGCTCTAATCAGTGGGATGCGATATTTGTTTTGCAGCTCCTGCTAGATCTCTTTTGTTTGAGCCAGGAAGGATTGAATAACCAGCCCTTCTTTATTTTTCAAGGCAGATATGATCAGACATCATACGTGGATAACGATATCACTGTCTAGATTTCTGGTTCTAGTTATTCAGTGAGTCATGTCACATTTAATATCTCTCTCTCTCTCTCTCTCTCTCTCTCCCCCTCCCCCTTTCTCCCTCCCTCCCTCTCTGTGTCACATACACACATCCATATTATATAAATACACTCACACTCACATATATATAAAGAGCATAGAAGAGAAGATTACTACTCAGTTAATCTGCATTTAGTGATCACAAGTGGGCTGGCAACTCTGTCATTAAGCAAAACAATTGTGAAGCAGTTATACCTACGGTTATTATGTTTCTTCAGCTCCCCTTTGCAAATCTGAGAAGGTTATAAATGAGAGGATTGGTCAAAAAGTTACTGTTTCATCATTTTCATAACTGTGAATGCTCGCTAAACAAGGAATACCTGTAGTGCTTGAGATATCATGAAGTATAGAAAAAAATCACAATTAAAATCTACATTAACTAAAGCAGTGTTCCCCAACCTTTCAGGCTTTACAGACTAGCAGGGGGACAAGGGGAGGGGATGGTTCCATGTGAGCAGAGGGCTTGCACGCCTGCTGCTTGCACAAATGGAGCTTTGCACACATGCTTGCATGCTACTGTTGGAAGAATTATCCTTTTGGGTTCAGTTCCAAGTGGGGAAAAAGACACTGGAAACATGGAGGCTGTTTGGAAAGATGGTTTAATGGTGGACAGGACCACCTGGCTTGGAGCTCCAAAGGAGGATAATCACATGCTTCAAGGTGAGGGAAAAGAGAAGGAAGGGATGAGATGCTGAGAGACCCTTATATACCCTTTGCTGGGAATTTAGTTTGTATTCTGATTGGTTGTCAGACTCCCATGGGGCCATGCAGAGTCAACTCTGTAGGCTGTCCTGAGTCCCAGGCTTGGTTGAGCCTTGCTGGATGATGATGTAGTGAAAAAGGCTTTGGGCAATTGTTATAGCTTTACCTGGAGAACTTGGTTATGTAAAATATTCTGGCCCAGGCCTTAACAAAGGTGGGGATGTACTTCTACTTCTGAGGTGAGTTTCTGCTTCTGAGTTTCTACTCTTTTTAGGGGGGATATTTCCTAGTATTTCCTTTTTAATATTTCCTTGGACATTTCAATTTTCTAGGAGGGGGGTGGGTGCTAACTTCCTATACTACTCATGCAAGTGCAGTTGTGCATGCATACTCATGTGTTCACCACCCCCATTTCCATGGCCTGGTTTTGAATAAGTCGCACCCTGGTACTGGGCTGCAGCCTTGGGATTGGGGACCCATGAACTAAATCCTGTTGTGGGCCCAGAGGGGAACGTATGGAAGATCACAGATTGGAATGTGAGTGGAGTAAAAACTAAAGGACTGGACTTAAATACTGCAATGAAATTTTTAAAAAATGTTATAGTTTTTGTGTCTGTGAAAGTAAAAGAAGGGGGCAGGATTAATTAATCCAAATAAAGGTAGCCTCATCTTGGTGGAGTGAAGTTTATTAATATATGCAGAAAGGGGAGATGTAGGGTTAATTGTAAATGAAGTGGACAAACTGTATGTCACAAAGAATTGGTGCGATTTAGGTTGTTATAAGTACATATGAAAGTTAGAATTCATAAGTTGGTCATAGTTGTATGTCTGACTTCATTGATGATCATAATGGATGACTTAGAGATAAGTTGGAAGAAAAAATGGATAGCATTTTGAAAGATTGAAATCTGGGGTTTAGGGGGATATACATGGGGTGGGAGTTATGCAATTAGGATGGATAAGTGGGAATGAGAAGAGAGAGATCTTTTTCTGATCTCTCTCTTCTATAATGATGACTAGGAGGGCCTTTGCACAGTGTTATGCATCTATTGTGTCTGTTCCTGGACTGGCAAGTTCTGCTCACAGTCACTCATGCTTTGGTCACCTCCCAACTGAATTACTGCATAGCACTCTCCATGGTGCTGCTTTTGTAAAGTATTTGGAAATTTCAGCTGGTTCAAAATGCAACAACACGCAGTTATGCATGACTGTTGTTCAGCATACTGTATGGAATCCCTCTGTTCTTCAAACTGCATTGTTGCCAGTAAGCTTCTGGATTAACTCAAAGTGCTGCTATGACCTATAAAGCTCCTCATGGCATAGGGCCAGCTTTCTTATGGAACCATCTCTCCTTCTAGCCATCTTCTTGGATCCAACAAGAGAGGCATGCTCTGGGTTCTGCCTACTAGGGACACATAGTGTTATCTGGGAACACCCAGGAAAAAAAGTCTTTGCTGTCATGGTACTTGCACTCTGGTGCTTCCTTTCCCCAGAGATCAAACTGGCCCTGGTTCTTTGATAATACCTTGACCTGGTTTTATTGTTGAGTCTGGGGCCCTGGATATGTGGTTGATATATGGTATATCATGACATTAATTGTGGTTGATTAGTTTTTTTCTTGGTTGAAGCATACATCATTTATACTTTTGATATATTGTGTTTATATTGTTTTTATGTATTATTAGCCATCCAGCACCATCAGTGGTGGGATTCAAATTATTTTACTGCCAGTTCTGTGGGCGTGGCTTGGTGAGCGTGGCAGGGAAGGATACTGTAAAATCTCTAATCAGAGATGGTATTTGCCAGTTCTCTGAACTACTCAAAATTTCCACTACTGGTTCTCCAGAACTGGTCAGAACCTGCTGAATACTACTTCTGAGCACCATGTGTTTGACATGGGCAGCCATATGAAATGAATGAATGAATGAATTGCTTATGGATTAACTATGCCAACTTAGCATGTGAGAGTCTGAGTATTGTGCCTAATCATTGGAAAGATACTGTTAATTTTCCCTTCTGCAAAAAGAAAGATAGCAAGGGTGAATATAAATATTACAAGGGATTAGTTAAAGTATTCCTGGAAAATGTTTGGCAGAATTGTGATTGAAGGCTCCAGGAGGTGACAGTGAGCAAATCTCAGAAATAATCTTCAGCAAGTCACTGAGGAATGTGTGAATATGAGGAAGAATAGGTACTGTATTTTTTTAAGAAAGCATATGATAGATTGAACAGAACAGAGTTGTGGATTTTTTAAAGAATGTAGAAATGGAGCTTGAGTATTGTACAATAACACGAGTAATATATGATAGAAGCAGATGTAAGAATAAAATGGGAACACTTGGCAAATGTTTCAAATATTGTATTTTTGGAAAATGTATAAAGGAGTGTTTGTAATAATGTTAAAATGGGTTGGTTTGTGATGTCAGTATCTGTGTACTTTTGTATGCAGATCATGCTGTGTTATTGGCTAAGGGCCACAATGATTTGCTGTGAAGTTTAGACAGATTGTATGGGAATGAATCTGAAAACTAATCTACAAAAAACCAAGATAGCTGTGTTTGACAAGGCGGCTGAGGTAGTTCACACAAGTAGGGAGGTAGCATTGAGGAAAATATAGAGCAGCCAAATGAAAATTTCGTCTTAGTCTGAAAATACAAGTAGAGTGCAGAAGAAACCGAAGATTCTCCCACCTTGACTCTCTTTGGTGCACAAGGAAGGGAGAGAATGAAATTCTATCAGACTTTCAGGATTCAGTTATTATATTCTATATGGTTATATTCAAATTATTATACCCCTATAACCATAAAGTTGAGTTTCAGTAGTTCTGATGGTGTCTGTTTCCTGACCTGGCTTATCTCAAAGTGTTGAATGGTGGGATAATGTTGCTTATAAAGGCACCTTGCTTATGACTAAGAGACTCTCAATATAGTGGGACATGAATATTTCCCTCTTCATAGGGAGAAGTTAGGGATTTACTAGAGTATCAGTCCTTTCCTGACTTTCTCATGAAGTCTTCCTAGATTCATCATATTTGACAACTATCTTCCCCTTTCTGAACTTACAAGGTCACAAAAGAGAGACATCCGCACTCATATTGTTCTTCCCCTATAAAGTACTACACAGCCTACTACACAAGAGAAGAGAGTGATCAGTCAGTAGTAGGACAGAAACAATAGAAAACCATTAAGTGCATCTTAAACAAATTCATCTCTTTTTTTTGAGTGGCAATGTATTCATTTATTCAAGAGATACAGTAACTGTGTTAAAAGATAACACATAGGGAATTCTAACATACCATCTGGTAGTTAGAACGTACCTCGGCTGTGTTAACAGCTCAGTTGAATATGGTAGAATTATTTTTTTCCTTTTTTGGAGCATGCAGAAAGCCCAGCTTCAAATGAACAAGTCAAATATCCAGAAGTAGGTCAGCTTGGTTAACATAGAGGGATGCTTTATCAGAATGTTTTTATTCCCTCCCTTCTACATTTTGCTCTCGCGCTGCAGACCCTGCTCATATATTTATATCTGAGTGTCCACTGTTGTGTATACAGTAGCTCCACTCCACTGACTTCAAATTGATTTCTACTCTCTCACCCTGATATATCTAAGATTATTGTAAGTTCTAAGTGTTATAAGAAAACTAAACTCTACCGAAGGCTTTTGCTGCACTGTCTCCTTCACAGTGGCTTGACCAGGGGTGGGATTCAAATTTTTTAACAACCAGTTCTGTGGGCGTGGCTTAGTTGGTGGGCGTGGCTTAGTGGTCTTGTTACTGGCTGGGTGCGGCCAACTCAACATCACTCACATTGGGGCACGCATCTCCTTGCCTGACTTCTCATGACTGTGGGGATGCTGCAACAGTTGTAAGTGTGAAAAATGGCCATAAGTCACTTTTTTCAGTGCCATTGTAACTTTGAATGGTCACTCCACACAAGCAAAGTACTATCAAAGGAAGGGGAAAAAACTCCAGAGAAGTTCCAGAGACAGGAAGTCTAGTCCTGCCAAGAATGTAATAAGGGTTAACAGAGCGGCAGTTTCTGTAAGCAACACTAGAATGTTTCCTTCCTGCCTTCCTTACAGGATTAGGCTGGTAATTTCTTCTAACAATCGGTTCTCTGAACTGGTTAGAATGTTAACAACTGGTTCTAGCAAATAGGTGCAAACTGGTAGAATCCCACCCCTGGGCTTGACCCCTTGCTGTATGTTGTAACAACTCTTTCTCTGTGATAGTAGCTGTTCCAGTATTGCTTATGAAATTTAGGGACGGATTGGGGCACAGCTGGAAGGTTGTGTGCTGAGTTTGATCTGAACAGAGGGAGAGGCTAAGGAGAATCTCCTACAGACCAGGGAAATGAATAATTTAAGAGCAGCAGTTCCAAGACTTTTTAATGCTAGTGCCTTAAATGCAGCCACGTACAATCCATATGAGCTGGTTTCTACTTTTAGCTATCCAGACAAGTTAGAATTGGGTGACCAGAACTAGGGAGAAAGGAATTGGGAGGAGGAATATAGAATCAAAGTGGAATGATTCTGTGTTTTATTTTTAATGTGCTTTAGAAAGATGTCAAAACTTGGTGAGAAAATGCCATGGTCTATAAACTGATGTTCACTTAACATACTAATGATAGTCAGTCCTATGGCTCCTTACATCCAACTTCAAAGCTGAATCAGTGTATTACTCTGAAATATTGTCTAAATCTGACAGTAAGCCAGATGAGGCAGAACAAACTGATATTAAATCAATACAAGATGAAGCCATTGTTGAGAAACAAGAAATCTGGCTTGGGCATTGAAGTTCAGCCAGCCTATATAGATTAAGTTTCATTTCCTGAAAAAATAATGTTGCAGTGTGTGATTACTCCTTGATCCCTAGCAGTCACTAGGTTCACAGATTGCGACTCTGCTGTTTTTTGCACAATTATGTGAGATGCACCCTTCTTGAACCAATGTTTTTTTGTGAAGATGATTAATTTCTTGGTATAACATTCCCTTTGATTTCTGAAATGTGTTCCGTGTGGCTTCTTTGGAAATGTGTCCAAAAATTGCAGTTAGTGCAAAATACTGCCACTAAGTTGCTAATCAGTACGTAACAGAGTCGTATTTTGATGCTATGAATCAGTACATAGTAGAGTTATTTTTTTGGTGCCTGCACTAGTTGCCCTATCTATCTATCGAGCAATCGGTCGATCTTCTTCATCGTCATCATCTATCATTTAAACAGCAGTCTATCTCAACTACAATGGCTTAATAAACACAAGTGCTAATACTAACCTTTGAAGCACTAAATGGAGAAGTGATTGATTACCTAAAGGACCATTTTCTCATTCCAAACCTATCTGGCTATTAAGAATTGCCAGAGTCTGAGCAGTGTATTTGTGTGTGTGTGTGTGTGTGTGTGTGTGTGTGTGTGTGTGCGTGTGTGTATGAAACAGTAATCAATCACATTATCAAAAATTACCGATATATATAAAATAACAAATGCAATCTCTAATTTATAAAATAAACATATGGTTGCCTCAAAATGCATTCATTTCCCATGTTGCATTTAGAAAATGTACAAATATCTACTGTATCTCTTTCACCAGCCTTTTTATTAACTCATTTTAATAGATATCAATTTTAATTTTATTTTAATTTAAATTAATGTTTTAATTTGTTATGTTCTTGTTTTTAATTTTTTGTTAGCTGCCTACTCAGGCAGATTGTAAATCTAATAAAACAATAGCTTGGTTTTTTTTAGAATTATAATATAAACTCTCATTCAATTTTGAGAACTGAAAAAATACAAGTCAAGTAAAATGTAGCAATTTGAAAGGCAATAGCATTTATCTTTGTACCTTAAAATAAGGCTATCTAGCAATATGACCAAGCATGAAAGACATAAATTGTGATACGTGAGTTAGCCAGCCAACTTGATTCTATATGTGAAGAATTAGTGTTAATGGAGAACAAGTTGGAGAGCAGTAACTAATTAGGTTCCACGGTAATTTGTATTGGGGGTAGTATTGCTGATTGTTATGTATTAGCATACTTACCTGCAATTGATTGGTCCATGGCAGTGGGAAATTTGAAGAGCCGTCACTGGCCACAGCTGTGAGCAGCCCGAATATAAAAAGGGTTGCTGCAGTTTCTTTGGCGCTCAGTCCTAGAAGGAAGTAAAAACAATTGGCAATCATGCTGGTGTCCTGAGTCTCATTCCTGTGACTTAGCACTGGCAATGAAGGTGGGATACTGAGACAAAAGGAACCAGCAAGCACATGGTGACCGACGAACACAACGCATCGAGACGAAATGGCCGGGAACAACATGCCACCCTCACTGTTCAATCCAGCAACCGAAGACTGGGAATCGTACATCTACCGATTCCTCATGTTCCTTGAATGGAGTGACCTCCATAATATATCTGAACACAGGAAGAGAGCCATCTTTCTCACACATTGTGGGCCCGCGGTATTCAAGATGGCCAAAGCATTAGCAGCACCCACAGACGTGAAAACGATGGCCTGGCCAGACCTGGAAAGAATACTGAGGACTCACTACACACCAACTGTCTCCTGCCTCATCAAAAGACATGAATTTTATCGGTGCATCCAAAAAGAAGGCGAGAGCATCAGTGATTTCATCACAACTCTGAGGGTAATCGCCAGGACGAAGCTACCACAGCAGAAGCAACACAGCAATCGGCGGCGGCCATGTGGAAAATGAACAAAGCGCCACCGGAACCCCTCCAAACACCACCACAACACACCATGAGGACATCGAGTCCCCATCAGAAGACGATGAGGAAGAAGGGGTAAATCAACTCCATTCTGAACAGGGCAGAAGAGACCAGAACGGAAAAAGGAAGGAATTTTGTTGGGCCGGCTGCGAGGGGAACCATCCACGTTCCAAGTGCCGTTTCCTAGATGCAATCTGCAAACATTGTGAATGGCGGGTACATATTGCTAGGGCATGCTGAGCAAGAAAAAACTATGGCCCTAGGCAAAGATGGAACACACACCCCCGAGAGAGGGAGAAACAAACAGGGAGCCACTGGAACCAAGACAACAGAAACAGGTGAGGGAAAGAGACAGGCAACCAAAGAGATGAAACACATCAAACGGTGACCATCAGACACTCCAACACAACAAATGCCAGGAAGATATATGTCCAGGTCACCATAGAAGGCCAGCCGTGCCGGATGGAAGTAGACTCAGGCTCATACTTATCAATGGTATCATGGGACACCATAAAAAGACTGATACCAGAATAAGCTGGGAAGGACTCGAAAGACAAACACTAATGCTGAAAGACTACCAGGGGAACAAAATTCCCGTAGTAGGTACCGGACAATTCACAGTAAAATTCAAAAAATACACCAGAGTTCTTCCACTAACCATAGTCGACCGAAATTGACCCAGCCTGTTGGGACTCAAATGGTTTGCACCATTAGGAATCGAAGTCACAGGGATAAACAGCATCACCAAAACAGAGTGGGAAGAGGACCTGATGGAAGAATTCCGGGACGTGTTCGACGGAGAACTAGGCAAGTACTGGGGGTCCCCAATTTCTTTCAGTCTAAACCCAAACATAGCCCCTATAAGATTAAAGGTGAGGCGGGTTCCTTTCACACTAAAACCAAAAATCGATGGGCAATTGGATAAGCTCATCGCACAAGGAGTTTTAGAACCAATTGACCACGCAAAATGGGAAACCCCAATTGTTACACCAATTAAACCTGATGGGTCAGTGCGCATCTGCGGGGACTACAAAGCAACCCTTAACCACGCGCTCCAACAAAGTGCATACCTGGTTCCAGTGGTACAGCATCTATTACATTCCCTTGGGGGCGGGGAAATCTTCATGAAACTAGACCTCGCACAGGTGTACTGTTGCCCATTGACCCTGAAACAGTGGAAGCCCAGACAATCACACAGGGGGGCATTCAAATGCAACAGACTACATTTTGGTGTCAGCGTCGCCCCAGGGGTATTCCAGAGCTTAATGGAATGCCTATTGCAAGGGATAAAAGGGGTGGTACCATACTTTGATGACGTCCTGGTATCAGCCAAGGACAAAGAACAACTGCAAGACTGCCTAAGGGAAGTCCTAGGCAAATTCAAAGAGGCGGGGCTAAAAGTAAAAAAGGAGAAGTGCCAATTAGCCACCAGCAAAGTTGAATTCCTAGGATATATGATAGACAGTGAAGGTATCCACCCTACAGAAAATAAAGTCAGAGAAATCAAAGAAGCCCCCAGACCCACAAATAAAACTGATCGGCAAGGTTTCTTAGGACTCATTAACTTTTATAATATATTCCTACCACAGAAAGCAACCACTGTGGAACCACTACACAGGTTGCTTGACAAGAAAGCAACCTGGGCCTGGGGGCGATGGGAAGAAACGGCATTCCAGGAAATAAAAAACTTGATCACATCAGACCGCGTACTAATACAATGCAGTGAAACACTTCCAATAACACTAACCTGTGATGCTTTGCCTTTCAGCGTTGGTGCTATACTCAGCCGCGTATTACCAGATGGGAAAGAAGCACCCATAGCATTGTATTCAAAGACTGTGTCAAAGCCGGAGTGGAACTACAGCCAATTAGCCAAAGAGGCATTGGCTGCTGTCACCGGCATAAAATGTTTCCATGAATATATCTACGGGAGAACTTTCACACTAGTCACAGACTACAAGCCGCTCCTGGGTATCATTGCAGGAAACAAAGCTTCACCTAACATACTGTCACCACGAATGACATGGTGGTCGGAATTCTTGGCTGCCTACAACTACAATTCAACCTACCGACCCGGAAAGGACATAAATCATGCTGACGTGCTTAGCCGTTGCCCTTTACCTGACATAGAAGATGACCCACAGCACCAAAACACGAATGGGAAACACCAAGGGGACCATGGTCAAGACTACACATTGATTTTGCAGACCCAACCAAAGGACACACATTTTTAATAGTTGAAAACGCTTACTCCAAATGGCTAGAGGTAAGCATCATGCACTCCACTACAACAGAAGCTGTCATTAGACAGCTCAGGAAACTTTTTGCAACACATGGATTGCCGGATTTAATTGTATCCGACAACAGGCCACAATTCATAGCAGCAACATTTGAAGGGTTTCTAGAACAACATGGGATAAGGCATGCACTGACAATGCCAGAACACCCAGCCACGAATGGATGGGCAGAATGCATGATATGTTACACGAAGGAAACATTACAAAAGCTGGAGCCCAGGGACACACAAGAAAAGATAGATAAGCTACTAAGCATTCAGCACATGACACCCAGTTGGGAAATGCAAACATGTACCTGAAACCAGGGAAGAAGGCAGGTCGGGGAGACAGGAACAGGTCCAGAAGGATAGCGGGAAAGCAGTCCCTGGTGGGAGTGGCTGGACTGACTCAACCAGCCAGGAAATTCCTGGTGGGAGCAGCATGGCCGATTCAACCTTCCAGGAAGTTCCAAGAAGACAGACGGGAGGAACAACAGATCCATCCAAACAGTCTGGAGGCCAACCCCCTCATAAAAGCCCCACCTACCTACATGATTACGTATGGTAGGCAAGGCTCAGATTGGTTGGACTGGACCAGGTGGGGAGGGGTGTTATGTATTAGCATACTTACCTGAAATTGGTCAGTCCATAGCAGTGGGAAATTTGAAGAGCCGTCATTGGCCACAGCCGTGAGCAGCCCGAATATAAAAAGGGCTGCCATGGTTTCTTCAGCGCTCAGCCCTAAAAGGAAGTAAAAACAATTGGCGATCATGCTGGTGCCCTGAGTCTCATTCCCGCAACTTAACAGATAGGGTGAAATAGATAGGGTGAAATAAACAATAATGTTGATTTAATTAACATCACATTAAATTAATTAAATGGATTTAGTATAGTTTCTGAATTGTGCTTAACCATTTTTTATTCTGCCACATTTTAAAAAAATGATTCTATTGTAACTTTTGGATGATCTTTCTGGAAGTTGCAGCTAAAGTTTAGTATGAGGATTTTCATGTAACATTGGGCCATTAACCCACTATTGTAAGGGTTTGCAAATCTGTGCAAAAGTCCTATCTCTTTTCTTGTTGAGAATGTTCCCAGCAGGATCCTGCCTTCCAGTTTCCTTTTCTGAATTACACATAAAACATGATTGCCAATAGATATTCCATTTGACCAAATAGAATCATGACAGATAAGAAATGAGGTGTGGAGAAGAGGACAAATTGAATTATTTTAATTATTTCATTTGATTTATTTGATTTGTCAATCGCTTACAAGATAATAGATATAAGTATAAAAATGAGTAAGAATACAGGAAATGGGGACAAATAAATGGGGACAATAGGACAGGGATGGTAGGTACGATGGTACACTTTTGCACGCCCCTTATAGACTTCTTAGGAATGGGGTGAGGTCGACAGTGGTTCGTTTGATGGTTAGGTTAAAGGAGTGGGGGTTAGAGGATGTAACAACAGAGTCAGGTAGAGCATTCCAGATATTGACCACTCTGTTGCTGAAGTCGTACTTTCTGCAATCAAGTTTGAAGTGGTTTACATTGAGTTTGTATCTGTTGTGTGCTCTTGTATTGTTGTGGTTGAAGCTAAAGTAGTCATTGACTGGTAGGACATTGTAGCAGATAATTTTGTGTGCTACGCTTAAGTCCAACCATAGGTGGCGTAGTTCAAGGTTGTCCAAGCCCAAAATCTCAAGCCTGGTTATTTAGGATATTCTGTTGTGAGCACAGGAGTGTAGTACTCTTCTTGTGAAATACTTCTGGACTCGCTCGATTGTTTCTTCTTTATTATTTATTATTGCTTCTTTCACCACTCAACTTTTGTTTGAAAACTTCCAGTGCTGAATGTAATCACTCTGAAAGCACTTTTTATCACCTCTGGTGGACATATAAGAAGGCTAAAAGTTATTAGGATCTAATTCTTAAAATTGAAACTGGAGGTTTTTTATTTAGATTTGACAAATAAGCAGTTGGACAAAAAACATGGGCTTTTTTTAAAATATATGTGTCAACATCCAGCTTGAGTATCCAAATAAAAGTCCAGGATCATTGTCAATATGATAACAACAGCAAGACTTTTGTGTGTTCAGATGGAAAGACTTTTAGATTCCCAAAATGGAAGAATGGATGGTGAAGTTAATGGAACTAACTGAGATGGTGAAATTAACCACTTTGATTGAAGAAAAGTCTTTTCTAGCTTTGTTTCTACATAAAAACCACTTTTGGACTATTTGCTGGAAACCAAAACAAAAAAAAGTTCCAATAATTTGGGGCTTTGACTATCAGAATTGTATGATTATAAAATACTGTGTAATGAAATGTAGATCAAAAAGTTAATGTATTTTATATTTGTAACTATCACAGAAAGTTGCAAGTTACTCTTTTTCTCTTTCCTTATTCCTTCGCAAATTCCCCTTCCAATTTTTTCCCTTCTTAACTCTTTTTTACATGCTTTTTCATATTTTGCAGAAATTTAATGAAATATTTTTTTAAGAAAGAAAGAAAGAAAAACCCTCCAATGCTGAAGCATTTATGGGAGGCAAACTGATCTGTTCCTTAATATCTTCATGGTCAGAGAATTACTCCTTATTTCAAATGTAGGTCTCTCCTGTAAAGCTGCCGTTCATTAGCCTCTTGCCTGATCCTCAAACCCTACAGAAAAGAAACCAAACCCTCTTCCCTGTGATAGTTCTTCTAGCATTGGAAGACGGCCATCTTGTCTTCCCCTAAGCCTTCTCTTCACTAAATGAATATAACCTTTGACCAATATTAAGATTTGTTCTTTTGGTTTTGTACTTCCTTCAGAAGAACAAATCTTAATATAGGTCAAAGGTTATATTCAATTAATGAAGAGAAGGCTTAGGGGAGATATGGTAACAGTCTTCCAGTAGTAGAAGAGCTGTCACAGGGAAGAAGACGGCTAGGTTTACTCTCCCTTAAGACTGCAAACAAGCTTTGAAATTAAAGTTGGGGATTGGGCTTGCAGTTAGAGAAGGCTGAGAAATAGAAGGCTGGTGGAAGGAGAGAGACCTTAGTTACATACCAGATGATGGCACAGAAAGTGTGAATGACTGAGAACCACAGAAGTGTGGATTACTAGTACAGATTCAGTAATCAACTGCTCCCACAGAAAAGCCTATTTTTCACAGCCTCAAAACGCATGATTATCAGAGTTGCCAAATTTTACAACTGAAATTAGCCCACACATACTTGTGACAGCCCCTCCACTCTCATTCGAACGGTTCATTATAACTTTGCACTACTTTGGTCAGGGGGAATTTTATTCCTCAGAGCTTCTTGCAAAAGGGGAAAAAAAACCCACCTAAATTCTCTGCTCATTGGACTCAGTGTTTGCTTTATAGGAATGGCCAAGAAAAGAATAGATTGTGTTAAATCCAGGAGCGAAAGTGGCTTCAGTCCATTTTGATATTAATTGTAGGTTTACCAATAAGACACATGAGTCGGTGGTACTGTCAGGTGGCCTTTATGGCAAGATGAACAGGGCAAGTCTGATTATTCACATTTTGAGGAACATACCTGCCATCTAAAGGGAACTATTAATAAGACAATTACATAAAGGGTACAAAATTAACTAAATTCATTGCAGTACTAGCAACATAGAGCCTTTTAAGACTAGCTGAATACAGAAAGCTACATTTTATGATAGACTCATGTGACAGATATTTCCTGACATTTTCATCTCATATCTGGGGCTGAAAATGGCTATTGATACAATTGCTTGTTCTTCCTTGAACTGGGACTTGTTTGTTTGTTTATCAATTTAGAAACTGCCTATCTCTCTCACAGAGTTAAAAACCATGTACAGAGCTACGAACTTTGAACATTTGAAGAGAGAAGGTTCAGATATGTAGGAGTGATTTCTAGACAGGATCTGTCTTAATCTGTTGTGTTGAAAAACAACTTGTAGCTTCTGAAAGACTAACAAATATATTATGACATAAGCTTTTATTTATTATCACTGACTTCATTCTCCAGATTTGTAAACAAAAGCACTGTACCTTATTAAGAATGCAGAGATACGGCTCAGAAGCCATGAAAAGCATGAACTGTAAGCATCTGCATTCCTGAGCACACTGGAGGGCAGGAAAACATATCTGAGCTGCTCACTGGAAGCCCAATAACAGATTACATTTTGTCAGGGAAATTTTTCCTTTTCAGCTGCCTGCTGTAGTTAAGAAGGACAAAAATTAGTGCTGAGAATTGTTACATAAATGCAGGCTGGTACGGGATCATTTTTAGCACTTGAGGGGGTGTGAGGAATTGCTTTGAGCTGAGACAATTCTTATGAACTGAGAGAAAAGGACAGTGTTCTGTGGTAAATCCAGCACAAAACTGAAAGAAAGGTCAACACAAGATTGACGGGAGAGACAAGTTGAATCTGCCGCAAGAAAACAAGACCCTCTCTGTTGCTTTCTGCATTGTTAAAGAGATACAACTGTTTAGCTGAAGACTTTGGAATGGAAGAGAATGTTTCTGTTCAAGGCCAATGGAAACTCATTGTGCATTCTCCACCCTTCCTTTCTACATTTTAGTCAGTTCCATTGGCATCTGTAAAGAAACTAATGAAAGACTTGGAAGCTTTTGAAAGCTGAGGCAAATTTAAACTTAGGATGGTTTCATTTGACTGGGATTTCAAAATGACGGCCTAATGTCTTATTCTTAAGAGAAGAAGATAGTTTTCTCAATGAAAGCTTTCTCAATCCAAACCCAATGCAGAGATGGTATTCAGCAGGTTCTGACCAGTTATGGAGAACCGATAGCAGAAATTTTGAGTAGTTCACAGAACTGGCAAATACCACCTCTGACTGAAGATTTTACAGTATCCTTCCCCTGCCATGCCCACCAAGCCATGCCCACAGAACCGGTAGTAAAAAAAATTGAATCCCACCACTGGCCCATTGGTATTACAATTTTCCAATTTATGACCTGAAGTTTTCAATCCATAACTCACACTTGGAGAACTGACAGAACCATGCTCTTCTCTACAATTGCTATTTAAATTATAGTAATCTTTTCTAAATGTGATTCTTTATATAAAAACATGAGCATGAAAATGTTATGAAAACCCATGCTCCTTGTTCTTTCTTCTATTTCTGCAGTGTGTTTCCTACAATTAAAGACTATATAAAAGATGAACTATCTGCCTGTCTGATCCTTGTCTCAAAGCCCTTCCTTTCTATATAAGCACAAGGCCTTCATCTTGCTATAGGAGCTACTTAAAATAATTAGCAGCTGAGGACTGGATTAAATGATGGTCCGTTAAACAACAGAAGAACCTACTACTTATATTAAAGTTTCACAAAGGGAGGCCTAAGTGCCACAGGTGACTCATAAAATTTCAGAAGTTTTTGAAAAGTTGTTCCTAAATTCTATTTTTTTTATATAAAGAGAAAAGCATTAAACTGAAAGATTACCAATTAAATGTACTTAATTTTAATATAATTTTAATGTAAATGCTATTATATCAGAGGTGGTATTCAGCAGGTTCTGACCAGTTCTGCAAAACCGATAGCATAAATTTTGAGTAGTTTGGAGAACTGGTAGCAGGAGGCCCCGCCCCATCTATTCTCTGCCTCCCGAGTCCCAGCTGATTGGCTGAATCTTTTTTGTTGCCCTACACAGGAGAACAGAGCTGGAAAGCAGGTTAGTGAGGTGGGGAGGGAATGGGATTTTGCAGTAACCTTCCCCCAGGAATGGGGTGGGAATGGAAGTTTTGCAGTATCCTTCCCCTGTGACGTGCACCAAGCCATGCCAAGCCATGCCCATAGAACCGCTAATAAAATTTTTTGAATCCCACCATTGTATTATATCCTATTCAGAATAGAGGATTCAGATTTTACTGAATCTTACAGGCAGTTTAATAGACTACTAAGGGAGCTTAAACTAAAAGGAATAAAAAGGACAAAATGAAATTTCCTGTGTTTGTGCAGCCCACAAAGCTCCTCCAGGCCACAGACTTGTCCTCTTACCTCACACACACCACACTTTGGCTTCATACATTTCAAAGCAAAAACAATTTTCCTCCAAATCAGGAATAGCCCCATTCTTTGCCTTGTCCTCATCAATAATGTTAAATACCACTCTCTATTCCAGGGGTCGCCAACCTTTTGGACCTCAGGGACCACCAAACTTATAAAATCCCAGGGACCACTAACCGATTTTGTGGGCATGGCCTAATTTGTGAGTGTGGCTTGGTGGTCATGTGACTGGCTGGGCATGGCTTGTATGTAAATATTATAAATATTTATATAAATATTATTTTTTTATAAAAAAGAGCAACTTTTACCCCAAATCAGGTAAAGCAGGCAGGCAGATTGAGTTGCTCACAGAATCATTCAGTGATCTATCTATCTGCCATCAGCTAGCTCAGTCTGTCACATAAAATTTGCTTGCTGTGAGTCTGCACTGAATCATAGAACCTTCAGTCCTGAGGAAGGTTCGGCTGTGCTTAAAAGCAGAGCCGAAGATCTAAAAACTAGCTAGAAAGCAAGAAATCCAACCATTTCCTGCTTTTTAGCAAAAAATCTAAATCTCCCTGCACAGCAGAACAGCTGATGGTCGGAAAAACGAAAAATAGCAATTTAGTAGGCAACTTTGCGAGGTAAGGAATGAGTGGGTGGGGAGGGTTCCCACGGGCCGTGTGGGCGGCGCAACCTTGTGTTTTTGCGCAGCCTGGATTAATTGCTTTGGGAGAGTGCTCTGGGGGTGAGATTTCTCTGCAGCCCACCAAAATGTTCCCATGGCCCACCAGTGGGCCACAGCCTACCGGTTGGCGACCGCTGCTCTATTCACCAAAGCTTCCCCAACTCCGATTATAATTCAGCATTTTGGTATAAAATAGAGAAAATTATTATTAAAAAAAACTTAGCAATATAAAATATGGGCTTCAAATAAACTGAGATGCAATCTTATTACATATAGAGGCAGGAGAAATAAATAATGGCTCCATCTTTTAGAACCAAAGGGCACAATTTTTAAATGCTTCTCTAGGTACTTGTTGAAAACAAAACCAGAAATTTTAGATGAAATATACTATGGTGGACTTCTTCCTTATATGTTACTTTTGATTTTGCAAGTGCTTTATGTACAGGAACATTGTAAACAAAAATGGGTACATTTAAGATTTTTTTATTCTGAAATTATTTGGTAAATTTTTCATGGCAATCAGGAATTGCAACACCAACAGCACTTTGAATTCTTTTACAAACCATGGTCAGCCTTGAAAGCACTTTCTCCAGATACATTGCACACTGAATCAATGTTGTCATTTGCTTTACACCACCCCACCAAGATCTTTTCCTGACTAGTCATTGCTGTCACCACTCTCAGCAGATGTGTCAGCATGTATGTGAAATTAGGACATTTTTGCCCCAGTGTTCTACACTTGCTTTCTCTTACATTTGCCACCTTAATGATCATCCTTCCACTAGGGAAAAAGCAGGCCTGCCTGTTTGCATTTGACATCAAATGTGAACCTGTAGTCATATACTTCAAAAAGCATTCCTAACATCAAGTACATTTCAGCCCTGCTTTAGTTTTGTATTCATAATAATTTATATCAGATCATATTGTCTTTATTAACCCATATTCACACATGTACGCATATATATATGGCATTCAGCTTTGTTCGGGTATTTTCCCATGTCATTGTAGTTGTGCTTTTAAAGTTGTAGCAACGTTTCTGCAGAATCTCATCTGCCATCATCAGACTTCTGTAGCTGATGATGGCAGATGAGATTCTGCTGAAACATTGCTACAACTTTAAAAGCACAACTACAATGACGTGGGAAAATACCCGAACAAAGCTGAATGCCATACATGTAAGTACCCGCGAAAACTTAAGAAAACAAATATATGTGTGTGTGTGTGTGTGTGTGTGTGTGTGTGTAAGGAGAGAAAGAGAGAGAGTAGATGTTTTAATATCATAGGAAAATAGAACAGAATAGAATCTAAATGTTCTTAGAAATTTTGTACAGCCTGAAAGAATGTATATTCCAAGTATTATACATCACCCACCACCTCTTTTGTTTTTTTTAAGTGATGTTTCAACATATTTTTCATTAATACGACAATGTCAAAGAAAGTAAATGAATATGAGAGGCTTATTCATAAAACTGCAACTATTTCTGGTCAATCTCTGCTTTGCTTTTAAGATTAATGGTCACTCTTGGTAGACAGGATCCACTGACCCAAATATTGTGGCTGCTTTTACTGTGCTCTTTGAAGGCACCATCTCTATTAAACAATTCTATTGCTGAGAGGCCTAGCTATTAGGTCTCTTTGGTGGAAAATTTAGGGCATTTTTCTCAGATCACCAGCCAGCTAGTATGCAGAAATTATGATTGCATTTACATTGCTTTTCTTCTCTTCAGAAGCAGCATAGAATTAAGATTGAAGAAGGAAAGAATACCCAAAGACAGATTCAGATATGTTTACATTGCCACTTCGTCATTGTGAATACTCTAAAGTCTGAAGATGGGGGTGGAAAGTGAATTCAAGATTATTTTTTCTTCTGCTGCTAATATCCCACATGAAACCAGATACAAAATAATAGGTACCTCCTCAATGCTCAGTGCCCAAATTAGGTAACATCATCACTGTATAACTGGAGGAAAAATAGCCCAAGAAAGTGGGTGGAAAATGATGTGGCAGCACTGATGATATTATCTACTTTGATAATGAAACATCTGCAAGAAAACAACCAAGCTCGACCAAGGCCTCACAGTTCAACGCTGAGCTACAAATATTCTCTTCTATTGATATTAAAAGATACGTTTGAACAATAGACCCAGAAGTTCATTTTAAGAGTGTCTGCTATAATAGACTATGCTTAAAAGATGTTATGGAAGAGGAACAAGCTTTACTGGGCAAGACTGAAACTCATCTGAAAATGGATTTAAAAATGATAGGCTATAAGAATCATATAGAAAAAAAATGCTACATTGTACAAAGCAAGTGGCTGATGTCTTAATAATTAAAAGGGCATTTTTTCTTATTTGGATTTACAAAAGAGACTTGTTAAAGCTTTGAAGAATTTTGTGAGAAGAGAAAGGAAAAATCAAAAGAAATCAAGTTTTCACACATTATTTGAAGGGGGTAAAGGACAAGACTTAAACGTAAAAAAAGAATATAAAGTTAGTTTATTTGAACAACATTAAAATAGATATGTTGTTATAATGCTTAATGAAATGAATTTTTAAGGATTTCTTTATATTATTTCTTTATAAATAAAGATCTGGAAAGAAGAAATCATTTGTTATATTTTAAGGAGATGGTGATAAGTTATTTAAATTGTTAATACTTGTGATGAAGGAGGGAAGTAACACATTTTTCTATTTTTTTCCTTAGAATTTATTTTTTAGTTTGTATTGTTATTATTGTAATTATCATTTTAATAAAAATTACTATTAAAGAGAATGCAATATTAAAATGAGCCAATCACTTTTAAATGTTAATATCTGCTAGATAGTACAATAACAGATGGTTTGAAATAACATAGCTGAATATAGCTATAAAATGGCTGGATAAAATAAAAGCTGGATAAAATTTAGTGATTGGCAAATTAGCAGTTGGTACAAGTGTGAACACTTCACTGTTATTCTCCAGGATCTATAATTCACAGATAATATTCAGTTAAAATCAGTTAGTGATGCAAAATTTCTGCTGATCCAAATGTCTGCAGAAAATGATAAATCAACAGAAATATCCTTTGATAGTAATTACAAGCTACAGACTCTGCAATTATACAAGGCCCATGAAGCAGATGCTGAACTGCTGTCAACACTAAGCAATTTCCTCCAGGTTCTCTCTCAGCCATCTAGGAAATTAATCCCATCTACTGAACCCTGCATATTTTATTCTTTGCTTAGGAAAATAATAAGGTGAAATAAGGTGACTGTAAGCTGTATAGATGGTTCTAACCTCTTCTGATCAAAATGGAAACACGCATAGCGAAGCTTCATAAGAAGCAGCCTAGAAGTAAGGAGAAATTTCCTGAGAACAATTAACCAGTAGAATGGCTTAACTTCAGAAGTTATGAGTGCTTCATTACCAGAGACTTTTAAGAAGAGACTGGACAGCCACTTGGCTAGATTGGAATAGGGTCTCCTGCAGTGGTGGAATTCAAATTTTTTTTACTACCAGTTCTGTGGGCTTGGTGGGCATGGCAGGGAGGGATACTGTAAAATCTCCAGTCAGAGGTGGTATTTGCCAGTTCTCCGAAGTACTCAAATTTTCCGCTACCGGTTCTCCAGAACTGGTCAGAACCTCCTGGTCTCTTACTTGAGCAGGGGGTTGGACTAGAATTTTTCCTAAATCCCTTCCTACTCTATTATTCTGTTATTTCCTGTTAAATTCTAATTCTCCACAATCTTCTGGTCCCAACCCATTGATCCTGAGCTACAGAACTTTATAAATAATGGTGCCACAGCATGAAAAAAAAAACAGAAAATATGTACATAAGTATGCTTTTGGAAGAATTATAGATAACATTCATATTTTCACTTAAGAAGTTTAAAATAATGCGCTTGATCCTTAATTCACCTTGACTGTGGAATTAATCTCTGATTCTATCAAGGTAATGAAATTTTGTTTATATAGCCTAGGCTAGACATCAGAGGGATGATCTGTTAAAGTTATAAGAAATGATTATATAACTTTTTTCCTTCTCCACTCTGATGGTGCCCAGCTACATTGGTCTCAAATTACACACACACACACACACAAACCCAAACATATAGGTTACAAATTCTAGGATTTATAATCCGACCAGTTCTAGAGGGCATCAGGTTTGAGAAGGTTGTCCTAAGGTGAGGGAGTTACTGCATTGCCAAGCTGCCTTTTGCCTGAATAGATTAGCAGCTTTTAAGATATTTTGAAGGCCTGCATCATTTGGACTCCCCAGATCAGATGATTTGTACTTGAGAAAGAACTTTTCAAGGAGTGTCATCTTGATTATAGAACAGACTTCCCCTTCCCAGAACAGCTTGCCCAATGGCGGTTTTGTTATTGGTTCAGTGATTTGATTCAGTGATAAATGACTTTTTATTCATCCAGGCCTTTTTAAATAACGTGGTGGGGGGGTTAGTCTGTTCAAAATGTGTGTTTAATCATGCATTAATTTTAGGTTCAGATTCCCATAAATGGTTGAGGATACTTTGTTCTTAGTCTGGGTCCTCCTAGCAACATCTAGGCAGGAGATCAAAAATATTTTCTTGACCATTCTCTCTCTCTACAAGAAATTATGTGTAAGTTTACAAAAGTAATATTCCCTTGAAGGAAGGAAGTTAGATTTAGGTTTTTTTACTGATCATTTGTAGTAAATCATTCATCATTTTTACTGATCCATGTCAAATTCTGTCTTTCCTTGTTTTCTGTGTCACCTCCAATTTAGCTTTTATTACTATATTACTGTTGGAAGAAATATCCTTCTGAGTTCAGTTCCAAGTTGGGGAAAAGACACTGGAAACATGGAGGCTATCTGGAAAGATGGTTTTAATGGTGGACAGCAGGACAACATGGCTTGAAGTTCCAAGGTGAAGGAAATGCTCCAAGGTGAAGGAAAAGAGAAAGAAGGGCCGGCCAAGATGCTGAGAGACCTTTATATAGCCTCTGTTGGGCCCTACCTTAGTGTTTCCTGTTCCTGTGCAAGAAATGTATCCCATTGGCTGTCAGACTCTCAGGGGCGTGGGTCTTAGTTAACTTTGTAGGCTTTCCTGAATTCCAGGCTTGGTTGAGCCTTGTGGATGATGATGCACTGAAAGGGCTCTTTGGGCACTCTTCCAAACCTTTACCTGGAGATCTTTGTTATGTAAAGTATTCTGGCCCAGGCCCATCCATTAACAAAGGATGGGGTGAGCTTCTGCTTCTGAGGTGTTTCTGTTCTTGAGTTTCTACTCTTTTTAGGGGAAATATTCTGCCTTTTTAATATTCCCAGGATATTTCAATTTTCTAGGAGAGGGGTGGGTGATAACTTCCTACAATACTATGCTATTTAATATAATTATACTAAGTACGAGTAATAGCCATTATATATTACTACATTATTATATATTACTATATTGCTTAAAACAGAAGTCCTTATGACAAACAATGATGGCTAGGTTATCTCAACAGTTTTTCTTGGAGTATTTCACAAAGATTTGCCAAGTCTTAAGGTCTTGAAATAAAAAAGCTCCAGTACCTCCTTTTTATTTTTTCCAATCTAACAAAAAGTTATTAACTTCAAAGAAATTATACAATTTTGCTGAGGGTCTTTTTCTATCATTCTCCAAAATTAGAATGGAATGATACCAAACATAGTGCCGGAGAAAGAAACTGGAAGAAAGAAAAACTGAGGTTGAAATGGATCAGATCTGACTTGGGCTGTGAAGGAAAAACATAAAAAAAAAAATCCCACAATGCATCTCTGTGGTGACTGTTCCCTTCTAGGCCCCTCCTTTCTGGACTTTTGACCTAGAGCAAGCATGGGGAACTAAGGCCCTTTTGTACTTCAACTCCCAGAATTCCTGAGCCATCATTTCTAGGAGTTGAAGTCCACAAGTCATAAAAGGGCCATAGTTCCCCACCTCTGACCTAGAGCAATGCAGCTTATATTTTGCATCACAGTATACACCCATGTGACACACATGAACTCATAGATGCAACATGAGGGGAAAGCAAAAACATAGAAGCAACCAATTGCACAGAATAGAGATTCCTCCTATGGTGACCACTGGTAAACAAAAAAGGAAAAAAGTTCAAGCAATCATGCTATCTATATTCTCAATAGCTTGTTATATGTAAAAAGAATATGTATCCTTTTTTTCTAGAACCAGGTTATAAAGAAGTTGAGGTGAGCTTAGATGAAGCAGCTTTAAGGAGTTGAATTATTGAAATTAATGGGAACAACTGAAAAAAGATTCCCCACCTTTCTCCAGTGCCTATGCTAGGAACTGGGAACTGGAAGCTGCAGTTACTTGCAGACTAAGTTGATTAACAGTTTGAAGGATACAGATGAGAATATGTTGAAATATTTCTCATGCAATTCTACAATCTGTGGAATCAGACAGAGCTGAAACCAGTCTCAAGAGTTAAGGTGCATGTCCACTGTTACACTGACATGGCTGGAAAGCTTTTTGTGATGATAACAGCCTTGAGTTCAAAGGATTCTCTATTTTGAGTACCAAGAGAAAGCCTATAAATTAAGCAAGAAGGAAATTTTCTAACAGCAGGTAAATAACCTATGTTGATAAGAGCTGACTGTACTGAATACAACATTCAGACAGTCTCGGAAGACTAAATAAGGCTTTAGATCCCTCATAATTAAGTCCCTCTTCTAGTAGAACCCATTCCATTTCACAGAAGTTTGGAGCATATTAATTTTTGTAAATCTTTCCAGTCTTATATCAAGCAGGTATATAGATCACAATAGAAGGGAATATACATAGCTCAAAGGTTGAATTGTGGAGTCCTTAATGCTCTCTCTAAGCTATATGTTTTCTTGCAAACAACCAAATAGAAAACTATCAATGCTAGTGAGTATGGGGTTTAGTCCCTGTTTACATAGAGTAGCTTGCCCTGCTATTTATGCTACCTTATATTATTCCTATTAATTACTTGCAGCATTCAAAATGTATGCTGAGCTAAGGAATTTCAAATTGGTTCATACCATATTTGCACAATATAGTTGTATAATTTGTAATTGGGTGCCATTATCCTTCTCATCTTCTCTACTATCATCTCTTAATGACATCTTAGGATTATATTACTTTGTTGTTTGTATGTTCACTGAGGATTTATGCACTTGAGACAAATTTATTGAGTAGCCAATCACAGTTCACCTATAAAGCTATTCTATTCTATTCTATTCTATTCTATTCTATTCTATTCTATTCTAGGCTAGGCTAGGCTAGGCTAGGCTAGGCTAAGCTAGGCTAGGCTAGGCTAGGCTAGGCTATTATGACATTTTAGTGTACCATAATATCCAATGATGGCCATGAAGTTAAATGATTTGGAGTTAGATTAAATAAATTCATGAAGGACAATTCTATCAAGGGATATTGATCATGAAATCTGAGGGTTTATTTCTGTGCTGGGAAAGTATGGCTCCAAATGCTGATCACAAGGACATAATAGTGGGAGAGAAATATATCTCCACATTCTGTTTGCAATCACCTCAAAAGCATTTGGCTGGTCAATATAAAAAAAATTTAAATGTTCCTTGACATCACAATTATATTATATTTTATTCACTGGTATCCTATTGTGAGACCATACCAACCAAAGATTTATAGCATTTAATTTCATTAAAAACTAGGTTTTTTTCTTAGTCTTTTTTCTGCAAGTGTAGGATCCATTTTTTTCCAGATCAAATTAGTGTTGATCTATTGGTTGTGACAGGAATTAACTGATTGGCTTGTCACACAAGCCTGAAATATTTTACTGTGAGAACATACCAACCAAAGATTTATGGTACTTAATCTTCTTAAAGATGGAGATGTTTGTTTTAATTTTTAAAAACAGAAAGAAAGATCAGGTACACTTTAGAAAAAAAATTGCAAGGTTTTTGCAAAGCATTGAGCTTCCTTTATTTGGACCATTATTTTTCTGCCACTGGTGGATATTGTTCCATTTGCAATCAGTAGTAAACTTTGTAATTCTTATTTTGTAGAAGAAACATTTGTAATAAAAGCTATTTTCATTACTTAATTCAGATTGCTTAAAAAACAGCCTTATTGCTATATGTGCTTCTTGTTCTTAGTACAAATTCATCTTAATTCTTAATTCTGTTTTATATCTGGATTCCAGCAGCTTTGATTTACGAAGTTAATCTGGCCCAAATCCCATCTTGGATTGTTGAATAATATATACCTGTATCATATTGTATTTTAATGATGCATTTATTCTAGTACATCAGCTGACTGATGGTGCTTCCTTGACAGATTAGCATCATATATTACAAAAAAGTCATACTTGTAATATATAACCAAATAATGTCCGTGGGGGAGAAAGGAAAGGCCAATAGGAGCTGACAGTTTATTAGTTGATTTGCTTATTTCTTTCTGACATTTTTGGGAAGGCTTTTAAAATACTGACTGCAATAACAATTTCCTAACTGAAGTTGAAGATACAACATTTAAACACATCTTTTTCCAGTTGATGTGCTCCAATGATGTCAAAAATCATTTGTAATAGAGAAGAGATCATTTAAACACTGAATCAGATTATCAGAGTTTGCTGAGGTTTATTAAATTATTGGGTATCAGAAACCAAAGTCAAGCAGGTCTGGTCTGCTTTTGCGTAGGAGTTCATGAGGGGTGTCTGTGTGTGTGTGTGTGTTTGAACCATATTGTACTTCTCAGACAGAAAGCTCTCTCTGTCTAATTTCTGATTTTCATTTATTTCAGTGAACTAGAACGTCATTCCCCAGATTTAACTAATGATATGTCCATCATCTAAAATGTAAAAAATAGTCTATTTTTCTTATTTTCTTCTATTATGACTTAGATCAGTCATCTTTCAAAGTTGGGCTCCCTTCAGACTACAGTTACCAGAAAGCTTCATTGCCATCATTCCTGGTGAATCTCTTGAGGCAGAGTGGATGTGATCTTATACCAGGACTTCCTAGTATAAGATAATTACAATAGGCTGCCACTAATCAGGCTGAACCTGAAACTTTCTCAATTGTCTAGTTCAGTGTTTCTCAACCTTGGCAGCTTTCAGATGTGTGGACTTCAACTTTCAGAATTCCCCTAGCCAACAATGCTTGTGATGCTGGCTGGGGAATTCTGGGAGTTGAAGTCCACACATCTGAAAGCTGCCAAGGTTGAGAAACAACAGTCTGGCTGGAGAGTGCTTTGCTCTTCTCCCAAGGTCATTTGCCATATCAAAGCTGTATTTCACTTTATTTCTTAGTATCTTGTTCTTGCTCGCAGCAATTTCCATTGTCTGTCCACCCATCAGTTTTTCTTTTCCTGGTTTTGTTTTCGTTACTCTTATCTATACCTATATATCGTCCTCCTTTTCTTTCTCACTATGGCTTTTCAAGAGAGATTGTGTATTAACAGTGTGAGTGGATAAAATAATACAGTCAGATAATATGATCAAATATTAGAAAGGAGAATTTGGAAGATCTTGCAAGCCAGTGCTTCCTATGGATATATGCTGTTCCTTGCCTGGGCCTTGTGTGTCAGAATGTATGCTTCATATTTCTCAATTCATTTTCTTGTGTAGTTGTGACTCATACTAGAATCTCTCAAATATAAAGCAGAATAATTTTGAAATAGTGGCACAAATAACAAAATATTGATTTAACAGGGATGACAGCAGTCAACGAGTGACACACATTTTAAAAATTAGCTTGTTGAAAAGTCATTCCTTGTCACTGAGTTGGCTTCGACCCCTGGTGACTGCAGGGATAAATACTTGCTATCCTGATAGTGCTTAAAGTCATTCATAGTTCTTCCAGGGAGATTTCGCTAGTCTTTTTCATCCTGTTTATTTACTTTCTCCATTGTCTCTCCCTTCTTCTATTTCCTTTGAATTTGCCAGGCCTAATATTATTTCTAGTCTATCATCAGCTTGCTCACATGCCTGGAGTATTAGATTTCAGCTTGCTAATCATTTAAAGGGAACAATATTTGGCCAGCGGTAAACTCTTCTTGCAATTCATGCAACCCCTAATAATATCTCCAAATCCATAATTTTAAGGCATCTATCAACTTCCTCTCGCTCTTAATGTCATCTTTCACATTATCACTGGGGGCATGGGGGGGGGGGGACACAGAAACTTTACCTTAACTATTCTGATTTTCACTTTCACTAAAATGTACTCTTTCATTACCTTGGCTAAGCTTCTTATGTGTCTTCCTAGGATCATTTTGACATGATTTATTCAATCAAAGCCCTTTCAAAAATCAATGAAGAAACAAAGGTCAACTGCCTTTTTATATTCTCTTGTTCTTTTTGTTATTCACCTTATAGTATATTAGCCATCTCGCTTGTGTCCATCTGTCTTTTACTTAAGCCTGCCTGCTTATTTGGATTTCTCTGTCAGCGTTTGGGTCAATTCTTGTATATAGGATGTTAAACGGGGCTTTGCTCAGGTGAAGAACTAATGCAAACTGCTTGTACTTGCATTTTCTGTCTTCAGTGTATGCACCAATCTTTTCCTGTCTCGACACAGTCTTTCTCCTTATTTTCTGAGCTAAGGGTTTCCCCCACTGTTGAGTTACAGTGCTAGCTACCATGTTTGAGTTAGCATTAAATTAGGTTGACATGAACTTCGTGTACTTCCACTTGCTAATCCCCATTTTGTCTATTGTGTCTGCTCTGATTCTGTCTAATGAGCGCAGCAAAGTGATTGATTGGTTCATAGAATTAGAAGGAACCTTGGAGATCTTTTGCTCTAACTTTGTGCCACGCACAGGAATTCTCATACCATCCTAGACAAATGGCTGTTCAACCTTCATAAAAACCCTGCAGTGATGAAGCATCCAATGCCAGGAAAGAAAATTGTTGCTACTTAATAGTTCTCATGGTCAGGAAGTTACTCCTTATTTCAAGTCTGGATTTCCTTTTGCAATTGGCTTTTGTCCTATACTCAGGAGCTATGTAGAACAGTGGTGGGATTCAAAAATGTTTACTACCGGTTCTGTGGGCATGGCTTAGTGGGTGTGATGTGGCTTTGTGGGTGTGGCTTGGTGGGTGTGGTAGGGGAAGGATACAGCAAAATCTCCATTCCCCCCCCCCCACTCCTGGGGGAAGGTTACTGCAAAATTATATTCTCTCCCTTCCCCACTAACCTGCTTTCCAGTTCTGTTCTCCTATGCAGGGCAACAAAAGAATCCCAGCCAATCAGCTGGGACTCAGGAGACAGAGAATAGATGGGGGTGGGGCCAGACAGAGGTGGTATTTGCTGGTTCTCCGAACTACTCAAAATTTCCACTACCAGTGCTCCAAAACTGGTCAGAACCTGCTGAATACCACCTCTGATGTAGAATAATTAGTAGGTGGAAGCTTTGCAGAGGAATATCCATTCCTCCAATTTTGCTGCCCTTCCTGCCTGTTATCAGCTGATGGGAAAAACTCCTGCCAATCATGGCACTGCAGCAAAAATCTGTCATCTCCTGATTCCTTCCTGTAAACTGCTCTCCTATATCCTGTAACATGGTAACATCATCTGAATGAAATTTTTACATAGAAACAGATTAGAATAAAAAAAGAAAGTTTCCATTCCTTTCTTTATAGATTTCTCTGTTCAGGAACCAGTGGGATGTGTCTATGTGGATGTGGATGTTGTTATCATTTCAATATTGCAGTATTTCAGTGTGTTCCAGTGAGATACTTTGTCGGTATTATGCTATTTCACTGTTGCACTATTTCATCGTCACCTTACTTCACACACTATTGTTTCATTTATTTATGTTTCAAACACCTCTGTATTCAGCTATTTAGAGAAACAAGAGCAGAATGGCAGTAGAAGATGCTGATCAGGGACAAGAGGAGTAGAATAATATCCTTAAAGCCTGGTATTAAAATGAAAGCAGCATCTTTAAAAAAACCTGAAAGTTGTTTTCTGGACATGTTTGAACTGTGGTTAGATGCAGTTTTATTGCTGCTTCTGCAGTTTTAAATTGTTCAGTGGGTAATTCGTCTGTACCTAGTACTTGCCTATTTGACAGGTGGTCTATTACCTGTCATACCTCACTTTTTAGAAGAATTGGTTCTTGAATATATTCTCTCTTGACAAATGTTTCTGTCATTCTAAAATCCCACTTGTGCTACAGATTTTATGTCTTCTTTTTGCCTCATTTGCTTCTGGGAGATCTGGTCTATTATTTTTCTTAGCTGTAAATTTTCTTGTGATATCTCTGATCCTTCAAAAGATTTTTTTTTCATTAAATTTATTTAATTGTTGACATGTTTGGTTGACATACTTTTCCAGGTTCTTTTTGGCTTTACATTGGAAATCTGTGCTCAATCATTGTTTATCCTTTTATCCAAGGATTTCACTCCCCATCTTACTTGTAATTATTCCTTGTCAAAATGTTGGGAATATTTTTCCCAGTTCAATTTTCAAGACATCTCTGGTCTCTTCCCATAGTTCCTCAGGTTTTCTTTCATATAATTTAAGCATAGAAATTCTAATATTTGTAGCTTTTTTTTAGGAGAGGGGCTGATTGATGCTTCTTATTAATCAGAGTGAAAAACAAATGTACTATAGTCTACAAATTCTGGTATTTCCCTTTTCCTTCACAGTATCATTCTAATATGTAACTGGGTCAGCTGGAAATATTGTATTATGTGCAGCTACAACATAGTTAACCCAAGTATCGGTATCAGCCAGAGGAAATTAGTTTAGTCCCAAGCATCTCCAGGCTGATTCAATCTTATGTTCTCATGACAACAAATGGATATACTATCCATTACTACCTTCTAAAACTAATTAGTATCTTCTAAAGCGAATTAGTCAAGAAGCTGATGAAGAAAATATTACATCCCATACATATTTTAAAAATAGTAGCCAAGAACTTCTAAATCCAGCAAATAAAGTGGAGAAAACTGCACAAAATCAATTTCTGTGAAAATATTTCTTTGCTGTGTAAGAAACCATCCCAGAAACTGGGGGTGCAGTTCTGCATTGTGCCACATCTTCAAGGTCAAGGTCAAGGAATTCAATAGTGTGCTGAAGAGTGGCATGACATTTTAGCTGCTTCATAGCTCCAGCCAGCTACTTCATGTGAATGGGTTTACCTATTCATGGATGACAGTTTGTACAAGACAGTGCAGCGTTTCTGCAATTCTGCTTCAAAGAAGTGGCATAATAGATGCAAGCTCTTCCCAAATGTTATACTTATTTTTCAGATACCAAATATTATGTACCATACCTATCTCCTTTTCTATCTATCCTTCTGTCTGCTTCTTTCTGAATCATTCTTAATTAATAATTGTTTATACCAGCATCACTGAAGTGTGCATCAGTATAATTATGACAGAAGCACACAAATAATAAAAGTAGCAGCCAAGGATAAAACATTTGTGAATCCTGAGGGATGTCAGGTAGACTTAGGGAAGAAGAGAGCCTTAAACAGTTGAGGGTGGACAACCTTTCAATAAAAGTCCAAACCTGAGAGAAGGCCCAAGGACTGCATTTATTGTACACAGAGTAGCAATGTGGAGGAATGGAATCACTGAACCTGCAAACCAGATAAAGCCAAACTTTTGTCATCTATTTGATTTAAAAAAAGAAAGAAAGAAAGAATGGCCCACAGTGCATCTGTAGGCTTTGCAGCCCTACTAATGAAAGTCAAGAATTGTTCTGACTTTCATTCCCTGTTGCCAGGCAGCCTCGTTTAATTCTCCTTTCTTTCTATGTCCTTGTCCAGAAAAGTATTTCTCTTTTCCTACAGCTGGCTCTTTCGCCTGAGGATCTGCTCTTTTGCATTTTAAACATTTGCTTGGTTTTTAGTTTAAGCCCCTGAGACTAATTGAGAAACTCTGGCTTTCTGCACTGCCAACTGCGGTTATTTATTTCTGTCACTTCATACAGAGCATCTTCTGCAAATTGGTTCCCTCCCTCATTATGGCACAAAGAATATCTTTAAAATAAATAAATAACCATTCTTGGGTTCGTTTGGATTTTTTTTTTGGTTAAGCACGATAAGGTATATTAAAGTGTTTGGTTTGGGTCTTCTGAATAATTGATAGTAGTAGCCATGGCAACTGCAAAAGTTTTCTTCACTGCTTCCTCAATCTGCCTGCAAAACTGGCACTTTAGACCTCTTCTTGGAACAAGGCGAATTAGTCCAAGCAGAAGTTGGGGCAGGCACTGTGCTGCAGCCATTTTCCAATCTAAGCAAGGAACTGTTGACTGAGTCACCAAATACCAAACAAAATCCAAAGAAAACCAAAGAAAACAATTGCAAATAAGCCTCAACTTATAACCAGTCACTTAACAGAGCCTCCAAAAAAGCTAGTTATGACCCATTTTCAGAGTTATAACGATCGTACAGATTGCAGCCACATGGTTGCATCTTCATGACTGCTTGCAGTCAGACCACACTTAGACTTTTTTGCCAGTTTCTAGCATTTACTAAGAATCTTTAGCAAAAAAAAAAAAAACATTGGGGAAAATTGATTTGCTTAACGACTGCAATGTTCGCTTAATGATCATTGCAAAAGTGTTGAAAAATCAGGTCCAATCACATTTAAGGCCTTGACTTAAAGACCACAATGACTGTTGACTGCTGTTCCAGGCTCAGCTATGGTAATAATTTGAAGACTGCCTGCATTCACTGATCATTTTACCGGGTTAAAGTGAAACTCCATTTTCTCTTGCAAGGGTCAATGCAGCCTTCTGAAAAATCTAGTCAATAGGCACATACAAACTCTGCAAACTAGAATATCTTTCCAAATGGAAAGCAGCTGCCAAAGCACAACCAGCTTTTTAAAAATTAATTTTCAATACAGTATACTCTTATTAGAAAGCATATTTGGATTGTTAGTATAAATAAGCAAATAGAATTGTTTTACAGCTTTATGCTATTGATAGCCATTGGTGTTAATAAACCTATGTGTAGTTTCCTTCATGTGGCGTTCGGAAAAGACTGAGCTGAAGTCTTCACTCCGGTCCGTGTTTCCAGCGGGAACACGGACCGTTCCTATTGGTTGATGCTGTTTGACAGCTGGCTATAAAAGGGAGCTGTCAAATGGCATCAGCTGTTGTCTGCTGGCTGGCTACCTTGTTAGCGCGGCAGCCCTTTATTTCTACAATAAAGTAAAAGCTGAAGTTCGCTTCGTGTTTGCCTCAGGTTATTGCGCCACTCCACAACACTTCATGTCTACATTTCTTGATTGCCCTACACTTGATGACAAGGATATATAGCAATAGCACTTAGACTTATATACTACCCCATAGTGCTTTACAACACTCTCTGGGAAATTTATAATGCTAGCATATTGCTCCTAACAATCTGAGTCTTCATTATACCGACCTTGGAAAGATGGAAGGCTACATCAATCCTCAGCCCCATCAGGATCGAACTCCAGGCTGTGGACAGAGTTTGCCTGCAATACTGCATTCTAATCTCTGCGCCCCCAGGACTGTTTTGTAGGAGTTGCAATGCAATGTAACAAAATCTAAACTGCAAAATGTTGCCCAGCTCTATCTAAAGCATAAAGACCACTGCTTCACAGATAACCCCTGAAAAATCTCTTGTTGGGTCTGGTTTATATTATGGTTTACAAATAATAAGTGTTAGATTGAATCATAATAAAAAATAGTATTGCTCAATCAAAATATTGGATGATCTTATATTAAATTTGTTTTTATAAAATCAATGCCAAATAAACAATATTATGGCTTGCATAATAGAAAAGCCAGCTTTGTGCATTATAACACATCATAAATTATTGTTACCATATATTGTATTAGGTTCTAGAGGAGAAATGAATTAGTTTAGTGGAATAAAAACTACAAATATTATTTCTATATTTTAAATAATAGACTGTGCATTTGGCATTCTATTTATTTTATATTCTCTATTAATTAACATTGCTTCTCCAGTTGTGCTTTGACAATTCAATATTTGTAGTGGGTGTCAGTTAGCTAGACGAATGGAACAGTCAATCTAGGTTCAAATATTATTCAACAATTACATTTACAGAATAATTTTGTGCTAATTACCATGGCTTAAATTTCACTAAATTGAAAAATAACTGTCTGGACTGCATCACTTTAAACTGAAAAAGGCCATTTAAAATGATCTTTCGGTAGATCATCATTGTAGATCTCACTATCTATCTTTTGTTCCGAGTGCTATAGATTTTAGCCTCAAAAGTATTTATACTATAATAAATCTAATAGTTTATAGACTTCAGATTTATAGCCCTGTTCACTTGTAGTTTTAGTTCATGGTTTTTAATCCCACAGGTATTTTGTAGTAAATAGATTTTATGTATATACTTATAGTAATTTTATTGATTTTATGCTTATACTCATTGTAAATACTGGTACATCTTATGATATTGTACAGTGTTTTTATGTTACAGAAATATTTCATAGATTTGTGATTCATTGTTATTGTTCTGTATTTCTTGCTGGTCAAAGTTTGAAGTAAAATTGATTAAACAATTGAAAGGCTTAAGATAAGATTACATTTTATTTAGGCAATTCTTTAAGAATAGATTTATGCTTCTTGGTTTCCTTGCGCACAGTTCAGGTTGGCCGCTGGATAGATCATGAAATAAATGTTAACATACATAGTTCATTTTAGGAAATCTCAGATTTACTCATTTTTAACCTCTCTGACTTAGTAATATATGTCGGTTTAAAATAAAACAAAATTTAAAATAAAAATTTCAGCAATAAGCTCAAGGTGACTAATTACGTAAGTTTAAATAATAAATAATAATTGACAATACATAGAACACAGAGTCATTGTTTGAGATGGACAGTTTCTGTCATGCCCCTGGTGGAGTCTGACTGAGGAAGAAGAGGAACAGCCAACAGGAATTGGGTGTGTGGCTCCAGAGGTGGTGGAGGAGGCTGGGGAAGGGCAGAGTCCGGCTGAGCAGTCAGGGGAGGATCCAGGCCCATCCCCTATCCATCCTAGGTCACGCAGGGAGGAGAGGATCAGGGAAAAGCGAGGTCTACTCAAGAGGAGATTACCATGATCCTCCTCGTGGCTTGCAGGTGGGAGCTATGTATATAAGTTTCTCAGCTACCTAGTTAGAATTGCTGGAGTCAATTAGTGTTTACCTTGAAAGTGGTTTATCTTTGTTGGCGTTCTTCCCATGGACTTTTCTCGGTTATTTGCCTGGAGTTTATGATTAGTTATCTCAGCTTGCTTCTGAACTCTCATCAATGCGGTTTGTTTTGGTTTTCTGTTAGCCTCATTATTTCCTTTTGTGACTTTAAACTGTGCCTAATAAAACAGTGAAGTTAAGTTGAAGGCCTTACCAGACTTTAATATATGTTTGGGTTTTGGGTTATTTTGAGACACTATGGGTCATCACAGTTTCTAAATTACACACACACACACACACACATACACAAATACATGTATGTATGTATGAATATTAATATGAATACATCCTGTTAAATTCAGTCAACTTCAACATTGTCAATAGATTAAATTCAGTCAATAGACATTTGGTTTTTGAGCAAAAATAGGGACATGGTTTGCCATTGCCTTCTTCCTTTTTAAAAAATAAATAAATTCCAAGTATAGCTCTGATAGTTCCTGGTGTTATGACACTGCTTAACTTTTTGAGGTCTGCCAAAAGTGGGCAGATGCTGACAATCAAGTGACTTACTGTAAATAACACAGAACAACCTTAATCACGTAAACATAAAGAATAACTACTACAGTAACTATAAAAGTAATAAAATGACTGAAACGACTCATGTTTCAAAAGCTTTTCTTTAGAAAGAAATATCTGGTGACTTTACAGTAGGCCAGCAATGGCTTACCTTTTTGTTGTTGCGTGCCAAAAGTTCATGCGTGTGCGTTCAAGAGTGCGCATGCGTGCCTGCACCCATAATGCAATGCACATGCAACTCCCTGCGCTCCCCTCACCCCCCTGCACATGTGCACGGATCTCCTGCATTTGTCCCACCCACCCCCACGCATGCACGGCAAGTACCCAAAGATCAGCTGGCTGGCAGGAGCTGGGGTGATGGCTTGCTTGCCCACAGAGATGACTCTGTGTGCCATTTCCGGCACACGTGCCATAGGTTCACCATCACGGCAGTAGGCCATTATGGAGAAAAACTTCCATTAGTTGATAGTTATCTGTTGATTTTAACTTGCCAACTCTCTGGGAATGCTGGGATACATATAAATATCTGATAATGATTTTAAGAGACATGTAGATTTATATGGGAGATCTTGATCCTTCCTAAAGAAGCAGACAATTCTGGTAAGATGTCTTAATGAATGGCGTTTGTGCCCAATAACTTGTCTTGGTTGATCAAGTCTGGCAGGATTCTTGCTCATAATAAACATCTGTAGAACTTCAGGCTTTTATGGAATCTGAAAACCTTTCCCAATGCAGTAAAATGAACACTGACATGTAGATATTTTCCTATGTATAATTAACATCAGGTCACATCTTATAAAGTATGATGGTTGTAGTACTTAGAATTGCCATTTTGACTTTTCGTCCTGTTGTACAATAAATGACAGGAATTTTTTTTGAGGTTAGCCAACACACATTTTAATATAGGCTTAAAGCTATACACATTCCACTGAGTATAGTATGTGCAGAAGGAAAATATGTCAGCCCAGTGTATTGCAATGTGAAATTTTTATGTTATTGAACATGTAATAATCTATTCTGGAAATGTATGGATCACTTCAACTTTTTATTGCCATGTAAGTCCATCCACCCTTTCATTAGAAAAAGCTCAGTGAAGCATCAGTATAACAAAATGTAAATACATTATTTTATATTGCATTACATGTATGGTTTCTATAACACACTTAATAATTAAAGCAATGAAGCAGCAGTGAAATAAAAAGCAGTGAATAATCAAATATTTTCATTATGTGGCTAGACTGAATGTCTTAAAGTATATTCTGTATGGATACTCTTCAATTTCTGTTGAGATTTTTAATAGATTTAAGAAAAAAGTTGGGTCCTGGAATCCTCAGGGAATTATTGAACCAAGTCACAATGGAAAATTATGAGAACATGGATTGCCCCAATTATTTCTTGCTCAGCACTTTGGTTAAATGCTAAGATGTTCCTTACCCTTGACTGATGTAGTGACAGATTAAAGATTCAAATCACAAGTAATGTAAAATGACAACTCTTTTATCATCTCTTTCTTACCTTCTCATCCGAGGAATTGGAAATGTTCACATCACAATCTTGAATATTAGGCTGAAAACATATTTAGTTCTCCCTGAAGTGGGAACCCTAAGCTTAAACTGCACCAAATTGGACTGAGAGCTATACAGCCAAGATCTATCAAACACTATAAAATGGATTTAAATAACCTGTCTTAAAATAACCTAACCCTAATATAAGGATAGATCCAAGCTTTGAGCTTTTAGAGGAATTCCTCAAATTTTATATCTAAGAATAGAGCTGCCAAGTTTCAAACTGTGCTATTTTTTTTCCTTCTTCTCTTTGATTCATCTTGAAATTTGTTCAGTTTCTTCAGAGAATACAGTTCTGGTAGATACTGGCTTTTGAACACCCAGTGTGGACTGAATTAAGGCAGAATGCAATGGCAGTCAGCTTTTTTTTTCCATCTTAAATTCATCTCAAATTTGTATAAAGAACTATTTTCCACATAACAGTTTAGATATGTGACCTCACCCCAGCTTGGGAAAGCTGGAATGCACTCTTTAGAAAATGCTATTTTTGCTTTGTTCCATGACCAACAAAATGCAATGCTATTTCTGATCCCTTTGATTAGCAGATGCTGTTTTTTTCTCTTTAGCATTCGGTTCCCTTTCCTGCACCTCCACAGCTTGCTCAACATACCTGCCATCAGTGGTGGTATTCAATTTTTTTTACTACCGGTTCTGTGGGCATGGCTTGGTAGGTGTGGTGTGGCTTGGTGGGTGTGGCATGGCTTGGTGGGCATAGCAGGGGAAGGATACTGTAAAATCCCCTTTTCCACCCCACTCCAGGGGAAGGATACTGTAAAATCCCATTCTCTCCCCACCCCACTAACCTGCTTTACATCTCTGTTCTCCTGTGCAGGACAACAAAAGAAGACCCAGCCAATCAGCTGGGACTAGGGAGGCCACAAATAAATAGGGGCAGGGCCAACCAGAGATGATATTTACTGGTTCTCCGAACTACTCAAAATTTCTGCTACTGGTTCTCCAGAACCTGTCAGAACTGGCTGAATACCACCTCTGCTGCCATCGTGTATCTTTGGCTTTGAACATGGTCACAAGATACCACAACAGATGTGATACTACTGTTTTGGAAGACTACCAGTAGATGGAGCAAGAGGAAGATTTTGCATTCTTCACCACAAAGAATACATTTAGTTCATCTTTGCTACAGAAATTTAAGCCTAGACTTACAGATCAACAGCATGCTCTACCTGTCTATCTAATGAAATCACAGGAAGAGATTGCATTGGGGATACAATTACAATATGACATAAAGGTGGTGCTTGACATATGACCACAGTTTAGCCCCAAAGTTCCATGGCTAAGTAAAGGCAAGTGAGTTTTGCCTGATTTTACAACCTTTCTTGCCACAGTTAAAGTTAGTAATATGGTTGTTAAGTGAATCTGGCTTCCCCACTGAGTTTGCTTGTCAGAAAGTCGCAAAAGGTGGTCGTGTGATCCTGGAACCCCACAACAGTCCTAAAGACATGCCAGCGCCAAGCATCTAAAATTTGATCACATGACTATGAGAATATTGTTACAGTGGTAAATATGAAAAACGGTTATGTCACATTTTTCACTGCTGTTGCAACTTCAAATGTCACTAAATGAATGATTGTAAGTCAAGGTGACATGTAGGTGGCTTGAAGAGAAAGCTGATCAGAGAATAGGGATCTAAAATGCCCAAAAGAATCTTAAAAACACTTAGAATAGCCACCATAGAGTGAGATTCTCTCATAGCATCCATAATCAAGAAGATATAATCAAGGTTATGTGACTTTTATCACAGTTATCATTTAGGAACTGCTATCTGTACTAATGACAAGAGTATCAATGATAATATAATCAAGTGTTATATTACAATCAGTGGTGGGATTCAACTTTTTTTACTACCACTTCTGTGGGTGTGGCTTGGTGGGCGTGGCGGGGAAGGATACTGTAAAATCTCAGAGGTGGTATTTGCCGGTTCTCCGAACTACTCAAAATTTCCACTACCGGTTCTCCAGAATTGGACAGAACCTGCTGAATACCACCTCTGATTACACTCAATATTGCCAGCTATCCCTTGAAGTCTTATGGTATAGTAAAAATTTCAGAGATTTTTTTAAAAAGAGCACCTATGATAGCAGTTGTGTTCATTAACTTTCTGCATATTAATTGTGGAATGGAATTAGAAGGACGAGAGTGAAGACTGATAGCAGTCCAAGAAAGTCAAAATATAAATCTTATAGCAATCTCTCACCTCCTGCTAGAGTCCAATAGCAGGCAATCTTAGCAGGGTAGAAGCATGACCTATACTGAACATTAAATGTTCTGGGAATTTTAATTATTTCTTAGCAGGATTCTGTGTGTTTTCTCTTGACTATCAATTACAGGTAGCCTTTGTCTTACAACAGTTCATTTAGTGACTGTTCAAAGTTGCAACAGCACTGAAAAAATGACTTTTGACTGTTTTTCACAATTATAACCATTGCAGCATCCTCATGGTTTCATGATCAAAATTCAGACGTTTGACTTCAACTGACTCATATTTATGACGGTTGCAGTGTCCCAGGTCACCCAATCACCTTTTGCAACCTTCTGACAAGCAAAGTCAGTGGAAATCCCAGATTCACTTAACAGTGTTACTAACTCAACAACTGCAGTGATTCACTTAACAACTATGGCAAGAAAGGTGGTAAACTGGGATGAAATTCACTTAACAACTGCCTCACTTAGCCAGAAAAATTTTGGGCTCAGTTGTGATTGTTGAGGACTACCTGTACTGTCTTCAGGTTCTTAATGGATTTATTCAACAGGCTTGCAGTAGGATCTCCTTCAGCCAATGAAGATCTGAGGGTACACTGTCCTGGAGGGAAGAACACATAGTTTCTGCTCCAACTGACTACAGCACAGTCCATTTGGTCAAATATACTCACCGGTGGGATGGAGAAAATGAGCATTTGTAAGAAAACGAAGGTTTTATGTCAGCCTTTCATCAAAGTTGTCTAGGGTTACCCGGTGGCAGATTAAGGCTCACTGGTGCCCTAAGCACTGACAATCTTATTTGTACAATATATACCCTTTGTATATACTGTACAAATGAAGCCAAGCTTAGGCTACATAAAAGTTTTTGTGGTGCCCCCTTTGGGCCTGGTGCATTAAGTACGTGCTTAGTCTGCTTAATGGTTAATACTCTACTGGGGTTACCAGATATCTGACATGCCAAGGAAGACATAGGCAATTGGAAAGGAGGACAAATAATGAGAAAAGGAAGACATGCTAATTATTTAACTATTTCTTGGCACAAGCAACAAAACTGCAAAGAATTGACTTAGGCCTTCATGTATGTAAAACTATTTTTTCCAGCATCAGAAAAACTGGCCTTTTTAAACACAGAATTTCCCCCCACCCCCAATGAATCTTTATTTTTAAGAGGATGCTAGCCATAATATAGAATTGATAACAACCTGTCTTCAACTTTCACCATATGATGAATCATGTGATCTCTAAACTAAAGTGATAATCAATGTGAAGAGGCTAGATTGAAACTTATTGCTGGAATCAGAAAATAAATTAAATAGTTTAAATTTCTCTTTTTTTTTTTTGTCTGTCAATAGATGAAGGAAGAAAAGAAGCAAACAATTTACAAGGTCACAATAGAAAAAGTTTCAATGATTACTATTGTGAAAACAATCCCAGCACCAGAAACCCCACCTCCTCACTACCTTCAAAAAGCCAGTATTCGTTTTTATGTGCTGCCACTAATATTAAGGGGCTCTGGGCAAAATGTTTTCCAGGTCATCCTCCAGCATATTTTGATCTGTGCCCTACCCCACTTCTCTGTCTCCGTCTCTGTCTCTCTCATACACACGCTCCTCTTGTTCTTTTTACATACTCAATAGTATCAATTCTTTATCCCCTTGGTCTTCCTGTGCCTGGAGCTGCTGGCTTGATTAGCAGAGAAAAGGGGAGCAGAGAGGAAAAGGTTGAACAGTGAGGGGAAAAAAACAGACTTGTGGAGGTGGGACTTGGGGCCATCCAGGCTTTGGACATCCACCCAAATTCACCTCTAGGTTTCCATGATTTAAAGATTTCAAATAATGTTCAAGGCTGTATTTTGGTTCCGATACAGAAATGGTTATTAAAAAAAGTTTTCTTCAAGTTCTGGCTCGGTTTGTTTCATATTAAAGCTGCTGTTTATTCGGCGGCTCTTGACGCAAATTATCTGATATGGAATTTTAAAACAGCTCTCTCAAGTATCCGTTAAGTGAGACAGGTTGATACTGCAATGTGAGTACATAATATTATTGTACATTTTAGCACCCTCTTAAAAAAACCCTGTAAAATAATTTGATAATTGCTATTAGTAGAAAACAAAGAGTGGGATGAAGTGTCTTAAGGCCAAATGTTCTACCAGATGGCTGCTTCAAGTGCTTTCCCCTGGTTTTTGAGCTGGCAGAAAAAACATCCTGGTATAAATATTCTGCCCTGACTGCCAAGATTTATTCTGCCATAATGACAAGCCCAGTGAGTGGTGATGCCATTATATATTTAATGAGGGACAAGTTAAGAAAAGCATTCGGAGGATTTCCCATCTTTCATTTTCCCTACCACCAGGCATTAGCTGCCATCAGCAAAACCCTCACAATGTGAACAGCTGCTTGGAATGGCATGTTTACTCCCTGTCAATTGACCAAGTAACAAGTTGCAGGTGATAGAACACTATTGTACCATGACAGAAATGATACAATATTATTTTGTGAAGACATCTGACGCAAGTATGTAAGTCAAATTATTCACATGATATCATATTCTCCTCTCATATCTTCTGCAGATGCCTAGAGTTGGGTGGGGTCAAGGATTCATCTTGCTCTGCTTTGTATTTTCCAAACTGGCAGCCGTGCCCCTGTGTAAACCACAGGGGAATACAAAACATCTCATTTTTCTGAGCAACTACTATTCAATGGCATACTGTTTCTAAATATGGAGGTTCCATTGAACTATCAGTCAATCGTAGCTGATAACCCTGTTGCCCCTAACTATATGGTTACATTAATCCGCTAATTAAAAATGCTCTGCTGTACTTCTAGTCAATGTTAATCAAGTTACTGTCACCATAATTCACCAAGGTGAAGAAATAGCACAGCATATGATATTATATAAACTAGAGAAGCTGATGTTGCAAAGTTCCCATCTAGTTCACTGAACACAGCAAGTACATGAAGGGTTCTTACCTGGCAGATTTCATGAACAGAAAATTACATGAATCATTATGTCCAAGGCTTACCCTCCCTCACATCCAGCTCAACATTCTAGCACATATGGCAGTCAAATGTGGTATTGGCATCATTCTGTGAAGTGTCCTTTATAGGCTTTTTATTTCATAGTTTGAAGCTTAACAATTATACGGCTATTTGCCTAAGGAAAACTGATCAGTTTGTTGCCCTGTGAATATTTCATTGAGCTTACCCTGGACTGTCACTTGGCTAATGGAAGGCAGTTCTTAAGTAGCGCGTAATTTCAACTTGACCTTTGTCAGCATTATTTCCCAAAGCAAGGAAATGTTTCGTAATCCCAGCTGAGAAAATGTTTCTTAATCCCAACTGAGAAAACTATGGTCCTTTAGATATTGGTAAACTATCATTCCCAGCATTCCTTCCCATTGGTTATGCTAGCTGGAGCTGATGTTCAGCAATATCTAAAAGGGTCCAAGTTTCTCATCACTTTTTTTGTCAAAAGGTTCTTTATCTACCAGAATTCCAACAAAAATTATTGTTAAATATCAGTAATGTTTACTTACATACTTGCAGTTTGTTGATTAAGCATTCATACCTCACTGTTCAGCCTGAAAGACTCTCCAGGTGACTTATGTAATAATATAATAATCAATTTGTTCCTTGTTATATTGTTGAGCCTTCCAAAGGTTTGAAGTTGTTCCTTTCCCAGTTTTATCTTCTCAGCTATAATTCTGTGAGGTGGATTATATTGAGAAATAAGGACTTATCCAAAGTTATCCAATGGTTGAGGTTCAATTGTCCTAAAACCAGGGGTAGGATTCTATTGGTTGTCCGGCTCTGTAGAACCAGTGGCTCTGAAGAGCATCAGACACAGAACCGGTTGCTGTTTTGGCCCACCTGCCCGCCCAAGCTCTTACCTGTCCTTTATTTCCTGCTTTTTCAACCTCAGCTGCTTTGCGCGGCACAGCTGCAATTGAAAAAGCAGGAAAACAGTGCTTTTTCAAATGCTGCACACCCGCGCACAGCGCTACTCAGCTGCCCAGGCAGCACAGCTCATGTCATTTCACACATAAATCACCGAACCGGTAGTTACACTGTTTGGATCCCACCCCTGCCTAAAACCATCATCATCTTCCTTAACCAAAGTGCGGTACAGTACAAAACCAAAAACCAACAATACAAGGGTTGCTGGAGATACTGTCTTCCACAGTATCTGTATGGCTGATTCAATCTTGCAGGATTGATGTACTCCAGGTTTCTTCATTTAAAATGGACCAAGGAAATACACCTTTCTCTGGAGCAGTCTCTGCCCTCTGCAGTAAGGTTCCTCCTGAGATCGAGATAGCACTCCACACTGAGGCTTAAGAAGAGCTGTGAAGACTCAGCTTTTCACCCAGGCCTTTGACAAAGGAGAGGGAGACCCCTTGCCTCATGAGGCTTACCCTTTATCTTTTCCTGCTTGATTTTATTGCAATTTGTTTTTCATTTTTGTGAGCCACCCATAGCCATTGTGAATCGGGGGCTATACAAATTTAATAAATTATTTTTATTGTTACAAATAAACCCAATAAAATCAACTCAACATCCAGTAACAATACTAAAACAACTAACACAGTAATAGTGCCAAGGAACAAATGTCTATATTTGTTACAAATATTAATATTTAGAATATTTAATTTTAAATAAATTAGAACTATTGACTAAATAGGAACATGATGCAACAACCAGACTTGTTCTTTAAATAAAAAGGCTTTTTATTTTGGAAGAAAGCCCTTTGAAGGCCAACAAATTTCTAAGGTTGGGAACTGATTTCATAACCTGGATTTCATAACCCTTGCTGGAAGCAAAAAAAGGCCCTGCCTGGAGAACCAGAAGGAACAAGACTGTTGGGAGAAATAAAAGCAGACAGATACCTGCCTGGGAAGTTTATTAAACTCTGCTATCAAGTCTAAAAAGACCAATACTTTCAGGTTCTGGGAAATGGTCACCAGAATGTTGTGTAGAATTTGAATTCCTCACTCTTCGTCCAAAATTGTAAAACTAGATAGGAATACAATCTAAAAAGATATAGTATGAAAAGGTAAGTAACAGATAAAGGGGAAAAATTACTTTGTGTTGCACAGCGGACAGCTCTGATGAATGGATAGTTTCGCATGGTCTGTTGTTTTCTATCTTGAATTATTCATAAGGGCCACTGTTCTGAAGCTTTTTTTGAGTATTCCACTCAGCTCTTCCCCCAGAGACACCTGCACTGTTTTAAAATGTCAATAGATATGTTGTTAAAAGGGTCTGTCACTATCTCCTGTAACACCAGCCTTGTTATTTTGTTGTTCCTCGTGGAATGGAATGTTCTGAATGCTTTCCTGCCAAGTGTGACTGGGTGGCAAGAGTAGGAGAGATCTGCAATTTAATTATTTCAACATCACTGGAAATATGGAAAGAACATCTCTTTGAAGAACAAAAGCAAACCAAAAAATACAGCAAGCAGAATACAAGCTATAGTGCACAGCCGATTTTTGGTTTTTCTTCTTTGATTCAGAGATCCTGCTCAGCTAGCTTGCTTTGCCATTGTTACTTGTCTGGATACCGAGTCAGATTGACATCATGACTGTGCATAAACTAGAGGTGAATTGCTGTAGCATAATGCCTTGCTTTAAAAATGCACACCTAAAGTAAGATAGGGATAAAATACATATACGTAGCTGCATTTAGCTCAAAAAGTTGTAAAGCCTTTACACATTTTTTAAAAAGGGAAGAAATAACTGGTTAGGATTAGGGTTGCAACATCAAGAAACTTTCTGGACATCCTCAAGGGTTTGGGTGTGATGTTTCAGAGCAATATTGCGGGTTATGGGGTATTTTTTTTAGATTTGAGGGAGGAAATTGGCTTCTTAACCTTGCAAAGAATTGCACTCCACTGCCCTCAGATATACTGTAATCATTAAGCTCCAAAAAAATTTACTACCCCCAATTTGATGTGGCATGTAAATCCACCAAAGTATTGTTTACACTATTTAGTGTTAAATAGTGATTTTGTAAAAGTGGAATTCACTCAAATAAATCTGATATAACTGAGCTAGACCTTCATAGTTATCCGTTCTCATTTTCCTTTTGAAACATATTTCTGCATCATATTAATCTTGTATTACTTTCCAAGAGCACTGTACTATGACAGCAGTTGGTTCACCTTGCTAAGCTAGAAGCTAGAGGCTTGGGGCTAGGGAAGTCCCATTAGAGAATATCAGGCCTCTTGGTTAGACTGAGAAATTAAAAAACATCTCAAATGGTGCAAGTAGCAACTGACTTCCTTAATGTTGCTAAGGAAACTGCATAATTATCTCTAAGGAGTCATCAAGAGTCAATCTCAATTTTTACCTCCACACTTATAGAAGAGAATTGGGGCCAAATAATTACACTGGAGTTACAATTCTAGTTTTATAATTAAGAAAATTTGCTTATTGTTTTTTCTGTTCAGTTTCATCAACCTGAGAATAAATACAATAGTCCAATAATCTATCTTCCTAAACCTTTTGTTTTTGTAGTACCTTTTCTTCTAGCTGAAGATAGAAACTGAAAAACTGTATTCCTGTTGGATTTTGTTCCTCAGGTGCTTTTGCAATTTAAAAAAAAATGCAAATGCAGCAGCATGGCAAACTAGCTTGATTAAACCTTGATGCTATCTAGACCTTCTGTAAAAATCCATGGATGCAAAAAAAATTGCACTACAGAGTGCTTGTTTGCAAACACACAAGCATTCAGATACTTGTCCACTACAAGCTATTACTTTTCATCATTTGAGCTCATTTCTTTGGGTTGTCTGATCAAATGGTGTGGAATTCCCAGCTGAGATGTATGGATTATCTTTTAAATATTTTTTGAAACGTCAGTTACAGAATTTTCAAAACAAAATGTTTTGGTTTCATAGTTCCATACATATCCTTATTCACATTACTGTATTTTGCTGCAGATAGACGACAATCTGCTTTCCATATTTTGGACAACCCTTGTAATTCTTTGCCATTGATCATCCTGGTTAGTGTTATTGAGAATTAAGTCCAAAATCTTTGGAGAACATTGGATTGCCAATCTACACATTAAAAAAATGTTAGCAAACAAGCTCCAAAGCCCTTAAGTTCTCTATCCTCTGCTTTGGTGCATAACACAAAGAGCTAAGCCTTTTTTGAACAAAGCTTAGTCACAGAACTTGAAACCCTCATTGTAGTCTATGCTTATGCATGAATAAAATCATTATGAGCTGTTAAAGGAGATATATTTAGGATTCTGCCTTATAAATCAAAGCTGAACTTGAATGCTTAAAACTCTTTCGTTTGAATATGTGCTTGATTCTGGGATGCTTTTATTAGACATCCACTTTGTTGCTAAATTTTTTTCCTTCCTTTTTAATAAAGTTAAATATCTTGCCAATATGCAGCTCCTCACTAGACTAGACTAGAGACTAATACATGTCAGTGCTAGCATTATAGCTAACATAAACCAGGAATAAAAAATGGTGCCACTTCCCTACAGACTCCGGATGAGTCAGAATCAAACAAGCCAGCGAATTAAGATTGTCATAAAGATGAAAGGCAAGCACAAGTTCATTTATTTATAGCAAAGGTCTTGGGTTACAAGAGGTCAGTTCTTGCCATCTTGAAGAAACATTAAACAGGTTAAGTTATTGCATACATGTGCATTATAATTTAGCAGCAAGTCATTCACAGAACACATTTTTCTTCCGTACTGCCGCCTTACCTTTTTTTTTTTTTCCTTTTTGGTTTAATCTCTCAAATTGTATAGAGATAAATCTTTTCGGCTTTTACAAAGCATGTAACACCACCTTTAAGTTAATGGTCTTTTATTGGAAAAAAGACTAGCATTTACAACTTGGAATGGACATAACTGTACTATCTTGAACATCGATGTTGATAGTTGTGCTGAAGTCCACAGGCTCCTCTGCCAGCTCCAAGTCTCGGTACAGTAAATTTTAAAACTGCAAGGGGGGAGGGGAGAGAGTGGGGGAGAGGGAGAGAGAGAAACAGAGGGGGCAGGGGAAAGGTGAGAGGGAGGGAGGGAGAGGGGGGAGCATGTACCCAAAGGTGCTCCTGCCCTTTGGTAAATATTTTGTTAAAACTTTTTAGAACGGTAATGGCCCAACATCCGTTCCACAATAGTGCAATGCAAACAATTTTAAAATCAATGTAGTAACACAGAAATGCCACCTATTTGCTTTTGGAAACAAACTACAGCTACATATTGGTGAGCCTTCTCCACCTCGGGTGGGGAATGGAGTGGTGGGGGGAGTTGCCTCTAAACTTTTTCCAGTCCTCAGCCACTTTGCTGCATACCACCTGAGGTATAAAACAATTTGAAAGTAACCAGCTTTGACAATTTTATAACTACAGATTCAGCCAGAACCCACTTTTTTTGACAAAAGAGTGATTAGGCTTTTTTTCCCTTTAAGGTTTTTTTTCTCCTTTTAAAAACTATTTTAATACAAATGTCTGACTGTGCTCAATTGTCAAGCTGCATGCATGAAAAACTGGCCAGCCCAAACAGAGTAATAGTTATTAGCAAATGGAACTTTTTGAGGAGTTCACTAAGTGCTTTCTTATTTTTAAAAGGCAGTACAATTATTTATATTGGAAAAAGAAAACTGATGGCTAACTTGATTTTTGGGGGGAACAGGACCACCAACCATTACATGCAGTTTGTGGACAGAAGGTATTTCAGCATTCAGTTTTGCTATACAGAAACAGAATGAATAAATGAACATTTTTTTGCAAGAGGTAAGTAAAAGATTCAATTTGATTCTTCTAGAGGAAAAAAAAGGTGAAAGGAGATTTCTTCATTTTGCAGTCATCATCTGTACGAATTCTGAAAGAAACAAAGGAACATATTTTTAGCCATTTCAGAAACGAAACAACATAAACAACCTGTCATGGAGAAATTCCTTACCCCGCTATATTCTAAGATGTACAAGATTAACCGTCCACAACTTCTAAGTCCCCACTGTAATTTCTGCTCTTGCAAAATTCTATCATTATAGGAATCCACATTATACCTTCATAGTTAACTTGTCCATCTCCGTCAATATCTGCTTCTCTGATCATTTCATCTACTTCTTCATCTGTTAACTTTTCTCCTAAGTTTGTCATAACATGGCGTAGCTCTGCTGCACTGATATAACCATTGCCATCCTTCGGGGTGGAAACAGAAGGGGGAGATGGAGAACAAATAGTGCAAAATTGAGAGAAAAAATATAAGGTTTCAGAATAAATGCTTACAATACAACTAAATATGGCTTTTTTTTTTCTTTAATCAAGTACATGTTTTGATTATGTAAGTTAGTAAGCTCAGCCTCTGATATTTCCAGCCCAAAGATCCGGGACAGGTAATAGGAAAACTCACATTTGAGATCTTAGAAAGGTGCTGTAGCAATAGGGAAGTGTGCAAAGAACATATCCCAAATCTCTCAGGAATGTAGGATTACCAGAAGAACAATAATCTTTTAGTATTATGTAAAATGTTAGGCAAACATTGCAAGCAGCGGAAGAACTAAGGTTTAATTCAAATCCACGTCCTCAAACTATTTATTTTGCAGTCTTAAAAGCTTCGTAATTAGATTAAATGTTCCAATCTTTTTCCATTCTATTGGTTTATTCTTCTACCACAAAGAACGTTTCTAATATGAAATCACTTTAAAATGCCAATAAAGTTGTTGAGTGTCCCATCATAAAAAACAAATTATCAGAAACTAAATATATGAGAACAGTATCTTTCGTCTCAATACAGTGAGAAGTTCCTCTAACTTTACCAACAGCATATCTGAATTCCCAGATTGCCTCCAATGACTTTGAAGTCCTCTAGAGAAAGCAAGAAACTCCCTCCCGTGGGAAAAATACAAACAGAAATGTTTTTTTAAAAAAACATAAACCTATCTCATACAAATATCCTAACAGTCCCAACTAATCCAGAGATCTATGTACTGAAAAATCAACTTAAGAGTGAATTTTAAGTTATCGGATTGGTTCAGTATGTTTCTTTCAAAGTTGTTAACCACTTCTTAGTTTAAATTTTATAGAAAATTTGGGTATTTGTTTCTAAAGGTCAAATAAACCAGGATTTATTGCAACTACTCTCAACCTCAGGAATGTCAGAAATGCAGCTCCCAGAAAGCTTTACTGCCTAGGAATTTTTGAATTTGCAGGGTCCTGGTTGGAATGAACAGCTATTGGACTGAGATGATGACATCTGATCCAAGCCACCTCTTCTCTTGGAAGAGTACAATTTAGAGCTTATATGCTGAAATAAAACATGTTTCAGACTCTGTATGAAAAATACAATTCTCCATTTAGGAGATGAAGTTGGAATAAAAAATAGACATTTCAAGTTTTGACCTTACTGAACACAAAGAAAGAAAAAAGACTCGTTAGCCAAACCTGAGCAACTTTGATTCTGATAGATACATCAACTGTAAGGAATAGAATAGAATAGAGTAATAGAGTTGGAAGAGACTTTGGAGTCCAACCTCCTGCTCAGGCAGAAAATCCTATACCGTTTCAGACAAATGGTTATCCAACATCTTTTTAAAAACTTCCAGTGTTGGAGCATTCACAACTTCTGGAGGCAAGTTGTCCCACTGATTAATTGTTCTAACTGTCAGGAAATTTCTCCTTAGTTCTAAATTGCTTCTCTCCTTGATTAGTTTCCGCCCATTGCTTCTTGTCCTGCCCTCAGGTGCTTTGGAGAATAGCTTGACTCCCTCTTCTTTGTGGCAGTCCCTGAGATATTGGAACACTGCTTTCATGTCACCCCTAGTCCTTCTTTTCATTAAATTAGACATACCCAATTCCAGTATCCATTTTTTATATGTTTTAGCCTCCACATCCCTTAATCATCTTTATTGCTCTTCTCTGCACCTTTTCTAGAGTTTCAACATCTTTTTTACATCGTGGTGTCCAAAACTGAATGCAGTATTCCAGGTGTGGTCTTACCAAGACATTATAATTAGAAAGATAGACCTGGACTAAAATTTTCACTTAGTCATAATGTTCCCAGAGAATCCAAACAACTTTCTCCTACAGTGAAACAAACACCAGGATGGCCAGCGTTGCTATTTGCTTCTCCAAACAACAAAGAACCTTCTTAATCAGAGCCATTTTAATCATATATTACAATGCAGTATACTAGAACAGCAGTCGCCAACCGGTGGGCCGCGAGAAAATTTTGGTGGGCTGCAGAGAAATCTCACCCCCAGAACACCCCCCAAAGCAATTAATCCAGGCTGCGAAGAAACACAAGGCTGCACCGCCCACATGGCCTGTGGGAACCCTCCCCGCCCACTCACTCCCTACCAGGCAAACTTGCCTACTAAATTACTATTTTTCCCTTTTATGACCACCATCTGTTCTACTGTGCCGGGAGATTTAGATTAGCTAGGAAGCAGGAAATGGTTGGATTTCTTGCTTTTTAGCTAGTCTTTAGATCTTTGGCTCTGCTTTTAAGCATAGCTGAACCTCCCTTAGGCCTGAAGGTTCAGTTATTCAGTGGAGACTCATGGCAAGCAAATTTGAGAGACTGAGCTAGCCGATGGCAGATAGATAGATCATTGAATGAATCTGTGATTCTGTGAGCAACTCAATCTGCCTGCCTGCTTTGCCTGATTTTGGGTAAAAGTTGCTCTTTTTTATAAAAAAATTCAATATTTATATAAATATTTATAATATTTACATACAAGCCATGCCCAGCCAGTCATATGACCACCAAGGCACACCCACAAATTAGGCCATGCCCACAGAACCGGTTAGTGGTCCCTGGGATTTAAAATTATGAGTTTGGTGGTTCCTGAGGTCCAAAAGATTGGCGACCCCTGTACTAGAATGTTTGCAACTAGCACACTCAATACAATTTGGGCAAATCTGGTTTTCTGTTAAAAGCATCTTATATGCTGTACTTGTTTTCACTGGACATATTTTTAAAGATATGCAACCAGTAAACAGTAGACTGTGAAAGAGTCCTCTTTCAAGATTTCAAGGATGCATTTGCAGAGTATTAATTGTTTCCATACAAAATACATTACAATTCTCATGTTATGTTGCCCTTCCAAAAAATAGCTTTGCTAGGAAGATAAGTCAAACAAAGCAACCAGTTAGAAATTTGATTATGAACTGCAAATGTTTAAAAAAAGACTCACTGGACTTTACTAGGAGGACATCTGCTTTAGCAACAGAGAACAATTCCAAGGAACATGGATATTGTAACACTAACACCCCTCACAGTTAACCTTAAAATCATACCTTATCAAAAACTCTGAATGCTTCACGAATTTCTTCCTCACTGTCTGTGTCCTTCATTTTTCTAGCCATCATGGTCAAGAATTCTGGGAAATCAATGGTGCCATTGCCTGTCAAAAAAGGCATAGAAAGGAAAAACATGTCCCAATGTACTTTCAACTCTATCAAAACATAATATGCTCTGTCTTCTTCCTCTCAATTCATTCCTCTTTAGTTAAAATTTGTTCTGTAACTGGATTCTTATACTGTATATTCTTTCTAACTAAATACCTCAATGCAATTTTTTCAAATTGTTCAGTTTTCAATATCTTCATTCACTTATTTTTTCTTGACCTACCTCATTTTATCAAAGATGTACTATTCCTATAGCCTTAAACATGCTTTTATATTTTTCTAGACATGCTTAAGCCTCACTGCTGTTTAATATTCATCCTATTCATTGCCTTTCTACCATATTTACATATCTTAAAATTGTATAATTCATTCTGCTAAGGGACACGGTTTAATCTGTTTGTTCCAGTTCTTTACCATATATGTATAATTTAGAATCACTCACTCCATTTTCCCTATCAGACACCGCTACTCTTGGATATATTCACTTTTAGATCCATACTCCTTGTTGCATTTGACATTCACTGGAAATCATTTGGGTTCTCAACAAGTTATGACATCATATACATGCTATTGGTATTTAAAAAATAAAACCCTTTTCGCCATAGGAGAGTCCCTTTATACCACCAAAGGTTTTAGATATAGAAAATGCAATTTCTTAGCAGATTTCAATCAGTTCAACTCTCTGCACTCCTGAATTGCTTTGAAAACATCACATAACTGATCCAGTTTGTGCTCTCCAGATCAAAGGCCACTGCAGGTGGAAATTTTAGGAGTTGGGAAAGATGGAAATAAAATGTATTCTCCTCTACTATTTGCTCAACTATGAACTGGAAATGCTTAGTTCGTACATAATCCAGATTCTGTCATTTTAATGCTAATTTATAATTTCACAGTCTTTCTCTTCTCTTTAAATACTAGACTAATTTTCAAAGGAATTATAATCTGATTGCTGATCTTGGGAAACAGGTAGAAGACAGGACTGCAGGTGACTGGAAGGTCAACATTATGTCTTGTTCAGCACATGCTACATTCCTTACATTCAATGGAGTTTCTGCAAACAATCAGAGGAACAGATCTTCAAAATTCTCAAGGGTATGTGGGGTTTTTTTTAAGGGATGTTGTACAATTGGTCCCAATAAAGGTTTTTCTTAAGCACTGTTTCATATTTGTAAGTATAAGACAAATTAACCAATTATAAGCACAGTTATTTTATTAAAATTTGGTTCTCACGTCTTCAATGCATGATATACAACTGTAAGCTTTCTCGAACTTGATGCCTTCCATACATACTCAGCATATTGGCAGAGAGTTATGGCAGTAAATTATATCCTGTCTGGAAGACAACAGTGTAGTAATGCTCTGAATCTCTTCCACTAGGCTACTGGACTACCAATTATTTTGTAGACAAGACAGGATAATATAAATAGTTGGAAGAAAATAGCTATTCTTTGCAGATTAGAAACGTAGTTCAAAAATTTGGACCACCTCTGATCAAGCTATCTTTTTATATCGTTCAAAGTACTCAAGCCCTTTATTTCAAACTCATTTGTATCACCAGATGATATGCAGGAGCATGATTGGGCTTCAATTCCATTTATACTATGCTCTGTTCTAGAGATGATTTTAACTTTGAAGAAATCTTTGATCCGCAATGAGCAATGATGTTACCTAGATTGGGTAATGAAACATCTGCAAGAAAACAATCAAGCTCAGAGAGCACTAAGGAGCCCTCATTTCAACTGTGAGCTACAAATATTCTTTATTATTGTCTATGTTCCCCCCACACTCTAAGGAACAGTACCCAGAGAACTCATTATTAACTTAAAAAGTAAAAATGGTTAAACAAATCAGTGAGCTGTTATCATATTAATCGCACCCAGTTTTATTTACATATAGTGCAGCCAATTCAAATTTAGTTTTAAGTTCTAGCCCGTCTATTTCTTTTTAAGTGTTTCTCTCAACAAGCCATTCAAACATTTTAAGCAATGCAAACTTTTCTTTGGCAGTCAGAAACATTTTGTATGTTACGTTTCTCCAACCATAAGCTAGTCTCATCTTGTTTAGGGTCGATGCCATGAAGGTATGTGATAAAAATTTGCAGGTAATTTGACATAAAATACATAGCTCCAATACACAATTATTTCACAACAGGTAGTATGATTTAGCCAGTTTTGGCTGACCTTGGAAATACTAAGAAGGGTCAAAGTTATTAGTAATAACACGAATTCAGGAAATCCCAGCCTAGACTGGAAGCTGAAAAGCACTCAAGAAACCAATCGCAAGCCATATTGTAATCACTAGGGAGATTATAATAAACTCCAGGGAGATTAGATTTCTTTATCTAGAAAGTTGTGCGGTAAAAAAAAAAAGTTGCACTGCAAATTATCTTGCCGTTATAACATCTTTTACTCAGAATTTAATCCTGGATTTAATTTAGATTTGGAATCTATCAGATAACAGATAATCAGAGTTGGAAGGGACCTTGGAGGTCATCTAGTCCAACCCCCCCCACCCAAGCAGGAGACCCTACACCATATCTGACAAATAGCAATCCAATCTCTTCTTGAAAGTCTCAAGTGATGGCGCTCCCACAACTTCTGAGAGCAAGCTGTTTCATTGGTTGATTGTTCTCACTGTCAGAAAGTTTCTCCTTATTTCCAGGTTAAATCTCTCCTGGTTCAGTTTCCACCCATTATTCCTTGTCTGGCCTACAGGCGCTTTAGAAAATAGCTTGACCCCTTCCTCCCTGTGGCAGCCCCTCAAATATTGGAAGACCGCTATCATGTCTCCCCTGGTCCTTCTTTTTACTAGACTAGCCAAGCCCAGTTCCTGCAACTGTTCCTTGTTATGTTTTAGCCTCCAGTCCCCTAATCATCCTGGCTGCTCTTCTCTGTACATTTTCTAGAGTCTCAACATCTTTTTTATAATGTGGTGAACAAAACTGGATGCAGTATTCTAGGTGTGGTCTTACTTTATAGAGTGGTATTAGTACTTCCCTTGATCTTGATTGTATCCCTCTGTTAATACAATCTAGGATTGCATTAGCTTTTTTGGCTGCTGCTGGCTCATATTTAGCTGTTTGTTCACTAAGACTCCAAGATCCCTCTCACAGTGACAGCTATTGAGCCTGGTTTCACCCAGTCTATATGTGTACTTTTGGTTTTTCTTGCCTAAGTGTAGGACTCTACTTTTCTCTACATTGAATTTCATTTTGTAAGATATGGCCCAGTGTTCTAGTCTGTCAAGATCCATCTGGATCTTGAGCCTATCTTCTTGGGTGTTAGCTATTCCTGCCAGCTTAGTATCATCTGCAAATTTGGTAAGTTCCCCTTCTATTCCCTCATCTAAGTCGTTAATGAAGATATCACAAGGACATGGTAGAGAAAGCAGAGTCTATTGCCCGCCAAGCTACTCCATAGCCCAGAGACTAAAACTAGAGGGCAAGAAGATAGATAAACTGTTGCCTAATAGGTTTCTATTTCACTGACTCCATTTGACAGTCTGCCAAATCTGAGTGCATTCTACTGCATTTGGAGACAGGGATACTGTTAGCATATTGTCTATCCTGCAACCCAATAGTCTCTCTTCCTGAGTTAGCTGTTCTGACCTCTGGCAAGGCATTGGTTTACTCTGGGCATTTTGTTCAGGACACATATTAGGTGTGGTTTTCTGCTTGAGTGGAGCTAGTGACTTTAAATTGGGGAAATTATGATAATTCAACGGGTGTGGACAGATCATCTTCTAGTGAGTCTGGCAACTGATGGAAATCTTAAAGCAATCCAATTCAGGCACCCAATGCATTTGGGTATTTACCCTAATTCATTTAGGAAATTTCCCATTTTACTTATCAGCTGTTATGTCGGTGCTCAATGCTGGCCATCACTCCATCCACATAAGAAGTCAGCATTGCTTTATCTGTACAAGTGCACATTCTTCAACAATATGTTGCAGATGCATAGCCAGAATTGATGGGCAAATTTGATCAGCTGTGCTCCAACACTATGCAAGCTGCACTGGCTGCTGGCCTGCTTCTAGGTACAATTCAAGGTGTTGGTTTTTACCTCTAAAGCCCTGCATGGCACGAGTACTGGTTACCTGAGGAACCAATGGGATGAGCTCACCCTACTAGCATCAGGAGAGGAGGTATGCTGTGGATTCCATCAGTAAAGAAATTTCAGCTAGCAGGATACAGGAGAAGAGCCTTCTCTTCTATGGCTCCTACCCTTTGGAACATCTTACTCTCCACTGTGAGATCCGCTCCTGACCTTCCATAAGGGCCTGAAAAGCTGGCCCTATCAGTTGGCTTGGAGTCCCAATGGAGACTGTCACCTGGAGGTGGTTGATGAACTAACATCAGATTCCACCTTACTCCCTGCGCACCTTGTTCCCTCCCACCCAAACTATTTTTACCATAGTTTATAATTTTAGTGCTACTAGTGGCAAATAAATTTAATGAATAAATAAACACACTTGGATAAATCATAGGGAAACAAATTTAGCAACAGCTTGTCTTATCACTTGGAATTTTGGGGTTAGCTTTATGGAAAGCTGAGGATTGCCAACCAATAATTTAATTCTTGCTTTTCTTGACTGATTAAGACAGGACTGACATCATGGTAAAGAGAAATAATCTGTGTCGCTGAGGGAAAGATGTGTCCTAATTGCATAAAGAAGGCAAGTAGTCCATGCAAAGAATAATCTCCTTTCCCTTGATAATGGCAATCTGTCCAATATAGACAAACTCAATCATTCCATTTCTGGAAAAGTTAACTGAGAAGACCTTACAATTCCAGACACAACTGAATGATACTAATCATTGGGAGCCATTTTAATCATGGGATTACATTGGCAAGGGTCTCTGACAGAACCAAATGTGGTGGAATTAGTTCTATTTCTTCTCCTGGGCTTCTGGAAAAGTTTTGATACCATTAACCATGATACTCCTGGGATCATCTGATAGGACTGAACTTCACAGCAGCTTTAATCCTTCCAGTTTGACTCTGTGTGGGACCTAATTGTTCACCATCTGGCTTCTTATCTATCATGTCCCATAGAGTTATAATCTGTTTCAACATCTACAGAAAACGGCTGGGGACAGTAATCAGATGCCAACGGTATATGGAGGAAACTGTCTTATGATACTGGTCTTTACCATCCAATTCACAGAAGTCAATAATCTTGAAAGTTGGGTGCCATTTATACCTAGTGTGTTCTGTGACCTTTCTTGAGGTAGTAGTATTTGGCAATGGTTTGCCTTGGTTGCATTCCATTTTGTTTGCGGTAACACTCATCATAAGGAGCTACTGAGTGGAAACTGCAATGCAAAATGCAGCTGACAAATTGTCACTAACAGCAGCTGGTCATGTGATGTCTGTATTAAAAGATCTGCTCTGATTATAAATTGCTTATGGAACACAGCTTAAAGTTTTGATATTAACAGTCCTATATAGCTTAGATCCTATTTACCTAAAATACTTTCTCTCCCATTACAAACTTGTTTCCCTGTTAAGATCTGCAACAAAAGGCTTTATCTGGCATAGTCCCAGGCTACACATAATATACTTAATTAATATGTGAGCGACAGAAACTATGCCAAGGACAGAAGTAAATAATATTCTTAGTAGATATGCTCTATCTTCATGTGCTGTTTTTTTATTTAGAGTGCCCTGATACAGACACAATCATAGCTGTCATTAATACGTGACAGATTTTATTAGGAGTATAAAGCACAGTTGTAATTAGCTGCCACAAACCTTCATCCTCTGTAATTTAAAACTTTAACCAAAATTGAGTTATGAATTTGAACAAACTGAATTATGTTCATGTCTGAAGATAGCTGGTTCATTCCTTCATATGCTTACCATCAGCATCTACTTCATTAATCATATCTTGCAATTCTGCTTCTGTAGGGTTTTGACCCAGCGACCTCATGACAGTCCCCAGCTCTTTGGTTGTGATGGTGCCATCACCATCTTTGTCAAATAAAGAGAAGGCTTCCTTGAACTCTGAGGACAGGGAAGAAACAAATCATCAGCACATAGCAATGTGATAGCACTATGTATGTGAATAAGTCTTCTGTCCAATGAATGATACCATAGTGAACAAATTAAAGACATGTTCCATCTTTTGGCAAACGTACACATAAGAATGACATGTGTGCCTAGCAATATACAGGCCTACATTTTTTTCCAATTTGGTATTCCTCAACTTACAACATTTCATTTAGTGACCATTTGAAGTTACATCACTGAAAAAAGTGACTAATGACCATTTATCAAACTTACAACCGTTGCAGCATCCCCCATGATTATGTGATCAAAATTCAAGCGCTTGGCAACTGACTCATATTTATGACTATTGCAGTTTCCTAGAGTCATATGATCACATTTTGCGACCTTCTGACAAGCAAATTCAGTGGGCAAGCCAGATTCACTTAACAACCATGTTGCTAACTTAACAGCTATAGTGATTCACTTAACGGTGGCAAGAAAGGTTATAAAATGGAGCAACATTCACAACAGTCTCACTTAGCAACAAAGTTTGGGCTCAACTGTGGTCATAAGTTGAGGACTAAAAACTGTGCCTTAGTAAAATGCTCATCAGTAAAAATGCAGTAATTCTATGGATGCAAATTGGGGATGATCCAAGAAGAAAGTTAGTACAGAATAATTAGACAAGAGCCAAGTTAGACCCAAGTTATTTTGGCCTACAATGACCATTGCACTGAGTCAATAAAGAATGACTAGTAATTCAAACCATGTATAAAGCATCCATTTCCATAATATCATTTTTTGATATGAAATATGGAAAGTAGGGTTCAAAATCCCACATATAGTATATATGGAACCTGTCTCCTTTTCTCATCCTAGCATATATCACAAGAATCCAGAGTCCCATCTCCTAAAAAACTTAAAAGTCTGGGAGCGGGTGGCAGTGAGATATAGTGAAGGCAGCTATGACATTACTGATACTTAAGCAAATAGTTATATTTATAACATATTGCATTTGTGATTATTATAAACTCATTAGCTGCAATTTGTTCTTTCCTCTTTTGAAGGAAAGAACAAATGAGTATAAAATAATTCCCTCTTAGACACTGCACACATGGATATTTTTTAAAGCCTTTAACATTGTATACAACATTTACACTTACACAGCATCTTCTTCACTGCACTTAAAACATGTCATCCAGTGAAGCTAAATAAAAGTACTTCACAAAGCAATTAATTAGCTTCAGTATGATGTCATTGCAGATTTTTAAAAAAGAGAATAGGCACATTCATGGTCACTATCATGACAGCTATTTATTATTTATTATTAGGTCTGGATGCAGGAAGTCTCTTGATATTAGTCACTATGGAACGTAAGTGCAAGGACTTACAGAACTCATGTCCTGCTTGTTGGTTTTCTGAGGACAAAGTTTCAATGTGAAAAACAGGGTCCAAATGTAGATTGCACGAATCCCAGAAACAGAACAGGAGTAAAGAATTCTGCATGCCATAGAATTATGCTTTGATTCAACCAAGTAGTAATGTTCTTAAGGGTTCATTCACACCTGGGATCTCTTAACCCTGAAACTGCAGGTTAACTATTACCATGTCCTGAATATACAATAATAATAATACATGAAGCTTTCTCAGTTTGATGCCCTACAGATATACTTGAACCGTAATTCTCTGTCACTGATCCAGTGACATGATAGCAGGGGTGATGTCATCATGCAACTCACACAATTTATGTGTGTGTGTGTGTGTGTGAGAGAGAGGGGGGGGAGGAAGGGAGGGATGGGGGGAAAGAAATGTCATTATTTACTTGGAAAAAATACTTCCAAGATTGGCGAGAATGTAAAAGAGAGAGAGATTACCCATGGCAGAAGTAAGGTTTGAACTAGGAGCTTCCTGATCCATATCTCAGCGTTACTAACACGCACAGGGAGAAATGCAATCAGGCACGAAGCTCTGAAGGCAAGGTGTGCAGCATTCAAACCCCCAAATGGTTCAGATCCAGCATAAGCTCATTATACTGGTCGGCAGCTCCTTAAAGAAGTTGTGCCAAGAAAATAAGCGCTAACGAGCACAAGTCAGTGCTCTCTTGCCTGGTCCTCAATGACCTCAAACCAAGGAAATGTACAGCTGACACACCCATTCTGTATGTGAAATATCTTTTCAACTTCACACCTAGATTTTGCACACTTCTGCTTTAGAGGATGAGCAGAAAAATCACAAAAAGAAGGAATGGCTACTCATGACTTTTCAGCCCATTCTTGACCTAGCCAATGCAATTGTATAAGGACCTTAAATTATTCTATACTAGTTTTTCCTTTTGATATATTTAGCCACAACCTTGGGCAAACCAAGCAGAAATTGTGATTTGACAAACCAAAAATAACCAAGAAGGAAAGGGGGAAAAAGCACCTGTTCATGATTCAGGAACTTTATCTACATGTACCCAAAGACTTATGTTGTATTTATTACTGGGAGCTTACTTAGGTGTAAGCAATCCTTATGGACAATTAAATTTGGCAAGAGCCATCATTCTCTCTGAAAAATCCCAACTACTTTAATAATTTTAGAGTGTATACTTTTTAGCTTTCAGAACTCTCTGAACTCTTTTATTCTCAGATAAATGCCTTGATACAAAGCTATAAATAAACATTGTCAATTTAATGAGAAACAGTGCTCTGCACAGTAACTACCATCAATGCATCAGAAAGCTTCAGATCTTTAATGTTGAAATAAGTGAACTTGATTGGTACCTAAGCAAACGTACAGAGGAAATCAAAGGACTGTAGCCATTTCATAGTTGCATTCTTTACATTTATACAGCTAGAACTGTGTATGCAAAAAAAAGGATGTGGGTTGCATAACCAGCCGGTAGGTTTCAATTCCTATGGTAACCAGTTATCCAGACAGAAACGAATACAAACATATGTTTTCAGGAACATATTTAAATTACTGAATAAAAAACAATTTAACGCGATGTTTTCTTATCTTTTTAAGATCAATCCACACCATCAGGAATGTAAAGTCTTGAAAAATAGCCAAACAATGGCAGCCACCAAGAATGTTCTGCAATATTTTTGTATTCACAGTGGTTGCTAGGCCAACAGAAACCATTTCCCTCCAATTAGAATACTCACCAGCAATCTGTTCTTCGGTCAGCTGATCGGCCTATGTAAAGAATAGAAAAGTATTTCAGAACATTGTTTACCTGTAGCTATGTCAAAGCACACAATGCAGCAGCAACTCAGAGGCAAGATGACATAACATTATATTAATGCTTGGCCCATCCAAGAGCAATTGGCAATAAACCATTCTTCTCTTCAGTGGGTCGTTCAAACAGAACTGCGACAGCATGGGAGGGGGAAGATATGAAATACCCAGAAAGCTGAAGATTCTTCTTTATTACTCTGATGATCAAGAAACAGAGCCCCCAAAAAAAATACATTTTGCATCAGATTTTCAGTACAGCCATGAGATTACTGAACCTACTATTAAGTAACGGTAACAAAAACAAGCCTGCAAAATAAGGGCTTAACTATTTCTCTTCAAGAACTACATACCTTGTTATGATATATTCAGCACTAAATGCTTTTTATTTTTTTTCTTTTAAAAACCTTCTGATATTAGAACTTGCTGTTCTATTAGTTTTACAAAAGCATTGCTTTGAAGCTTTAGTAACTGTCCTAATCAACAATCCCACTCTGTAATATCTGACAAGGAAAAATGTATTCTGCTCTGTATGACAGTCAGTGCAAAGTGATTATGATTTATTTAAAACATTTATATAGGCAGCTATTTATGTAGAGTTGGGTTATTAGATATGCAGCTACATAAATGCTTTAAAATAATTAATTAGCCTAACCAATATTTAATAGCTTAGTGAGAAAGATGTAAATATGTATTTTAAACCTGCCGATGAAGTTACAGATTTTCTTTAAAAGGTTGCTGAATTTTGAAAAATTATACTCTTACTGAATGTCTCCCTTAAAGCTTTGTTCTGAATAGCTATTTGATGCTGCAAAAGTCATATCCAAATACTGATTTCCTGTTAAATATGCAAGATGGATGGGTGTGAAGATGTGTCTGGAAGTTTACTATGAAATTTGAAGATCAACAAATGCGTCAAAATCCTCTGCAGTTTGAAATCTGTTGGCAAGCATAACTGACTTCACATTGCAGTGGCTTGCCAGGGATTAAAGGACATCCCAAAGTAAGCTTCTCATAAAGGGAAAAAGTTGCAGGATTTGTACACACCTAATGAGCAATCCTGTTTGAAATCTTCCCAGAATCCAGTTGCTGGATGTTCTTTCAGTGAGGCAAGTTGGCATAATGATTTACATAACATATCAGAGCAATGCAGAGCAGGAAACTGGACCACACCTCAATAAAACGAAGAATGCAAATCAACAGAACTAGAGTCTATGAAGCCCTCTGTCTGTGATTTGAAGGATAAGAATCCAGGTTTCATACATTCAAGTTTTGATTTTATACATTTTTTCCACATAATATATATAATAACATCTTGGTATTTTAGGCAACAAGAAGAAATATGCCTTACTTTGGCTACCTGATGAAAGTAGCTAACATCATGCTAAACCAGCCACCCCGCCCATACAGGGTTGTGCGAAGGGGGAGTCAGATCTGATGATGTAACCCCTCCCAGCTGCAAAAGGGGAAAGGAGACACACCTGGGCTTTTCCTGTATGGGAAATGAAAGCTGAGATTTCATCCCTTTTCTCAATATATCATGCATTTCACAATTGTGCAGCAATTCTAGTTAAAATAATAATAATAAAATTCTGAATGAAGACCAAAGATCATCATCAACTAAAATGCTCTTGGGAGATGCCTGACCAAGGTAAAATCTAACTGCACATTAGGAGAAAATGAAATGTAAGAGTCAGGTTCTACAATGCACCTGCACTAAGCAGCCTTCCCTAATTGAATGACTTCCAAATGGGTCAGATCACATGTGTCCAACACATTTGGAGGGCTCCACTGGGGGGAGGGGGGGAAACTAGTTGAAAAGACTGCCTTCTGCACAAAACGTGACTTTGTGCCAACAGCCCAATTGTGATCCATACTTTCTGGTACACCAGACAGCTATAGTGTCAATTTTAGTAGATTGAGACTGCCTTATAAACAGATCTTACACACTTCTCCTTTCACTCTCTGTTTCAAGAATCACCCAAATAAACCCCCTTGCACACACATACAAACACAAACACAGTGTATGTGAGCTTTTAAGATTTTTGTTCCGGGCTTCTAGGAAATAATTTCCAATTGCTACTGTAAACAGCATGGATTTTTACCGTCTCCTAGCTTCCCACCTCTAGGGATTAGTAGGGTGGAGGCTCAAGAGGAAGAAGAGGAGGAGACATGATGTAATCCAACCTTCAAAGGGTTTTTTTTTTTTTTGCAATTGCTGCATTTGAGGGTTTTGGAAAATTATTTTTGGGGGGTGGGGAAACAGCGCAATAGTTGCAGAGGTTCTCCCTCCCCCTCCCCCTACGCAGTGCAGCTGGTGTAGAAACTGTGATTGTTTCCATCACCCTTCCCCTGCCATCCTCCAACCCTGAATGCCACCTCCTTCAGCCAGCCTGGTCATCTACTTCCCTTATCCTATCTCCACAAGGGAAGAAAAAAGGTGCATGCAATCATCAACATTTTTTTAATAACATCAAAACTGTGACTCTTTATATTGCATTTTCGCAGATCAGAGTTCTGCTTCATCTGCAGCCATACCAGTACCATATGTTGAGCTCCCATATGGTTCTAACCAGGAACTTTCCAGAGGGTATGTCTTAGGGCGATTACCCCTGTCAACCCCGGTCATCAGCCAGCACATCTGGAAGGCACAAGGATGGGGAAAACTGCTTCCAGAAAACAATCCCACCACTTCCTGAATTTATACCCAGCTAAATAATCCAAATGGCACCCGCCAAAAAATAGGATAAATTCACTTTAATGCGGTCTTGTGCCCAATGAAGGCCTGATCCGTTTTCTCAACCTCTGCTCATTCCTGCCGACGATAACCGCCTTTATTCTTTGAGGGAGCATCTCGGCTTAATCATCGTTTTGTGGAGGGGCCGAAGGGCCGCTCCCCAGCTACAACACAGGAAATCTCCGCTCCGGAGAAGAGCACGCAGCACCTCTGACTACAGGCAAGGCGCGGCCACAGTTACTACCTCGCCCTTATGACGTGGGGATGTGGAGAGGAGAAGCAGGGCGCTCCTCCCGCGCAATTGCCATCCCGTCTCCAACACATTTGCGCTCCAACACGTTTGCCCCAAAGTCCTTGCGAAACAACAACAACCAGGAGCTGCGACCGCCGCCGTGCCAAGCAAACAGATCGCCCGGTTCTCCAAGCAAACATCGCCCTCTGTCCGAGAACAGGCGGAATCCGCCACTTTCCCAGCCCAAGCGACCGCTGAACTCCGAAGCATCCCCACCCAGCCTCGGGCGCTAACTGGGAGGAAACCGGCATGTACTCCTTGGAAGCGAACGCCGACAAGAGCGCCAGTTCCGGCAAGCGGTCGGGAGTTTCTCCGCACACAAGAAGCCCAGCCGGCTGCTCCGGAGAGGAAGCGAGATCGTGGAAAGCAAGTGAAAGAGACCCGGCCGCGGGACGGCGACTTGCAGGGCCGCCTGAACTTCGCCTGCAAATCTTATGCTCTCCGCCACAGCCCAAGTTAAACTGTAAGCAAAAGGACAACGGCTGGGCCAGGACTATAAACTCTTCGCCCCATTCCCACCTTCCATGCAAGAGAGCGGATCCGCTTTCCAGCGGATCTCAAGGCACAGGGCCCGCTTCTACCTCCGCTCCTAAAGCGCAGTCCAAGCTGACACCGCCCCCACTCCACCCCCGAAGTTGGCAAGGCATAGTAGCGAAAGGGCAAAGGCATTGCTATTCGGTTCCCGCCAAGAGTCGAAAGGTCCAACAGCAACGTTGTAGGAAGTCAAACCACAGATCCAGATGTTTATCGTCCGTGCTTTAAAACAAAACCCGAGCAAGAACAACCACAAAATCCCTCGCGCGGTAGATCCAAGCTACCTACCATTGCGGCTGGCGGCGTTGGCTCTCTGTGCCCTGGCGAAGGTGCAGAAGGCAATCGGCAGCGAACGGCCTCGCTTCCTCCTCCCTTTGCCAGAAATGCTGTAGGTGTGAGGCTGCGCGGAGCCTTTTTTATAGGGAACGGCGTATCCCTCCGCCGGAGCGGCGCCTTTCTCTCTCTCTCTCTCTCTCTCCTCCCCGGACTGGGGCGCACAGTGGCAGGACTGCAGCAGGCAACTCTCCCCTTCCACGCCGTCTCGAGCCTTCCTCAACTCACTCCTCTCTGCCAACTCAGTGGCCACTTGCAACAGCTCGGACTCTCTGCGGGACGGGCGCAGCAGCAGCGGCCGCGCTAGAGCCCCGCGCGCCCTCCCCTCCGGGATTATTACTGCGGATGCTTGCTGGAATTTAAGCATCTTGCAGAGTCCTGTTCAAGAGGTTAGAAACGCGCCCCTGTTTTTAGGGCACAGGGTCAAAAAGGCGCCTTTCAAAGCAGCCGTCGAAAGACAATTGGCCTTAAGAATATAGTAAACCTTTCTGCCACGTGGGGCGGGCCTTACCAGGAGGCTGCAAGGGAAGCCTAGAATAACAGGATAACTTGCATGCTCTTGTGGGAGAAAAATGGCCAGATGGGGAACTGTTTGCTGTGCCTCAGGCCGCAGCTGTAAGTTTTCAGGTTAGGAGAAGAGGATGCTATGGCTGATATGCTGCTATTTTCCCCCCTATAAAACACCCTAAAATTGCACACTGACTTGAAAAGTACTTCTGTGGGTTATACCTCAAGCTTGCACAAAGGGAAACATTTTGGGGGCACAATTGAGGCTCAAAATGGAATAGACAGTAGATGTCTGATGGCTGTGGGATACACATCTACAGCAGCATTCCCCAAGAAGGCCCTCTTGCATTTCTCATCCTTCCAATCCGCTATTATGGACAAGCTGGGAACCTTGATCCAACCAAACAGAAATTGGAAAGTCAGGTTGTCTTCTCAGCAGTGGGATTCTGGAAGTAGAGAACAGCACTTGCTTTGGACTTTGTGTATTAAGGAATTAAACATTGATTATCAATTCAGTTCAGTTGCATAAATGTGAGTCCGATTACATCCTTGTTCTCTATATACTCTTGGAAGGTGAGGCCAGGTAATTTTAATTATAAAAATGGTGCAAGGAAAATCTGGAGAGTCCTGCAGCTGCTGTTATATATAAAACCAAAAAAACAGACCTAATATTAATCACAAATTATTTTTTATGTTGTCTATTCATTTTGGTAAGATCTTCAGTCACACTAATGAGCTGAGCTGAAATTTCTGTAAAGTTTTTCACATATACTGTCCTGTGTGTTGGTTCTTTGGAAACAAAAGGGACTTCCTCTTTCTACAGAAATGAATAACGAAATCCCATTTTACTTCGCAGTGAATCAGGGTTAGGCTTTTAATGATTATGCTTCCATGTCCTTTAAAACACTTCAGTTGCAATTCTCTAATTACTTTGAAACATACCATTAAGTGATAAATTATTTGAGTATAGCAGACTTTGTTCTCTGTTTATAAAATAGAAACTGCTAGCTATCATGTTTTCTGAGATAAACTAACTGCCACTTCTCTTTGGAAGTGCAATTATTTCCTCCTTGAAATAGATTCCAACATATCCTTACACTTCCATCCTCTCAGGAGAGTCAAGTAGAGCTTGTTTCATCTACAGATATATGGCCTTACACTATGGTTTTAACTGATACTTATATACAGAGTTAAGGATAATTTTCAACAGTATTTTGTGCTGCTTTGATTACCATATTCTATGAAATATTGCCTATAATTTATACCCCCTTGTCTTACACCAAGACTCACTCAGTGTTTTAAATGCAGTCTTTACTATTAAAAATATTGCCTCAAGTGAGCTTAAGACATTTTGATGACTATAATTTTCAGAATATGGCAATTCACAAAATATGGGAAGAAGGACAAAACTAGTTCACCGATAGACCCATTTTAATCCTCTGGGTTCACTAGAAATTCCAGCTGAGTATTTTTGGTGGCTTGAGTTGCCAAAAGCTTTTGAGCTTTATATTTCCGGAATGCTTAGATAGATTTAAAAATCAGCTTTTAATGAGCCATTGTTATGGATTGTCTAGAATATTGTATCATTAATTATTTAAATGGGACAAAAACAATGCTCTGTTTACAGATCGAGGAATTTTAAAAAATTAGGCCACATTTTTGAAAGTAAAACTCAGAAGTTTCATATGCAGTATTCTTGGGGAGTGGGGTATACTGAAACATTTTCCTTATAAACAACAAAGGGTTATTGGTAATCAAGTTGTAATATTTGCTTCCTAGAGCTCATATTATTATGAAGCAAAGCCAGTCATTATGTCTACTGCTCCTTCCTCCTGTTTTTCTCCCCCTCTGAAACCATCAGTAAATGGCTGTTCCTGGAAGCTAACAAGACTCATCTTTATTCTTTTATTCCCTTTTTTCTCTGAGAAGTATTAACATGTTGGCTCTAATGATTGTGTATACTAAACTCATGCCCAATTTCATTCCATTTACTGTACTGCACATTTCATAACCATTTTGTTGATGGTTCAGGGGCTCAGATCCAAGTATGTCATATGAGATTGCTACATGTTCTCCCAGAATGATCTGTTTCTTGAAAAGAAAGAATAAATATTTTGAAGAAATATTTCCTTGACTTTTCTTTCCTGAAAGCATATTATGTCATCTTTGGGTAGCCCATTATTTTTCATAATGCCAATCTTTACATGGCTTCTCTCCTCAACAACATTTCCACTCCAGTCTGTCTTTCAGACAAATTGTTTAACCAATATACAATTTTTATTTGTTTAATCACTCAGTCTTTATCCCCTTCAATTAAAAAGAATCCATGCATTTCATTTGTTTATGGCACTGTAGAAAACTTAAGTTTTTAAAGTATTTTTCAGAATACCTTGAAAGATTACTAGGATCCATTTCACAATTTCAACTGGTTGTAAAAATTCAAGGAGGGAAAAAAACAAATTGACTAAACTTTGGACATTTCACTGAATGTGAATTGAATGCCTATGAACAGCTAATGTATGAGTGCAATAGGAAAGCAGAAAGAAATATCTTCCATCTGGAACTCAACTAATCCTGTCATTTTGTGAGCAAAGATAGGAGAACAATTTAGGTAACAAATGAGGAAGTTAAATAGAAAATTATACAGCACTTTATTTCAATTTTAATGTGTTTTGCCAATTTTTTCAACTTTTATATGACTTGATAAATGCAAACATCACAAATTTGGGTCCAGGATAGGCACTGAAACTTCTTATTCATCACTGCACATTATTATTTCTGTATAGCAACTATCAATAATTACAGTTTTGCAACTTTATTTCATTATGAATGCTGGCCATAGGAAAGTTAAACAATAGTGGCTTACTTGGAGTGGTTAATGTTTCTTCAAGAAGAGATAGTATCTAAGATATACAGAGCTTTCCCTTTCAACCTGAGAGCCATTTAGAAGAGATTTCTTCTTCCACAATACCCTGATCCTCACGTCAAGTTTTTGAAGAAATAGAATGATAAGGAGAGATCTAAGCAGACTATATTTGTCAGTAAATTATCCTGTCTGGAAATCTAATTTGAATCTGTAGGTCTACTCTCTTCAACAAATGCTGTGTTACAGGAAACTATGATCAGATCTTCAAATATCGAGATCTATATAGAAAAGGAAACACAACACAAATGGACTTAGGACTCCTTAATATAAATCAATGTAAAGGGCTTGCACAGTAGGTGCTATTAAGCATAGGTGAATGCAGAAAATCATAATAATTTAAAATTCTGCTGAGTACTATGAACCCTTAGCCCAATCCATGCAACTTGGTACAAATGGAAACATAGTCTAAAATGCCCAAAAGTTAAGTATAGTAGCTTTTCTAATATGTGAATTGCCTCAGCTGATTGATAGTTGTGGCAGTTTCTGTAGTGTTCAATCTGTAAAATCATTTTCACACAGCAAATGAAGTAAATTTATGACATTCAAAAGTGAGAAAGAATACTGAATAAAATTACCAGAGCAAAGCAATGAGGTTTCTGTGGCCAACTGAAGTACCTACATTTCTGTAATGATCACACCAAGAGCATTAGAAGTTATGTAAAATACAATAAGTTGCAGAATAAATTATATACGTGAGTGTTAACTGTGCAGTACTGTCTTGTTTACCTGATTAGCACAAGTCCCAAATGACTTGTGATTATTTTTAGCACAGGAGTTCCCCAATTTCCCCAAAGCATTCTGAAACTGACATTCAATTGTCTTCTTATTCCCCAAAAACTTGAAATCCTGAGAAGAGAGAGAGAAAACACTAATAGCCAGTTAGAACTTCTGTCTTGACCAACATAAATATTTAAAGAACATCAAAATTGGTGCCGTGACTCAAACTGCTACCAGTCTGGAGGAACAGAATGTGTGATACGTGTGTATGTAGACAGACAGACAGACAACACAAACACACACACACAGGGAAGGCAGGAAAGGAGTAAAAGAGCTATCTTAAGGCCAAGGGGCAGGGCAAGGAAGAGCCTCTGCCCAAATGCTCAGCAGCAAAGGCAAGTGCTGGCATTAAAATGCCAGCTTTGTTGCAGTTTTACATACCTATATACCACAGCAGGACCAAACGTGGGCTGACTCAATTCAAACTCCATGCAAGTATGAGTATATAGGTTTAGAACTAGTTTTGAACTGGTGTAAAGCCCTAGTGTGGAGTTACTCTGTCAAAGTCAGACATTCCCAAAGGGAAGGTAACTAGCATCTCTTAATATTTTGGCAGGCTAACAATGGAAGGCTAAATCATTATGTGTTACCATGAACAGAATTTTTATTCCAAATGAAAACATGTATGTATATGCTACCGACTTCATATACCACAGTATCCCAACCCAATTAAAAACAGCAAAAAGTAAACAATAAAATGCCCAATAAAATAATACTAAAATAGTAGAAAAGAGCATTTCAAAATAATATCCAATAACATTTATCAAGGTGGCAGTAAAGAAGAAAAACATATTTTCAGCTTTCATACTGGGAAGGTCTGGGAAGAATATGTAAGGTTTCAATCAATGCCTAAAAAATAGCAGATACATCCTAACAAGGCTGATTCTAGGCTAAGGTTGAATAGGCATTGGCTTAGGGGTGTCAAGTTTTAAAGGACATCAACATTGAAAATATTTCTGAAAAACGCAATGAAAAAGCAATAAAAGTCCATTTTTATGAATCAGCATGCCTGCTCAAGTATTAAATATAATTTTAGTTTAGTTTACTTTATTGTCATTGCACCTCGTACAATGAAGTCAAACACCATCTTCAGTGCACATCATGACCATGACCATGAAAATAAACACAAACACACATCCTTCACACATTGAACCGGAAACCCCCGATACCACACCAACACTGCACTATACAGCATAATTCAAAAGAGCTAATGCCCTGGGATAGAAACTGTTTTTCAGCCTATTTATCCTTGTTTTTATTATTCTGTACCATCTGCCAGATGGTAATAGTTCAAAAAAAAGGGTGCCCAGGATGAGATGGATCTTTGAGAATGTTTTGAACTTTCTTAAGGCAGTGGGAGCTATAAAGCTCTTCCAAAGAGGGGAGAGGGCAACCACTGATCTTCTGGGCAATGACATTAATCCCTTTTTTTGCAGTATAAATAAGGGGAAAGTATCCAAGAGAAGGAAAAAAAATTGAACTGAAAATTGTAAGTACAGTTTTAAAATCTCAAAGAAAAGGATCAAAACAGCATCTTTTTGAAATTCCTAACAATATCATAAGAGCAGCCAAACCATAAGAGGCACCAGAATATCTAAAGTCCCAAATTGTCTAGAGCTGGCCCTGATTCCTAAATTTGAGGGTGAATAGATTCCAGGATGTGTCTCTGATGCAGAGAAGGCCCATAAACAAGTGCTGCATTTAACAGCTCTTGTACACATACCAGGAATAATGTAGATTTTATGATCCAGAGTAGAATGATGTGTTAGTAAAGGGAAATCAAAATAATCAAGAAGATATATAACACTAGATTAGCTGTTACCTGTTTTGGTAATTGTTTTAGAGATTTTTCCTTACCAGATTGGTCAATGCCTTCAACAATGGCACAGCTCCTAATGTATTGGTAAAATTCTTAAACATTAAGGGAGATATTTAGAGATGTACCTGCCTTGAAAGTAACCTGTTGGACTGTATAGCACAATCAAACATCAGAAGTTGACCACCAGAAATGTCTAATGACATTTTGTATTATATCACTAAATCCTTTCTGATTATTTTTATAAAATGTTCTATAAAATTAGCTAAATTTCAATTCCACCAGAGTCATGGATGTTGGATGCATTCTGAAAATTAGCCTATGAGAGGTATCTTGGTTCAAAAATTTTTGCCTGATGATGCACTGTTTTACCCAGTTAAAGGTTACAGGCATGAGATTTTAACAGTATATGGATTGGAGAGCTCTTTGATTTAGGAAAAAGGTAAATAAGGTGGGACATGCTGAAGCAATGTTATGGTTAGGGTGGTAGAAATGGATAGTATTAGTGTAAGCTCTCCAGGGACACCTGCTTGGTCACTGAGTTAACAGAATGCTAGATTAGAATTTTCATCTCATACTGTATGTTCTTCTTAAGGTCTTATCTTAGTGATATGTCATTCTATTTAGCTTGAATTATATAAGTCTCAGCTTCCTTGACAGCATGAAACTCATTTGATGATGCAAGTCAGTCATGCAATCATTATAGGTCCAGTTGCTTGAGGGCAAACACATCCAACTTAACCAAGTTTTTAAAAGGAGGAACCATAACAAATACACTACTATTCCCATATAATTAACAGTGGAACCTCCGGTCATGACTATAATTTGTTCCAGGAATTCAGTCGCAACCCATTTGGTCATGACCGGAAGCAAGATTGACTATGCATGTGGAGACAGAAAAAAAAAAAATCGTGTGGAAGGGGAAATCGCCATGGCCGGGAAAATTGCCACAGCTGTGTTTGGTCGCTACCCAAAGATGTGTTCACGACCAGATGCAAAAATTTCCCAAAATTGTTGTCACCCGATTTGGTCGTGGACAGAAGCATTCGCGATCTGAAGTTCCACTGTGTTCTTCTGAATAACGACCCTGTAGGCAGAGATTCATTTGATTTAGCGCATAGACTCATAGTACAAGAGTTGGGAGGTAGAATGGTCTCTTTGGAAGCCAAAGACGCAGAAAGAATTACAGAACAAGGGAACAGAAAATAACATATATTTGTAAGAGATGCATAGAGAAATCCAAGAATCTAGGAATGCCAGGGCAAAGGAAGATTCCTGTTATCAAGTCCTTACTGTGAATTGTGGTAACTTTAACAGAAAGGACATTTGAAAAACCTTGCATAATTTTCTAGTATCTCATTTTTAGGATATGCTGACTTCCATTTTCTTTGTCAATGAGAACCCAGAGAAAAATCAAATCAAATTAAGATTCCTTAATTGTTGGAACACAGGTAACAGGGAATTGACTTTTCAGCTAGCTGGAGAGTTTGTCTGGGAGCACTGAATTCAATCACAATATTTAAAGCTGGATGGTTCTAGCAATTAGCACTTGAATCTGTGTCTAAGCTATTTACATGCAGGCTGCTTTCAAGGGAACTGAAGGACAGAAATGGTTTTGGAACTAACATGGCTTCACTAGATTAAAAGAAAAAATGAAATATAAAATAACCATATAATCAAACATTTAGGGGTTTATTTAACCCCACATCATGGTACAGTGAAAATTGATATCGAATACCTATAGAAGATGTTTGAAAAATGCAGTTTTAAAAATAATAAAAGTCAACCATTGCAGCATCCCCAAGGTCATGTGATTAAAATTCAGACGCTTGACAACTGTCTCACATTTATGATGGTTTCAGTGTCCTGGAATCATGTGATTCCATTTTGCCTCCTTCTGACAAGCAAAGTCAATGGGGAACCCAGATTCACTTAACTATAGTGTTACTAACTTAACAACTGCAGTAATTCACTTAACAACTGTGGCAAGAAAGGTTGTAAAATTGGCCACAACAAATGTTTCACTTAACAACAGAAATGTTGGGTTCAATTGTGGTTGTAAATCAAGGACTACCTGTATGCCTTTCTCCTCAGCATTTCATAGCATTGTCACATGCAGAAATTTAATGGGCAAATCATCCGATGCCAAAAACAGGACATTTACCCTTCTGCAATCCACGATTGAGGTGGCTCACAGATTTTATAAAAATAATTAAAATACAAAAATACAGTAAATGCAGAAAGCGTGGGAGAAAAGTCAGTGAAGAACTGGCGATCCCATCTTCTTGAGGAATATATATATATATATATATATATATATATATATATTACAAGATGTGTTATGTTAGACATGCAATACAACATATCATTGCATTCTATCTAACTATCATCAGAATGGTTAATTGTGATATATATTGCTATGACTATTATTAAAAATACTGTTAAAACATCATGTCGCACATGAAAGGGCACCAGTGATTTATAATGAAGGTGGTATCTATTTACACTGCAACACTCAATCAGACTATTTTAGTGATTGCAGGACTACATTAAAAACTATAAATAGGATTTCCTTACTCATGCCTCGGCTGTCTTTTCTTAAAGTCTTGGCATGTGGCCTAACAAGGAAGAAAAACAGTAAATAAGATATAAAAGCATAATGGCATAAAAGGAACTTGATATGCTCCTAGCACTAATGAGTTTAGTTGATGTAACTTTGGTGAATTGGGAAAGCTGAAGCTTTTACTTAAACACCACAGTTACTTATTTTCAATACCTTTTCAAATCCTCTTTGTGCCAGATATCCTATATATCTTCCTCACAGAGTCTTGCAGATAGATTGTGCATGTTATGTTCAGAACGGCTTTTGCAGAATTATATGTATTTCTGAAAGATCTTGAGCAGTGTTTCTCAGCCTTAATCACTTGGAGATGAATGGGGAATTCTGGGAGTTGAAGCCTATCTTACAGTGGATAAGGTTGAAAAACACTGATCATGAGCATAACTTCCACCCTCGGCCCTCCAAACCTTTTCACCAAACTGCATATTTTTTATGTTTGGGGTGGCTATTATTAAATATTAAAGCTCAGGTATGGCTTTATCTAAATTCAAACTTGTTGTCTGAGCACTCTGGTGAAGTTATGTTGTTGCTGGTTAAGTCCCACTCTACTGATACCACATAAGTAACACTGGCTTCCCTGTTTTGTACATTCAAAGAGGAAAATACGATTACTTCTGCCCTATGAATATTTGACTCTGTGTTTCTGTGCCTTTGGAGAAGTTGGTGTCATTTCAGCAGCATGAGCAGGGAGATGACAGCAGAACAGCACCTAACTGGAATATGAAACCAACAATTAACCATAGTTTCCAATTCTATTGAGCACATTAAAAATGATGGTCATTCTGGGTTCAAACAGGAAAAGTGCCCATTATGATTAAAGAACTATGCAAAGAAGGGTTCAAGAGGGTAGTAAATATGTTTATTAATGTGACCTAGTGGTGTTCTTCAAAGAAGTCTCCACTAGTATCAATGACAGCATTTGTAGAAATGCAAATAACAGCTCTGGAGAGTAGATCCTCAGCTACTCCACTCCTAACATTGAAAGATTGCTTGTGCTTTCCTGTAAGCTGTCATTTACCTAAAAATGTGCACAATAACTCTATTAATGTAATAGCATTTTAACCGTAATTGCATTTCATGCAAGAGCATATTTGCAATTAATGCCAGGTTTAGTTTGACCCTAGAATATTTTGTGTCCACATGACAGATTGAATTCTGTCGGTGGTTTTCAAGCAACCTAACATCTAATGTTCACAGTACTGTACTCAGATGAATTCATCAGCTAATGTGAAGTAGCCACATAAAATATTTGAGTCACATTTTTGGCACAAATGCCCAAATTTTACACTTCAAGCATTTTTTAGTTAAACATTGAGTTTCTCTAAGTGTATCCAAGTACACTTTAGCAGCTGAGAGATGGTAAAGGCAGGTACAAAATGATGTCTGAGGAGATGGAGTTAACTTTCAAATAGATTGAATGATGCATATATATTAGAAGGGTAAGTTATATATTTTATAGAAATAAAATGAAATTCAACACAGTGCTCTACTCACAAATTGTGGTCCGCCCTTTGCCTTCTTGCCTATAGTTATGAATACACAGGGAAGTCCGAACTCTATAAAGAAGAGGGCAATGTGTTGAAATAGAGGATTCTGTGCCAGATGGAGTTGGAGGATGGACGGACCTTTTTTAAAAAAAAAATCCCATCACCTTTTTTCTTAAATTCAGTTATTAAAAATAATGAATTAATCAGGAAGCTTTAGCTCTGTTCTTTAAAATTTGTCAGCATGCTCAAAGAGGGGGAACAATCAAAATGTAAATTTTGATCTAAAATGGAATATGTGATGAACGTGAACATGCCATTCTTATTCTTCTTATTTCATTCATGATTTTGTTCTACTACAGATCTGATCTCAGTTGATGAAAGGCATTTTAGCCAAACCTACTGTATTCAGACAACACTTCCACATGGACTCATCCATATCCCATTCACTCCAAAGCAGTTGGAAGTAGACCTTTCAATCATTTTCACTCCCATCAATTCTGGAATACGTTGGCTTGTAATAAACTCAATAATTACAGGTGGTTCTTAGTGACTACTCATTCAGTGACCATTGACTTTGCCATGGCACTGAATAAATTGTATTTATAACCACTCCTCAATGTGCTGATTGTCACAGCATCCCTGCAGTCATTTGATTGCCATTTGCAACCTTCTTTGGTGGCTTCTTATAGGAATATATATAAGGAAGCTGGCCAGATATTGCAAATGTGACCATGTGACATTATTAGCCGAGCCCAAGAATGATGTAGACTAATCCAGGCAGAATTCAGTTCTTTATTTGCTTACATGCAATAGACAGCACCTTGCCAGAATAAACTCTTAGTATTCTCTCCCTAATGGATTCTAGGGAGTGGCTGTTCTAACTCTCTTGCTCTGTCTCTACCTTTTGTCTCTCCTCCACCTTTCTGGAATGTTGATCCTTCCTTCCTGCAAAACTGTTCCTTCACTGTAATCCATCGCACCAACTCCCCCTCCATAGGCATTATCTCTCACAGATATTAGCAATAGCATGGGATTTTCTTAACAATGGAAACTGTAAAGCACTGGAACTACCATTGTTAAGTAATGTGATCAAGTGGTATTGCACATTACAACTATGTCACTTAGTGACAGTAATTCCAGTCCTAATTGTCATTGTTAACTGAGGACTATCTGTAATGGAAGATGAGCTCAAGATAAGACAGGAATTCCTAACAAAAAATATCTTAAAATCATGATAGAAACTATTCCAGTGAGTGGGATAGGGGGAATCAAAGACAATAGACGGCATCAATACAAATACACTATACCAAAATGTAATCCAATCCAAAAAGACTCACACAGAAGGTGCAAAGAGGCACAGTTCACCAACAAAAAGTATGCACAAATATGCTGGATTTGTAGAGATAATGAAAGCTAAATTTGGAGCTCACCAAGATTGTTGAAAATAAAATAAAGAAAAAAGATAAACTATATATCAGCTGCTCAGTAATGATGACAAAGAATAACTTCCCTGAATAGTTCAGTTTTCAAAAACTTCCAGAAAGTAATTAAAATAAGTGCTAAATAGGGACCACAACAGAAAGATGCTGTTTGTGAATCCCTGCTCCATAATCTCCTGAAAATGGGACACCAGTAGTTATTTCCACCAGGAGAAGGAACAAGATGAATCAGTTCTATTTGGAATAGGAGGTCTTAAAGGTTCCTAAGAGCCAAGTCATATATGGAGTTACAAGTTAAAACTTTAAATTACACTTTAAGTTACATCAAGAAATCTATCAATTATTGATGGACCCATAACATAGATTGTCACATGGCGATGGCAATTCACATTCAACAATAAACCACTTCATTCTGAGTCAACTACAAAGTCTGGTGGTTCATTCCAAAGTCTGTCCCATGATGACCAACTGAATGAATATAAGGTATGAGGTACAGTCACCAAGGCTTTCCACTCCAGTATACTTGTATAATTCACAGACCAGAGAATCTGTTGAGTTACTTCAGACTTTGAGTGTATGCTTAGCTGTTCTGTTTCCAGAGACAACTACTTCAATACTGCAGAAACCTATCTAGGGAATTACTTTAAATTACATATTAACTTGTTTATAATCTACAAATAACAATTATAGTTTACAAACTATGGTCTACAAAGTAAGCCTGTACCATCTGCAGCTTTTCAACTTCTTTAGTCATATATAGATGAATGCTGAGTTATATTGCCACAATTAGCTAAGCAATTTCTCCAAGATGCAAACCATCACTGAAATTTAAATCCAACACATTTGAAAAAATGGCAATGAACATTTGAAATTTTACAATAAGAAATTTTGTTTCATTACTTTATAAATTAAACTACTGTCTTCCTATCTCTTGATGGTAGATAGCAGTGTAGTAAAATGGAAGGTTGGGGAGCGGAGCTCAGATAACATCTGAATGTCAGGAAAATTAGCTTGATGGGACCTTCTTGCTTAGGCAGTGAGTGAGGTGAACAAATATTTTGGTCTTTGAGATGCCACAAATCTCTTTACTCTTTGCTGTAAGTGACTAATACTGGGTCTACATTGTTTGCAAAAGATTTAGTGTTTGTGAAAAATTCTGACAGTGTAAAAATAAGAGAAACTAAATAATAAGCAAATAATAAGAGACTGGGTAGTACTACATTCTTTCCTTTGGCTGAAATTAAATACTTTATATATATGCAAATTGTATGTAGTTCTAACGAAAAAGTAAATAAATCTTTACTGTTGATACTTTCTTTGATCTTTTTACAAGTCAAGTTTATACAGTCCTGAATCAGCACTTCTGGCTTCCATGCAGCTCAGTCCCAAGTAGCTCTGCATAGATCATAGTCATGCTGATTTTAATAAATTGACTGAGAGACCAAATACAGCTGTTTTTTGATGCATGCTGATGTCGGCATACTCCCACAATGACCTCCTGCATTTCACAATGTTACCATTACACTGCCTCTAGGGCTTCCATATTGTAGTCCAAAGTAGTTTTTTCATTAAATATATATATAAATGTACACACATATTTGTAGTCTTGATTACATTGATATAAAGTTGAGTTCACGAGTCTTAAAGTTGCCAAGTTAGGGGACCCCTGGTCTAATGTTTTGTTGTTATAAATCAGTATAACAACAATTTGGAGGACAGCATTTAGAGATGTTAAGAGTCCATTTATTATCATATTTTTACAGAAGCCAACAGAAATAGAGCCTTAAGCAGCTTTTCTGAGTCTAGTGCCCAAAACTGCTAGTAAACTAAAATTTACTATGTTAAGTATGAGTCACAGAAAAGCTTATGTACATACTACCTTCTCTCTTTCCCTGATATACTTTCAAACAATTTAGCAAAAAAAAAAGCAATTTTTTTTCAAATCAACTTCAGTTTACTTTGGTGCTTGAAAGAAAATAGCTTCAAAGCCTAATTCTAAAAATAGACTTGTCTCCAAGAAACTATTTTTAAGAATAGTTAAGCTCATTAAGTTTCAATAAAACAATTAACACAAGTTAAATATTTATGCGCTACATATCTATCCCCATTTTTTCTCCAGGACTTCATAATAGTTTTTTGGTCATAAGTCATTGAGTTTGTAAATTGAGTCACCATATGACAAACTCAGTTTTACAACTATTTTTACAATGGTTACTACAGTCATTAAGCAACTATGTGATTGTAAATCTAAATGCAGCTTATCCAATGGATGTTTTTTGATGGAAAATGGAAAAAAAAGTTGCAAAATATCAATCTGATTGCGAGATGCTGCATTCGTTCTTAAATGCAAACCAGCTGGACAAATGTGCAAAGGGGCTCTTTAAACAGCATCCTCCAGAAAGCAGTTAAGTCAATGGATTGAGACAGGCTTCTAAAATTCTTTGTCCCCCATTCAAAATATCCGTGGAATAATGACTAATGATGACTAATGATGAATAAAAATAATCAATATAGTTACAGAATGCAAACTGTCACACATCTAGAAACATTATCCATTGTTCCAGGGATACTGGGAGTTGGGCAGCATATAAATTATAATAAGAATAACCTTGCCTCCAACAAATGTATGCACAGAGAAGAGAATGGATGCATTCATAATACTGAGATGCCCCACCAACGTCAGTAAGGATACTCTCTAGTTTAGTACCAACTAAAGCAGGATTATGACTAATCCAGACAACAATTTGCATAGTTATCACACAAACATGTTCCACTTCACTTAAATTAGTAAAATTTCTTACATATTTTTATATTCTAACACCATTTTTGTAGTTATGAATGCATAGAAATAGACACAACAAAACTTTCTTCTTATTTTTTTTCCCAACATCTGAGAGCCCATCTTTCTAAAATCTTACTCCCTGGTTTTATTGGTTGCCATATCATATTTTATAGAATTATTAGCCACTGTACTGAACAACAGTTCTGACTGTCCATATACCTTCAGGCATAAAGTGCTGCAAATAATGATGAGAATCTTGTTAAATTTGTCTTTGCATCTTTTTAAAAAAATCAGAATCAACTGAGAAGACTTCCGAATGGGAAAAAGATGCTTTAACAGTATCAAGTTTCTAGATGAGTAATATTGAACATAGCAAGGTCTATTTACTTATTAAAAGTTTTTCAACTGCTCTTATTACTAAATGATATAAGGCAATTTTCAATGTTAGCACCCAGAACTGGTTTTTCTGAGTTAAACATGGAGGATTAGATTCAAATTTAATCATAAAACTGAAATGTCTACACTTAAGCCCCATTGATTTGAAAAGGTTTCCTAATATGACTACATTTGGATTACATTTTTCTTAAAAAAAATTTTTTTTCATACCAGCCTCATCACCTAAGTTACATGCATCTTTTATAATATGAATATAATGTATTTTTTGTGAAATAGCATAAACAGCAACTAGTTTGTATTTGGTGAATTGAACTTGAACTACAAATATATGAAGGTAGATATGATATAGTTGGAATAACAGAAACTTGGTGGGATAAAACCCATGATTGGAACATACTGGTAGAAGGATACAAACTATTAAAAAAAAAACAGACCCCATAAAAGAGGAGGTGGAATTGCACTGTATGTAAAGGATCACTATATTGCTACAGAAATGTATGAAACCAAAGATGAAAACCTCTTAGAATGCATATGGGTCAATATAAAAGAAAAAAGAATGACATGGCCATAGGTATATATTATAGGCCATCCAATCAAGCAGAAAAAATAGTTGTCCTTTTTGCCAACCAACTAACAAATATGCAGGAAACACACAACAATAGTAATGGGAGACTTCAATTATCCTGATATCAATTGGAAAACTAATTCTGCACTGTTAAGTTTGAGCAATGAGAGGCTGAACCAGAGCATGAGTGCAACAATACTTTATTATAACAATAAAGGGCTGACCGTGCTTGCCACGCCTGGAACTGGCTCGCAGCAATCAGCGACTGGTTGGACCCCGCAGCCTGCTTTTATAGCTGGCTGCTGGGGAGAACCAGCCAATGAGGAAAGGGGGAAGAACGCCCACTCAAAGTGAGTGGACCTGAGTGAGAACTCCTAGAGTTCTCAGGACATAACACCCCTTCCCCCCAGATGCGAACATGCATAGTCTTTGAGGTAGGCAGGAGGTTTATGTTGGCGCCCGGAACGGCATAGTTCTGGAACATCGTCTGTCCGTCCGGGGTCTACCTGGGAAGGCAGCGTCAGCAAAGTGTCACCAGTGTGCCCCTCGGTTTGGGCCTGTCCAGGGCTCGTAGGGTTGATCACTGGGGATGTGCTCTCGAAGGCTGGATCGGGCTGGCCAACTGTCTGGGCGCCGCTGTCTGTGTTCGGGCTTTCGGAACCGGCTGTAGGTGTGAACTGATCGCCGGGCGTGATGTGGATGTGAGGCTGAGGATGAAGCCTCCCCTCGTCTAGTGCCTCTGGGTCCCTGCTGGCGATGGTGCTGAGGCGTCTGCGCAGTTGGTCTATGTGCCTTCTCCAGACGCGGCCATCCTCCAGTCTGACCCGATACGACCGCGGCCCGGTGATGGCTACGATCTCGCCTGGAATCCACAGGGGGTCTCCCGCGAAGTTCCTCGCGAAAACTGGCTCCTGTAAGATAAAATGTCTAACCCCCGATGAGGAAGCGAGGGGCGAGTCAGGGCAGTATTGTGGGTGTAGTCTGTCCAATACAGTCCTCAGACGCCTGCCCATCAGGAGCTCAGCTGGGGACTTATTGGTGACTGAACAAGGAGTTGAGTGCTGGCTCATCAGGAACCGCGAGAGTTTGTGGTGCCAGTCATCCTTGTTGAACCTTGCCAGGGCTTCCTTAGTGGTCCTGACGGCCCTTTCAGCCAACCCGTTACTGGCAGGGTGAAATGGGGCTGTGAAAATGTGGCGGATACCCAGGTTGGCAGCGGGCGGCTGAACTCAGTCGATGCGAACTGTGGGCCATTATCGGAGACAATGGAGTTCGGTAGCCCGTGCGTAACTAACAGGCGTGTTAACACGTTGGTGATTGCTAGTGTGGTGGTCGTGGATAGCTGTGCTACGTCAATCCATTTGGAATAGGCGTCCATGACCACTAGGAACATCTTCCCATGCAGAGGGCCCGCTAGGTCGATGTGAATTCTGGACCAAGGAGCGCTGGCGTTTTCCCATCTAGTAGGGGTGGCAATGGGGGAGCAGGACAGGATTCCTGGCAAATGTTGCAGGAACTTACCCAATTGACAATGTCCTCGCCTAGACCTGGCCACCACACGTAGCTGCGTGCTAACGCCTTCATTCTCACGATGCCAGGATGTCCCTCGTGCAATGCTTCCAGAACTCGGGTACGCAGTGAGGCCGGGATGACCACTCGAGTGCCCCATAGTAGACAGCCCTGCAGACTTGACAATTCCTGCATGCGAGTCTTAAAAGGTGTGAATTTGTTATCAACATTGCCACCCGGCCACCCCCTCCTCACCCAGTCGAGCACCTGGGCGAGTGTTCGGTCTGTCTTGGTTTTAGTAGCAATGTCCAGGGCAGTGATGGGTAGGTCCAACTGGGTGATCTCGAAAATAGCGTGGACAGGAGCAGGGTCTTCAGCCGGGGCAGGCAAGGGGCAGCGACTGAGGGCGTCAGCGTGGGACAGTGTTTTACCCGGGCGGTGTATAAGTCTGTAGGAGTAGGCTGCTAGAAAGAGAGTCCACCTTGTCATCCTAGGGGAGAGGACTTGAGGGGTCTGCTTGTCCCGGCTAGGAGGCCCAGGAGGGGTTTGTGGTCCGTGACCAGCTCGAAAAATGGCCAAAAAGGAATTCGTGAAATTTTTCACGGCTGCAACAGCTGCTAGGGCTTCCTTATCGATCTGGCTGTAGTTGCGCTCCGTAGCAGAGAGCGTCCTTGAGAAAAAGGCGATGGGAGCCTCGGCGCCATTGGGAAGCCTGTGACTTAGTACCGCCCCAATTCCAAAAGGGGAGGCGTCTGCTGCCAGTACTAAAGGGAGGTTAGGGTCGAATTGAATAAGTACCGCCTCTGACGTGAGTAGTGATTTGACGGCGTTAAAGGCATGGTCTTCCTTGTGCCCCCAGTGCCATGGTGACTTTTTATCCAGTAATCTGTGTAGGGGTTCAGCTACTGATGCTTTATGGGGCAGAAAGGATGCGTAAAAGTTCAATAGCCCCAAGAACGCCTGTAGTTCAGTTTTGGAGGTTGGAGTGGGTGCCTCGTGGATTGCCTTAACCTTGACTCCAGGGGGTGAATGCCAGAGGCGTCAATTTTATAACCCAGAAAGTCCACCTGTCTAGTGGCAATGGCACATTTTTCTTTTTTCAACTTGAGGCCATGCTGTCTGAACCTCTCTAACACAGCTCGAACTCTTTGGAAGAGTTGGGGTCTGTCCCTGGCCGAGACTAAGATGTCATCAAGTAGGGTACTACACCAGGGAGGCCCTGCAAAATCCGCCCATGAGGGATTGAAAAATACCCGGGCAACACTTACGCCAAATTGGAGACGCTTGCATCGGAAGGCACCCCTGTGAGTGACAATTGTCTGGAGTTCCGCTGTTTGGTTATCTACAGGGAACTGTTGATATGCTTGAGACATGTCCAATTTAGCAAAAATGCTGCCTGGTTCGAATGTGTGTAATAAGTGCTGGATGACGGGCACAGGATAAGCGCTAACTTGTAGAAATTTATTGATTGTCGCCTTGTAGTCCGAGCAAATTCTCAGGCTACCGTCTTTTTTGAGGGGTGTGACAATGGGCGTCTCCCACTTGGCGAAATCTGTTGGCTCAATGACCCCTTGTTTTAATAGTTTATCCAATTCTGCATCTAGTTTTGGCCAAATAGCAAATGGGGCCCTACGCGGTTTTAGCCTGATTGGGACTGCTTGGGGGTCAACTGAGAATGAGATGGGGGTACTGTTATAACACCCCAGCTCTTCGCTGAATACATCTGAGTAATCAGCGAATAAGGAGTCAGTGTCTGAGGTTGAGACAGCATGGACTCCTGTTAGCCCTAGGCCGAGATGGGGAAACCAATCGAGCCCCAATAAGGTGGGTAGATTGCCGTTAACTACCACTAGAGGTAGGTGACCTTTAAAAGCTTTAAAACTGACAAGAAACTTGCCTCTGCCGATTACAGGAATGGTCTTCCCCTGGTAGTCCTTCAGGCCAAACTGGCATCTCTGGAGCCGGCTAGTGGATAGGCTTGGTTGGAGCCTCTTAAGGGTGTTCCACGAGATAATTGAGAGCGCTGACCCTGTGTCAACCTCCATGCGGCACGGTTTACCTTCTAGGGAGACGGAGAGAGAAATTTTACTAACAGTGTGGCAAGTGTGCTTGGCAAGGTGATGCGTGCGACAGTTCAATACTTGCCTCTGTGGTCCCGAGTGCGAGGGAGGGTGCCTTTGTGCTGCGCTTTGGGGGCTTGGCAGACTCTCGCGATGTGTCCCCTTTTATGGCAGTTATTGCAGGTGGCTCCTTTAAACTTGCAGGTGGCCTCTGATGAGATCCCCACAGGCTAGGCACAGGGTGATGTGCTTGGGTGGACCGATGTTTTCTTGTTTGGCTCCTACCTGTGGCCGTCTGTCGTTGGATAGGCGGTGGACTTCTGTTTTCATCACTGATGGTTTCCTCTGCTACCACCTCCTCGGAGTGGACTGGAAGTGATGTCAGCTTGGCACTTGGGCCCTGAATTTCGGTGGCTGAGTTTGTTGCCAGCTCAGCTGCCAAGGCTTCCTCGACTGCTTGTGCGAGGTTGAGGTCTTTTTTGCGAGAAGGCGCCTTTGCAGGTGGAGGTCCTTGACCCCGCAGACTAATTGATCGAGGAGCATGTCCTCCAGGTAGGTTCCAAACCCACAATGCAGTGCTGCTGTTCTGAGAGCGGCCATATATTGATTGATGGTCTCCTTGCTCGATTGCTTCCTCATACGGAAGGTGAATCTCCTGGCAATCTGTGAGGGCCTGGGGGAATAGTGGTTAGTGAGAATTTCAAGTAACTCAGACCACGGAACGTTTTTCAACTCACGAGGAGCCACGAGCGCTGCGGCAGTATCGTAGACGGTGGCTCCGCAGTAGATTAGGAAATACGATTTTTCCGATGCTCCCCGCATCCGCCAGGCCAACAGCATCGATATAATGATTAAAGCGGTTCTTACGAATCCCACTTCTCCTCGTCTGGCTTGAACGCCGGGAAGACTGGATTGGAACTCATGGTGCTGGGACCGGTTGAACAACCTGAGGAAAAATCTCTCTGGGGCAGCAGACAATGTTTTAGTGCCCGTGGTGGGCAAGTGATTTCAGCTCAGGAGAGGCTGTTTGCAATCCTCTCTTTCTCTCTGGGTTAACCACGTTAGGCTGTTAGCCGTTGATGGCGTTTGGATTCGCGCCTGAGTGGGCGCCAGTGACTGGCTACAGCGCTGTGCTGTACCTTTAGGTTTGAAATTCAAATGACAACCGCTTGAATTTGCGCCTGATACTGAGCGGCTGCGGCTCGCAGCGCTTCACTTTCCCTGTAGCTGGGCTAACAAGCGGCTACAGACGCTTCTAACTCTCGATTCTGACCGCTCTCTCTGGCTGCGGATCAGCGTTCGCTTCTTATCGCTTGCTGGCCGCTTTCTCTGTCAGCGGATCAGCGTTTGCTCTTTTGTTTGCTCTTTTTGTTGGCTGACCGCTCTCTCTGGCTGCGGATCAGCGTTTCTTATCGCCGGCCGATCGCTCTCTGGGCTGCGGATCGGCGGCTAGTGACTCAGCGGTTGCATGGTGCTTCTGGTAGCCATCCCACCTTCGTCGCCAGTGTTAAGTTTGAGCAATGAGAGGCTGAACCAGAGCATGAGTGCAACAATACTTTATTATAACAATAAAGGGCTGACCGTGCTTGCCACGCCTGGAACTGGCTCGCAGCAATCAGCGACTGGTTGGACCCCGCAGCCTGCTTTTATAGCTGGCTGCTGGGGAGAACCAGCCAATGAGGAAAGGGGGAAGAACGCCCACTCAAAGTGAGTGGACCTGAGTGAGAACTCCTAGAGTTCTCAGGACATAACATGCACCAAGTGAGAAATCAAATAAGTTCCTTACCAACCTAGCTGACAACTTTGTTGTCCAAAAGGTAGAGGATGAAACTAGAGGGACAGCCATACTGGACTTAATTCTTACAAACAGAGAAGAAGTGATAGAGGAAGTTGAAACTGCAGGAACCTTGGGTGAGAGTGACCATGCCATACTAGAATTCAACATAACACAAATACAAGCAACAGAACATAATGACACCAGAGTCTTGGATTTTAAAAGAGCTGATTTCAATAAACTCAGAGAGAACTTGGGAAAGTTCCATGATTTCCATGGATGAAAATCCTAAAGGGGAAAACAACTCAAGAATCTTGGAAAACTCTAAAAAGTATGACCATAGAAGCCCAGACCAGCATAATACCACTGAGAAAGAAAAACAAAAAATCCAAGAAGAAACCAGCATGGCTGCACAAAGATCTCTCTGGCAAATTGAAAGAAAAAAATGACAAGTACAAAAAATGGAAAGGACATACAACTAAGGCAGAATATCAGCAGATAGCCAGAATCTGCAAAGACGAAGTCAGGATAGCAAAGGCTCAGAATGAACAAAGACTTGCAACAAAACTCAAAGATAATAAAAAAAGTTTCTTCCAATATACAGTATAAATAACAAGAAAATATCAAGGAACAGTCAGTCCACTAAAGAGAGAAGATGGCAAGGAAGTAACAGGCAACAGAGAGAAAGCAGAACTGCTTAACTCATTCTTTGCCTCTGTCTTCACGCAAAAAGAAACTATAGCTCAACCCACCAAAAACATAGCTGTAAAAGTCAGACCAGAAATAAAAGCTAAAATAAGCAAAAAAAATAGTAAGAGAACACCTGTCTGATCTTGATGAACACAAATCACCGGGGCCTGATGGATTACATCCCAGAGTTTTAAAGGAGCTGGCAGAGGTCATCTCAGAACCACTGCACCATATCTTTCAAAAATCCTGGAGCACCAGAGGACTGGAAAAGAGCTGATGTGGTTCCCATCTTCAAAAAAGGAAAAAAAACCAGACCCAGGAAACTATAGATCAATCAGCCTAACATCAATACCTGGGAAGATACTGGAAAAGATAATAAACAAATCTGCCAACATCTAGAAACACGTAAAGTAATAACTAGCAGTCAGCACGGGTTTGTTAAAAACAGATCATGCCAAACCAATCTTATTTCATTCTTCAACAAAGTGACTAAATTAGTAGACCAGCAAAATACTGTGGACATAATATATTTAGATTTCAGTGAAGCATTCGACAAAGTAGACCACAACCTACTTCTTATAGTAAGCTAGAAAAATGTGGAATAGATAGCACCACCTCTAGATGGACTCGCAACTGTCTGGCAAACCGTACTCAACGAGTAGTCCTTAATGGGTCTAAGTCTACATGGAGGGAAGTAAGCAGTGGGGTGCCACAAGGTTCCGTCTTAGGCCCAATACTCTTTAATATCTTCGTTAACGACTTAGATGAGGGAATAGAAGGGGAACTTACCAAATTTGCAGATGATACTAAGCTGGCAGGAATAGCTAACACCCAAGAAGATAGGCTCAAGATCCAGATGGATCTTGACAGACTAGAACAGGGGTTGCCAACCTTTTGGACCTCAGGGACCACCAAACTCATAATTTTAGATCCCAGGGACCACTAACTGGTTCTGTGGATGTGGCCTAATTTGTGGGTGTGGCTTGGTGATCATGTGACTGGCTGGACATGGCTTGCATGTAAATATTATAAATATTTATATAAATATTGGGTTTTTTTTATAAAAAAGAGCAACTTTTACCCAAAACCAGGCAAAGCAGGCAGGCAGATTGAGCTGCTCACAGAATCACAGATTCATTCAGAGATCTATCTATCTGCCATCGGCTAGCTCAGTCTGTCACATAACATTTGCTTGCAAGAAAACTCACAAAATTAACTCACAACACACCATGTATGTAAATATTGAATTTTTTATAAAAAAGAGCAACTTTTACCCCAAAATCAGGCAAAGCAGGCAGATTGAGTTGCTCACAGAATCATTCAGTGATCTATTTATCTGTCATTGGCTAGTTCAGTCTCTCAAATTTGCTTGCCGTGAGTCTGCACTAAATTTGCTTGCAAGCAAACCTTCAGTCCTAAGGGAGGTTTGGCTGTGCTTAAAAGCAGAGCTGAAGATCTAAAGACTAGCTAGAAAGCAAGAAATCCAACCATTTCCTGCTTCCAAGTTAATCTAAATCTCCCGGCACAGCAGAACAGAAGATGGAAAAACAGAAATTTAGCAGGCAAGTTTACCAGGTAAGGAGTAAGTGGGTGGGGAGGGTTCCTGCAGGCCATGTGGGTGGCACAGCCTTGTGTTTCTGCGCAGCCTGGATTAATTGCTTTATGGGGGGTGCTCTGTGGGTGAGATTTCTCTGTGGCCCACCAAAATTTTCTCATGGCCCACCAGTGGGCCGCAGCCCACTGGTTGGCGACCACTGGACTAGAACACTGGGCCATATCTAACAAAATGAAATTCAATGTAGAGAAAAGTCCTACACTTAGGCAAGAAAAACCAAAAATACACATATAGACTGGGTGAAACCAGACTCAATAGCAGTAACTGTGAGTGGGATCTTAGAGTCTTAGTGGACAACCAGCTAAATATGAGCCAGCAGTGTGCAGCAGCAGCCAAAAAAGCTAATGCAATCCTAAATTGTATTAACAGAGGGATACAATCAAGATCAAGGGAGGAACTTATTCCACTCTATAAAGCCTTAGTAAGACCACACCTGGAGTACTACATCCAGGAGAGGTTTAACCTGGAAATAAGGAGAAACTTTCTGACAGTGAGAACAATCAACCAATAGAACAGCTTGCCCTTGGAAGTTGTGGGAGCGCCCTCACTTGAGACTCAAGAAGAGACTGGACTGCCATTTGTCAGAAATGGTGTAGGGTCTCCCACTTGGGTGGGGGGTTGGACTAGATGACCTCCAAGGTCCCTTCCAACTCTGATTATCTGTTAAATCTGGTATGCTGCAAATAATATTGCTCAACAAGTCAAAAGTTGATAATGGTATAGTGTGTGTGTGTGTCTGTGTCTGTGTATATACAGTATGTATGTATATATACACACACACACTGTATATACACATACATACATACATACATACATACATACATACATACACTCACTTACTAAGGTTTTGTTGCAGTACCTACTTGTACCTATTATGGTACTTATTTGCTTGATGAAAAGTAACAAAAAGTGTAGCCAGTTTGTTTTTTTCCCATTATCTCTTTGGATTTCATTCATATGTTTATCAAATAAGAAAACTTGAATGCACCCACATTTCTTTGGTTTACTGAACAAAAGCTTTGTTTAAATGACTAAGAAGCTGGTTTCCCATTTGTGCTCTGAGAAGTACTGATGGACCATGATAATACCAAAGACTTAACAAGAGAAGGCTGGTTGACAAGTACTAGAGATTCTTTATTTAATGTCTGATTGTTGGAGCCAAGACATTTACCTATTATTTATGGGATTGACCTTATTGTTAAACACACAGAGAAGACTTGTTTACAAATATGACAAACCAATTCTGAAGATTTTAAGTTTGGGAGGGGAATTCATAGCCAACACTGATAAGATCAGGTGCTGTATTTGCTTTGCTGAGCAATTGCACTTCATTTTATGAACATCCTGAAAAAGTAAAATTTATATCTGTTGAATAAACCTAAAAATAAAGGTTTCCCTTTTCCAGTTGTTTACAAGTCTAGGGGGTGGTGCTTATCTCTGTTTCTTAGCAGAGAGAACCAGCATTGCCTGAAGACATTTTCATGGTCGTGTGACCAGTATGACTATATGCCAAGGCACATGGAACACTGTTACCTTCCCAACAAGGCGATACCTATTTATCTACTTGCATTTGCATGCTTTCAAACTGCTAGGAACAGGGGCCAGTAACGGGAGCTCACCTGTCCCACAACACTTGGGTATGAAACCTGGGCTGTCGACTTTCCAGCCCACAAGTGCCTTAACTCCCTAGCCATCACACCCCTCATCTGATTAATACAAGGCCACAAACTATTGTATGACCTTTCTAGTTCTCTAGAATTCTTCATCTGGGGGAAAAATGAAACAAAAACAAGTCATTCAAAAATAAAATGAGAGCTGAACATGGGCTGGTCTTAGATTGGATAGAAGTATCGAATTTGACTTGTGCCACTTTTAAACCAACCCCATTATTTATAAGAATCAAAGGGAAATGGAATTTATGGACAAATACTATTACTAATTGATTTGGCTGATGTTAACATTCAAAATTCCCTTCTACTATCGCAGGTGAGTTATTGGTAAGCCATTTGATTTTATTGAGGTTTTGCTTCACAAATAAACAGATAAAATCATAATCTATTAACAGGGAGTACCCAGTGGTGGGATTCTACCAGTTTGCACCTATTCGCTAGAACCGGTTGTTAACATTCTAAGCAGTTCGGAGAACCGGTTGTTAGAAGAAATTACTGGCCTAATCCTGTAAGGAAGGCAGGAAGGAAACATTCTGGTGTTGCTTACAGAAACTGCCTCTCCGTTAACCCTTATTACATTCTCAGCAGGACTAGACTTCCTGTCTCAGGAACTTCTTTGGAGTTTTTTCCCCTCCTTTGCTGGTACTTTGCTTGTGTGGAGTGACCATTCAAAGTTACAATGGCACTGAAAAAAGTAACTTACGATCATTTTTCACACTTATGACTGTTGCAGCATCCCCACAGTCATGAGAGGCCAGGCGAGGAGATGTGTGCCTCAATGTGAGTGATATTGAGTTGGCCACGCCCAGCCAATAACATGACCACCAAGCCACACCCACCAACTAAGCCATGCACACAGAACCAGTTGTTTAAAAATTTGAATCCCACCCCTGGGGGTACCTCTTCAATCTGCACTATGATACCTTTTCAAATAGAGTTTTCTGGTCATGGGATCAGATTTTATTGCTGTTTAAAAGGCTGGAAATAGAGGAAAACCTGGCTATTCCTCACCAACACTCCAGAATAAGGGAGCTTCTTATCCATTATATTTATTGTGTTGTGCGGCTGTGAGTGTTATACGTTTCTGGTGGGAAATACAGCCACTGGGATGCACTTCTTGTTTATCTCTGCTACTTTTAAAAATGCCTGTCCCCAAGCTTGGGCAATCAGGAGAAAAAGTTACTGTGCTGAAGGACATTTTGTTTAGTTTATCCAACAGGGAGACCCGCCAGGAGTTTTATAGGGATAAGTAAGTTCTGTCCAAAAACATAATCTAGAGGATCGTTTTCACTCGATTTTCTTTGCTTTTTTTCTGTAGCAATCTATAATAAAGCTGCATGTAAACTCCAGATGCTCATTATATTTAGTAAACACACATTTCATATAAACCAGACCTATGTCACGCGACAGAGCCCGAGCTGAAGCTAGCCTGGACTGTCAAGATAAATATTCTCTCAACAGCCGTGGTGTGAATCCAAAAAAGAAGCAGCGTCCGCGCCAAAGAAGCGAACCTTTTGCGTGATCAATTAATTTAAGGGAAGGGATTACATCTCCTCGCGGAGGGTTACCCGATTTTTCAATCAGTGGACCAACCCATAAAGCATCCGATTGCCGAGGCGTCTTCTCTGGCATTTTGTGAAGAGCTTTCTGATTGGTCGGCGGGACTCTGCAATGGTTGGCACAGAAGAGTCGGGGTCCTGGATTGGTGGCATTGCACCTGCAATGCGTCAAGTAACGATGCTGGCATGAATGTGCTGGAGAGAGTTTTGTATGAATGGCTGGAGAAGGAAGGAAGGAAGGAGCGAGAGGAAACTAGGGAGGCTGCGGGCCTTAGGAAACGGCGGGTGACGAGGCGGGTTGGGCCAAAAAGGGCAAATGTGACTGCAGAGCCTCTCTGCGGCTGCACGGAGAGGCACGGGAAAGACCTCCCTTCCCCAAGGGAGTTCGGGACCAGGCTGCCTCCCCGACAGGGAAGGGAAGGGCGTTTGTGCCCAGCAACCACCAGCAGCCCCTTCTTGCCTCGTTCCCGAGGTGGGCGTTTCGAACAGCAGCCCCTGGGCTTGAGAGCTGGGACGGCGATTGCAGACGAGAGACAGACCCATCAGATCTGCGTGGCCGACCGTGGGTCGCCACGTGTTTTTCCCGCGGAGAAAAACGGCTTCGCCTTGAGAAGAGAGGCGGTTTCGGGGAACGGCCCGTTTCTCTCCCGCGCTCCCATCTGCACAGCGCCAACTCAGAAACGCCTCAGCTTGGAAAGGCTCTGTTGGCCGGACGACGCGTTCCTGTGGCCTTCTGGCCGAGGGAGGCTGGTGGAGGTGGGTGGGTGGATGTCGTGCAGCCTCCAAGCTGGAGCCGGCTGGGAATAAGACCGGACAGAGCAAGTTTTGAACAGAGACCAGGAACTATTCTTTACTGTCCTTTTCGTTCTGCAACTTAATAAAAAAGAAAGGAGTTCTGCTTGTCTCGTTGCATACACAAACACAAAGAATCTCAGGTTGGGGGGTAAGGGCGGGTCAGCAATCAGCCCGTCAATGTAAGATTTTCAACGGGTTTTGTGACTGAATATGTATGTAAAACACAACACAAGCAGAAGTGTTTTCATGTAAATCCTAAACCAGATTGTAAGTGTTGGATTGATACCTTAAATGCTCCGTGTACATATGCATAACTTGAATATAAATCAGACTCAACAGATTTATTTCCTTTCTTATTTTCAGTATTTACGATTTGGTCTTAGTCGGAAAACAAACGGTTTCGTAGTTGCTTTTCTGCAGTCTCTCTCCTCCCTCCCCCCAATTTACTTAGTAATGTCACCTAGGACTGTGGTATCATTTTATCAATATAAGGTTTAAAAAATTTAAATGAAAAGTGATCGTGGTATCAAATTATTTTACTGGTACAAATGACATTAAAACCACAGATGCTTTTCTATATTGGTTTTTTTTTTCAAATGAAATATGAGATATACAGGAGATTCCTGAAAGACTGAAGTACCTGTTGAGAATGTAATCTGCTGTTTTTCAGAGGACCAACTGCAGGGGAAAATGGGTCTCTTGGCATCTTTAACATTGGGTACCATGGAGATTTCCAAAAGATGTTCCCATCTCTGCCAAATAGGCTCTTCAACAGAATATTAAAGACGAAGGAACAATGCTCTCCTTTCCAGTCACTAACAAAAAGGGAATGATGATAATAGCAGGAACTTTCACGTTGGAACAATATATAAGTGGAACTTGCAATAAAATTTTGCAATGAAGATGTTCAGCTATGTAGTTTGCAAGTTGATATTTAATCGTTTATATATTCAAAAGCAGAGGTGGTATTCAGCAGGTTCTGACCAGTTCTGGAGAACTGGAAATTTTGAGTAGTTTGGAGAACCAGCAAATACCACCTCTAACTGGAGATTTTACAGTATCCCTCTCCTGCCACGCCCACCAAGCTAGGCTCACAGAACCAGTATTAAAAAATATTGAATCCCACCACTTCAAAAGCATATGCCTCCAGAAAAACATGGAATTATCCAATTTAATTTATGCTTGTATATTAAAGTTGTCACAATTTAGAATCTGCAGATTAGCTTCAATTTGTTCTACAGGGAAAAAGATAATTGATTGATCAAACAAAATTCATGGTAAAATATACAAGTATATTTTAAGATGGCACCGTTGAAATTTATTAGATACATGTAGCTCTGCCATTTTATGGAGCCTGTTTGGCACTATCAAAACAGAAAATGTAACGCAGTAATTAATATTATGATTATTTATATAAAAGAAATACCACTCACGCATCATCACAAAATCTCCAGAACCATAAAGCCTACAAACTTGAAATTTGGCATGTATGTTCTTGGCTTCCAGGTGCTCACTAAGAAAGGATTTTTCAAAATGACCATCAGAGCATTAGTATTTCGTATATTATTATTAACACGTTCTGATGCTAAGGAGTTCTACTCCCCCTTCCCACCTGAAAAGAAATCTGTTCCAAATGCAAAACATAAGCAGAGGAGTTTGAGTTTCAGAGCACCAAATAGCTTTAGTACAGAACAGTTGAGCTAAGCCACCCCCAGGCTCCTTGCTGTCTCCTTGGTCACACAGCAAATATTTCAGTTTCCAAATAGCCCTCAACTCACACACACTGATAGGTCGCTAGCCAGATGAATACCGATGGATGCTGGTAGGCAGAGGCACAATTTTTTCCCCTTATTTTCCTCCCCCAAAACTAAGCCCAATCACATAAGTTTTGTAGCAAAGCACGGGTATAGAACTATTCCATTTATAATTCTTATAATGTTAGATTGTCATTGGGATTATTACTGGAACTTTCCCCCCATTTATATTTTTTTTTTCAGAAAGTTGACTCAAGTTTGAGATTTTAGCATGAATGTTTTATATGTTTGAACATCTTTGTTTAAATACAATATTGTTGTTTATTCTGTTGTATATCAGAAGACTACAGTTCTTCAAAAATAATTGGTATAGAATATTTAAATTTTCACAGTAAGAAACATTTTTGTAATAAAAGAAGAGCTTCATGCCAGTAGGTATGAGATATTATTTTGATGAACAATACCAGCGGGTTGCGGAAGGTTGCCATTTCAAAATGCTGAAGTAAGAACTTAGTCTCATTCTTATGAGTTCAACTGCCAATTGTTTGACTCACAGTTTTGAAAATTTGATGTCACTGAATAATATTGGCAATATATCCCAAAGAGCTGAATAAATAAAATGTCTTTTGTTTTCTTGCTGGAGAGGATATTAAGCACTAGCCAATTTATTTTAAAATATTTCATCTAACAACATAAAGCAGTTTTTCTGATATTAGCAGATTACAATTCTGGAGAAAATATTTGTTCTGCAAAAACAAAGATTGTGCTTTTCAAAAACAAGCCACATCTTTCCACTTATGTATGCTTCTCAGCAAACAACTATGGAAAGTTTTAAAAAGAAAAAGAAAAACCACAAATCTCACTGATAATCAAAAATAGAAAAAAACGTGAAAATTATTGTTACCACAATAACATGCAACAATAGGAGTAAAAAAAATGAAATCATCCAATAGAATCATCACATTTGTACCTTATTAAAAATTCTATTTTGGAAGGGTATGACTTGATATAATACTTTATTGTCTCATAATAGTTATTAATTTACAATAGCTATATCAAGATGATTGCAGTAATATCAATCATTGCTGTAATTGTCATTTTGATACATTTAAGTTTTAATTGAATTATCATAGATCATTGTTTTAAAATTGCATTGCCTTTTAACTCTAACCATTACATTTCTCCCCATTTACATGTTTCATTCATGGCCTTTTATTTGCTAGGGCCAGTATATGCTTCTTAAATTTTTGGTTAAATCTTACCTGTAGCTTTAGATATTTGGTAGCAAAAAGACTTGTCTGATATAATAAAACTACATCATGCATCTGATAAAGTAGATCCTTACATATTTTAAAAAGTAAATCCTTACAGTAGCTGTTTCTGCAGTAACAGCTCTTTCTCTCTGAAAACTACAAGGTTACAGGCCTCCAACATTATAAAAATACAGTTGTCCTTTGCAAAGCAAGACAAATGGCAAATGTATTCACTTGGTTCTTCTCACAAGCAGTAGTAGCTAAAATTAACCTGCAGTAATAAACTTAGTGTTTCAGAAACTTGAGGTTTCTAGCTTCTTCTTGCCCTTCAAAGTCAGAGTTATTAATCAGGCTTATTTATGTACAAATTCCAAGCTGTTTGGAAACTAAACCAGAAATCCCACTTGGATGATCTACTAAGTATGTTATTTTTCTCCCAGTTTACTTGCTGCTATTGTTAGAAAAAGTCAAGTGAAAACACATTTGCAATGGACACAGCTTGTTTATAATAAGCCAGGATTTTCCAGAAAATAGTCATTGTATCCACTCATCCCATGTGTAATTCTAGCAAAATATTTCATATTTTCAATTGAATAAAACAATTTAATCAGTTATGAAACAAAGATCAAATAAGCTACCAATGTACATGTAAAAAAGCAAACTCTTCTGAAATTCTATCCAATGGGTACAAAAATAATTTTCTGAGTCTGTACTCGATTCTAGTTTCTATGGCCCAGAAATTTTTTGGCACTTTTCTTCTTCCCTCTAGTTGCACTGCAACCATCTTGGAAGAGTATACTACAATATGGAAAAGCTACTTTTGGCCTGTTTTTCCCACCAGCAACATTTGTTTACTAGTGACCTTTATCAGAACCCAGCACTTGCTATGGTGACAGAAAGAACTGCCAACATAATAAAATACTGTGTTGTCAAGAGGGAGCATGCAGCGGACTTTGCAAACTCTGTTTTTGCTGGCAGAAGGTTTCAGGAGGCCATCCCAGCTGAAAACAGAGCTCATGAGGGCCATGCACAGCCCCCCCCCCCCAGCTCCATTTTTGCTGGCAGAGGGTTGCAGGAGGCCATCACAGCTGAAAACGGAGCTCAAGAAACCACTTTTGCTGGCACAGTGCTCAGGCCACCACAGGCCCTCCCGACATGAAGCTGGCCACGCCCACCCTGACCGCACCGACCCTGGTCCCCTGAGGTCAAGCACAACCCTGATGCGGCTCTCAAAGAAATGGAGTTTGACACCCCTGACATCAGTGGTGGTATTCAACCGGTTCTGCCCGGTTCTGGAGAGTCAGTGGGAGCGATGAGCAGTGGAGACCGAACCGTTTCCCTCTGCTGGCTCTGCTGTTGGGCCCACCTGCCTGCCCGGGGTTCCCATACTCACCTTTATCCGCTGAATTTGAAGCGCAGCTGCTTTGCGCGACATAGAATAGCACCAAGTGGCAGCTGCTGAAACAACTGGGACCGTGCAGGCTTGCAAGAGGCAAGTTAGAACGCCTCTGTGCGGAAATGCCTCTGCACCTGCGCAAGGTGGGCGTTTAGCACACGCGTGCATGCGAAGTGTGTGTACGTGGGCAAAACGCGCCCACCAAACCACGCCCACCGAACCAGTGACAACAATATTTGAATCCCACCTGACATATAGGAATAACTCCTAGTACATGGATCCTTAGAGATAACTTTACAACCAAAATTCTTTTAACTGAAACAACATTAACTCTTCTAAGCTTTGTAATTGGTGGAGCTGTCCATAGAGCAATGCTGGATTTTCAAGGGCCTCAGAAGGTTCATGCAATAGCAGAGGCCATTCTCGCCTGCTTCTCAAAAAGGAAAGGCTACACTATTTTAAACTCTGCTCTTCTGGTGTTAGGGTGGCAATGAACATTATGGGCATGTTTTCAGTTACTCTCAAACACAGTATAACTAATTTCTGATCCTTAATCCTTAGCTCCCCTTCATATTTCAAGGTTCAGCAGGAAAGATGGAGAACACCATTCTTATCATGGAAATTAAAACTCTGCCTCAATTTCTGTCTCCACTCAGGCTGATTATGAAGATGAAGATAGCTAATTTTGTCCCCCTATCAAGGCATGGAAACATAACTACAAAAAATGTCCAATAAAAATATTTCACAATTTATTAATCAGAACAACTGAAAATATATTTACAAGAAACTCAAACCATACAGCCATGCATTTTAATAGCTCCCTGTAATATAGCCAAGTGCTGTACATCCATATTAAACATATTACTCTAAAAAATGCCAAGCTGAATAAAGTGAATTAAAAAAAAATCTGTACTAACTTACTAATCAAATAATGGGAAGACAAGAAATGCTTGAATAAACCAACAGTACAATCAATAATACCTAAAAGAGAATCTGCAGGGGAGGGCCTAAAAAATTGAGGTGGCTACTGATCAACATGTTTGTCCTTTCTTTGGGAAGTTTTTTTGTCCTACTGCAGCTGCCTTTCTGGAGCTGAGGGTTCTGAAGGTTTTTAATTAATCAATTCATTAATATAGTCCCATTAAAATTGCTAATTATTATTGGGAAGTTTCATTTTAAATTAATGATAATGGTTTTTAATGGTTTTACTATCTCAGTTAATTTGGTTGTACAGTATGGTGAATGTTTTATTTCTGTAAGCTACCCATTATGAGAAGATTATGTTGGTCTAAGAATTTAATCAATCAATATTTGATGGTCAAATACTGTATATCAAAAGTGTCATCAAGTCTAAAACAACAGCAGCAATAGAAAGTGTTGAGATTTCGTTTCCAGAGTATTATCTGGGATTAGAAATAGTGCTGTCTCAATTGAACGGCCTGCCACAGACCTGATTGATATAGATTAGAAGATCACAGGAAGATAAATGAGGAATCAGTTTTATACGAGTAATTGTCTCAAGGACTTTAGATTTTTAAAAAAGGAATCATGGACATATGCCAGTATCTTGAACATTAAGAGGGATCCAGAGAAGTTTTCTTCCACAAAGGCTGAAGAAAAACATGCTTAAAACAATCTGGAAATCTGCCAGTAAATAATGAACAATTAATAAGGCAGGTAATACAAGTCAGGACAAGAGGTTAACAGATTAGGATAAAAGGGGAAAAGGTCAGTTCCCCATCAATACAGATAGGAATGGAAAAAATACTAAGAACATATATTGAAATTGTGTTGAAAAAATTATGTGCAGCTGGTAAAGAATGGATATATGAAAATTAAACTCCTACAAATACATGAAGGACAGTATGGTAATAAAAATTCATATAGCCATATTGAAAACTATTTTAGAATTAAATGTGAAATGGATACAGGAGGGAAATCAAAACCAAGTAATGGTGACCAATGCCAAATAAATATCACCAATAAGCAAACACGCAATAAAGCAATGTATTTTCTTGCTCCCTGAGCAAGCATTCCATATCAACCATTTCATAGCTAGGTGCATAGCTGAGCAATGAATACTTGGAGGTTTAAAACAAAAACTGCTGCTCTCTGGCAGAGCTCAATATGCATTTGTAAAGTCACCTTGCTTCAAGCTTAATCCATGGGAGACTTTCTGACCCTTTTGGTATCCTCTCTGCTGTATATAATTATCTTTTAACTAATCCAGCAAAACAAAAAATAAATGCAAACACTGAGAAAGCAAAATTGAAGAGATTCTGACTGAGATTGTAAATTTTCAATAGTGCAGCCTTTTATGGGAGTTTTTTGAGGGGAAGGGCAGTTAGCTCAACGTTTCTAATAATTTGCTCCCCAACTATGTATCTCCCCAAATTAACTTCCCAGGATAGTAATTAAGTGAACATTTCCACCCACAGTCTCCTTATCCTAGTCATTGGATTGGTCAAAAAGGGTCTAGGTAGGAAACATTTGTCTTATAATAACATTTTTATACTGCAAACCTAAGAAAAAAACCTTCTAATACCGATAGATATATGGTGAAGCAATGTGGAACCCACTAAGGTCAGTTATGTGAAGCAACTTCTAGCCTCAAAGAAGGAAGTTTAACCAATATAAAAGATGAATTATTAATAAATAGGGATGATATATTGCAAATGGATATCCAAAGCCAAAATATTTACATTTAGTTGGAAATTTGGTAAAGAAATATAAGTAACAGTAACAAAATAGCAACAATAATTGTAGATAGATAGATAGATAGATAGATAGATAGATAGATAGATAGATAGATAGATAGATATGTGTATGAATATACCATTGATTACAGCTTTACGTGAATCATTTTAAAGGTAATTTCTATTTTATTTCATACGCATATATTTGAAATGTATCCAGTTGGCCAATGCATTCAACTGTTGACTCAGTTAAGATCTGAAGCATTAAAACTGTTTAATAAAATAGCGTGGGGGAAAAATTCACTGAAACTTTCAAAAAGCTTTTAGGAGTCCGTTGTAGATCCACAGTAATATTCAAATGAATTTTTTCTCTGTATTACAAATTTATACCAGAAAAATATGTACTACAATTCATTTAAATAAACCAAGTGTACAGTGGGGAAAAATTAAAATGTAATCAGTAGCACCCTACATAATAAATACATCTTTATAATTGTTAATTTGTACTGTTAGATAGGAATTTGTTGAGCACAATAGCTAGTGCAAAATTGTATTTACAAAGGTAGACAGGTTACAAAAAACAGTAACTTTATTGACTACCCCTAATGATTTATCTAGTTTGGGTAATAAAACATTTGCAAGAAAACAATCACGCACCAAGGACCCCTCATGTCAACTCTGAGCTATACACATTCTTCTTTATTGGAAAGAGCAGTAATTTTATTATATCAATCCCACCAGGACTCTTTTTTTTTTGCATTTAATAGAGTAACAGAGTTGGAAGTGACCTCAGTGGTCTTCTAGTCCAAACCCATGCTCAGGCAGAACCCTGTATACCATTTCAGACTAATCTCTTCTTAAAAACCTCCATTGATGGAGCACCCACAACTTCTGAAGGCAAGCCATTCCACTGATTAATTGTTGTAATCATCAGGAAATTTCTCATTTCTAAGTTGGTTCTCATCTTGATTAATTTCCATCCATTGCTTCTTGTTCTGCCTTCAGGTGCTTTGGAGAGTAGGTGGACTCCTTCTTCTTTGTGGCATCCCTTTAGATATTTAGATAAAGCTGCTATCATGTGACCCCTATTCTTTCTCTTCGTTTTATTAAGACATATCCAACTCCTGCAATTATTTATTGCACTTTTCTGCACTCTTGGTAGAATCTCAACATCTTTTCTATATTATGGCGATCAAAACTGGATGAAATATTCCAAGTGTGCTCTTATAAAGCGGTACTAAAACTTCATGTGATCTTGATTATATCTCTCTGTTAATGCAGCCTAGGGATTGCATTGGGGTTTTTTGGCAGCTGCATCACACCATTTCTGTGACATACAAACAGCTTTATTTTAATAAAGCATTAATTTAAACAATACTATGCACTGAGCATTAGCTAACCCCAAAGGAAACAAAAGGATCTTAAGAAAATTTCCCCCTTAAAATTTGTATTCTTAAACAAAGATGGAGCTAACAGTAAATATTTTTTTATTTTCTCACCCATAGATATAATATAGGCACAAATAAAAGCATATAGAATTCCATACAGCCTCAACCATATTACAAGAAGAATGTAGTCTTTTGTGATCATACTGCAAAGAATCAAAAGCCTGAGCAGCCCTCAAATTACTTATCCATTGAGGAACTGAGGTGCAAAGATATGCAAGCATTTTAGGCATGCTTATTAGGCAGGAAGGACTGCGAGGGCAGGCACACACAGTATGACTGCCTTTCAAAGAATTTGAAAGTAATCCTCTTGAGGGCTTAAATTTGAATCCAGCATAAAAGTTCCATACAGGCACAGCATTCCTAATTTGCTAGATGTTTTCAAGGATAGAAGTATTACTTCTGTCCTTTCCCTCTTTTTAAACATTCCTTTTAAATGAAAATTGGGTGTGCCAACTTCCAAAACTGTGGGTGTTTGGGCATATTTTGAGAAGAAGCAAGCTATTTATTAAACATGTATAAATATTCATGTCTACCTTCCAGGAATCATGATTGGTCTGCAGCCTCCTCTCCCTACCTCCAGAAGTCTCCTTCAAGGGAAAATACCTAGGAGCAACAGCAGTGTTTTTAAGAGGTAAAAAGGCTGGCTGGGGAATTTTGGAAGTTGACATCCTCAAATCTTAAAGCAGAGCAGGTTGAAAAACACTGCGATAAACAATGATCAAATGCCCATAGCTTTTATGGTATTAACGTGCTGTTGCATGGAGAGGACTTGTCAATGATTTGAGGGACAAGTGCAGTGGTGGGATTCAAAACTTTTACTGCCGGTTTTGTGGGCATGGCTTGGTGGGCATGGTCATGTGACTGGGTGGGCATGGCTTTTTTTGCAGCTCCCACCTGTTTTGAGGAGCTTCTTAGCCACAGAGGAGCCTCTGGGGAGGGTGTTTTTGCTCCCCTAAGGCTCCTCTGGGGCTCTGGAAGAAAAGGAACAGAGCATGGGAGCACAGCACCCCTCCAAGCTCCGTTTTGGGAGCTTCCTAGCCTCAGAGAAGCCTCTGGGGGGCGTTTTTGCTCCCCTAAGGCTTTTCTGGGGCTCTGGAAGGCAAAAAATGGAGGGGAGGCTGAGCTCCTCCCGCCATTTTTTGCCTTCTTGGGCCTCAGCATGGGGAATCCGGGCACAGCTGATCTTATCTAAAGTTGATTATTGGGAGAGAAAAAAAAGAAATACCTTAGGCGAATGTCAGGCAGGTGGGTGGGATGAGCGAGCATTGGGCAGGAGGGCGACCGGGTGGGGGCGGGGCATGGCCAGCCAGAACTTACTACCAGTTCAGTGACCCACACCAAATTCTTGCGACCGGTTCGCCCAATCTGGTGCGAACCGGCTGAATACCACCACTCGATAAGTGTTATGAAATGTTTAATTCATGATAGCAGGTATAAGTCACAAATGTCCTTTTTGAAGAGGCCTATTGACAGACCAGAAAATGCCAAAAGAAAAGCAATAAAGATGAAAACTGATGAAAAGTTTTAAGTGGCTAGACCTCCTAAGCTGAAAAGATCATTAAGAGGTGATCTGGATATCTTGATTCGGCTTTCCATCTTTCCGAGGTTGGTAAAATGAGGATCCAGATTTTGGGGGGCAATATGCTGATATTGTAAACCACCCAGGGAGTGCTGTAAAACATTATGGGGTGATATATAAATGTAAGTGCTATTGCTATTTTCTCATAAAATTTGCCTACAAAAGGAAAAGGAGGAAAAGGATTCCATAAATTGAGCAGAAAACTAGCTAAGCAAGCAAGTTTCTTATTATGGGGTGAAAAGAAATGACAAAAGAGGTGTAAGGTGTTATTTCTTCCATTATACTACAGCTACTAAAAACTGACACCAATTCCCTATCTTTTGAAGTGCAAAACATATCTCTGGATTTTGGTGTTACTGATCAGAGCAGAATAAGAGTTTTATTCTTATAGTTTGAGACAGAATGTGTCATAAATTTGAATTATGCCAATATGCGTAAAATGCTTTTGAGATCATTACTTTAAAACTGTATTTGGAAATAGCTGATAAGGAGATTTAGTCAAGTGTCACACAGCATTGCAGTTTTAAAAAATAAACTCAGCAATTTAGTGATTGCAGTAAATGCATGGGCTCTCTTCCAAACCTTCAGGACTGCATCAATTGCCAAGCTGAAAGGCAGGAAATGCAGATGTATGAGTGCTCAAACATCCACAATGCCTGACATGCAGGTTTCAGTTTTCCTGAGAAACAGTTGATCTGGGAAGGTCAGCAGCTGTTTTCTGATGGTAAACACATAATGCTAATCTGGAGGCAAAGCTCCAGTGTCTGCATTTCTTGGGGCAATCATCACCTTTGGAGCTCTATTGCCAAACTAGCAGTTAAATCTTATGATGATGTTTGTGGATGTAGTGGAAGCCCGGATGGTTTGTGAAAGAATTAAAAAGTATAGAGAAATATGGAGTGTGCAGTTGATATAAACTAGATTGTTACACTTCTTCCTCTTGCCCTCATATATGGCTTTATTTCCTACAATTTCTTTCTTTCTCTATGCTTTGCACTGTTGGAAGAAATATCCTTCTGGGTTCAGTTCCAAGTGGGGAAAACACACTGGAAACATGGAGACTATTTTGAAGGTTTAATGGTGGACAGGATCACATGGCCTGGAGCTCCAGAGTGAAAAGGAAGGATGATCACATGCTTCAAGGTGAAGGAAGAGATCAAGAAAAAAGGGCTGATATGCTGAGAGTGCCTGGGTTTTATAACCTTTGTTGGGATTTGAATTGAAGCTTGTTTCTAATTGGTTGTCAGACTCCCATGAGGCCATACAGGGGCAACTCTGTAGGCTGTCCTGAGTTCCAGGCTTGGTTGAGCCTTGCTGGATGATGATGCACTGAAAGGGCAATTGCTATAGCTTTACCTGGAGATCTTTGTTATGTAAAGTATTCTGGCCCAGGCCTTAATGGCCCACCCATTAACAAAGGTGGGGGTGACCTTCTACTTCTGAAGTGAGTTTTTGCTTCTGAGTTTCTACTCTTTAGGGGAAATATTCTGTCTTTTTAATATTTCCTAGGATATTTCAATTTTCTAGGAGAGGGGTGGGTGCTAACTTCCTACAGCATAACATTATTTAGCTTCCAAAATAACAACAGCTTTATGGATATGCATATATAATAAGTTACATATAACTGAATACTTGGGAATCAATGATTGCAAGTTTACAAAAGGAATGAAGGAAAAAATAACTTAAGACTCTGAAACAAAATTAAAGTTCAAATCTATTTTGGGGGTAGAGGGATTATATATGCAATGAATTACATGCCATATACAAAGAAAATACTGTATTTGGGTAGAAAACAATAAAAAGAAAAGCAAATTAAACTTTCAGAGTGAAGTAAGAGCAATGTCAATGTTAAATAGAACAAAATAAGAATGGAATTTTGAGGAAAAATACACTTTTACATTGAAGGCAAAATCTGAAATCTGCAATAAAGATTAGTATTTTGTAAATGAAGTAATTTATGAAATCATATAGTAGTACTAAAACAGCCACCAAATTTTTAGACTTTGAGTTAATAGCTTCACTAGGCCCTCTTTACATAATCATGTGTATTATTTCAAATGTGAAATACCCAATTAACATAATTCTCCCCTTTCCTTGCCAATCCATGTTTTATAACCAAATCAAAACACCTACTTCCCATCAGTGATGAAAAAAAAATCCTAGGCATATTGTTTCTCATTTTAAAATCCCCTTAATTATGGCATCATTATTATAATCCCTAGTAGAAAAAAGGGGGGAATTGTGTCTGCTGCTCTGACCCTTAAACACATTTACACTGTTTTGTGGAAAAGGAGATTACTTTGTTGTAGAAAAGGATAATAGATTCATAAGCAGAATTAATAAAAAGAGCATCTGCTATTGTACATGCCTGGCTACTTGCCAACTCTACATTTTTTAAATGAGAAAAATGTATGGCAAAGCATATCTCTCATCAGTCGTGATGCATATGCTTTACATGTTCTGTGGCCACTTTTCTGATCTGCGTCCAGTGCTCCATTCTATAGCTCACACTTCATTGTGTAGTTTTCACACTGCAGAGAATAGAGAAATTTATATAATATGCAGTGTTAGAAAACCCTGGTTCAGACACCTGGTAATCTGAACATGTTGTTCACCAATAAAAGCAATTTTCAGCTGACTATTCCTTTAGGGAAAGTGAAGCGGCTTAGAGTGGCAGATGTCAGAAGCAGAACTCATTTAATCATGGTAATACCCATAATAAAATACACACAGGAAGTCTAAATAGTTTGTTCTATAAAAAGACAAAATTTCTAAAACAGGAGAAAGGAGCAGCAGCAGATTCTGGGTTTTGTATTTGCATAATATAGCCTCCTTTAAAAAAAAAATCTATACAAAGTGAAGGAAAAGACAGCTGCTTAATTTATATCCAATAGAAATATTAATGCACTGACTGAATAGCAACTAGAAAAAGCACTGGAAATCATAAAGGCCTGACCTAAATCAGTTTTGTTGTTCTAAGCTCTTCTGGTTAAAAAAAACAAACATATGTATTTCAGTTTTAAAAGAAAGGTGTTGATTCTTGCAGATAATTTCCCATTTTCTCAACACCTGTGATTTGTTATCACACTACAGTATACATTATTAACGCTCTAAAAGTAACACCTTCCTGAGCATATTTTTATATAGAAACTCATTCTCTCAAAATATTTCAGCTGGATGCCATCTTCTGTTAAACTCTCCTCTTGCAGAATGCAAATATAATGTACACTTTCATTTGAGGTTGTTTAAAAATTCTGGAAATTTAATATTGCCTTTAAAAGAAAACCCCCGAAATTTATTCAATAATGCCCTTTTGATAAATCCATGTCCTTCAACACACACCAATTATAAATTATAGCAAAAGGTTGTCTAAAGTTTTGTAACCCCAGTAAGGTACAACCTTCTTTTTAATACTCAAAAGTTAAGATGTTCTGCTTAAATATGTACCGATTTCCATTCTCTTTAAAAAAAATAAGGTTCCATCCAATAATCTGAAAACACGAATTTCCTGATTAGGAGTTTTAGAATCTGTTAAGGCCACGTTGCATGGAAGGAATACGAAGAATCTCCCCACGAATGAATGGAGCAGCGCCATTTTGAGCTCACCGCTCAGCAAAACTACATTTCCCAGCATGCTCGGGAAAAGGGTTCGCGCCATTTTGTCGCCCTCCTTGCCCTATTGCTGGAGGCGGCAGCGGAAATAATTGTTCTGGAGGATTTTCGCGGCCTGCCGTCATGGCTCTTTTTCCTGCTTTTGCCGATGCTGCTAATGCCGAGGACGTACAAACAAGCGAAGACTCGAACAGAGGTAATGACGTTGTTCTTATTTATGTGCCTCAGTAGCAAGCGGACAAAGAAGCCCCTCTTCGTTGAAACCAGGTTTTGGTGAACGCTTGTTCCTATAGATGCCCTTTGCGTTCTCCAAGCCGAAGTCTTCCGAATGGATGGAAATACAACTCCCAGAATTCCTCCCCGCTGAGCCAGGCTACGGTGCGCTGGCCAGGATTTTTGGGAGCTGTAGTCCCAGCGATTCTGGAGCCGTCTAATCTATACCTGGTAGTGCTTGATGTGCGCAAAAAAGTTCTGAAACCATTCATTGGCAGTACAGCTTATTGACATATTGAAAGGCCCTTGCTGCTGTTGCAGCAGCCCAAAGTTACAATTAACTGGATCTGTTAACAAAGCTGCCCGTAAACTAGGGCAGATAGTCCTTCCCTGTTAAAGTGACAGAGGAGATCTGACTAAACAGAAAACATGCATTGGACACTTTATATTCCACAGTCTTGTGATTAGTCTTATAAAAGGGTCACATAGTAAGAATTCTGAAAAATCCAGATGGCCAATTTCCACATACTTTTGGATTCAGAGAGGGCTTTTGAGAAGTGGGGGCTTCCTTAAAGATTGCTGGTTGCATTTCCTCTTTCAATGAGGCAAGAACATCTTACAGATTTCAGAAAACTATCTCCCCATCCCAGCTGGACAGGGTTCCAGTTCATAAGTTGCAGAGGACATCCTACACGTTCCTTTAAGAAATCCTTGTTGACCAAGGAGGAAGATATCCTTGTTGCCTTTGCCCAGTCAGGTCTCATGTAATACAGGCCAAGCATATTGACATTGAGAGTGCAAGGGATTTGCAGGTAGATGTGTGTTGTAAGCAAGGAGCAGTACTGTGCAGAGCAGCATCAATTTTTCTCCACAGATTTTGGGCTTCTTACTGTATCTGAACTGTGCAAACTTAGGTGAAAGGTGCTCTCTTCTGGTTGTCTGGATACGGCAGCCCCACTACCTGAACTCATGAATGGGCATAAGTGGACACGATCTTATTGCCGACTGAAAAGCATGTTTAGAATTGCTTCCTATTTTTGGTAAATTGTAGCTTCACATCCATAACCTATCAATCTGTGCTGAAACAAATTAGCATTTATTTAAGAGGCAAGGAAAAATAAAAAAAGATTCATCCATAACTGTTTAAAAAAAAAACCAATGACAGTTTAATTGTTGTGTTAACAGTCTTTCTTCTGAATCTTTAGATTTGAACTGGCTCACAAACCAAAGCTTCTGCAATGAAGATGCACTGAGATTGCATCAAAATGTTTTAGAAATTACCCACTGTGCTCCTCCGCTCCAAAGGTAGTATAATACCTTTAGCTTTGTTGTTCATAATGTACTTTTAAAACAGAAAAATATAGGCAGTTTTACCTTTTAGTTTGGTTTCTTATATATTAATAGCAGCATCTGTGGGGGAGGGGCGGGTTGCACATCATGTGGGTCAGTCTGACAAAAGCAGGATTGTGACAGATGACAGTGGCAGGAGCCCGAGGATGCCCATGCTTATATGATTGCTATATCCTGTATTTATGCACACTAAATCACAAAGACTATTGTTTAAAATTCTCTCCTTCCTTTAAATAAGATGATAAGTTCTAATTCTTTGGTGAAGATGGAACAGTATGGTCATTTGTCATTGCTGCTTAAATTAGTGTTTTTTTACTCTTAAAATTACCTCTTAATTTCATTTTCTACTTAATTTCATTTTTTCGATAGAAAATCTTTGTATCTTTGTTCCAGAGGTGAGACATTTTGGAAAATTGGTGGTTGGGATAATTGGATTTCAGATCCCTCAAAGTACAATGTAACTGTTTGTCCAAGACAGGCAAATTCATGATTTGTAAGAAAAATGTAATATGTAAACTAGCTGTGAGCTTTATAATTGCAGCCTAAATTTTCATATTTAATTTGTTTTGTGTTTGGAAAAACAGAACTTTAAAATATGCTGTGTAATCTGTGCCTTCTTTAGATTTCAACTTTCATTTAGATACATATTTTGTAGAATACCTTCTAGATGTTTCTGTTTTCCAATAGGTATAGGAATATCATTGATCATGTGACTTGTCTGTTTATAAGCAATACAGCCGCCAGTTTTGAACTCCCTGGAGAAAATGAAGCCAACAAAAGTTTTCAAGCGTCACCTACAAAAAGAAAGAAAAAGAAAAAGCAACGAGACCACAAGAAAAAGAAAAAGAAAAGAAAAGAATGGACCCCTAGTGGGTCTGAATCTGAAGATGGGAGAGAGGATAGAAATAATGAAAAAAGAGGAACAGAATTGAAGTACGTAAGTACGTTTCATTTCTGAACTTGCACTTCTCGTAGATCTAATCATTTCTTCCTTTTTCTGAATAATATTAGTGACAAAATTCAGGTATGAGAATAAAATAATTCATGCATATTTTTGCTTTTTGGAGTCTGGGGCAACTTATTTCCAAGTAAATGTGTATAGGATTGTACTTCAAATCAGTGAGAATTATCAACAAAGCATGCATTAAAATTAGGATGTCTCCTTTCTTTTAGGGACAAAAAGACACAAATAGACTACAGTGTAATTTGTATGGTCATCATATTGGAAGTGTCTCTGAGAAGTAAATAAAAAAAGCAGTGGTTTGTTGGATTGATGAGCAGGGAAATGAACAGGGATTGTAATGGAGTCAAAGTAAAAGGGCGGTTTGTTTTGTTATTACATCTATACCAACTCTTTCATCTGGGAATTCGAGGCATAACACTTACGGGCAATCTATTGCTTTTTGTCACCAAAATAACAGCTTTGTAAAGTAAGATAGGCTGAGAGAGAGTGAACTGGCCTGAAGCCAGGTTGTGAGCTCAATAGTCAAGGTAGTCTCCCTAATCCATAATACTTTTATGTAGAGATACAAGTCCTGTTGGAGTTTGGAATTATTAGAATGGGAAAGAAAGAATGTGGGTTTAAATGAAGTCAATACACTCTTTTCAATATTTGGAGATGCTGGTAATGTCTGTCCTTTGTTCAAAACGTGGAGCTTGGAGTTATTTCTCCCTTTCTCATTGTTTAGTTTATTTATTGTGATTGCACATCGTACAACGGAATTAGATATCATCTTCAGTGTACTATACAGTTGAATTCAATACAGTTACTGCCCTGGGATAGAAACTGTTTTTCAGCCTATTTGTCCTATTTGCCATTGTGGTATGAATAAAAAATAGACACAATACATTATTATAAACTGACTTGACTGTCAAGATCAAGCTGTAATGATAGCCATCTAAAGTAAGTGTGCTGTATTATTAATGTTTAGAATAACTGGTAGCCAGTCTCCATACCACTGAAATCAATGAATAATTGGCTGTAAATTTTTGAGAAGCTGTAATTTGACTAATGTTAGTTAATCATTCAGTCTTTGGGATGAGGCACTGTTATACTAAATTATATTCTGTGAATAACAATTTTGGGTTATTCACATTTTTGTGGTTATTCAAATTGGGCAAAAATTCTCCATTGTCATAAGCAATAGAACTAAATATAACAACCTTTATCGCCTTCAGAATGTGAATTCCAGGTTGGAATTTTAAGAAACAGTTTTATGCAAGTGTCTATTAGCGTGTCTTAAATTCCTTTGCAAACTGTTCAGATTAATATGAACTGGAGCAGGGAAAGCTTCTGAACAGATAATTTTGGACTCCTTGATGTATTAATTTAGCATGCATTTTAGAATTTCAGTAATGTGGATGTTAACCTGCCTTTCTTTTCCTGTAAATGTACTTTTTGAATATTTTGAAATAGCTTTTGGCATAATACACAGCATGATTTCAATATAAAACAAAGGCTACCTTTCCATCAGTCATTTTATTCACATGTTAAATAAATGTAGATATCAAGGTAATATCTCATGTTTAATATTTCTGTCTTTAAGTTTTGTGATCCTTTTGTAATACCACATTGAATTGTGTTTTGTATTTGTTAGCTTTTGTTAGTGACTGATTATAAATATCAGAAAAGATACTGTGGTACATATTGTCCTTCTGCAGTTAGATGCTTCCCTCCCAAAAATAATATATACTGATAGCTCTAGAAATATAACTCATAAAGAAAGCATAAGGTGCCTTAAAATGCTGAGCCAAAGTACTGTTCTAAATAACAGTGGGAAGGTAATTATGTTTGCAACACCTCAATGCAAATCCACCTAATTCTGAAAGAGGAAATACAGAAGTAGGAAAGAAAATACTTTATATATCGAATGAATTGGTTCAGGATCCTATCTCTATTAACTTGTGGAATACTCCACTGAAGCTGATGTGGCTTTTTTTCTGAGCAGATACCAATAAATCCTAGTGATGACATGACGTGTAAAATTTTCACTTCATTCAGTAGTTTGGCTTTTCTTTCTCTTTTTCATCAGTTTTGAGGGATAAGAGAAAGCCTAAATTTTAGTTGGTTTAAAATATTTAAATTTAAATTTATTTAAATTTAAATATTTAAATTTAATATTTAAAATAAAATATTTTGTTGGCTTACATTTTTGTTTTAGATTTTATTTGATTGGTACTAGAGGTAGTCCTTGACTTACGACCACAATTAAGCCCCAAATTTCTGTTGCTGGACTAGTTAAATGTTAAGTGAGTTTTTGCCCCATTTTACAATCGTTCTTGCAATGGTTGTTAAGTGAATCACTGCAGTTGTTAAATTAGTGGCACGGTTATTAAACAAATCTAGTTTTGCCATTGTCTTTTGCTTGTCAGAAGATGGCAAAATGTGATCTCATGACCCTGGGACACTGCATTCATCATAAATACAGGCCAGCTGCCAAGCATCTGAATTTTAATCATGTGACCATGGGATTGTTTGAAGGTTCGTAAGTGTGAAAACTGGTCGTGCCACTCCTTTCAGTGCCGTTGTAATTTTGAATGGTCATTAAACGAATGGTTGTAAGTCAAGGACTACCTGTATTTGTTTCCCCCTTCCCTCATTTTTACATTTATTTTTGCAGCTTAGAAGAAAAAAACACAAATGTGGCCTATTCCTCTACTTGGCTTGATGACGTTCAGGGCTTGACAACGGAAGTCTTCAGAACAGATAAGAAGCCAGACCCTGCAAATTGGCAATATAAGTCATTATATCGAGGCAACATTGCAAGGTAATCTGGTAGCAGTAACAGTTGAGATAATATTGTTGAGAGTAAGAATACTAATCCTCTCTGGTTGTTTGGGAAGAACTCGGAGCATCTTCAATTTGTAGAAGTCTGAGCGATAGTCTCTTCCTTTAGTCCCTCCCTCCTTTATTTTGGCTAGATGTGAGAATAAACAGCCTGTGGCCCTGCTCAATTTTGTGAAGCAAAGCAGATCCATGATTTGGAAGTGAGAGGGGAAGTTAGGACTTGGGAATTTGCTGTGTAGTCACAATTGGGTCCTTGACTGTAATATCTTTAGGTGCATTGTCCTGGTTGGTATTGATATTTAACTGACTGCAGAATTAAAAACCAAAGCTAAGCTGCTGAGCATGTGGATGTTTTAAAAAGGATTGTCCTTTATAAAAAAACGTACATCTTTTCTTTTAATGGGCAACTCGTCTTGCACATAGCAGAATCCCCTGAGAATCTTTCCAGTTTCATAATATGTCCTAAAAAAATGTTTTGAAGCCTGTTGTCACAGGAAAAGACATTTGCTCTCTGGTACTGTAATTCCGCCCAGTGAGTTTGTTTACTAATGACCACCTGAGTCCTGTTTTAATTCTAATTTAGTAAGTGCTGACTCTGCGGAGCCAACAGTCGAATGGTCTTGCACCCGGCAATTCTCGCAACACAGTTGACTTGCCTAAGGCTAAATAATGACACACTTTATTACAGTCAGAGACCAGCAATGATTGCCTAAGTCTCACATCGGAGGGAGTCAGTTTTGCATCCTCTGTTGTTGATTGTTCAGCAGCATTTCCTTCTGCAACTTTCTAGCCTGGCCTAGTCCTGTTCTCCCTGCCCTTCCTAATGTGCAGCAGAATAGGATTCCTGCTTTTTAATAGTGAGAAGATGCATAGTGGACAAGAAAATTGCCCTGAACAGTTTGGTCATTAGACTTCCAGTTTGTGACCAGGCAATAAACCTGGCAATGTGCTGGAATGTGCATTCGTACAAGCAGTGGGGGAGAGTTGGCAACACAGAGTTATTTTCCCCCCCCCAAAGAAGCTTGAATTAAGAGACTCTGCAGTCCTGACCAGGAGGGATAAGAGGTTCAGAATAGTGATCCCCTAGAATCTCTCAGATGTATCCTCATCGTCCAGTAGATTAAAAAGTTTTAACATTAGTTTGGCAAGATTCTGACCATTATATATAAGCAAATATAGGATTGAGCTCATTTAAATCTCAGTGTCTTGTCTTGCGCCTGACAAGAGATTGTTCAGTTTATAGATATAATATCCATTTGTAATATTTTAAAAATAATGTTGGAGTTTGAAAATAATGCTGCTATTCTGCACTACGTTAAAAAGAGCCCATATACATTGCCTTGCTTCTTGTACTTTTGGTACTTTCCGTACATAACGAACTTACTTTTTTAAAGGTAAAAATAAGTGAGATTTCCTGCTTCTAAGTAGAAAAGGCAAGGCATAATTGAAATAATTGATCAATTCATTTTAATAAGGGATCCAAGATAATTGAAAAAATTAAGGAGCTGATTAAATTTTGCTTTCTGAGGTGGCAGTCCTGCTGATGTTTGCCATTTGAGGAGCAATGCAGAATTTGTAGGAGTTGCTTTCCCACTTCATAGTTTGGTTATGGTGAATGTCTAATGTCTTTCAGGTCAGTAGTCTCTGAGGGAGACTCAAAGATTTTGGGAGAGGGGGGCGAAATTCAAGAAAAAAATGTTAAAACTACAACAATCAGGGTCTGAGAAAGTTTTTTCTCTCTCCATGGCCTTAGGAATAGTCAGTTTTAATTATTACTTTTAAAGGTATAAGAGACGAAGCAACTTCTGCCTTGGCCTTCAACCTAAGGGGCAACATATTATTTGGGAGAGCTCAACAGCAGAAAAAACATCTTCCTATAAGCGACCAGAACGCTACTTCACAAAAGGTGGTCGGAAACTCCTGAATGAAGAAGGCATTCATGTCAGTGGTAAAAATCAGGATTCCTCATCTGGCTCAGCCTCCTGGATACCAATTTTGCAACTAGATCCAGCAGAGGCTCCTTCTACCAGCTGGGTAAACCCTCTTGGGGTTTATGATCTGCAGACCACGCTGTGGCTACAAGGAAAAGGGCCTTTTGCTGAACACAGCTTACCAAATAAGCAAGACCCTCAAGAGAACCACCAGAATGTAGACTCCCCCTTAATGGCAAAGGTGGAAGAATATAACTGCAAAGTCAGAGAGAATCCCAGGGATGTCAAAGCATGGATGGATTTGGTTTCTTTTCAGGTAGGCATGCATGTATTAACGTATAAGGTTGTAATGTAAAGTTATGTCCAAAGGTGATTATTTTAAAGGAGCAGATTGGATTTTGGAATATTCTCTGCATACTTGAATGAAATGCCCCTTTCCCCGTAATTCTGCAGATTTGCACTCTATTCAGGTCTCAGAAATTGACAGATGCTTAGTACATTGTCAGTGCAATTTTCTACCAATTCCTGCACTGGTTTGCCACACTATGTTTTGTGGAAAGAAGAGGATACAAGTAGTCCCAAAGGTGCTTTTTCAAGAGGCCACTGGACTTTCTGGTTTTCCTTTGAAGACGTTTCGCTTCTCATCCAAGAAGCTTCTTCAGCTTTGACTGGATGGTGGGGAATTGAAGGATTGGAAGTAGAGAATCCAGTCCGTTCAGTCAGAACTGAAGAAGCTTCTTGGATGACAAGCGAAATGTCTTCAAAGAAAAAGTCCAGTTGCTTCTTGAAAAAGCACCTTTGGAACAACCATGACCTGGATGACTGAGAATCTCTCTAGAATCTAGGTAGAAGTAGTCATCACTTCAGTAACTGTTCAAAGTTGTGATGGTGCTGAACCAGTGGTATTCAAAGTTTCTCACCCATCACTGCATCTCCATAGTCACATGACTGTGATTTAGATACCTGGCAACCAGCTTGCATTTATGAGAGCTGCAATGTCCCACAGTCACATGATTGCCATTTGAGACCTTCCCTGCCGGGTTTCCAGAAACAAAGTCACTGGAGAGGCGGCAGAGAAGGTTGCAAGTCATTCTGGTAAGAGCTCCCAGCCATCGTGCACTCACAGTTTCTGTACTGTCCATCGTCAGCCTTCCTGTACTCACATCACCACAGCCCAGGCTAACTCTTCCCTGCCTTTCCTGCGCTCACTCCTACAATGGGCCCCTCCCACTCCCCTGAAATACTCTGCAACACCCCTGTGCTCCTTTCCTGAGACTCCCACCGCTTCCTGCTTAACAACCCACTTGTCTTGGGTTTATGATAGCAACTCGGATTGCAAGGATTGTTGTTGCTAAGGGATGCGTGACATGACACGACATGTTTAAGAACCGCATCGCTCAGCGACAGTAATTCCACACCCAATTGTCATTGTAACCCAAGAACTTCCTGTATGAAGAAATGTAAAATGAATAAACTTCATATATTTTTCTTTAAAAGTCAAATGGCCTTTTGGAATGTAAGTAAGGGAACCAGATAGGATTGGCTTGCACAGTTTGGAAGGAGGGGATTAAACAGGACTGTGCATGTGCCTTGGCTGTTGATTTCACTTTCTCCAGTACCCAATTCAAAGCCAGCAGTTGGATTGGCTGTGGGTTTTTCCAAAGGGCATTCAATTCCATTTCAATTTTACTTAAAATGTCTTAGATTCTTTTTTTGTTCCTTTTATTTTTAAGGATGAGCTCATGAGACACCCTAGCTGTTATGCCATCAGTGAGGGAGAACGGGAAACGAGAAAGAAATCATCGAAGCTAATACTAGAGAAGAAGCTGGCTATTTTGGAAAGAGCAATAGAAAACAACCCAAATGAAGTGGACCTGAAACTAGCACGGCTAAAACTTTGCATAGAGTTTTGGGAGCCATCTGCTGTGGTGAAGGAATGGCAAAAGTTGATTTTTTTGCATCCAAACAACCCAGCCCTGTGGCAGAAATATCTCTTATTCTGCCAAAGTCAGTTCAGCACCTTCACTGTCTCCAAAACACACGGCTGTTACGGAAAATGCCTGAGCACGTTATCAGCAGTGTATGATGGCAGTATGGTATCCCATCCTGCACTACCAGGCACAGAGGAAGCCATGCTAGGTAAGAGGGCATCTGAGCTTCTTTGGCCTTTTAAAAGACCAGTCCCCTCTTCTGTCAGGACACGTTTGGGTCTTTGGGTTTGCTTATGTTTGCTTGTGTTTGCTTATGGGGCATGATGATGATGATGATGATAATGAACAGATCTCATCTCAGTTTTTGGTTTGCATAGATCATGGTTGGTTCTCATTGGCTGTTTTGGGGGCCCAATTTCCCCTTTTCTTTTTTTCTTGATTTGTGACCCTTTTATAAGTCAAAGTGTTTTTGTAGACAATGCTACAGCTGACAGAAACCTATGAAATTCAATCAAAAACGTATTTTTTAATATGAGGGGTGGTGGGAGAAAATGTGAAAAAACTTAAATAAAAAACCATGTTTCGAATCATAGCCAAATGGTCCTTTCTATCTAAAAGTCCCCTGCGGTTGCTTTTTCCATACAGATCTAAAGTAATTTCTTTAGAGAGATTTTAATTTATGGCAGTCCTCTGCTGTATTATGGGATCATTAATAATGATCCTGCCTGCCTGTTCAGCCGAAATAAGCCTGCCTGTTCAGCCGAAAGGGTTGTCCCCCTGAATCCTGTTCTAGTCTTCCAGTTTGGCATTTGGGCTGTAAGACTCATAATTCTTCACAGCATCACTATTTGCCAAGCTGGTTAGTAGTTGTGAGAATTTGTTCTTTGTATATGTTGGGGAAGATTATGCTTATATATTTAAAACATGAACCCACTAGAAGCCAGGGGCCCCTTTGTTGGAGTTTGTTGACCTTGGACTAGAGTGTTGGACTACAGTTCCAATCACCCTCGATATTCCTGGTGCGGTACTAGCTGGCTGGGGTTTACAAGAGTTATGGTGTAATAGTTCCTGGAGGCCTCAGATCAGGGAAGCTGGGCTGGCTATTTTTGATATCAGTGAACATAGTTGAAAGATGAGCTTGTTGTTAGGTTAGCAACAGTATTTAAAAATACTTCCAGGTACCTAACGGAATCCTTTCTTCTGTGAATTTTATTTCTTTTTGAGAACTATATTGCGCTCAATCTCAGCAGTATTTGCCAGGACTGGAGTATTAAAGTTGGTAGACATTCCCAGATGGGAAAGTGTTAGAAAAAACACTATTTGGTGTCAGAATTAATGAGGGCTCCTTTTTAAATTTTGCCTCTAATGAGTAGATCTTGCCTGACAGTCTCATTTATTGATTAAGAATATTGAGCAGTTGTCAATCATTTATACAGGTTTTTAAAAAAATCTTGTTGAGATACATCAGACTTTAAATGAGAGTCTTTGAACAGGGAATGATGAAGAAAGGTACACTGAAGGCTTCTGCCACTTAGTGGTTATTTCTTTTATTGCCAGTCATAGTGACAACCTGTCAGAAAGGAACACAGTGGAGTTTGGATGCTTTAAGAAGTGGTTTAGATGGGGTCACTCTGAGTTGATCCAAATGCGTCTACTTGGCTTTATTGTCAGAAGACAAGATTCACTGTCTCAATAACTCCATGACTTGACAATTGCCTTGTATGCACATGACCATGAGTGCAATCCCACTCATTGTGTCATCTGACTGAAACAACATTTATCTTTGGGACCTATGATGAGCTGCTACAACTTTGAATGAGTGACAAAAATCACCTCATATGGAAGGAGGTGGCTTCTTCTTCCCTAAGTTTAATTCAGCCATTTTTTTCTCCATTTCTAACATATCAGATAAAAGTTTTTTATGTTTCCAAGTAAGTGACAAGATTTAAAAAAATTGAAATAGAAAATATGCATAATGTGCAATTGGCTATACACCTACTGAATTCCAAAATATTCTTGGTTGCATTCATTAATTTGACTTCCGCTCTCAAAAGTTACTTCTATTTGTAGTTTTGTAAAATCTTGGAGTATTTAAGTTTGACTGAACTGAAAGAAAATGATTAATCTTGGTTGACAATCTTGATTTCTTTAAAAAAAACATTACACAAAGTGGTTATATGTCTACATTTTTAAAATAAGGTTGTTGTAATTCAAACTCTGGGACTTGCTAATAGAGATGCAGTCATAAATAACGAAAAGGGAAATTGCCATCTGTATTTGAATAGCAGTTACATGAAATGTTGTTTCTTTTTCTCCCAAGACATTTTTCTTCAGCAGTGCCATTTCCTTAGGCAGGCTGGCCATTCAGAAAAGGCTGTGTCCCTGTTCCAAGCCCTGCTTGATTTTACTTTTTTTAAACCAGATAATGTCAAGGACCTGCCAACAAGAGGACAGGTAAAAACCAGTCTCTCTCATTCCTTCCGATTTCTCTTTTCTAACTAACATATTTAAAACAAGCTAATAACCTGACAAATATATGAACACAGGTGATGATTTCTAATACCCAGAGGTCATGCTATTGCTTTTTGTTCCACAATTATATATATAGGAATGCATGCTTTGTGTAGTAAACTAATGATCTTGCTGGATATCCTTGAGGGATATATTAACTCTGATTTGCTTCTTGAACTAGAAAACATGTTAATGTTGAAAATACTTTAGACTGTATGCCCCAAACTGTATGATCATGAATAGATCAGTGAGTATTTCTGCAACTTGACAAGCCTAGACCAAATGGACTTGCACCTTGCAAATGGGTTGTGCCCTACAGCTCATGGATTTGGGCTGTAATGAGAATCTGTGCCTCACCAGCTTGGAAGATGGAGGCTTTACTTAGCAATAAATAGTGTAATAAGTGAACGCAGTTTTGCAATGATCTTTTATGCATTTTAAGGTTGCTTTATAGTTGTTTATAGTTAAAATGCCCACAAGGCTGAGTTTCAAATATATTAATGGTTGGGTTTTGTGTTGTCATCGCCAACGTAGAACAATGAAATAAAGACCAAACAAAAAATGCCACAAGGATGCATTATTAACTGTATTAATCCTTTGGTTTCTTTATTGGTTTTTATTGCTTGAGGTAAGGGAGGTGATTACAGTGCTTTATTGTCATGATAACTCCAAAACTGGAAAGATTGAAAGATTATATAAGCTAAGCAATTCTAAAATCATTTTTCAATCAGGAATGGATTCAAACCTTAAAGTGGCTTCTAACCAGAATACCAATGTAGATAACACAGTTAATACAAATTTCTCTATATGTCTTGGAACTGTTTCTTTTATATGAAGAGCATAAGTAGTAATGATGAGCTGAGATGTCCCAAGTCTATATCTTGTCTTAACCATAAACTCAGTAACTTGGTTTGTTGAACAACTAAGCAGTTGTTTACTATTATATGACAAGGCTTGGGCTTGCCATCCACAGAGGATAAGGGTTGGAATTGGAAACATCTGGTGGGTTGGTTTTTTGTTTTGGCCACATCATGATTTATCTTTACATCCAGAAATGGCAAGCTATTTGTTTATTAAAACATTCCAGGATCAGTGGTTGGCTTAATCCTATAAATCTGTTGGATAAATTTATCAGGAATCTCAGTGCAGACATAAAAGGTGCATTTGATCACTTTAATTCAGAATGTGAGTGCTTCCAAATTCTGGTTCCTTTCTCAGGACTGCATTGTGGATGAAAAAAGCAGGAGTAATTTTGGAATACTTGGCCCATTGTTCTAGTTATGTATCACTTTTTATGGTTTAATTGAGTATACTGGATGACTATAAGCAGCCTGACAACTAGAGTTTTCATTTTCATTTTAAAATTGATATTTGAATCATCTTAAAAACCTTAAAAACCTACCTTTTCTTGTTAAGCATTGTCCTTTTCTACCATTACCCCTCTCTTTTGGTTTACTCAGCTCTGGTTAAAAACGGCTTTGTGTCAAAAAATAAATTGGCCAGTATTTCACTTCCTTCAAAATAAAGAGCCTTCATTTTGCCAACAACTGAGATGAAATGCATGCTGGCTGGGGAATTCTGTATGTTCAAGCCCCAAATCTGGAGGGCACCTAAATTGGATAAGACTGATAGAGAAGCCATCAGTCTTTAAAATATCCTGTCTTAGGCCATCAAATTCTTTAAAGAATGATGCTATGCTGTCATTCTCCCTTTCCATTACTCCAACCTTGGCCACACTAACTAATAATTCTGACTCTAGGATAAATAGTGATCCTTAAGTTAGAGAAGGTATTTATTTATATATTTATATTTATATTTATATTTATATTTTTATATATATATTTGTTTTCTGAGGTTCTCGCGGGTATTTATATGTGGATCTTTGGTTGTTCGGGTTTTCTCCCGCGTAAGATTCGAAGTATCTAGGCAACGTTTCGATGAAGTCTCATTCATCATCTTCAGGCTTCTGTCTCCGGCTCTGTGCTTCTCAGAGTAATGTGAGATTGCAGCTGCTTCCTCCTTTTAACTGCCAGTGGGGGTGGGACTTGATTCGGTGGGGGCTTGGCTGTGTTCTGATTGGGTGGGGGTGTGTTCTCATTGGTAGGGGGTTTGGCTGTGTTCTGATTGGTTGGGGGGTTAGCCGTGTTCTGATTGGTTGGAGGCGTGTTCTGTTCAGGTGGGGGCTTGGTTGTGCTCAGGTTAGTCTTAGTTGCTGAATTAGAAAACCAAGGAGTATACGAAATCCCCTGCACTGCCTGCCCTACCACATACATTGGACAAACTAACAGAAGAATAAGTGCACGCATTGAAGAACATAAGAACTCAATCAAAAAAGAAGAAACGACCTCTTCCCTGGTCCAACACCTCAAAGCCACAGGACATGAAATTGATTTTAAAAATACCAGAACCATCGCCAAAACCGAACACTTCAACAGCAGAATAATCAGAGAAGCCATAGAGATAGAAAAACGCCCACACAGCATGAACAAACGAGATGACACCTCCCGCCTTCCAGCCATTTGGAAACCCGCCCTCATGAACAGACGAGTACCTAACATGAAGAAGGACACCAGACCCACACCCATGAGAGCCACACAAGATGCCACCACCACACTTCCATGTAGAAAACAGACTCCCACCCACCCAGAAGATGAGACACGACCATGGACCAGAAGCTGCACTGCAGCTGCATCACTACCCACTTTAAACCCCTCCGAGCCATACATGAAGCAAACCGACACCCACTATGAAGATGCAGCAGGACCACGAACTAGAAGCCAAACAGCAAGATCACAACTCACCAGCTCAAATCCCCCAGCAACTAAGACTAACCTGAGCACAACCAAGCCCCCACCTGAACAGAACACACCTCCAACCAATCAGAACACGGCTAACCCCCCAACCAATCAGAACACAGCCAAACCCCTACCAATGAGAACACACCCCCACCCAATCAGAACACAGCCAAGCCCCACCGAATCAAGTCCCACCCCCACTGGCAGTTAAAAGGAGGAAGCAGCTGCAATCTCACATTACTCTGAGAAGCACAGAGCCGGAGACAGAAGCCTGAAGATGATGAATGAGACTTCATCGAAACGTTGCCTAGATACTTCGAATCTTACGCGGGAGAAAACCCGAACAACCAAAGATCCACACATATATATATATATATATATATATATATATATATATATATATATATATATATATATATTATGTTTATTTCCCACTTTTATTCTATTTATTCTTGTTTGTGTGACCTTTCCTTTTATTTATATTTAAGTTATTATAAAGAGTTGAGAACCTATATGGTTCAGTGGTTAAGGCACTGGACTAGAAAGCAGGAGATTGTGAGTTCTAGTCTCATGATAGTGAGTTTGAATGACTTTGGACAAGTTAGGCTTTGGTAACAAAAAAGCTGGCTGCATTTATGGCGAAAGAAAAAAAAAATATGTGCAGATATTAATCAGTTAAATATTACTTTAGCCACTCATTCAATTTTTATGCAATTTGTCAATTGTTTAAGACTATATAGTATATAGTCTGTATATGACTTGGGCAATTTTGAAGAAGAAAAGTGTTTTTTTTTAAAAAGTAATAAGAACATGTGTGGCAGCATTAATAATTGTTGGAAGACATTTTTCCTAACTTTTTTAATAACTTGCTCTAAAAATTTATATTAAAAAATCCCAGCCATTGCATGGAATATTTAATGGGAGATATTATAAAAACGGTTTGAAGCAATTCGTGAATTTTGGAGTCAGTATTGCAATTGTAATTTCGTGTATTTATTCATTTTCCACCCCCAACTCCAGAGGGAATTCTTTGAGCCCTTTTGGGACAGCGGAGAGCCTCGAGTTGGAGAAAAAGGAGCTAAAGGTTGGAAGGCCTGGATGCATCAACAAGAGAAGGGGGGCTGGGTGCTCATCAACCCACCTGGTAAATACCTTAAGGACATTTCAGATCTGAGAGGAGCTATAGGGCACATGATAAAGTCACACTCTCCCATTGGTTCTGGTTTCCCCAAAAGAAATAGATAATTTATGAAATGTCTGTACTGCTTCAGTCACACTGATATGATTTCTTATGTCCACAAGTTAGAACAGTGTTCTCCAGTTCTTTTCTTTCTGGATTTATGGAATTATAAATCCCATTTTACATCAGCCAGTATAGACAGTGTCTGGCTAACTGCAGAAAAATGAGAATTATATGTCAATATTTTTGAAGGCGCTAATTAAGTTAGGCTAAGCTAGAAAATAGCCATCTGCAATCATATTGTGGAGCCTAAGGGGAAAAAAATGTTTTCAGTCCCAAAGGATGGTTTGAAGAACAGAAGAGTTGCCCACATTTCTTTGTTGTTTGGTATACTTCTGATTTTGGTGACGATTCAGTTATGTAAATTGCTTCGGATAGGCAGAAGCCCTTAGATGATTAAAGTCAACATAAAGGTTCTGGGACAGTTAAACCCTTTTAGCAGTAACATTTATTCAGCCCGTGAATGACGGGTATATGAACATGTAGTGAGTTGGAGGACTAAGTTTCTTTGCTTTTTGTCATTGATTTGGTGAAGGACAAGGTACTCACTGGTTATGAACATTGATCATTTGTTTTATTGTGATCTCGATTTTTTTTTTGTTCCTTCAAGTCAGTGTTGACTCCTGGCAACTGCCTGGACAAATTACTGCAATTTTCTTGGCAAGATTTCAGAAGAGGTTTGCTATTTCCTGCTTCCTAGGGCCAAGAGAGAGGACTGGTTTTGTGTCTCAGGCAAGACTAGAACTCACAGCCTCCTGGTTTCTAACCTGGTGCCTTAACCACTAGAGAAACCTGGCTTCTTTTTAAAATCCTGAATTACTTCCCATTGTTTAAAAATTACTGTAGAAATACAGTATTTTTGCTTTTTCTTGCCTTTCTTGTGAAATAATTCAAAACATATTATTCTTCTCTAAGAATGCTCTTCTTATTTAGGTAACTTGTTTGCCCTGGCCTGATCTTATCATTCTCATTGTCCCTTTGGCATCCTGTTTTTAAAAGGTGGTCATTCTATGGATAAATTCAAGGACAGGGATGTTGAAGATTGAATTTGTATGCACCCACATCCTTCTCAGTCTTAGTTATTATGAGCAGGTGTGGCCATCTTAACGGGTGTTTTTTAATTTGAAATAAACTTTTTAGAACTTACATATCCAGCTGCAATTTTGAAAAATTCACAAATACGATTTTTAAATAGATGAAGATGAAGAAGATGTAGAGGATGAAGAAGAAATAAAGGATAGATCTCTACCAAAGTGGCGAAACTGGCTTCATATGGAACGTTCCCGGGAAGCAAGGCACTGGTTACCCTGGTGTCCAGAAAAAAACAAGAAACCGTCATTAGAAGATTGTGAAGATCCAGAGAGGCAGGTTGGTACGATGCAATATGACCCATGTTTATTTTAAGAGAAGCTTTTTTTATGGCGCTGGTAGACACACTTGAGTCAAAGATGGAAGCTGATATTGAATGACTACTTCCATCTGCTTCTAGGAAGATGTGGGCTGGGCAAATCTTCAAAAACACGTGCCTTTCATGGAAAATGTGGCGGTATCAGCTCCTGTATTTCAAAGTAAAAAAATACAATGTATCTGCTCCATTCTTTCTATAACGCCTCACTCATGTGTTTTTGGCTGATCAGCATACATCCAGATTTTGGAAGGATTGTGTATCTAGTGATGATTTTGGAAGGATTGTGTGTCTTGTGTATCTTTTTTGTTTAAAATTTATTCCTTACAATAACGGCCCTTTTATATATTTCATAGGTCTTATTTGATGACCTTGGACCATCATTGATAAGACTTTCCAGCCCTGAACTTCAGTTTCAACTACTGTCCTCATTTTTGCAATTCTTAGGAGTTCCATGCGGCTGTAGACTTTTGCCTTCTTCTTTCTATATAGCGATGGATGAAAATAACTCAGTTGACAATGAGTATAACAACCAAGGAATTCTGACTTCTCTGGATATGCCTCTTTTTGGAGTCAGTAATATTGGTCATATGGACTCAATGGTCCAAGGAGAGAAGCATGTGACTCACACTAAGGAAGAAGAGCTATTTATTCAGAATCTTTTTCATATGATGCTGCCCTTATTTTCAGGCAAAGATAGATCTAACCTATGCATTTTTTGGCTTCAGTATGAAATCACTAAGGTAATGTTCTTTCTCTTGTCTTTATACAGATGGTAGATCAGATGTATACATTGGCATTCAGCTTTGTTCGGGTATTTTCCCACGTCATTATAGTTGTGCTTTTAAAGTTGTAGCGACATTTTGGAAGAATCTCATCTGCCATCATCAGGCTTCTGTATTATGTTCGCCTGTGATTCAGGCTTTCACAGCCGTTTTTGTTTTAAATTTGGTGCTAGCCTACTGCTGTGTTAGAATGTTTTTTTCTTCATCCTGATTGATTGGGAGTCTTGGTCTGTGTTTATTGGTCTTGGAGTTTGCTGTGTTCTGCTTGATTGGTGTTTCTAATATCTTCTGTCTGTTTTGTAGCTTTTTTCTGTCTTGATTGGCTGGCAACATTGTTTCAAGACAAAAAAAACTTAAGAAAACAAATGTATACATTATATCTACAAATCTGTTTTTAAAGTTGACAGTTCTGGATAGAAAAAGAATGTCCAATATAACTTAATATTCAACATCTCAGCCTGTGGCATAGCATATGCTATGGTGGGTGTGAATGTGATGTTCTGGATGTGGGTTTAGAGTAGTGAGGAATGCAGAGGTTATGTAGAACAGTGGTCCCCAATCTTTGTGGATTGGCGGCCTGGCCGGAGGGAGAGGAGGAGAACCGAACCACACGAGTGGCCAGCTGGTGTGTTTGCACAGCTCTACTCACGCAGGAAAGAAGAGAAGCCTTCGAGGCCCGGTCTTGGCTTGTCACACCCAAACCTTTTGCAAAGGCAGGGAAGGCCTGAAGCAGCACAAAATTGCTCCCCCAAGCCTATTGTTCGTTTGCAAAAGCTTTTGGCATGGAGAAGAGAAGCCTTTAGGGGCACAGCCTTGTGCTCCTTCAAACTCACCAAGGCTGCCCGCCGCTCCAAAAGCAGATGGGGTGTCCAGTATAGGCAGCCTTGGTGAGTCAGCGAAGCTGAGCAGGTTACGCTCAACCCATTCAGCCTCTGCTCTCATTGTTCTGGTTTTAGAGCTTTGGGAGCAGGTGTCTTGATGGCTCGTCTGAGTGGGGGAGAGGGGAACTGGGCCAGGCGAGCAGAGGGCTGGCGCACATGCACAGCTCAACTCATGCAAGAGAGAAGCCTTTGGGGCGCTGCTCAGGCAAGCGGGGCTGTGAGCACTGGTGCTCGTGTGAGTGGGGCTGTACTCATGCATGCCGGCCTATCACTCACATGGCTCAGCTGCGAATAGTACACCTCCCGGGAGTGGGCCACAGCCCATAGGTTGGGGAACCGTGGTGTAAAACATTTGTACACACACACATACACACACACACACACACACGCATATATAAATATAAAAGATATATGGTTGTTGATTGGTGGACTTAGCTAGAATGCATAGAAATAAATAAGATGGTTGTATTGTATACAAGTACATTACATTTTTAAATTGTTTCTTCATTTGATTGTGTTGATTTTGTAGGTCACTCAGTATTTGAAAATGGGAAAGAAAAAAAAAGTAAAATTGCAAGGCAAGAAAGGCAAAAAATTAGCTAAAAATCTTCTTAAGGCACCTGACAACAGAAACAATGTTTCGCTTTGGCAACTATATGCTTTCCTGGAGTGGCTACTTGGCAATATAGAAGATGCTAGAAAAGTTTTTGATACATCTTTGGGGATGGCTGGAATTAGTGGAATCCAAAACCCTCAATTCTGTCATCTTAGCCTTCTTTATGCTAAATTGGAAGCAGAATTGCTAATAAATCTGGAAGGAGCTGTAGAATCGCGTGCAACGTACATATTGACCAAACTGGCTGAAAGGGGACATTATGTTCCTTATCATGGACAGGTATCATCAGTGAATGTTTTGAAAGCTCGGAAAACATATGAGCATCTAGTTCAAGATTGTTTAACTGAAAACCTCACTTCTAATCAAGAACATGCTAGTGGTTCCAGCCATCTGATTGGCTTGGTTGGTTGTTACACTCTTTTCCAATATTTAACTCTTGGGATTGACTCTGCAATGTCAGTATACTGTCAGGTTGCTCAAAAGCTGAAAGACAAGGATCCTGGAGAAAGGCTTAGTGGTCAACATTTCACTACACCTCTTGAAGCCCTCTCTCTCATGCGTGTCAGCTTGCTCAGGTTCCACATGAAAATCAGTGTGTATCCTTTGACTCCTCTTCGTGAAGTACTGTTGGAGGTTTTGAAGAGATACCCCAGCAACCAGTCTTTTTGGAGATCATACGTCCAGATCCATAGCAAGTCTCACAATGCTAGCAAAGCCCGACGTTTTTTTGATGCTATAACAAGAACTACACAATCGCTGGAGCCTTGGCTGTTTGCTGTCCAACTGGAGCAAATGAGGAAAAAACTGATTGAAAGGGTCCAAAGGTAATGTCATCTCTATAACAACGGTCAGGCGAGCTGGAGAAAAGCTATGCATGAAATAGAAAAGGTGTTTTGTTTTGAACCTGAAACAACCGCATTCTGTCCATTCCAGATAGGATGACTGAATTTAAGCAACCATAGCATTTTGCTTGCTCTCAGTTTCTGCCAAGACAAATTCTGGAAAATTTTTACCAGTGAAAAGAGTGATGCTGTTGAGCCTACTCTCTGCCTTTCTGCTTTGCCACCACTGCCATCCTTGAATTCAAGTAGAACCTATCCATTCACCTAGCCTTGTGATGGTCAGTCGTGTTGGATATCCCCCACTTGAATCCAATGCAGTGGCACCTAAGGGAGATGAGCAATGTATGGGCAAGCATGGGAGAGGATGGCATATATTGACTCTAGCACCGTGAACCTATGCCCTCCATGCCAGAAATGGCACACAGAGCCATCTCAGGGCATTCTAGCTGTCACCCATTGCTCTTCCAGGTTCGCACTGGCCAGTTGGTCTTTGCATGCATGGGAGCAGCAGAAACCAGAAGAGCAGTTCCCCGACATGCATGCTTGCGCAGGCCAGCTGGCCTTTGTGCATGCATGCATGTTGGAAACAGAAGATCAGGTGGCTGGCGCGCATGGATGTGCCAGGAAGCTAAGCTTCCAGTTTCCAGCACTCAGTGCTGAAAAGGTTACCCACCGCTGCTTTCGCATATCCAATTGGCACGGTTTATCTAACTGATCCAGCCAGAAGTTCTGTTCTTAACCTTTGTTGTTTAGTTGTCTTTCTTCCCCTTATGAGCTTTCCCCACTGCAGACATTGCCCCCCAAAAGTTATTATAAATACAAAATGAAAGTATGAACATGAAATTCATATTCATATGAAAAAAAATGTTAAAATAAAGTGAGATATCTTGTGCAGTTTATCTTGGAGCCCTCAGGAGTAACCTTAGTCACATGGAATCATGCTGCCTAGTTTTTCATGTCCACTTATGAAGACTTTTGATTCTCCTGTGACCATTCCGTTTTTGCTTTTCTTCAGGGAGCCAACTGGAGATGTGTATGCAACCATTCCTGAAATTGGGTTAGCACATCGAATCAAAGCTTTATTTGAACATGCAATTCAGACTGAAAACGGTGCTCATTGTCCATTGCTCTGGAGGTTGTATATATGCTTCATGGTGAGTGCACCATCATTTATTTGCCTTACGTTGTCTAATCCTGTAGGTAACCTCTGAATTGTATGTTATTGATTGAAAGCTTTTAGAACGGTACATTTTACAATTGGTTTTATGCCTATGAGGGTAGTAGAAGTATATGAATTGTAGAAAATTATGTATTAAATATATTTGCTTTGATATTTTGCCTTTTCTTTATTAAAATAAGGTAAGGGACACTAAGCTTGTCAGTTAGAAAGCTGACAGCCCAGGTTCAAGACCCAAGCGCCCCGGGATCGAGTGAGCTCCTGTCCTCCTCCCAGCTTCTGCCAACTCAGCAGTTTGAAAGCATGCAAATGCGAGTAGATAAATAAGGTACCACTTGGTGGGAAGGTTACAGCATTCTGTATACCTTGGCCTATAGTCATGCTGCCTACATGACCATGGAAAATGTCTTTGGATATTGCTAGTTCCTTCAGCTAAGAAACAGATGAGCACCACCCCCTTAAAGTCAGAAATGACTGTAATTTTCCATTAATTTCCCATATTGTTCCTAGATCTAAAGCAGATTGTCAAGAGGAAGCAGTTAATTGTAAAAGAAAAATAAAATGCTTCCTCATCTGTGAAAGCAAATATTGGACTGTCATTTTATTTATGTACTTATATAGTAGTGAGATTTGTTCATTCTTCCACCAATTACAATTCCAGTAATTGATAGATCAGGGATGGGTAGCCTGTGGGCCATGTGCAGCCTTTCTCAGTAGCCCAAAATTGGGTTGCCCAAATCACAATTCCAGCTGTGCAGTATTTGGTTTCAATTTAAGTGTAGAAATGAGGATGTGGCCTTTTGCTCTCATTTTCTTTCTTTATATCCCCAAATGTACCTATTTTGTGGCCCAATTTCAGCCTTAAATTGTTTTAAGTTAGGGTAGGACAAACTATCCCAACCTCTTAGAACTTTCTGAGATTCTCAAAATAACGATTTAGTTCCAGTGGTGGATTCAACTTTAACAACCGGTTCTCTGCCCTAATGACTGGGTGGGCATGGCTGGTTAGTCATGTGACTGGGTGGGTGTGTCCAACTCGATTGGTCTCACCCTTAGGAAATTTCTCTTTAGTCCAACTCACAATAAAATAGCACTATTCCAATTTCAAGAATAGAATAGAATAACAGAGTTGGAAAGGACCTTGGAGGTCTTCTAGTCCAACCCCCTACACCACTTCAGACAAATGTCTATCCAATATTTTCTCTGAAACTTTCAGTGTTGGCGCATTCACAACTTCTGCAGGCAAGTTGTTAATTGTTCTGTCAGGAAATTTGAGGGGCTCCTACAAAAATGAGGCAGTCGGGTGAACTAGTGAGAACCGGCTGAATCCCACCTGTCTTTAGTTCTGTCTTTTGAGGAGTGGGATTAGGGCAATTTTAAAAGTGGTTCTGTGGATATTTTACTTTCTACCAGAGATTTCCTAATCCACACTTAAAATCCTGGGTGGGGGGACACCATAATAGTTCACTCTGGTTCCTGAACTGATGAAATTGTGGGATTATCTCCTGCTGCATCCATTTGGGAGGTGAGGAAGTTAAATTGCATCCTTTACCGCAACTGCTATCAGGCCAGAGAAGGCTGTTAAGTACAACTCATTACGATACGAATGAGCCTTAGCAAAGTGTTTCCTTGCCCTTTTTCTGGACCAGCTGCACAGAAGCATTTTCAAAAGTTTCACTTCCCTTTTGTTGACCACAACGTTATGTTTATTCATTTCTTTTTTTTTAAATGTCTAAATTAAAAAATAGATACTGTATTTTGTATCTTTTCTAAACGCTTGCCCTTTTAAAATGCAGCTTTTCTTTTCCCTTTGCAGGTTTCTTTGGGAGATAAAGCCAAAAGTAAAGGCATGTTTTACAGAGCGCTTCAAAACTGCCCCTGGGCAAAAGTAAGTTTCATTACTTTGTAATAATAATAAACACACACACCTCCGGTCATTTTTATGTTTCATTGGTTTTAAGTTCTTCGTTGTGACAACCCAGAATTTTTGAGTCAGGGGAACATACAAGTTTGACAAATTACTGCTCTATATTTGTTCTTTTATTAAGTGAAAACCAGGTCTGATTTATCATAGCACTGTGGTGAACTGATAATTCTTTATTGTCCTCTGTATTTATAGGTATTGTATATGGATGCCATAGAATATTTTCCAGATGAGCTGCAAGAGATCCTTGATCTAATGGCTGAGAAAGAACTGCGAGTACGGGTACCAATAGAAGAATTGGAGCTGCTGCTTGAAGTCTGAAGAAAGATACGAAGACAAATGATCAGCATGTTGGTTTAATGAGCCTTCAATATAGCTAGGGAGAAAACGTTTGTGACTAATTTAGCATCTGTAAAAATGTACAGAATAAAAGTTTTTTTAAAAAATCCAAACGTGTTCTATTAAGTGCAGATATGGGTAAGGCTTTTAAGTAATACTCGTTCACTGCCTCATTGCTAAAAATACTAGTCCAGATATATAAGCCAAATATATCTAGGATAAAGTACAGTTGAATGGGAAGTTGTTTGCTTCCAGTTGATTCCGATTTTATGGTTGGCTGTTTATTCAAGATTGAAACACCTGGGTTGAGTTTAAACTTGTGGAAATATACAGCAATTTGAGAGTTTAGAAGAGATCTTTAATTAATGAAGGCACCCGTAACTGAATTTTTATCAGTTTATTGTGACCAAGGGCAGGTGAAATGTAAATATCTTTGTAAACATAATTATATATAAAAGTTCTATTGGAATGTGGAATCTTCTAAAAATGTTTTGTGTTTTGATTTGTCCTTCATTACTGTATTGAAATGTATTGTTCATTGACTTGCAAGAAGAAAATATGGATTTTCCAATAATACTGTGTGGAAATGTTGCAATTAGCTTATATAGGATGCTGCTGAAATAGGTAACAAAAATTAAAACAATGCATGCATATGGATTCTAAAATTTAAAGCTTTACCCTTTTAGAATTATATATCTGTCTTCTTTAGTTAATGTTTATAAGTTTAAAAAAACTAGAAATGAGCAAAGCTAATCACAATGGGGGAAAACTCTAAAAGTTTGCAGGGCAGGATACTTGGAATATAGTCACCTAGAATTGCACTGATCAGGGCTTTCATTCAGTGTTTCTGTACACTGCTGACGTGAGTAGATCCTAGTTTATATTAAAACAATGTTTGGCTGTGGTGGCGTGGAGCTATGGTGGCACAGTGGTTAAAACGTACTATTGCATCTCAACACTGCCCACAGCCAAGAGTTTAATCCTGACAGATTCAAGATTGATTAATCCTTCTGAGGTCGGTAAAATGAGGACCCTGATTGTTGGGGGCAAGAGGCTCACATTTGTAAACTGCTCAGAGAATGCTGTAAAGCACTATAGGCCGATATAAGTTTAAATGCTATTTACTCACATCAGCAGTGGCTTTCAGTGGCTTGATCTAAATTAAATGTACAGATTCAGCCTAGTCAGAGACCGTTTTTAATTTAGAGCAGCATCCGATGTATTTAGAGATGGTAGGGCTGATAAGCCATACTTGTTCTGATACAAATGCAGCGTGGATGTCTCATACAGATAGGCTTGAGGTTGAACAAAAAGTCACCATATTAGTTAGTAGATGGAGAGAAATCAAAAGATTTTGCCATTGCCTCCTTCCTAGGGCTGAGTGATCGACCCAAGGCTTAATTCCCAATGCGGGACCAGCGCGCGCACGCACACACACACACACACACACACACACACCTCCCTCCCTCTCTCTCCAAATTTAAAAGTCTTAAGTTTTCTAGAAGAAGGAAATATTTTTGAGCTATTTTCTTGTTTCCTGGTAGATGAGAGAAACACCAGGTGTTCAATGCTAGGGAAATCCAAAAATAACAATTTGAAGTTAATCCTCCATTACAGCTTTCAGCTCAGAGAATAATTGAGGGCAGCTCCAGCCAGCCTATTTTACCACTGTACAGGTGGTTGTCCGATACATGAATGGTGAGTAATGCCAAGTCTTCCCTTATTTTGTATAGAGGCTCTGGCCCCTTCAATAAGAAGCCTGTGAACTCTTCTTATTTTTTAAGTCATACCTCACTCAAGTGCAATGGTAAACATTCACATGCTATTGGAGTTACAGCAGTCATTTCATATACCAAGGCACTGAAATAACCATCTGCTTTGAACCTGCTAAAACATCTGAGTATATTTTAGATTTATAACCATAATAAAATACAGTGATTGTTCACCATATTGAAAAGAGGAACAAACTAAATTTTTGGTTAATTATTCATTATCCTGGGAAACAATCTCTGCAAGGTACAATTAAAACTAATTTGCATGCTGTTGATAGTTGATCTGGTGAAAATATTCAGTTAGTGTGTTATGAGATCTGGTCATAAAACCCTAACGGGGCCATAGAAAAGCCAAAATAGTCTTCCCAGAGTTCTTTTGTGTGAAAGGGAGTTTGCTTCACCCACTGTTTTTTTTTTAAAGACAGCTCTAGAAAGTGCACTTGCTTATGAGCATTTTATCGGCTTGGAAAAATGCTTGCATGATATATTATCTGGTATTTTGACTTGTTAATAATTCATAAAACCAATCAAACACCTACATTCAAGTTAAACTCAAGTTCAGAAATGCATTTGGCACTTATAAATAATTTGGGCTACACTTAATAATGATATTGCCAAAGTTAAACAGTTCAATCTGTTCAGCTGTATTCACAGCCAAAGAAATTTGAGCACTGAAGAAATCTCTGGCATTTGACCCAGTTACGCTGGTTTAAACTTGCAATGTGGAGATCAGCCTATGCGTTTGCTACCAATATATGCAAACAAGATTTTTTTTAACTATTTGCCATACTCCTACCCTGCAATTTTTTAGAAAGCAAATTTGAGATTGCTTCCATCATGACCCCAGACACAGTATCCCCAAGATAAAGACTATTTTAAAATAAATCACAGGCCTGCAATTATTTGCTGTCTTTATATCATGGTTATGGGACACCTAGATTTTCCTGACAAGATAAAGCTAGGAGATGGAAATTTGTAGCAGGCTGGGTCTCCTTTTAGAAAAAATGGAGACTCTAAAGGTGGGTTGAGCAGAGATTCTAGGAATAGCCAAGTGGAAATCAATGGGCATCATGCTTACCTACCTTTGTATTAGCAGAATGGACAAAAAAAAAAAAAACTGGCCAGGAAGCCCACAATCCTATTTTATCTGAAATCTACCAGTAATTGGCAAAGGGGCACATATTTATGATTCTACTGGCAACATTATTTCTAGGTCCCATATTGACACAGGCTGTCTTGTTGAGCTTGACATAGTATGAAAGCAACATCGATCATATATCTCAGCCGTGAGAATTCCCCCTCAGGCTTACAACATTCTTCATTCAGAAACAGGGCATCTGTTATTTTTTATCTACTGTATGATAAGGGCAAGAATATAACCTCAATTGTTTTGAATAATACATACACACAAAACATTGGTGCACTGACCAGCCTGCTACACTTTCATTTTAGTTTCAGCTGCTTTTAAATTTCCTAAGGGGGGGAGGGACTCTTTGTCAATGATATTAAACTATCTTATTTACCATCAGTAGCAAGGAAACTACCAAAAATTTACTATTCATCTAAAGCAGAGTAACAGATAATAGATAACAGATAATCAGAGTTGGAAGGGACCTTGTATGTCATCTAGTCCAACCCCCCCTACCCAAGCGGGAGGCCCTACACCATTTCTGACAAATGGCAGTCCAATCTTTTCTTGAAAGTCTCAAGTGATGGTGCTCCCACAACTTCCTGAGGGCAAGCTGTTCCACTGTTGATTGTTCTCACTGTCAGAAAGTTTCTCCTTGTTTCCAGGTTAAATCTCTCCTTGTTCAGTTTCCATCCATTATTCCTTGTCTGGCCTACAGGCGCTTTAGAAAATAGTTTGACCCCTTCCTCCCTGTGGCAACCCCTCAAATATTGGAACATGTTATCATGTCTCCCCTGGTCCTTCTCTTCACTAGACTGGCTATGCCCAGTCCCTGTAACCGTTCTTCATATGTTTTAGTCTCCAATCCCCTAATCATCCTGGTTGCTCTTCTCTGTACTTTTTCTAGTCTCAACATCTTTTTTACAATGTGGTGACAAAACTGGATGCAGTACTCTAGGTGTGGTCTTACTAAGGCTTTACAGAGTGGTATTAATACCTCACTTGATCTTGATTGTATCCCTGTTAATACAATTTAGGATTGCATTAGCTTTTTGGGCTGCTGCTGCATACTGCTGGCTCATATTTAGCTGGTTGTCCACTAAGACTCCAAGATCCCTCTCACAACTACTGCTATTGAGCCTGGTTTCACCCAGTCTGTATGTGTACTTTTGGTTTTTCTTGCCTAAGTGTAGGACTTTTCTCTACATTGAATTTCATTTTGTTAGATATGGCCCAGTGTTCTAGTCTGTCAAGATCCATCTGGATCTTGAGCCTATCTTCTTGGGTGTTAGCTATTCCTGCCAGCTTAGTATCATCTGCAAATTTGGTAAGTTCCCCTTCTATTCCCTCATCTAAGTCATTAATGAAGATATTGAAGAGTACTGGGCCTAAGACGGAATCTTGTGGCACCCCACTGCTTACTTTCCTCCATGTAGACTTAGACCCATTAAGGACTACTCGTTGAGTACGGTTTGCCAGACAGTTGCGAATCCATCTAGAGGTGGTGCTATCTATTCCACTTTTTTCTAGCTTACTAAGAAGTAGGTTGTGGTCTACTTTCTCGAATGCCTCACTGAAATCTAAATATATTATGTCCACAATATTTTGCTGGTCTACTAATTTAGTCACTGTGTTGAAGAATGAAATAAGATTGGTTTAGCATGATCTGTTTTTAACAAACCCCTGCTGACTGCTAGTTATTACTTTATTTGTTTCTAGATGTTGGCAGATTTGTTTATTATCTTTTCCAGTATCTTCCTGGGTATTGATGTTAGGCTGATTGGTCTATAGTTTCCTGGGTCTGTTTTATTTTCCTTTTTTGAAGATGGGAACCATATCAGCTCTTTTCCAGTCCTCTAGTAGTTCCCCAGTGCTCCAGGATTTTTGAAAGATATGGTGCAGTGGTTTTGAGATGACCTCTGCCAGCTCCTTTAAAACTCTGGGATGTAATCCATCAGGCCCCGGTGATTTGTGTTCATCAAGATCAGACAGGTGTTCTCTTACTATTTTTTTGCTTATTTTAACTTTTATTTCTGGTCTGTCTTTTACAGTTCTGTTTTTGGTGGGTTGAGTTATGGTTTCTTTTTGCGTGAAGATGGATGCAAAGAATGAGTTAAGCAGTTCTGCTTTCTCTCTGTTGCCTGTTACTTCCTTGCCATCTTCTCTCTTTAGTAGAACGACTGTTTCCTTGACTTTTTTCTTGTTATTTATATGTTGGAAGAAACTTTTTTTTATTATCTTTGACTTTTGTTGCAAGTCTTTGTTCATTCTGAGCCTTTGCTATCCTGACTTCGTCTTTGCAGATTCTGGCTATCTGCTGATATTCTGCCTTAGCTGTATGTCCTTCTTTCCGTTTTTTGTACTTGTCCTTTTTTTCTTTCAGTTTGCCAGAGAGCTCTTTGTGCAGCCATGCTGGTTTCTTCTTGGATTTCTTGTTTTTCTTTCTCAGTGATATTGTGCTGGTCTGGACTTCTATGATCATACTTTTTAGAGTTTCCCAAGATGAGTTGTTGTTTTCCCCTTTAGGATTTTCATCCATGGAATCTTTCCCAAGTTCTGAGTTTATTGAAATCAGCTCTTTTAAAATCCAAGACTCTGGTGTCATTATGTTCTGTTGCTTGTGTTTGTGTTATGTTGAATTCTAGTATGGCTTGGTCACTCTTACCCAAAGTTCCTGCAGTTTCAATTCCCTCTATCACTTCTTCTCTGTTTGTAAGAATTAAGTCCAGTATGGCTGTCCCTCTAGTTTCACTGTCTACCTTTTGGACAACAAAGTTGTCAGCTAGGTTGGTAAGGAACTTATTTGATTTCTAACTTGGTGCAGAATTAGTTTTCCAATTGATATCAGGATAATTGAAGTCTCCCATTACTATTGTTGTGTTTCCTACATGTTTGTTAGTTGGCTGGCAAAAAGGACATCTATTTCTTCTGCTTGATTGGGTGGCCTATAATATACGCCTATGGCCATGTCATTCTTTTTTTCTTTTATATCGACCCATATGCATTCTAGGTGGTTTTCACCTTTGGTTTCATGCATTTCTGTAGCTATAGTGGTCCTTTACATACAGTGCAACTCCACCGCCTCTTTTATGGGATCTTTTTTTTAAAAATAGTTTGTATCCTTCTACCAGTATGTTCCAGTCATGGGTTTCATCCCACCAAGTTTCTGTTATTCCAACTATATCATTTACTATATATTTACCTTCATGTATTCTTAATTCGAGTTCACCCTGTTTGTTCCCCAGACTTTGTGCATTTGTATATAGGCACTTGAGATTTTTATGTCTGACACTGTGTTTACTGTCTCCATAATCTGTGTTGTGCCTGCCTGCCCCTACTTTCTTGCCACTTGTTTGATTAATGCACATGGTATGACACTCACTATTAAGTGCTTGGTTTTGGTTGGCATCAAGGTTGATAATCTTACCTGCACAAACATCTATTTTGCATGCACTGGTATCCTTATTAGTTTTAGGTTGCTGGGGACAGAAATATTCTGAATCCATTAATTCTCTGATGAATTTCAGCTGTTGTATTATAAAAACCCATTCTGAGCAAGCATAGTAAAGTAGGAAAGATAGATTTAAGACTACTTTCAATGAAAAAATCAGATTATATAGCCCAGTATTTAAGAGTACTTTCAATGAAAAAAATCAGATTATATAGCCCTGTATCCTGGGAAAGGTTATGCATTGCTTAACTACTATCAAATCTTTAATACCAAAATGAACGAGTAGAATTGATTCCAACATTCCATTTATATCTTTAAGAAAAGGACGGATTTTTCATTTTTCACTTGAAATCCATAAAGCGTCTTTTGGAGCATACCAAGTAAAGGATGAGTGCTGTGCTAGCACAGAAAAGCACTTTCTCCTGGCTGAAGGAGCGCATGATGACTATGCAGAGCCAGGCCTGATTTGGCTTCTGCTTTCTGCTGCGCACATATTTACATTTGATTTCTAATTTCTGATTGGCCTCACATGGGTCAGACAGGAAGAGCTAATGGGCTGGATGTAGCCTGTGGGCGGTAAATGCCCAGGTCTGCACTAGAGTGAATAAAACTTTCTGAATTGAGCCACAAATTTAATCAGAATATCTCATTTAAAGATAGAATGGATGTTTAGTTTTCCATAATTAAATTTATTTCCATAATTTTACATTTCCCTGTCAAATTTGGAAAAAGTTCTTATATACAATGGCTACTTCTTTGAACAAATTGTGATTACCATTACTTGTAAGAATTGAATCAGCACAATTTGACTATAAAGGTGCAAGGGAGGAATTGGCATGGTTTTTAAAGATGATTTACCTTATTTGTCCAAATAACTTTGGCAATGAAATCTCATTGCTTATTATGTATGTGTGATTTGGCAAACCATAGCCTAAAGGAACTGAGAGCTAAATGAAATGAAACAAGAATCTTTTCAGACATCAAAACCATTTTCACTGCAGATAAAGAGTTCTGTTTCAGAACTTTCTTTCTGATAACTGCATGAATTTTCCATGAATCAGGTCCTTTTGCAGTATTTCCATCACTATATTTTTCAGTACCTTTCTGGATATTCAAAGAACGTACATTTAGCTGCACTAGAGTCACAACCAATTACAGAACATTTGCAGAGTGTGCTAAAAAGATTAATGTTTAGACTAAGAGGCTAAAGAACACTTGGGGCACACATTAAAAACCCTTCTTTGCTTAAATTCTAATCCAATCATCCCAATTCACTTGGAAATCAATGTTTAATGACAAAATATTTCACAATGAATGTATGCCACAATACACAGACATTCACAGCACGTGAATGATCATACTTTCAGCAGCAAAAGCTTCTTTTTGTATTCACTAACACCTTGCTCGCTAATCCTTTTTCCACATTCTGAAGAAAAAAAAGGTTCACGGAATTAACCCCAACCTATGACCAAAACAAAGGTGGGGAAGTTAAAGGTACAGGCCTTCCGGAGTGCCTTCCTGTTTCTTATAAAGAACATTTTCTTTTGATTTTTTGAAGTCTTCATTTGTTACTTTCATCCTTCGTTCACGCAGAGCCATCAAACCAGCTTCCGTGCAAATGGCCTATTAGAAATGGAAGCACTTGATTAGAAAATCAGGAGTCTGATTTGCAGGAAGTGCTAAGAACCAGTAATGTTCAAACAAGCTGGTGGCCCTTATGTATGCTAGAAAGCATTGGGTTGAAAAAAACAGCATTAAATATTCATTAATTAGAAACTAATGCGATCTGACTAATGCACAGCAAACATTACTAATATTAGATCAACTTTCCCTCCCTAATTGTAATTCCCCTGAAAGAGTGTAACATGTTAGTCACAACAGAGGTCAATCACATTTAATTGATGTAGCCACCAATATTCCTAGTAAAAATAGCCCCACCAATTCTTTACTAGCTTTTTACATCAAGCATGCAACTCTCAATACAGGTGGCCAAATGTTCATTTTCTCTTCCATTAATGACTTTTCCCTTCCCAACAATGTCCATTAATGCCCTTCCAAGTATTTATGGGGAAGAAAAGAGAGAAAATACCCCCTTCATTCAGAAAACATTGCCGTAACAAGGAAATATTTACTATTTGAGGTAGTCCTCAACTTACGACCAGAATTGAGCCCAAATTTTTTATTGCTGAGCAAGACAGCTGTTCAGGAAGATTTTGCCCCACTTTAACGACTTTTCTTGCCATAGAATCATTGCTGTTATTAAGTTACTAATAAGGTTGTTGAGTGGTTTCCCATTGACTTTGCTTGTTAGGAGGTCGCAAAAGGTGTTCACAGGACCCAGGGACATGGCAACCATCATAAATATAAACCAGTTGTCATGCATCTGAATTCTGATCATGTGACAGCATGAAAGGGATAAGTCACTCTTTTTACAGTCAATAAACAAATGGTTAGAAAACTAACTGTTGTAAGTCGAGGACTGCCTATACCAGGAAGTAGAGAATCCAGTGCTTTTTCAAAATGGGTGAAAAAGAGAAAACAAAGGCAGTGACTGGGGCTTTCTGAAACAAAGGATATTTGTAGGAAAGCCTTCATTGGAAAGGGGTGCAAGATACTGCATGACACACATATTCAATTGGGTGGGGTGGGGGAAATCATTTGTTATCAAGGATTTTACCTTTATATCTGCCCCAGACAAATCATCTTTAGCCATTATCAACTCATCTAGAGTAACATCATCTGCCAAAGTCATTCTGCTGGTGTGAATCTGAAAGATGCGTTTCTTTGTTTTTTCATCTGGCAGAGGAAATTCTATCTTCCTGTCAATACGTCCTAGGATTTAGAAAAAACAATTAGCTGCTTCAGATTTTTGCCTGTGGAATCAAAAATAGAAAGCTTTCCTTGGAAAATAATACCATTATTTAGCCTTGATACTATCTCAGAAAATACTCGTGCATCTTTGGACAGTTGTTAGATGCGTAGAATTTCTTTTTTATTTCCCCCCCACTTCACACATACAATTATTTCACCTTATTGTTGGATCAAAACATTTCTTCTTCCCTCAAATTTCATAAGCCATTCAAATATTTATATTTTACATTATTTCACGTACTGTTCAATATCAAGTTACATGAATAGGCACTCCAGAAACTTTCTAATTTAAACCCAATCACATATATTTGTGATTGATAACCAACACACACACACACTAATATATATATATATATATATATATATATATATATATATATATATATATATATATATATATATATATATATATATATATATTTGTTTTCTGAGGTTCTTGCGGGTATTTGTATGTGGATCTTTGGTTATTGGGTTTTCTCCCGCGTAAAATTTGAAGTATCTAGGTGACGTTTCGATGAAGTCTCATCTTCAGGCTTGTCTTCGGTTCTGTGCTCCTCAGAGTAATGTGAGCTTGCAGCTGCTTCTTCCTTTTAACAGACCAGAAGCTGCATCGCAGCTGCATCACTACCCGCTTCAAACCCCTCCGACCCATACATGAAGCGAACTGACGCCCACCATGAAGATGCGGCATGACCACGAACGTGAAGCCAAACAGCAGGATCACAGCTCACCAGCTCAAATCCCCCAGCAACTAAGACTAACCTGAGCACAACTAAGCCCCCACTTGAACAGAACACACCCCCAGCCAATCAGAACACAGCCAACCCCCCAACCAATCAGAACACAGCCAAACCACCAACCAATGAGAACACCCCCCCACTCAATCAGAACACAGCCAAACCCCCACCCAATCAAGTCACACCCCCACTAGCAGTTAAAAGGAAGAAGCAGCTTCAAGCTCACATTACTCTGAGAAGCACAGAGCTGAAGACACAAGCCTGAAGATGATGAATGAGACTTCATCGAAACGTCGCCTAGACACTTCCAATTTTACGCGGGAGGAAACCCAAATAACCAAAGATCCATATATATATATATATATATAATATGTATATGTATATGTATATGTATATGTATATGTATATGTATATAATATATATATATATATATATATAAAAGCTTCAGGAAGAAAGCTATCAAACTTATAGAAAATGAAGTATCTTATAATTTCATTCTCTACAACACTGGTTTCTCCCTGAGCAGGCTAAATTGAGTGAAAAGTGAATCTTTTGAAAGAGCAAAACATTTCAAGCTTTGAATGTGATCTGATTCTCAAGTTTTTTCAACTTATTTTCAGACTGGCCATTCTAATGAGAAACACAGAATGCTCTAGGAAACACCATGACAGACCACATTGTTCTACATGAAACTAATAATCAGAAGCAGTAAGATTTTAAGTAGTTAAATATAACCATCATACGTTTTACCTGGTCTGATTAAAGCTGGATCCAATGTTTCTATTCTGTTAGTAGCCATTATCACTTTTACATCTCCACGTGAATCAAACCCATCTAATTGGTTCAGCAACTCCAACATTGTTCTCTGGATTTCTCTTTCTCCCCCTGAGTTAGAATCATACCTTTGGCATAGGACAAAAGATACCTACATTGAATTTAGAATACCCACAGAAAACAATATTTTTCTTTACCTATAGTAATCCAATTCTACCATTCTGGTAGAAGCAAGGAATATACAGAACAGTGTTCGCCTAGGATAAGACATCATTTCTGAAGGTCAATTAAAAACTCTTGGATTAGAGTACAACAGGTTCAGCAGCTGAAAGAATGCTATGAGCAGCACTTTTTAATTTCCAAGTTAAGATAACACTAATCCATTATAGCAGTTTTGTATTTGTAGCTATTTGCCTGTTCCAAGTGATTCTTATTAAAGGATGAACCTTCAAAAATTAAATATTAGATAAGAAATTATTATAAGCACATACAGAATTCATCACCTCCTTTCCTCTCCATGTTTACTCAGTCAATATTAAAGATTATCTTTCTTCAACAAACATACATACATGATGTATTTTTATTTATGCACATATTTGCCACTCCAAAAAAGGATGAAGCTGTAAAAATTAAGTCAATATTAAATGAATCAATAACAAATTAAAGTTAACTGACTGTAAAATAAAGGCTTGTTCTTAAATCTATTCCTCCATCTGCAAATACACACATACTCTGCCTCCTTGTAGCAGCAGAAAAAAAAGAGAGAGAGAGAGGACACAGAATGAACATGGGCTATGGGAAGAAAGAGAAGAAAAATGGCAGATGAAAACTTATGCAGACTTAATCTGTAGTAAACGTTATTGAAGTGAATGGTTGGTACTGTACTCCTAGGAAGGTGTTTTGGATTTCTAATCTTCCAGAAATGTTATGAAATCCAGCCAGAGTCTTTCTACATTCAAAGGGGAGGACAGAGTGATACTCTCATTAACTCAATTGACTGACAAAGATAATCACAATGGTATTTCCCTTTCTCCTGACGCCTCCATTCCAACTATTTCTTTTAAGGAAATATATCCAATAAAGTATTTCTCACCCATCTGCTTTTCAGGCCTATCTCTTGCCTCTAGTACTTTATTCGTGGCAAACATAAAATAATGTTCCACCCCTTCAGTGCACCAAGTGATCAACATGTTGGACAGGATGCAAAATACCCAAATTCACCTCCCCACCCCCCCGAATTTGTAAGGGTATGGTGAGGATAATAGCAAAGGAATGCTCCCAGTTTTGAATCTCCCCCCCAAAATATACAGGAATGAAACACAGTAATAACTGTATAATACTTGACAAATAATTATTGAGTCTGAATTCATTAAAAAGAAAAAATGCTTTCTCACTACCCATTCCACATTAGCCCTGCTCCATTTGTTTTTTAAAAAATGTCAGGTTTTAGTAAAATATTTTATAAATTAAAGAAATAATATAGCTCAGACATATTAGTCTGAAGCATGCTAGCATTAATGTGCCCCTACAAGTATAAGGGTTGACCATTGTCTTACAACTGAAGATGGCAGCATACAAGCCACTTCTAGTGACCCAAACTATTACTTCTGAAAACCAATTAACAAAAAGGAAAGAGTGTTAAAAGATATGCATGTGTTGCTCAGCATGGGAATGACTATGACATCCTACCTTTTGGTACCTATGGCATCAATTTCATCAATGAAGACAATTGACGGGGCATGCTCCTCAGCTACTCGAAAAAGTTCTCGAACAAGCTTTGGTCCATCTCCCAAATATTTCTGGATAAGTTCAGAGCCAACCACTCTCAGGAAGGTGGCAGAAGTCTGATTTGCCACTGCTTTGGCTAATAATGTTTTACCTGTTTAATTATAAAATGCCAGAAAGTTAGCACATTCTCCAACTTGTGTTACACATACATGCATGAAGGCAACCACTCAAATTGAATATTGACAAAAGTCCGCAAGTTATCTACTATAGATCAAGTTTGGCATTTTAAGTCAATAAGCAATGGAATTATACCCTAGTAGTGTTTACATGCTTGAGACACATAAACAGATTTTTCCTATTTGAATTCACTGTCTGAAGTGCAGAAGGAGAAGTAAAAACAGATAAACTGATTTCCTGTCAATTTAACAAGATGCTCAGAAAGTGCTCTTTGTCGCTTTCAAATTTGGAGTAGGAAATTATTTTATTCTTACATGGTGAATCCATGCAAAGAAAGTAATAGAATGAACTAATCAAATCAACCATATTTCCTTAAAAGACAGCAGTTTCAGCATCAAAGAACTAACAGATCTCACACACTATGTCTATGCAAGTTAATATGAGAAGTATAGTTTCACTTGGGGTGCAGAATCATCCATAATGTCCTAATTTTCAAAAACATTTCTTGTAATTTTCCATACTTAATATGAAGGGAAGCGTTTTGGTTCATATATTTCTATCTACTTTCTCCATGTGTGTATGTGCATGAGTGCGCATGTGCATACACATCTCTAGCATTATCCTTTTCCAAACAGATAACATCTGATTTGGCTTGATAAGGTAACTGACCTCTGGTTCCCCATGGATACACCATGTTTCGCTAGATAAAATTTGCCCCCAAACCAACCCCCCACCCCCTTTTCCCCCAAAGTTGAAGAATGAAGCCTGATTGGCTTTCAGAACTCTGTGGAATGGATCTAAACAAGTACCCGGATGTTAATCACAAATTGATTACCACTTTGTATAAACTGGACAGAAAGCCAAAATGAAAATAAACCATCATATAGATTTACTAAACAATATCAATTCACTTAAGATTCCAAATTTACCAGTGATTCTAAACGTCCATGTTTTAAGTTAACCAACTGTTTCATCAAAAAATCAAGGTAGAAATCAAAAGCTTTCTTATAGCTATTCTGGTATTATTAGTTATGATAATTTTTAAGGTCATTAAAATTACTATAAATAGTTGATAATTTTTGATAATTTTTTTCTTTTAATTGTAAGATAGTAAAAGTTTATAGGAACTGATGTAGCATTATGTCTATGGAGATTCTCAATGATCCAGGTCATGGTTGTCCCAAAGATGTTTTTTCAAGAGGCAACTGGATTTCTTGCTTTTCTTTGAAGATGTTTCACTTCTCATCCAAGAAGCTTCTTCAGCTCTGACTGGATAGTGGGGAATGGAAGGATTTATACTGCTGGCAGATAGCCGGTCATTTGCATTGAAGTAGCATTACTTACTGAGGAACTGGTCTTGTCCTAAGTCTAAGCTAAACAATACATCCGAATAATGGAAGAGATCTGACTTTGGCTCCTAAACTCAAATTTAGGAATTTCTGCCACAATGCTCTCTTCCCTTTACCTCAGGATGCTCTACTGGATCCTGCCTGCTATACTTTTTCCCTCATGGAAACTTTCTTCATTTCTGTCACTAGTGACTCATATCACTGTTTGAGAAATACCAGTATCTGTTAGTTTCTGCATCACATATCCTGAAGACACCATATGTTTTGTTTGCAACTATCTGATTTCTTTCTGATGGGGGTAAAAAAGCTAGATGTAAATATGTTACACTTTAGCTCTTCTTCAAGCATGTTTGAAGACCATCAGATCATAAAGACCAATTTCAAAAACAGCAACAATACATTCATTATAGCTTTCAGCCAATACAATGAGACATGTACTAAGGCAGAATGATTGGCTTTATTGATATAAACACTTCAATATAATATTATGTAATAAATGTATTGCCACATGCTGATATAAAAATACAAGAAAAAATTACCTGTTCCAGGAGGCCCATACAGAATGACCCCTTTGGGTGGCTTTATTCCCATTTCTTCATAATACTCAGGATGAGTCAAAGGTAATTCCACAGATTCCTAGAAGGAAGAAATTACATATATCTTCAAAGGTTGATCAAGCCTTTTATCAATCTAAGGCTTCTCCTGGTTAGAAAATCACAGATGAAGGCACCGCTCTAATGGCCAATATTAACATTTACTAAATAAATGTGCTTGCCATTCATGGAGATGAATAATTTTCAACCTGAATTCCTCTATTCTGGAGTAACTGTTTCCTTCCTCAAATCTACTGTTCATTTGAATTAGGTGCACTTCAAATAATTACATTGCCTTTTTTTTAACACAACTCCTTCAAAAGCTGTGCCTGGCTTTCACCATACATGTATCATATTTCAGTCACAAAATGTTTGAAAACAAAAGATAATTCAAAATGCAAATAGTGTTCAAAAAAGAAATTACAGAGCTACAAATGATGGAATCAATAAAATTTATTTTTGGTGAGATTGATCCATTATCAAAGAAGGGAAAGAAGGACTGACTCATCTAATCATATATCTTTATGCTACATACTGCATGTTACTCCATCTCAGAAAATTCTTTAAAAATATTTCTCTGTACCCTTTTGATTGACATACCTAGAGATTAGAGCTGGTCTAAGTATTTAGGGTCTTAAACTGGGAAGCCTTTAGGAAAGTTCTGAGGTACTGGGTCAGTGAACATATCTCAGCATGGGATCTACAAAGACTTGTATGAATGGAAAATATATGCATATATTCCTTGGACAGAAAAGCATCTCCCTGAAGAAGAGATGGTGGCAGTGGCAATTATCAAACTATTATTTCAAATAACCAGTTATTGAAATAAGCAAAATACCAAAGCTATTTAAATAAAAGTCACATGGAACAGAAATAGAAGTATTGCAATTCTAAGGCATCATCTAGTAATAAAATGTTCTGGCATTTTCCCCCTATTGGACAATGCAGGAAATATTAATACCTTGATTTCTTGAATTTGGTTATCCAGGCCTCCAATATCTGCATATGTCTCCTGTGGGGCTTTTTCCACTTTCATCACTGTAACTAAAGGATCCGTGTCATCCATCAAGACACCAATCACAGCATGGACCTGTTAAAAGAAATGGGCAGAAGCATCCAATAATAGGAAAGCATTTAAGTTGTTGCCCTATTACAGGTTTAGCATAAAATAGAAATTGCAGACTGATAGGACATTTCACAAGGTCAAATTCAGCTCCTAAAATCTACTTCTTAGAGAATGGCACCCTGTAGCTTCTGGTTAAATGTAGTTCAGTTGATGACAGTTTCTTTCCCAAACCACCAGAAAAAGAGAAGGCCTCCTGGTAAATCTGAAGGTTATGGGGACACACCTCAACCTTTTTGGGAAGGGATGAGCAAGTACCATGGATAAGCCAGATCACGCCTTATATTCTCTATATAATGACAGGTTGGTTGGTTCTGATAAACAAAACATCAGAATTTCATCTTAACTTGCTTCATTTCATTTTCGATGAAGGGCATTATCATCTCTGTTACTGAGGTTGTTTAAATTTTGCTAAGTCTGTAGCTTTTAAAAAAAAAATCATAACCAAAAGAAAAAAAACACCCTCCTTGTAAGCTGTAAACCCAGCATACAGCTTGGAGGGGAGGCAATAAACCAACAGGCCACCAAATTTCATTAATTTTTTCCTTTTAATCTGAATACTGTAAGAATGCTATAGGCCTGAGTGGTTTCTTTTTCTCTTTTATCTCTGTAGAAGGGAATCTCCTATTGTTACTGGTCATATACAATCAGAACAGAGAGACCACACTGTCTTCATTAAGGTAAAACTCTATATCTTAACAGCTTTAATCTAGATAATGAATATTAAGATATTCATAACATTTATCTTTTAGTGCTTTCAATTACAGTGGAAAAGCTAGAATTACCTTATGATTAAGTAGAACTGAACATCCTGGCTCTAGCAAATCCTTGTCTACAAAAGAAAGAATACTGACATAGTGTTCTGATCCCACGGATGTGGACACAATAGCATGATTATCATCAATTATCTCCTCCAAGGTCCCTACAGACATTGGAGTCCCTCTCAGATCGTCCACCTTTGACCTCTCTTCCTGCAAACAAAGTACACAAAAAGAGGCTATGATTATGTATTACATACTGCCAGGCATCCCAACAATTTCTATATCTATTACACAATTAAGAAATGACAATTTTATGCAACCTCAACAATCCCCAAAAAGAAGAATTGTCCTAGTATTCTCAGTATTAACTATTTCACTATTAACACCTAAGTATTCAGCATCTAATATCTCAATATTAAGACCCCACACAAATGCCATTTATCTTCACTTATAGCAGATTAGCAAGTCTCTTACTCTGGAAAATCCTAAAATTTATACATGTGTAGCTCCCGCTAATGGAGTAAACTAAAAAAAAACCAAGCATTCTATTTTAAAAACATAGAAGCAATATTTGTTCATTTTATAATAAAGCAAAGCTGTTCAAAAACATTGCAAAATCCTGAGAGTTTATTAGCAATTTTGAATACCACCAAGACTATATATCTTAATTTGTTTTTGAACACTATTTTTTTAAAAAACAACTATATTTTGTCTTACTAAAATTAGTTTATATACATTAGCTAAATAGAAAGTTTAACAAATAGATCAAAGTGTACAAATAGTCCTCAATTTACAACCATCCAATGACTGTTCAAAGATACAACAGCATTGAAAAAAAGTGAGTCATGTGTCACCATTTACAATCTTCCCAGTTCTCACAAGCAAAGTCAATAGGAGCAGCTGGTTCACTTAACAATTATTTGACTCACTTAACTGCAGTGATTTGATTAACAACCATGGCAAAAAGGTTATTAAATCTTTTGTAAAATTGGGTACAACTCAAAAACTACCTTGCTTAGCAATGAAATTATTGTCCCAATTGTGCTTGCAAGTTACAGTCTACCTTTATTTAAAATTCAGATCAATTGGAATGAAAGAGTACCATGCCATTTTAGAGATTTAACATTTATTCTTTTTCGTATAGTCTTTTTTTCATATGGGCGAAGTTAGAAGATACAAAATAGAGGATAAGTAAGTTGATAACAAACAAACAAACAAAAAATCCCACAACCTGACAAATTTAAGCAGTTTCTTCTTCCTATTCAAAGCATACATACCTCTTGCTTTTCTTCCAAAGGTTTCATCTGTTCCTGGTTTCTAATGAACTCTTCCTCCATCAGAAGATAATCCTTAATTCTTTCCAGCTTCAATAATTTGAGTCTGCACTGAGTATGAGGAGTGACTACAATTAAATAAAAGAGTTTCTAAATGTAGGGTTTGGAATAATGCATTCAACTTGTTTAGGTGAATTGAAAAAAGGGACAACGAACTAAAATGATTTTGAAATTTCTATCTTTTGTCTGGGATGCTTCTTGTTCCTATTATTTTGGGCACTGCTTTTTGATGGAAGAATTGTCTTTTTTGCATGGAACTGATGTAGCAATATGTGAGTCTAAACAAAATCCAAGGACATGATTTAAATAAATTCTTGAGAGGGCTGCCTCTTATTCCAAGGAACAATAAATCATGTTTTTATGTTTATAATCAATTCCTGAAATCAATTAAAAATGTGGTTTCTTCCAACTCTATGATTAAATAATGTTCTGGATCATATGATATAGTAGCCTAAAGATGAAAATATCTAAGTGTTTGCTCTATTTTGGAACAATCCACTGTGTAACCTAATTCAGTCCCAGTAATTCTTTAGCCCTTCAATGTTTCAAGCTGAGAGCTTTAAAAACTAAGTTGCTCAAGTATGAAATGGGGGCTTTTTGCATGCTGAAAAAACTATCCTATATATTAACTATAGCTACTCAGGGAAATGGCACAAACCATGCTTACCCAGCGGAAGTTTGCTGGCAGCATCTGGTCCCTTTGTTTTCTTCTTCTTTTTCCCCACTCGGGTTGGAACTGGGGGTTCATATTTCTTCTTTTTGTCCTTTTTATTTTAAAAACCAAGTTAAAAAGTAATTTATAGAAAGTACTGTGCATCTAAGATTCCAACACAAGTTCCAAAAGGTTTTGTCAAATATTTCAAAAGTTCTAAATTGCCCAATATTTTGTAAATCATCTAAACCAAATTATAAAGTCATTATATTGCTTTCTAGATAACTTGGGATTTCACTTCCATAATTCTCCACGGCGTAGAGCCTGATTACTTGAGGGATTGTCCTTCTCCCATAGTGTCTGCTCACGCCAATTCGACCTTGGCATGTTCCAGATTGAAATGTCATCTATTGGGACCACAGAAACACATCTTCTTTGTAGCAGTGCCTGACCTCTGAAATTAGGATGGCCTCCAATCTGTTGCTGTTTAGAAGAGGTGTGAAGACCTATCTCTTTGGGACTTGTTTCATTCCTTGTGGTCTCCCCCACATTCCATTTTTATTTAATAATTTTATAGTTGTAAGTGGCCAGAGTTACTGGGAGTCTGGCAGCATACAGCATAATCAATTATAATTATTATCAGTGTGCCTACAGGGAAGGTTTCAACATTGAATTATGAACTATGAGTTAACTTAACTATGGTTATTAGAAACAAGACAGTTTCAAATGTTGAGCAGGCCCATAGTTTCTATTAAATCATAGGGTCCAGATTAAATAACAAACGATAATAAATAAAAATAAAAGAGAAAAGCACATAAATCATGGCATATTTAAATTGACTACTTATCCATATACACTACAATAAAAGCAACTACATAATTCTGAAAATGAGATCATTGCAATGAAAATGTAATATCGGTTCATAATATATAAAAAACACAATATTTGATTTTCTGAGTTTTTATATAATAAGGATAACTGAGGGTAAATATATATTTTAGCTTCTTAGTTAGCATGGAAGATGTATTCTACAAATATTCTCTTAAGAAAGCACACCAGGTAAAAGTTATTTTTTCTTACTTTGTCATCCTTCTTGCCACCTCCAGGACCATGTCCACCACTCTGACTCTGACCCTACATTCAAAGAGACAAAACATCAATGAAACTCAGAAAAGGGGGGAGGCAACTTAACTATAAACTATGTACAAACTCAAATTCAGTTTTTCCTTCTGAAACAACTGTCAAAAGAATGAAGATAGAAGTAATTTCCCCTTCATTCTTCTGACACTATTAAAAAAAAAAATCCAGAAAACTCTCCAGAACAGGCAAATGCTACACAACAAAGATAAGAAAATGCTTTTGATGTGCAAGGAAAAACCCATACAGACAACACTGATTTCCTCATGGCAATTTATTTAAACAACTATATTTCTACAAATACTATGTTTATTTTGGTTAAAAAATCAGTCAAGAATATCTGTGCATTTAAGGTCACTAAATAACACTGGACATAATTAACGGAATAAATAGCAAAAACACTCTTTGGAATCACTGAATTGCTATATATATAGCTTGAAGTTGACTGGCCCAAGGAGTAATAAGCAAAAATTTTCTGTTTTGGTGTCTCATGCAACCCTGGTGTAGAAAGAGAAACTGTAAACATTCCCACGCCACACAAGGATATCTGTAAATATAATGCATATCGTGTTTATCTCTGTATGTGTATATATAGGGAAAAGTACCTATATCCACACAGAGGGCTATATACACAAGACCTGCACACTGGACAACCGCCCAGCCGTTGAAAGAAAAATAGTAGTTTAAATGGTGGTGACGGGAAGAGTGCCTGATTTTCTTTACTGACTGCCACCCGAAGACGGTAAGAAAATCGGTACCCAAGGCTACTTTGGCTTTAACCGCCCTCCCCGCTCCAAATGCCATTTCCCCGCACTTCTCAGCCATGGAAACGATGCGATCATGACATCGCATAACAGCGCCGAAAGGACCCAGGCCGGGAGAAAAGGATACCCTGGCTTAAGGGAATCGGTCTCAGCCAACGGACACTTGGAAGAGGCTCCAAACGGGCCTTAAGAAGACCACCCGCAGCCCCCCCACCCCCATCCCCAACCCCGCTTTTTTCCTCACCATCCTGCTCCCTCAGAGTCCAACCCCGGAAACCGGACGGCTTCCTAGAGGAGCCGGAGCGGAAGTAAGCGCGATACGGGGCGCGAGGAGGCTCAATTCTCTGTTCGGGGGAGAGAGAGAGAGAGAGAGAGAGAGAGGGGAAAGAGGGCGGAGTTAGGCGATCGTCATCGTCTCCCAGAGGGCGGAGATGGGAAGGGAAAGTTGAGGGTGGAAAGGGTGAATTGGCCGTTTGGTGGGTAGAGAAAGCTTCTTAGCCGTTGGTTTGTGACGGGTGGGTATGCGTGCTATAACTAACGATACCTGGTGAGACGAGAAAGCCGTACTAAGTCGGGAGGTGGGAGGGCGCAGCATATCATCGTGTTGCTGCTTGCGGCAGAATGACTCCTTTTTCGATATCTACGAGACGAAGAGATGAATTATAAAATAAATGCATTATAAAATAACTGACACGGCATATGAAACATATATTTCATATGCCGTGTCAGTGATCCGTGATAGCTCTAATTTTGCCTTGCTTTGAACCGCGGAGAGATAAGTCAGCAGGAGCCTAAATTAAATCATATTTTAACGATAATCTCTCGAGAAGCAAATATGTCCATAGGTTAAAAGCTAGGACACCCAATGGCATAAATGGAAGTAGGAGAACCGTTTTCCTAAAGGATCAGAACCAGAGATCACCCAATGAAATTGAATCCTGGAAGAATCAACCTGCTAATAATACTTTACTATTCACTACTGTGAGATGTAGTGCTGGCTACCCATTGGGTTGGCTTCGAAAAAGTGTTGGACCCTTTCATGGAAAACATGGGAATCAATGACTTTTAGCCTTCTGAGGTCAGTGTGTCTGCCTCTGAGAGCCATATGCTGGGAGAGCTGTGAGCAGCTGTGAAGTTGGTTGGCCACTGTGTGAACAAATTGCTGGACTCGATGGGTCAGAGATCTGATCCAGCAGGGTACTAGTTATATTCTTACATACAGGTAGTCCTCAACTTTACAACAGTTCATGTAGTGACCAAAGTTACAATGGCACTGAAATGACTTATGACCATTTTTCATACTTATGACCATTGCGATGTCCCCATGGTCACATGATCAAAATTCAAATGCTTGGCAACTGACTCAGGACAGTAGCAATGTCCCAGGGTCATATGATCACTTTTTGTGACCTGAGAAGCAAAATTCAATGGGGAAGCCAGATGCAACTGTGTTAGTTGTTTCACTGCAGTGATTCACTTAACAACTGTGCAAGAAATGTTGTAAAATGGGGCAAAACTCGCTTAACAAATGTCTCCATAGAAATTAGGGGCTCGATTGTGGTTGTATATTTAAGCCAAACTTGTGGTAATTCACTCCCCCGCCCCCATGGAATTAATAAAGGACCTCCAAATATGCAAACTGGATTTCTTATGTCTATTTCTCTTCTTAATAATATAATATAGTTAGAATAGTAGACTTTGACTAGTGAGATTCAGCTCAAAGTACTGACTTAACCACACAGGTCATTGGATGAGTTTGGATCAATTATTCTCTTCCATCTCTATCTCATAGGGTTATTAGAGAAATAATATCAGAGAGACTACCATGTATCCTACCTTGACCACTCATAAGAAATGTGAGATTTAAATACAAAATATAATATTGGCACATGTATTTAAAGTGTCCTGTCTTCCTCACTATTGCCTGGCAATTATCTAATTATCCCCTCCGTATTTTCTCTCCTTGAACAGGACTGCTGGAATTTGAATTTTAAGAACACACCTATAAAATTGGCCATACTTCTACCATACTCTACCTGACTCTGTAGTTTCTTCCCCAAACACCAAAAATGTCAACCTTAGACAGTCTACTATTGACCTCACTCCTTTCCTAAGAGGTCTGTAGGGGGCATGCATAAGCGTACCAATGTCCCTGTCCTATTGTTTCTTTTATTTTTCTTATATGTACCCATTTCATGTATTCATAACTATGTATATACTTATACCTGTTATCTTGTAAGCAATTGACAAATCAAATAAATAAATAAATAAATAAATACTGATTGTTGTTAAAAGTGTGATAAAAAATAAACCAGCAGAGGTCTCTCTATAGCTACATTGGACATTGCTCAGTGCTTAGAAAGCAACATTGCAAAAATCAAACAATTTAACTTTTCGCTTTTCCAATATAGATAGTTCACAGTTAAAGCTAGATTTGTCAGGCGCAAAAGACCAGGATCACATGTAAAGTTTCAATTAAACTGATTTATTATTTCTCATGCCTATACACAGGAATCAACTCAACTAATGGTTAGCACTATTTTGGTGCTGGATAAGGGTCAATTGAACTCAAGAGGGGTTAGACTTAGTCTGTTTGTGACTCTGTAGTGACTCTAGGTTCATCCATCTTTTGACTCTACCCTCAGGCTGTGCTACCTCTTTCTCCTACAAGTTATAAGAAATGACTTCCAGCATATCCAAAATTATTATTAGGATCTTAGCTCTTCAAAGGAGTAATTGGTCAAACAAAAATGGCATTGAATTAAAAGTAATGTCCAAGTGCAGTTGACATTCCAAATTTAGTAAATGGAAAAATAATATATTTTCTGTTGGGAGATACAGTTCTAAAAATGCCTGCAAAACTGTATTGGGTGTTGCAAGATGACTTTGGTAGAGTGTATGGCGCTATTTATATCTAATTAAGCAGCAATAGCTCATGATTCGTGTTTGTAATGTTCTGCTAGATGGAAAACAGAGTTCCCATTATAATTCATGATTTATCTTGTTCTGCAAGTGTACATGCATAAATAAAAAGAATTTATTTCACTAAAGAGCTAAATATGTACAACCAATATAGTAAGAATTATTAAACAATAAGATGTGGGCAGCCTAACCTCAGGAACATAAAAAAGGAAAAATGAATTGTTAGATTCAAGGCTAGAACATTTTCTGAAATGACTTAATATATTTTGATGCACTGCTCTAAAGCCATTGGAAGAAAGATGAGAAATATATGTTATAAATGTAGCAGAGGATAGATATTGTATCCTCCTCAGGCAAGAGATCCCCAAATAAGCTGACCTGGTAATAAGAAAAAGTTACTACTGCCATTGAGGAAAGAGAGACATGCCACCCAGGGTCAAAAAATATATATTCACCACATATCATGAATGCTTTGGAAAAAATTACTTTTTCTATCCTCTGCTACATTTATAACATATATTTCTCAAATTAATACCCTAGTGCTTTTTTTTTTTACCCCCTGATCATCTAACTCCCTTTCCTAGAACCTTTCTTTCTCTCTCTTCCTTAGACAGAAAAAAATAATTTAACTGCTGGTTCTATGTGATGCAGACCTTTGGTCTATCTTCAGCCTGTTGATTGTGCAGACACTCAAAAATACATCTTATGATGAATAAGTTGTGGATCTATTGTGCCACATCTAACTTCATCACATTCATCCTTAAATAAATGAATCTTTGGTTTTAATGAACCTCTGATTGCAGTGCTATCTCACAGTAATACGTTGACATACATATATAATTATATTTAGTGTTAATAATTCAATCTGAATTGGCTTAATCAGTTGACATTTTCCTCTCCTGGAGTAATCTCAAGACCTGGCTGGGTACATGATGAATTCTTGTGTTTGGGTGCCAGCCTCGGATCTCTTTTTAGTAGGCTTTCATGCATGGGCTGCAAATATCCATACGATCCCTAAATGGCAATGTCTTTTTGCTACCATTGTGTAATCATCTGAATTTTTGTTACTTGGTATAATAAAATGTGAATCCACTATTATGTACTGTAAATAAATAGAACTGATAGTTAGGAAAGTGCTTGTAATAGTCCAATTGAACAATTCACTGTCCTTCAAGCCATGCAAATAAATCCACGAGAGATTGGAGCCTTAATTAAAATCAGACAATGATATTTTCAGGACTAATATCAGATTGGACTGTATTTCTTGTGATAACCCATTTTGATTAATGTTACAGGAAACTGCTATACTGCTATTCTTTGTTCATGATCAGGCAAAGAGTCAAAGAAGAAGTGCGCTTGGGAAGATAAAAATAGGAAAGATGACTGAGATTAGCAATTTCATAGGCAAAAAATAGACAAAATGAGAAACAGAAGAACTTTCTATCTCTCTATCTAGACCACCTATCCCTTGTAGTCCAGAAATTGTAAGGTGCTAAAGAGTCAGTGCAATGGAAGTCACAGTTCTAAGAAGATAAAAAGAAGTTAATTAAAATAAGATATGGTTGACTTTTGAGCAATCCTGCTTACCTTAATAGTCTATCCAGAAGCATTGTGACATTTGGTGAGTGCACAAAGTAAAACTATATCAAAAGAAATATGTTACCTGGGTAGAAAGAAAACTTGGTTTTGATATTAGTCACAGTTAACAGCTATTCTTTCATTTATGTTCTCTGATATATATCCCTGGTTGTGGTGAGAATTACATGATACACAAAGAATTGTTCTCATTCTCAACTGGTTTTGTTTCTCTTAGCAATGTTTGCACAGTGTCACAAGCTTATTTATTCACAACTCAATCATTTGGGGTATATCACATACTTTTTGCATTGAAATGGTTTATAAGTTGCTGAAAGTCCAAGAGGCAGCTGGGTGTTTTTTAATTTTATGAATATCAAGCCACAATTTTAATTGGAAAATTTATAGTACCATCATAACTAGCTATTTATTTATCCGCACATGTTCATACATGTCCTTATTCATCTTTTCCTTATAATTAATTTAACAGTGTCATCATGTACTACCAATGTATTGTTACACAGTTTTCAAACATGCTTTGATTGTGAATGTCGGTCATAACTAAGTTGCTTTTGATGCTGGCTGTAACAAAGGATGTCCTAGTATCCAATCACATCTTGGAGTAAACTGTAAATTAAATTAGTGTTGCAATCCCCATGCTAAAGCTGCACCAATCATGATTAATTCCAAATAATGTTAGTCTCAGCAGAAAGAATATAGAAACAAAATGTTTTAGCTTTTTTCACACTGCGGTTTAATGTTCTTTTCTAAGGAAGTTTCTTTTGTTCTTTCTCCTCTTGATTTGTCACAACTCTTTGTCTTCCCTAGAAAAAGGAGAAATAATTTAGTTATTCAGTGCTATTCCTTATTGCCCTCAACCTTCACTATGGCTGGTGATGTTTGGGTAGAGCCGTTCTTTGGCTTATATCCCTTCCTTCCTTCCTTCCTTCCTTCCTTCCTTCCTTCCTTCCTTCCTTCCTTCCTTCCTTCCTTCCTTCCTTCCTTCCTTCCTTCCTTCCCTTCCTTCCTTCCTTCCTTCCCTCCCTCCCTCCCTTCCCATCCTGCATTTCTGTCATTTCTGAAAATTTAAATCACATATTTTTTCAAAGTTAACTGAAACACATACACCCCTCAAACCCTCTAGCCAGCAATAAAAATACATAGCAAACCACCTCTATTTTGAGCCTTTCTGAAGGAAGAATAAAAACTAGTAAAAAAAATTTAAACTCTTATCAGCAAAAGGCTGAACAACAGGTCTGCAACTGAGGAAGACATATTCTCACAATGTCTGCAAACATGTGCAAAGTATGTTCTAAAAGACAAAGTTTGGTACATGTCCAGAGTAAATATTCTAGACATGTCTATGACATATTCTTGGAGGGCAAATGTATGTGACTTAGTCCTAGCAAATCTGGACAGAAGCAAGAACCTTTATTCAAATAGTATGAAAGTTAGGTTGTTGTTTTTTTGATGCACAGTAGAAGTCTCTCAAGCAAAGGGTTAAGAGAGGAGACTCCATGCTTCTGTCTTTGTAGTTTTTTGTTTGTGTGTGAAAATTACACAAGATGCAGTTATGCTGCCTTTAACTTCCTTGTTACTGTAATTTGGCAACTCAGTAAGTAAGATTAAGAAAAATAATGCATTGGATTAATTGTACATTCAGTTACTCTATTTTTTTTTAAAAAAATTAAGATATTAATATAACACACTGTTTGAAAGCCTCTTAACTGCCTTAAGCTGCATCTGTGGGGAAATAACATACTTATTCATCTCCTAAATCTGGGCCCCAAAGGAATGAAGACCAGAAACTTACTCTCTTCCCTTCAACACGTCCATAATTCTATGTATCTTGGTAGCAACATAGTTGAGAATTCTGTGAATTAAAGCCCACACATTTGAACAGTGCCCAAGTAAAAGAAAAATGACACAAAGAACATGGTGTTTTCTTTTTATTCTGAAGAATTAACATTGTTTCTGCAAAAGTAAGCTCTGTTTTAAAGTAAAATTAATATATAAGGGTGAGTCTTAATATGCTGTATATCTTGGAATGGGAGAAAGGAATGGCTGCTTCTGCTGATATTTGACTTTAACACAGTATTTATCAATCTTCGCATGTTCGACTGTGGAATTCTGTGAGTTGAAGTCTACACATCTTAAGTTTGGCAAAATTGGGAAATACTGCACTAGCATATATCTATCGACGTAGCATTCCTATTGATTAGTCTTCCTAATAATTGTCTGCATTTTGCCTTCTGTGTACATGCTGCCAATTTTCCTAGCACCTCTGTCATCTTGAACTCAAATATGAAGAACGTAAAGAAGAATGTCTTTTATTTAGGAGAAGCAGCAACTACTTTTTTAGTCTGCTTTCTCAAATAGCTGGCACATTTGTAATTTCAGGGTGCTGTCTGGAAGAAAATTTTCTCTGTATGCCTGAAGTATATTAAATTAAGAATTTGTTTTAAATTTCCCAAATGCTCACAATAAAGCTTATCACCAGAGTTTCTTTGGTAAAAATAATTATAATGAGACAGAAAATGTACTTTATAGACATTTTCATAGACTGATAAGCAATCAATAATTGGGAAACAAAATAGAAATGAGTGTATTTTATGAGATCAAAGAAATGATGTACCCCAAGGATCTGTACAATATTTGGATTGATTTTTAATGTATTCATAAAAAAATCCTGCAATATCTAGTTAAAATACCTAATGATATTGTATGTGTTTTTGTGCTCTTGGAGGTAAAAACCAAGCTAGGCTGTGAGATAGACCTAAAGGGAAAATTCATAATGCTAAGATAACTCCAAATTGAAACCCATAGGTAAAATATGGATGACAGTAATAGCTCACATTCTCTGTATATGAAATGAGCATAAAAAACAAAGATGAATAACAGCTTTTTAGGAAAGGGGGGTGTTTGCACAAGATGCAGATGAAGCCTTCTAAGGTGTGTTTCTGCTTATGGTTTGCATGCTGATGAGAGGGAGGTAGCTCTTGGTTAAAAATATATATCCATTTGGATTAGTCTAATGTGTTCTATAAGGGGCTGCCTCTAAAGATCACCCCCAAATTGCAGTTACTTCAAAATGCAACAACCTATTTATTAATGAATTAGAGTTGTTATAGTCTCATCACACTTGTTTTGTGATCACTGTACTAGCTACCCCTATGTTTTTGAATGCAATTCAAAATGTTGGTTTAATCTAAGCGCTTCCTGACAGCAAAGAATTCCCAGGACCATCTTCTCCACATAGAGATGACTTGCCTAATGCAAATCTAATTTCCCACCAATAATGTATAATGCCCCAATTTTGGGAGTTGAAGGCAGTTAAAGCTTGCAGGCAATATTTTTAATTACCTCTGTACTGTGGAACAGCCTCCCTCTAAAGATTTGATTGGTGCCCCACAATTGGTTTTCTTGAAACTGTTAAAGACTGTGCTGCTCCAAAGGGAGTGAATGAGCATCATCTTGCCTTTGGTTTTGGGGTCATTCTGTATTTTTATTCTTTTTTCCTGTTTTTATCATGTTTTAATGCTTTGTGGTAAATAAAAGCTGACTTAAAATGGTTTACAGAAAATCCACACACCCAAATCAGTATTTTCATTTTTATTCTCACCATCCACTGGAACAGAAAAGAGTGTGTGTGAAGTTTGTTTATCAGAAAGAGGGAAAGGAAAACAAACTGAAACACCTCAAGGAAGCTCTCAGAACTTGTGGTTACCCCACCTGGACCTTTATCAAATCCAGAAAAAGATACAGAAGGAGCTCCTCCATAACCAACAAAGAAGAAAACAATAGACAAATAATGTTGTCATTCAATACATTGCAGGAATATCTGAAAAGCTCAGGAGGGTTTTCAACCAACACAACGTATGAGTACACTTTAAACTCAAGATACCCTAAGGCAGAAGCTTGTCCACCCCAAGGATAAACCACTGAACCTTCTGAACTGAAAGAATAGTGGTTGCTAGGAAGTCAAATCCTGTTTTTTTGAAGATTTGGCCCTTTGCTCTTTGGCAAGGATGAGTGAAGCTTCTTGCATTATTTGGGTTTGGCTTTTATTTTATTTATTATTTGCAGGGGTGGGATTCTACCAGTTCGCACCTATTCACTAGAACTGGTTGTTAACATTCTAAGCAGTTTGGAGAACTGGTTGTTAGAAGAAATTACTGGCCTAATCCTGTAAGGAAGGCAGGAAGGAAACATTCTGGTATTGCTTACAGAAACAGCCTCTCCGTTAACCCTTATTACATTCTTGACAGGACTAGACTTCCTGTCTCAGGAACGTCTCTGGAGTTTTTTCCCCTTCCTTTGCTGGTACTTTGCTTGTGTGGAGTGACCATTCAAAGTTACAATGACATTGAAAAAGTGACATGACCATTTTTCACACTTACGATTGTTGCAGCATCCCCACAGTCATGAGAGGCCAGGCGAGGAGATGTGTGCCTCAATGTGAGTGATATTGAGTTGGCCATGCCCAGCCAATAATATGACCACCAAGCCACGCCCACTAACTAAGCCATGCCCATAGAACCGGTTATTAAAAAATTTGAATCCCACCTCTGATTTTTTGGCTTTTTTTTTCTTCCATCTGTTTTATGGTAGTAGCTGTAAAATACTTTTCAAATATATCATCATTGTCATCATATAATAGCTAACTGAATAATAAAGATAAGCAAGTAAATAATAACAGCAGCAAATATTAATGAGTTGAGGACAACAATATTTTATACTGCAGGGTAAAGAGGTGCTAATGGAGATTGGACTAACTTGTAGATTTTTATTTTCTTATATGTATTTTGTGTTGACTGCACATTTATATCTTTTCATTTTCCTTCTTTCTGATACTATTTTAAAACACTTTAAGTCCTTTGAAATCTATATATATAAAAGCGAAATACCACTCACGCATCATCACAAAATCTCCAGAACCATAAAGCCTACAAACTTGAAATTTGGCACATATGTTCCTCTTGGCTTCTAGATGCTCACTAAGAAAGGATTTTTCAAAATGATCATCAGAGATTTAGTATTTCATATATTATTATTAACATGCTCTGATGCTAAGGAGTTCTACTCCCCCTCCCCACCTGAAAAGAAATCTGTTCCAAATGCAAACCACAAGCAGAGGAGAGGAGTTTCAGTTTCAGTTCAGTTTTAGTTTCACAGCAGTAACCAGCTTTAGTACAGTTGAGCTAAGCTATGCCCAGGCTCCTTGCTGTCTCCTTCTTGATCATACAGTAAATACTGTTTCAGTTTACAAGCAGCCCTCAACTTTCTCACACACTGACAGGATATATATATATATATATGTGTGTGTGTGTGTGTGTGTGTGTGTGTGTTTTCTGAGGTTCTCTGGTATTTGTATGTGGATCTTTGGTTGTTCGGGTTTCTCCGCGTAAGATTCGAGTATCTAGGCAACGTTTCGATGAAGTCTCATTCATCATCTTCAGGCTTCTGTCAGAGTGAGAAGTAAGAGCCAAGACAGAAGCCTGAAGATGATGAATGAGACTTCATTGAAACGTTGCCTAGATACTTCTCGAATCTTACGGAGAAAACCCGAACAACCAAACATATATATATGGTCATTGGTTGTGCTTTTAAAGTTGTAACAACGTTTCAGCAGAATCTCATCTGCCATCATCAGGCTTCTATATTGTGTTCATCGAACACAATACAGAAGCCTGATGATGGCAGATAAGATTCTGCCGAAATGTTGCTACAACTTTAAAAGCACAACTACAATGATGTGGGAAAATACCCGAACAAAGCTGAATACCATACATGTAAGTACCCGCAAAAACTTAATACACACACACACACACACACACACACACACACACATCTGGTTGATTGTATCACAAAATATTGGTGTTCTTTTGACTCAGCACAGATAGGATGGATGTTAGATTCTGGTTGGTTGCCTTTAGTTTGGATAGTTAAAAAGGAATGACAAGAAAAATGCTTGCAGGGAAAGAAAATAAACAATTCCTCAAGCAATTTTATTTAAAACGTAAGACGTAAATGGGATGGAGTATAAACAATTAAAAATCATTCAATCACTTAAAATTCATAAGCAACCTGTCGTTGTAACCCAATCTTATGTGCTATCACATAAGAAACAATGTTTTATTCCAGCTTTCAACAGCACCTGTTAAAAATCCTTTATGAATTATTTCATGAAGTCTTAAGTCAAAAAGCCTAGAAACCCGTATGTTCTTATACCTATTCTATAGAAAAAAGAAAATGAAGAGGCTATTTTAATTGTTTGGGATAATGGAAGTAATTGCTACATGGGCCCCTTAAACCTAGTTCCTTGCTAATAAACTGTTTTTTCTCTGGTCCATCCTGGAATTCCTGTAAATATTCAGCTAACATAGCCAATTAGTTCACTTCTGGATTTTCCAAGCTTGCATCCGCTGCCATACTTTATCTCCCTCGTTCCTCCTCATTGTCATTATTTCTTCTCATATCTATTTTTACATCCTCTTGTTTCTTCTGCTCTCATCTTTATCAGGAAAGCCCACTATCATCATATTCAAATTGTTAAAATACGTTTTTTAATGTTTAAGAATTTGGATATACTGCAGAAATTCCAATGATGTCCAGGTTCCTAATGTACTTGAAGAAATTTTAGTGAAAAGGACAAGTTAGCATGATAGAACCATTGCAAACTATTTATGAGAAAAACGAAATTGGGATGCATAGACAGGGATTTGCAGTCCTGATGACTTTTGCTTGATGATTCAATTTTGTGAGTACCTATCTCTGAATAGTGGTAATCCAAGTACTGTTGATCAGAAACCCCCAACCCCTAGTTCGCAGGTCGTACTGGTCCATGGCCTATTGGGAACTGGGCTGTGCATGTAGCAGGCAAGCACGAAGCTCCATTTGTGCAAGCAGCAGCCTTGTATGTGAAATCATCCCCTGCACCCGCCACTGTCAGTCTGCAGCGCCAGAAAGGTTGGGGTAAATACTTCCTGACACTGTACTTCCATCCTTAAACAAAGTATAAAATTATTAATAAGACTGAATCAGAGGAAGCTACTGCTACTTTTTTAGGCAGTGTATTATTTGGTGGCCATGATGCTTTGGCCTTAATTGTGGCCATGAAATAGAGATGGCATAGCAAGACAGCCCAAAGCAGTTGAAGCTTCACAACAAACCACAGCTTTTGCCTACGGACAACTACTTTTCCTTAGAATTTGACTTACATAATTTCTACAATTAATCTTCACTATCACTTTGTGAGATCATTCAACATAACTTCCATTTTATGCTTGTAAAACTGATACAGTGCAAGAGCATAAGTCCCAGAATGGCTTGGAATGAAGCCAATGAATCGTCACCTGTCTTGTAAATCCTTTATTATATACTTACACTTAAGCCAGAACGGATGTCATAATTTCTTGCAACATCAGGAAACAGGGAAAGGAAACACAAACTAGTGTTGTTAGTTCACATTTTCATTGTTAGCTTTTCCTAGCAGAGGAGGAGGTGCTCTATTCCTTAGACTTGTAAAGCTTATAGAGGAAAAGAACACACATTTCCCCATCAATATACTTACAGGGTACAAGAACATATGGGCAAGATGACTTCATTTGCTTCCCACCCCTTCTAAGCACACAGTCCTATTTTCTCACATAGTCTAGACATTGCTCAACATTACATATTAATAAAGAAAATTCCAACCCCACCCCAGAATACAATATGCATTTCAGTGAGCTACAGCAAAAAGGGTAAAGACTTCTAACATAAATTCCAGATTTACCTGGTGTTGTACATGCGCATGCTCAGTTGGCAGGTTTTACTTCGGTCCGTGCAATGTGGGGGAAAATACTTTGAATTCATTGGCCAACGGCTGACAGCCCTCTATAAAGAGTGCTGTCAGCCTGCAGTCAGTCAGTCATTACTATATAGCTGTTTACCACTTTAATAAAGAAACTGTTACAGCTGCTGGCTATTTCTTCCATTCATCACCCGCATCTAACCCTGGCAACAAAAGTGGAATCGGATGGAAACGGGAGCCAACTGAACTGATTGCGCAGCAGAGGCGCACACAGACAAACCGAACATTGGCAGCAACCTCGATCACACGGAGCTATTGGAGATGGCTGTGCCCCCGCAATTCACACCATTCAACCCTGCATCGGAAGGGTGGGATTCCTTTATAGTCCATTTGGAGTGCATCCTAGAAGCCAACGACTTCACAAATACCATGGATAACAGGAAATGGGCTCTGTTCCTGGGCTACTGCAGCATCGAGATATTTGAAATGCTAGAGCCCTCATCGCTCCCCGACCTTTGCAGATGGTATCATGGGACACTTTATAAGAGAAGCTGTGGGAGCATTATGCAGACTACAAGTGCACCCTCAATAAAGCCTTACAGCAAAATGCATATCTGGTACCAGTGGTGCAGCATTTACTGCATTCTCTGGGCGAGAGTAAGGTCTTCGCCAAACTAGACCTTGCCCAAGCCTACCAGCAACTGCCTGTGGATGATGCCACAGCTAAGGCCCAGACAATTGTGACCCATTGGAGGGCTTTCTGATGCCACTGGCTGCAGTTTGGGGTAAGCGTAGTGCCAGGACTGTTTCAAAGGCTAATGGAGTGCCTTCTACAAGGCATTCTGAAATGTCGTCCCATACTTTGATGACGTTTTGTGTCTGCCACAAATAAAACTGAGCTGCTAGACTGACTGCAAAGATTCCAAGAACTAGGGCTTAAATTAAGGAAGAAGTGTGAGATAGCAGTCACCCAGGTCGAATTCCTGGGATATGTCATAGATGCGTTGGGACTGCACCCCACAAAAGAAAAAAATCAAAGCAATCCAGGAAGCAGTGACCCCGATGAGCAAGACAGATCTCTAAGCTTTCTTGGGACTTCTTAAAAAATAGTGTTTTTTTCAAGGACCCTATCTTAGGCGGAGCAGAACTACAGCCAACTAGATAAGGAGGCATTGGCTGCAATTGCTGGGGTAAAAACGTTTCACGGATATGTATATGGGTGACCTTTTGAGCTAGTGATGGACCTCTGCCTCTTTATTTGCAGGTGGGATCACCTCCTCTGGCATCTCCTGAGAGGTTTTAGCCAGCTAAGAAGGCATGGATTTAAAATTCAGGCAGAAACACCCTAAGTTCAAGGATTGTGGCTATTTCCTCAGAGCCAACAGAATCACTCTTACCAAATATACATGTCAATTTGTGTTTCAACAAACTCCAGAGGACCTATGCATCCAGAGTGCAACTCCGAGTGGAGCTGAATGATTTTAGCTAACATACGCCATAAAATACCCTCTCAGGGCCCTGCAGTAATTTTCTAACTCAGTCCCCACCCCCAAAAGCAGGGACCAAGTCCCTTTAAATACAGCTCAGATGGCAATCTGAGGATATAGTAAAAGCAATAACAAGTTTTGCTATTCTTATCACTATGTTGTTATCTTTAATAAAGTCTCTTAATTATTTTGTTTAATTAACTCTTTGTGGTTCAAGTACACATATAGACTGGGTGAAAACAGGCTCAATAGCAGTAACTGTGAGAGGGATCTTGGAGTCTTAATGGACAACAGCTAAATATGAGCCAGCAGTGTGCAGCTGCCGCCAAAAAAGCTAATGCAATCCTAAGTTGCATTAACAGAGGGATACAATCGAGGTCAAGTGAGATATTAATACGACTCTGTAAAGCCTTAGTAAGACCACACCTAGAGTACTGCATTCAGTTTTGGTCACCACATTATAAAAAATATGTTGAAACTCTAGAAAAAGTACAGAGAAGAGCAACCAGGATGATTAGGGGACTGGACGCTAAAACATACAACGAACGGTTGCAGGAACTGGGCATGGCTAATCTAGAAAAGAGAAGGACCAGGGGAGACATGATAGCAGTCTTCCAATATTTGAGGAGCTTTCACAGAGAGGAAGGGGTCAAGCTATTTTCTAAAGCACTTGTAGGCCAAACAAGGAATAATGGATGGAAACTGAACAAGGAGAGATTTAACCTGGAAATATGGAGAAACTTTCTGAAAGTGAGAACAATCAACCAATAGAACACCTTGCCCTTGGAAGTTGTGGGAGCGCCATCACTTGAGACTTTCAAGAAGAGATTGGACTGCCATCTATCAGAAATGGTGTGGCGTCCCCTGCTTGGGTGGGGGGGGTTGGACTAGATGATCTATAAGGTCCTTCCAACTCTGATTATCTGTTATCTGGTCCTCCAGTGACACTGTAACCATCTCTTCAACCATTTCATCTCCCAGAATTTTTCTGAAAACAAAATAGTTTTGGGGAATTTGCATGCAGAGAGAAACTGTAAAGGTGAAATTATTCCTATTGCTATTTCTATCCTCTCATTCCAAGTAATAAGTAAGGTTTCAGCAAATTGTACACCAGATTCTTGGGAGTTCCACCAAGTGTTCTCTAGAATTCAATTGGGTCCATGAGGCACCTGAAACGACTAGATGGATTAGGTGCTACCGCTCTGGTATGAGGAGCAGATCAGAGTGATCTGACCATGACAAGGGACAAACATAAATACTTCCCAGGTCCAGATCATATTGCCACCGCCTAACACTGAAACACGTTATTCCCATTAATGTGCCTGGCCCCTAATGACTTGGGTTAGGTCCAGGGTTGCCATGGTGGCCTTGAACTGACTAGGAACTGTGCTTGTGAGTGTGAGATTTATTCCATTTATATACAGTAATTTGCTCTGCCAGTGTTGGTGGGGATATAGTTTCTTTTCCTTGATAGTTCCATCATTAGGATATTTTTTTCTACTTGATTGTTTCTCTGTTGGTTTGTCTCCTTGATCAAAATTCTGTTGAGATCCTAATGTTCTATGAACTTATCTCATTGCTAGCCTGCAAGTATAAATAAAAATGGTATCAGAAGAACACAACTAAATTAGTTGATTATTTTCAGAGAAGTCATAATAGTGGTTGCTCTCCTCACCAGGGCATGTCTAACAATTGAACATTTCAAGTAGCCTCAGTTACCTGAAATATTCTCAAGAGCTGCAAATTCAGTTAAGCTTCACATAATTTAAAATACATCTGCAAGTTTTTCACTTAGTAGAATTACACTCTCTTACTGACATGTAAATTACAACCTGAGTAACAGAAAGAACTATTGTGGTTACCATACCTCCACTAGCCTTTATTGGCATAATAGATTCAATATAGATATTCAGGAAGTCTTTTTTGCCAGTTTTTGGATTGGCTTTGGTTTACCAACATTGTCTGATCCCAACCATCCTAGTTTGCAGCCTAGCAAGTTATATATGTCTGGCCAACTGAAATTTATAAACTGTAGTTAAATAAACTATGTTTTGATTAATTTAATTTTTTAATTTTACATTTTAACTCTGCCTTTATTATTTTTATACATAACTGAAGGTGGCAAGCATACCTAATATTCCCTCTTCCTCCTATTTTACCCACAGCAACAACTCTGTTAAAGTGGGTTGGACTGAGAGAATGACTGTTCTAAAATCACCCAGCTGGCTTTCAGGCCTAAAGTGGAACTAGAACTCATAATCTCCTGGTTTCTAGCCTGATACTTTAATTAGTAGACTAAACTGGCTCTTAAACCATTTATGAACAAAACCCTAATGCTTTTATTTTTTTAATGTTAAGTGAAAGAAGAAGGATTTTTAAAAAGTCTGTTTTAATTTAAATATATTCTCAGGATTTAATTCTAGCATGTAATCAAGCAAATACCATAACCTACAATCATCTCAGTTCCAATTAGGTGAAGTACACTATGATATGAAAAGCTGCAAAATCCATTTTGCTGTTGTACATCAGATCATTAACTGGTTCTACCGACAATTGAATGGGGAGTTAAAAGGGTACCAAGTTATACAAAGGAAATCAAATAGCAAATTTTCAGGAGAGTCCATAAATATTCATCAGTTTTAAAGGCTCAAAATACATTTGACTGACTGGTGATTACATTGCAGAACTAAATGCTTTGAGATACAAAAGTCTTTTGCTATTATTCTTATCAGCGACAAGTAGGCTGAATGGTCAGTTCTTAATCAGGCCTATGATTAAAAACTGTAACTAAGGCTATAAACTATATAATAAATGGGAAAAGGACAAAGTATGGCAGATTAACAAAGAACAGAAATGGCTTGAATCTCACAGCAGCACAAACATCTGCCGATTTCCCCCCACACAGGGATCATGGTGTTAATAGTAGCTCTGATGTAGTGTGGGTCTACCTGTTTTATTGTGAGATCAACTGCTATCACTGTTTCTTTTTTAGCACCACTTTTTTTTTACTGTTATGGATTGTGATTATTTTTATTTGTTTGCCATCCCAAGTGCTTTAATGGATGAGTGACTTCATAAATATGCTAAACAAATAAACAAACAAACCTCAACAATTAACCACATGGGAGTCAAATATAGCTTTATAGGTGTGAACTAACACTATTTAGGCAGCTCTACTGTAAGAAGAAAAAACTCACAAATATCCTGTTTTACCTGCCTGGCTTTTGGAAAAAAACAAACAACAGCAAAAGATAATTGAAAAAACAAGTGGCTCTATAGGAGACCATGCTGCCAAGACCTGGCAATCTGACACCTTTCAAGCAGAATTGATTTCAGTGGCCAAACCATAGGCAATATTATTTGCCTGCCTCATGCAAAAAAAAAAAAAGGTTACTGATATAATGGAGCTTGTTCTCTTGACACAAGAACTATAGTAACACATACTTTCAGGGGAATGAGTTGAGGGACACTATCTTCTCAAAATGACAAGTTTGAACACAGGCGGATCACATACTTGTGGAACCAATACTAAGATGATTTGAGTAGACTGCTGATCAAAATGTTATGTGAAAAGGGCCACTATATTATGAAACCCCAGAAAATCATGTTAAACAAATCAAGTTTAAATTAACTATGGATAAGTGGTAATATGAATACAGTTCAGCTTCTTTAATCTTTTGTCAGAATATTTCATCTGAAACTAAAGTAGGCAAGAAAATATGGGAGAGGGGTGTTAGGTTAACGATCAGCATTGGTGAAACCTTTGCTTTTGATAATATAAATAATTTCTCCTTCAACCTGACATTAGGAAGTTTTCCCAGCAATACCAGAGGTGCGTTTTGACATTGTTCTTTTGCAGGATGTTTCTTAGTCTCCCATACACATGTTAAGCAAACATAGCCCTACTTAGCAAGTGTTGCTATTAGATCAGGCGTGGGATTCTAGCAGTTCTCACCTATTCTCTAGGACCGGTTGTTAACATTCTAAGCAGTTTGGAGAACCGGTTGTTAGAAGAAATTACTGGCCTAATCCTGTAAGGAAGGCAGGAAGGAACATTCTGGTGTTGCCTACAGAAACAGCCTCTCCGTTAACCCTTATTACATTCTTGGCAGGACTAGACTTTCTGTCTAGGAACTTCTCTGGAGTTGTTTTCCCCTCCTTTGCTGGTACTTTGCTCATGTGGAGTGACCATTCAAAGTTATAAGGCACTAAAAAAAGTGTCTTATGACCATTTTTCACACTTATGACTGTTGCAGCATCCCCAGAGTCATGAGAGGCCAGGCGAGGAGATGCATGCCTCGATGTGAGTGATATTGAGTTGGCCACGCCCAGCCAATAACATGACCACCAAGCCACACCCACCCAGTCACATGACCACCAAACCACGCCCACCAACTAAGCCACACCCACAGAAACGGTTGTTAAGAAATTTGAATTCCATTTGATGGCAAAGTTAATGTAACAGCTGGATAAAGACTGCAGTTTCAAGTCTCTTTTATTTTAAATCATTCAACTTTAGCACTACAAAATTGTTTTTGAGACATTTAGTTACTTCTCTGTGACTCAACTCTAGAACAGAGACCTATAAATAGGTTACAGCTGTAATGCAGTAGGCAGGTTTTCAGTGTTTATACTGCTTTATTACTTCATTTGTCTACAGGCCTGTACAACATGGCTTTTGGAATTTCTCTGAACCCTTTTTACTGGCAGGAGCAGAAACTCTGTGTTTTCTTCTATATAATAAGGAAAGACTGGTCACATAGCAAGAACTGCTGGCAGATGGGCCAAAATGGATCCCATTTAATAAAAAGCATCCACAAAAGAGTCCTAAAACAAGATGAATCAATGACATCAGCAAATATTACGGGCAAAAGAAAGTTTAGGACCATATTGATTGGAAACATGAGGAAGAGGCCTTCATCCTGCAGTAGACAATGGCTAAATTGATGGTGAATAAGTCAACTTGTTTGTGTGCGTGGTAGGATTTCTAATCTGAGTGCATGCTTGTTTTATTTTGGTGTATTTTGTGAATGTATGTAAGTCTAACCAGGATGGGTCCATGTGTTTCATCTGTTTATTCTTTCTTCATGCAGGTGTGTACTAGGAAGCACAGAGTGATCTGCATGTGCTCTCCCCTGCTGCTCTGAGGAGGGAAGGGCCCCTTAGTGTAGCAATAGTTGGGAAGTGATTGTGTCACTCCCCAACTATTGCTACACTATGACTTTATTTCTTAGAATATTATTTCTTAGAATATTTTTTTTCACAGTCCAAGCTGGATTTGGCCATTTTCAAATTCAGTATTTCTTTTGCCATCTTCTTATATCAAATTATTTTCTGTTTTCAAATAGTTGTCTTGCTCAGAGACAGAATCCTAAGGACTTTTTCATAATTTCTTTATAATATTCTATTAGGTTGGAAAAGTATGAAAATCCGATCCCTCACATATCCCAATTCTCAACAGCAAAATGCCAAAAAAAATAAAAAAATAAAAAAAAAATCAAGGTTTGCAGTTTATCTTATTCTGGGTTGTTTCATGAAGTGACAAGCCTCATTTATTCTAGAATTTGTTGCAGATAGACAAGCTGGACACTCAGCCAACCAACCAACACTCATCCTTGTTTAGTAGTTCATGTTCTATTAGATAATCACTTTTTTTGAAACATGCTAATATATTGAAGTTGTGAGTCATAACCCCTTTGGCAAAAGAGAACAAAAGTTCACCAATCTGTTATCCTAACTTCAAGGTAATTGAAAGTTAGGATAGAGGGGGAGGAACAAAATAATTTGTTTAAGCAAAAGCAGTTTCTTCAGCCCCACGCCTTCTCATTAAAAAGTCTTGTGTTTAGATGTGAGATTGATGAAATATGTAAGCTAAAATGGAGGCTGAAAAAAAGGCCCACGGCAAGCTTGTCTCTAGTGAAAATAGAGAAAATCAATGCTTGAAACAGGACTAAGAGGACTTCAGATTAATGGAGATGAAAACTGCCTAAATCTGTACTGAAGAATGAAGCTCATTTCTCTGGAATGAAAATGAGTGAGGGAATGCTGGAATTGGGATCCAACTCTCCAGAAAAAACAAAGGAGTAACATTAAGCTGTTCTTAAGCATATAATTAAAAGGTGAACGTCTGGAAGAAGCAAGTCTTATCTAATTAATATTCAATCACATGGTCCTGAACAGGATTTAGAAAGATAGAATGCTCCATCAGAATTGTATGCTATATTTCCTGGGGGCTTGATTGTTTCTAGCAATTATCTCTAATAGCTAATAATTATGTGTGTGAAGTTATATAGCAGTAAGCCTCAGGTCTTGTCCATTGTGGATCTGTTTGTTTCCACATAACGTTTTATGGAAGACTGATATTGAAGATCCTGTTTGCAATTTCTTGTGCTCATTGTGAATATTTGACTACCTAAAAAGTAGTCAATTTTTTAAAAGTTCCTTTTTAAAATTCTTAAACTATATTTCCTGTTTTGACTTGCAACTCATGAAAAAGGGAGTACTATTTTTTTCTGGGCATGTACCTTAAAGCTATAAAAATTAGGTGATACTATAGAATTTCATTTTGGTCATTATAACCCTCATTATTTTAGGCCTAAGTTAGTGTATACAATTAACATTAATAAGTGCTGGGGGTGGATCCCTATATGTCCCACATCCTAGGGTCATGAAGAAAGCTGTCACATAAAGCCACACCTAAGCAGGTGGGTGGTAGCAGCTGGAATTACTATAACGTCCCCTTACTATGGCAAAAAGGTGAAACAGGATCTATAAAACTTAGGGGACTGGCAGAAGAAAGGTTGGAGACTATTTGTTGCATCGTGGACCGGTGCTTTTGTTGCTTCATGAATAGAATGTTGTGAAATAATTTGATAGATGAAGTCTTCTTAACATCTCCATGCTTGAGTTAAGAGGGCTCATTATTCTCTCTTCTTTAAACTTTAACATCCATGTTAGAATAGCTGGCTATGATGGCACATCAGAAGTGTGGCGTTTTGGTCATTATGCTTCAATGTTAAAAAATAATGGGATTCATTTGCTTTTTCTACTAATTTTTTTTCTATAGAAATGCTGGTGCATTTTAAAGATAATTTCCCTCTCTTGATGAGCGTAGAAGCCACTGTTCAGTGCAAATGACAGCAAAGGATTTTATTAATTCTTTGTATATTAGATTCTAGCATATCTATCTTTGCCTAAGTTATGCTGTATAAACATTATCAATTTTAACAATTTTGAACAGGAATAAATGAAGCTAGAATGTGACTCTCTTTTTACTACCTTTTTCCCTTCTGTTTAATTTATTTCATTATTTAATGTAAAATGCTGTTCTCCAGTCATTATCTATCCATTTGATTTCTGGTTTCCTTGTTTAATTCATCATTACTTCTCATTTAGTTGTCCACATGTCACATTGAGCACTTGAGTGATTCTATTCAGCAGAATGAGGAATTTTCATCTTTCCTAATCAAAGTGCCGTTATTATCATCAAGAACTACTATACGAAAAAGGCTGGAGAATATACATACTAGTATGTTAAAATGCTCCTTGCCCAGCATTTCCTGTCCATGGATACTTACATGATAAGTTCTTGACATCTTGTTCCTTAAATTAATTCAGTGCTGAATTTACTTACCCTTTATAATTTACTTTTTAAATTCACTTAGGAATGCATAAAAAATATGGGACCTATGATTCCCATGAAATTGAAATTTAGCAGAGTTTATACAATTAAAATTATCATAGTTTATGAAATAATACAAAACGTCATAAAATATTTCCTTAAAACAAAACATCCATAAAACCAAGTGCCTAATCATAAGTGTCTAATTGCAGGCAGTTGCTGTTGGGTAGCAACATTTCCAAAGAGTTCAGCCCCTCAATAATAATTTAAAAAAATAGATCAGGCTTTGGAACCGGAGATTAGAAGATACATTTAGAAAGCTAAGATATTTTATGGTTCTAATGGGTTTAGCCTAATTTTATTTCACTATTTCTAGTGGAAGAACTTTGCCATTAGAAATATGCACTTGGTCCTGATAATATGGGCAAAACAATGCACTAACATGTAATTCCATATCAACCTAATTATTAACTCTTGCAAACACATTATACAGCGCAGAATTCTGATGTGTGCAGAAATGACAAATAATCTTGAAAGATGAAGATCTCCTGCAACAAATCTCTGAATAAGCAGTGAAGAATTTTTCACATAAAAATTCAAAAGCAAATGTTTGCTTCTGAGCATTCATCAGAACTCATTCTATGATTTGTTTGATTTTTGACTTTACCTCCTGCGACAAGTACTGTTGTGTCACAACTATTCTTTTGTAGTGTACTTTCTGATGCACGTTTTCCTGTGACATAAATTAAAAGAATAGCTTAGCCTTTAGAACGATTATTTTTTTGGCTGAAATTAATTTCACACTGTCAGTTGACCCGATGAGTAGTCTTTTGACTGATACAGAGAAAACTGTGGTTTGTACATGCCGTCTAATGTAAAAACACGTTTGACACAGGGATGTCTAGTCTGCTGTACAACCTTCTTGATTGCTATCCTAGGACATTGGCCTAGAGCAATGAGGATAGATTAGCAGTTAATCAAAAGCAGGATGACAAACGGGATAAGCAGTCAATGGCAGCAGCTGTTTCAGTGATATGGGATGGAGAAGGTTCCATATTGGTTCAAGGAGATGTCTTTTTCACACCAACACTTACACTCTGTGCTGAAGCTGATAAGCTACAATAACACAGCAGTTTTTAAGACTAAATTACTAATGAAGCAAATTTAGTCTGTTGGGCATTTTGTTCACTTTCTCATGCTTTTGTCATATATTGCTGAAGCTTTTAAGTGTGGCTACATGAAATGATACCATTGAATGTCTTCAGCAGGGGCTATTGAGCAAGAACAAACCGTTATGTGCAAAATGCAATGCATACTGCCAACAACAAAACTAGGGATTGCCTTTCTGAAAATCATCTTGTTCAGTTAGCTGTCTTTGTGATTTGATCTTTATCTTCCCATACTTACTGACATATTCCAGTGTTAATGTTTACCTATCAGTACTTGTCTCTGCCAACCTATTGTTCATAATTCCCAAAGCACCTACTCCACCTGCAAATCCATTTTGCGCAGATGAGACTAATGGTCTGTGAAAAGGAATTTCATCCAATTGTTTTTGCATGGCATCAAGTGATACATTGTTAGCAGCTAAGGGGTCTTTCATAGACATTTCACCAGATATTCTGGGTCCTTCTGTCTCACTGTCAAGGACACCATCTGACTCAATTGATACGTTGTGCTGTCTCCAAATAGTCCCTGGCATCACATTTGTCTGTGATCTCAAGAGTTTTCTTCGGCACTTATGGCATGTGATGCCCATTTTCTTTAATATCCAGTTTAAGAATTGTTTGATAACAATGGAGGTCACATTAAATAAGGAATATACAAAACATATCCCCGTAAATATAACAACACTGTTGCCAAATTGATAAAGGTGTTGATTTTTGTAGTATGGATTCCAACCACTCACCATGTCACCAAAACCAACAGTACTGAAGGACACAAAACAATAATAAAGGGAATCAGAGTAACTCCATCCTTCTGTTGCCGAGAACATAGCAGAGGCACTGCAGGAAACAATTACTGATACCAAACATAAGATAAGCATGACATAATAAACAGAGGGCTTCCATCCAGCTAAGTTGCCTATTTCATCAATCCCAGCCTGCTGGACATCTCTAGGAAGTTTTCGTTTTAGCTTCCTCTTATGGTAAGTTTTCATAACACATCCTATGACTGTGATCAGACGCTCCAGGAATAAGTTGAAGAACAAGATGGTTGCTGCACAGCCAATAAGGCCATAAAATATCAGAAAAAGTTTTCCTGTTCTGGTAGTGGGTGTAGTTCTGCCATATCCTGGAAGATAAAAATAGAAAAATGTTATGTAAACAAGATTTCTGAGCATTAAGATATTGCACATAAGAAGTCAGTGTATTATTAGAGTTGTCTATCAGTGGTAATATTAGAATAGTTATAATATGCATTTATGTAAAATTTCACAGTGCTTCTCAATATTATTCTTATTCCTTAATAAACTGCTGATCACTATTAATATACCAATGTATGCAAGCTTGAGAGAGTTTTCCATATTTTTGAACTATTTCCTTTTTGTCTTCAGTTCTATAATAAAGAGTTCCTTTGTCATCTCTTAGTTGGTTAATCAATTTCTTTTCTTTCCCTTTTTTCAGTCTGTATGCCAGCTCTCTTCCTGGTTTATTTACATTTTCAAAAAAGTTTTGTTTAGACCTTTTAACTTTTTGTGCTAGTTTTTCTTTGTCTATTAAGTACAGTTTATGTTAAAATCATCGGACTTTTTATATTTTTGTGGACTTTTGTATAATTCCATCTCTAATCTTTTATACTCCCCTTCTAATGTCTTTTGGGCTTGTCTTTTTATTTCTCTTTCCCACATATGTTATAGTTAACCCTATTATGTATGCCTTTACTGTGTCCCATACATTTTGTAATGAGGTTTCTTCTTTTCTGTTTTCTTTGGGGAAAAAAACCAGTTCTCTTTCCATAAATTGAGTGAATTCCTTTTCTTTCAATATTGATTCATTCATTGTCCACCTTGACCTGTGGCTGAGATATTGGCTGTGTGTCTATCATCCTCCTGTGTTGTAATGACCTGGGTAATGGGCTGTGTGATGACCTTCTGAGTTCTATTATTTTGACATCCTGGGTCTTGTGCTGTAATCTCCTGGGTGGTTGGCTGTGTTGCAACATCCTGAGGTTTTGTGATGTAACCTCCTGAGTTCTGTGATGTGATATCCTGAGCGGGTGGCTGTGATATGACATTCTGGGTTTTGGTTTGGCTCCGAGTTTGAGGCCTGGATATGTGTTAATGGCATGTGTCCATTTGCTTGGTTTGGGAGTCAGGGTGTGTGGCAGCTGGTGATGCAGCCGTGGTCTGGTTTCTGGATGGTGGTTGTCTTTCATCTATGGGATGGGTTTGGTTTTGAGCCTGGTGAGGGAGAATGGTGGTGGTGTCATGTGTTGTTTTGGGTCCGGTGTTGGTTTTCGTGGCTGGGACTTGTTTGTTGGTAAGGGCTAGTTTCCAGATGTGTGGTAGGCGGGAGGCATTGTCCCGTTTATTCATGTAATGGGAGTGGTTCTCTATTTCAATGGCTTCCCTGATTATTCTCTTGTTGAAGTGTTCAGTATTGGAGATTAATTTGGTTCTCATAGATGAAAGACAGCCACCATCCAGAAACCAGACCACCATAAAAATTTATATTAAATATATTATCTTTTTAAAAAAAATCATATTAGTGGTCCACAGGATTTAAAAGTATGAGTTTGGTGGTCCCTGAGGTCTAAAAGGTTGGCAACCCCTGATCTAGTCTATGCCTTTGTTCCTGCCAGGTCACTAATATTCCCTGTGGTATCAGCCATCTAAATTCCCTCTCCCTTTTTAATTAAACACTTTGTCAAAAACTGATATTCCTTCCTTAAATCTCTAACTGTTTGAGGACTGTTGTTTGAGGACTGTTTGAGGACTGTTGTTTGAGGATTTGTTTGAGGACTGTTATTCCTTTTCCTTTGTATTCCAAGGGATCATCTCTTGCTCTCTGTAGAGAGAGACCCACTGTTAGATCCCATGCAGTTTGCATACCGAGCAAGTAGATCAACAGATGATGATGTTAATATGACTCTGCACTACATCCTACAACATCTTGACTCTCCAAATACTTACACAAGGGTCCTCTTTGTAGACTTCAGTTCAGCATTCAATACCATCATTCCAGACATTCTTCTAAGTAAATTAAACCAGCTAGCAATACCTGAACACACTTGTAAGTGTATCATAAGCTTCCTAACAGACAGGAAGCAGCAGGTGAAGCTAGGCAGAATCACGTCTGATACTTGTACAAGTAGCATAGGGTCCCCTCAAAACTGTGTGCTTTCTCCACTTCTCCCTATATACTAATGACTGCATCTCAAATGATCCATCTGTTAAAATACTGAAGTTTGCAGATGACACAACAGTGATTGGTCTCATTCGAGACAATGAAAAATCCGCATACAGATACGAGGTTGTACAACTAGCCTAATGGTGTAACCGGAACAATCTGGAACTGAACACACTCAACTGTAGAAATGATGGTAGACTTTAAGAGGAACCCTCCTATACTACCACCTCTTACAATACTAGACAACACAGTATCAACAGTATAGATCTTCAAATTTCTAGGTTTTATCATATCGCATGACCTAAAATGTACACCTAACATCAAAAATGTCATCAAAAAAGCACAACAAAGAATGTTCTTTCTGCGCCAACTCAGAAAGCTCAAACTGCCCAAGGAGCTGCTGATACAGTTCTACAGAGGAATTATTGAGTCTGTCATCTGCAACTCTATAACCACCTGGTTTGGTTCTGCAACCCAACAGGATAGACACAGACTTCAGAGGATAATTAGGACTGCAGAAAAAACAATTACTAGCCACCTGCCTTCAGTCAAGGACCTGTATACTGCACAAGTCAAAAAGAGGGCTGCGAAAATATTTACAGACCTCTCACATCCCGGACATAAACTGTTTCAACTCCTTCCCTCAAAATGACACTATAGAGCACTGCACACCAGAACAACTAGACACAAGAACAGCTTTTTCCCGAAAGCCTTCACTCTGCTAATAATTTCCTCAACACTGTCCAACTATTTACAAAGTTTACACTAATATTACTATTAATTTTCTCATCACTCCTTAACCACCATCTCCTCCCACTTGTGACTGTGTGACTGTAACTTTGTCACTTGTATCCTTATGCTTTATATTGACTGTTTCCTAGTATGATTTGATTGCTTATTGTACCCTATAACTATTATTAAGTGTTGTACTTTATGATTCTTGATGAATGTATCTTTTCTTTTATGTACACTGAGAGCATTTGCACCAAGACAAATTCCTTATGTGTCCAATCACACTTGTCCAATAAAGAATTCTATTCTATTCTATTCTATTCTATTCTATTCTATTCTATTCTATTCTATTCTATTCTATTCTATTCCATTCCATTCCATTCTATTTGGGCTCCACATGGCCACTGGCAAAATTATCTTCAGGGACTTCTCAATTGAAGAGTATAAAGGTGGAGGCCAATCTTATTTCCATAGCAATGATGTCCCACAGAGAAGGAGCCACTATGGAAAAGAACCTTCTTTGTGGTCTCACTTGGAGGATCTCCTTAATGGAGGGGACTTGTAATATACCATGCCTTCCTGATCTGGTGGGTTGGATAGATATAACTGAGAAAAGACAGTCCTTCAATAATTTGACTGCAAGCTATGCAGTACTTGAAAGGTGATAACCAGCACCAGAAACAAATCAGCAACCAATGCACCTCCTGCATGATAGGTAACATATGTGCAATCAGGGCTGCTGCATTTTGAATCAACTGAAGTTTCTGAATACTTTTAAAGGGCAGCTTGCAAAACACATTGCAACAATAAGGGGAGAGGTAATTAGGTCATGAGCAGGGGTGGGATTCTACCAGTTCGCACCTATTCGCTAGAACTGGTTGTTAACATTCTAAGCAGTTCAGAGAACCAGTTGTTAGAAGAAATCACTGGCCTAATCCTGTAAGGAAGGCAGGAAGGAAACATTCTGGTGTTGCTTACAGAAACTGCCTCTCGTTAACCCTTATTACATTCTTGGCAGGACTAGACTTTCTGTCTAGGAACTTCTCTGGAGTTTTTTTCCCCTCCTTTGCTGGTACTTTGCTCATGTGGAGTGACCATTCAAAGTTACAAGGCACTGAAAAAAATGTCTTATGACCATTTTCACACTTACGACTGCTGCAGCATCCCCACAGTCATGAGGCCAGGCGAGGAGATGCATGCCTCGATGTGAGTGATATTGAGTTGGCCATACCCAGCCAATAACATGACCACCAAGCCACGTCCACCCAGTCACATGACCACAAAGCCACACCCACCAACTAAGCCACACCCACAGAACCGGTTGTTAAAAAAATTGAATCCCATCCCGGCCACGAGTGACTATGAGTAGGGCCTGTTGGTCCAAGAAAGGGTATAATAATTGATGCAGAACCCACAGTTATGCAAAGGCCTTCCTGGCCATGACTGCCACCTGCTCCTCAAGCAAGAGTCAAAGTTCAGGAGAACCTCCAGATTATGCATCGGCTCAGCTGGGACACTGCAACCCTATCCAAGATCAAAGACGGCAATTCTACATGAACCAAAGACCCCCAACTCCAGAGCCCTTGTGAATTGCCAGGGTTCAGTTTCAGATCATTGCTTCTCATCCAATCCTTAACAGCCTCTAGTCACCATGAGAGGAAGGTTGCAACATTCCAAAATTCACCCCATGAGCTGATAGATACAGCTGAGTATTATCAGCATACTGATGATATCCCACCATCCAATAGTTTCATGTATGCATATTATACAGAGATGGAAAAAAATACCAAACTCTGCAGAACCCTGCAAAAGCAGGGGCCATGGCCTGGACCTCTCATTCCTTTTTTTAAAAGTCTCTTTTTGTTTTATTCAAAAAAAGTTAAAATACAAAACTCCAAAGTTTTTTTAAAGAAAGAAAGAAAGAAAAGACACAAAGCAAACACAACATTAACAAGTGCATTAAGAAAACTATATACATATTATCTCCTCTAGCTGAATACTTATTAATATATTACAATGTTAGTTTCCCACTCCCTGCAAAACAGCTCCTCCCTCAAATTAAATTATTACTTCTGTTTGCAAGTTATTAATCTGTCATCTATCTAGTATATTAATAACAAAATAATTAACAGGAAGAACAATAATATTAAAAAGACAATATTAAATTTCAAACCTCCCAGTTAACAAACTGTTACTATTTCTGTAATCAACTCATAGAAAATTTACCACACTTTCTTATTTATCTTAAAACATCCAAGAGTGAACACTGATTTGTCCTTGATCAAATATCCATGTTTGTTTCTTAATATCATCTCTTATCAATTGTTCTCTGGTTAAATATAATAGGTCCAATGTCCAAAGTCAGTCCATGTTTCCCAAAAAAGTCCAAATGAAATTGTTTTCCAGTTAAGTGTGATAAACCCATTCCCCAGCTTTGGCAGCAAAATCAGCAGATCATTGGTAGGAGAAAAAAAAAGTTCCTATTATTCAGCAGCCATCTTGGTGGAGGATGCACCTCTTACTCCTATTCAACACCAACTGGGAATGGCTGCAGAAAAAGAAGTGAACAAGAAAACCGGTATCTCCCACTTCCAATCCCCAAAGCTGTTCCAGAAGGATATCATGGTTAATGATACTGAGGGCTTCTGAGAGATCAAGCAGAGTGAAAATGGATCATTATCCTCATTCCTTTCCTGCCAGAGATCATAAAAATGCTGCTTCCATCCTATAGTCAAATCTGAATCACAATTGAAAAGGATTAGATAATTTGTTTCACCCAGGAACCTCTAGAGGTGCAACATAATCACCTTCCCAACAACCTTTCCCAAAAAGGAAAAATTGGAGACAGGACAACGATTATTTAATCTGTGGAATCCAGCAGTGGCCTCTTCAGAAGAGGACAGCCCAGAGCCTCCTTGAAAGGTTTGGACACTAGCCCCTCCTGCAAAGAAGCATTAATCACAAGAACCTACCTACATATCACCTCCTGAGAGGCTTTCACAAGCCAGAAAGGACAGAGATCTAAAGCAGGGGTTGCCAACCTTTTGGACCTCAGGGACCACCAAACTCATAATTTTAGATCCCAGGGACCACTAACTGGTTCTGTGGGCATGGCCTAATTTGTGGGTGTAGCTTGGTGGTCATGTGACTGACTGGGCATGGCTTGTATGTAAATATTATAAATATTTATATAAATATTGATTTTTTTATAAAAAAGAGCAACTTTTACCCAAAATCAGGCACAGCAGGCAGGCAGATTGAGTTGCTCACAGAATAACAGATTCATTCAGAAATCTATCTATCTGCCTGCCATTGGCTAGCTCAGTCTGTCACATAAAATTTGCTTGCAAGCAAACTCATAAAATTAACTCACAACACACCATGTATGTAAATATTGATTTTTTTATAAAAAAGCAACTTTTATCCAAAATCAGGCAAAACAGGCAGATTGAGTTGCTCACAGAATCATTCAGTAATCTATCTATCTGTCATCGGCTAGCTCAGTCTCTCAAATTTGCTTGCCGTGAGTCTGCACTGAATTTGCTTGCAAGCAAACCTTCAGTGCTAAGGGAGATGAGTGCTTAGGTAGAAAGCAAGAAGTCCAACCATTTCCTGCTCCTTAGCTAATCTAAATCTCCTGGCACAGCAGAACAGATGATGGTCAGAAAAAGGAAAAATAGCAACTTAGCAGACAAGTTTGCCGCGTAAGGAGTGAGTGGGCAGGAAGGGTTCCCGCGGGCCATGTGGGCTGAGCAGCCTTGTGTTTCTGCACAGCCTGGATTAATTGCTTTGGGTGGGTGCTCTGGGGGTGAGATTTCTCTGCGGCCCACCAAAATTTTCTCACGCCCAACCAGTGGGCTGCGGTTGGCAACCACTGATCTAAAGCACCAGTGGTTGCATTCACACCCCCTAGGACTCTATTCACTTCCTCAAGAGCAACTGCATCACACTATTCCCAGATAACTGGGCAAGCACCTGCCCCAGACCTCTCCACTGGATCAGTAGCCACACTGACATCTGAGGATGAATTGAGTGATTTTGTTTTCCAGAAAATCAGCAAATGCTTCAGTGTGCTCCTGCAGGTAGATGTCTGTATCCTCCATCCCCCAAAGGAATCAGGTCACTTTATAGAGAGTCGTTGTACAATTATCTGCAGATGCAATTAGTTCAGAGAAGGATTTAGGCTTTGCCACCTGAATCACCATGAAGTAGGGTTTAATAGCAGCTCCTACCTGTGTTCAGTTGAATTTGTTCTTTGTCTTCTGTCATGGCATTTTACATATCTCTTAATATATGTTATCCCTCTCAATTCCTTCATATACCATAGGAAGTGATGAGGTCCATGGGTCAGGAGAGGTTGCATAGGTCTGATCTTTTCCAGAACCCCCATCGCCACCTTATTCCAGGTGGCAACTAGAGGCTTGGTAGGTGTACATAGATTTTCAATTATAACCCTCAGTTCTTTCTGAAAACCAACCAGGTCCATCAGTAATTGAGGTGTGTGTGTGGGGGTGTACTGATCTAATAGGTCCTGCTTCCCCGTGGATGTGGCTTGAGAGAAGTTCATAGGCCTAAAGCGTGACCTGACCATGACAAAGGAACCAAGGCTAGGTCCACCAGTTCCAGATCATATAGGTACTGTTTCAGCAAGAACACCAAATCAGATGTTTGACCGCTACTCCTAGTCAAGACCTAAATGACCTGGGACAGTCCCATGTAAGTCATGGTTTCCATGAATTCTTGAGCTGTCTCCAATCCTGCCCCCAGGAATTACAGATAGAAACCCCACAAAACAGTTAAGAGTGGAGAACAACACCTCCAAGGATGCTGCTATACAGCAGGGAAGCCAGTAGAGTAGCAACAATCCTATCTGGTCCCTCAAGCTCTACATAAGAAAAAGGATTTCACAATTAGGCTCTCATGGAACCCTAGAGATTGCCAGAAATACTCTGATGTCAACATATCTCCTGCTCAGCTCTGCAGTCTAGGCTGGTGTCACTCAATGGGCACATTTCTGAGAGGAATCTCACCCTCTGGTACTAGTCAAATCTTGGTGATACAAGCCAGATCCGCTATCTCCACAACAATCAAGCCAATGATAAGGCAGTTTTTATTACAGGTTGATCTGGTGTTTAAAAGCAGCAGCCTGAAACTTGAGCCTCCACAGATCAGCAGATCTAAATACCAAGGGAATGTTCCTTGTGAGTGGCTTGCCCCTTGTCTCCTGCCAGATTTTCTATTACCTGACACTATCAAATTGGTTACCTACCCCACCTGCAATTCCACCCCCGATTTGCATAACTCTTCCATTGGTCTAAAAGCGAACACTCTTTAACCAATAGACAATTGCATTATTTAAATTAAATTATTTAATTGAATTATTTAAATAAGATGAACCCAACAGGTATTAACTGCCCTTAGCACCTTTAAGCCACCACACTTCAACATCACTTTCTCTCAACTCAGTATCAGAGAAATCACATCAAACATACCCTCAGCTCCCTGCACACTCACCCTGCATCCACTCAACTTGCCAACAATTCCTTGCCTGATCATTCTCCCTAGCACTGAATCACTCTTTATCCCCAGCTCTTACTTAAGGGAGAATAACCATACTCACTTAACTCTTACCAAACACCACCACTACCATCTTAGGGTCTTCTGTGAAATCTCCCAGTGCCAGATCGTAAGTCACTACAAAGATTAATTTAGGGACACAGTGCCAGTCCAAAAAGATGTCAGACTACATGTTAGTATAGAAACAAATTGACAGCCTAGGCTGATGCTTTTAAATGTTATCTGTGTGAATATCAATCTATACTTGCTTATATACTTGCCATTTTCTGCATTAGCTGAAATTCTTAGTTTATTTTGAAAGGCAGCTTCAACTCGTGCACTGTATACTTCTACATGAGTTTTAATATACAGCATTACTTACAAGGTTTTTAATAAATTTCCTTTGGTTACTAAAATGTATACAATGGAAAGAAAGAAATAAAGAATAAAGAAAGGAAGGAAAGAAAGAAGGAAAGAGAAAAGAAAGAATAAAGAAAGGAAAGAAAGAAAAAGAAAGAAAAAAGGAAGGAAGACTAGTAGTCCTACTGCTAAAGTTGTGATAATTCTCAAAAATATTGGATAACCCATGTGATATCAGTTAAGCAATAAAGAACACAATATGAGCGGCTACTATCTCTTATGAGATCAGATTCTACTGAGTTTTTCATCCCTGTGGTTCTCTGAGCTTGAACAATGCATTTATCTGCTTGTTGCCTATAGCAACGTCTACTTGAGCATGCCTCCAATAATGCCAAAGAGATGGTCTACCAGTTAAATGAGAGGTGCTTTTTTCAAAAGACAACTGGACTTTTGTTGTTTTTCCTTGAAGACATTTCACTTCTCCTAAATGCTGCTGCAAGAGCCCAGGATGGGTTAGACTCGTCCTGATGACATCATCAAGCTGGGTCTATCTTGTATAAAAAGGACTGCCTGTATGAGTTTCCCCCCAGCTTTGACTCAGCTTCTTTCGATGACCATAAGCTGGTGTGTCTGAAAGCAGTTTAGTTAGCAAAAGCGAAAGCTGTCTTCATCATTGGCATCCACTCTCCTGCAATGAGGATTCAATGTTTTCTTCAACCGAGGGAGACTGTAAACAGGGAGTAACCCTTGATCCTCCCCTACAGTCTTCCCTCAGCGATTTCGGCCTCCACGTAAAGATCGCATCCGGCGATAACAGCACCTCTCAGCTGATTGTAACTTTTCACTTTATTGCCGATTTCACCCGTTCGGGGCTGTTTACAGCCTAAGGAGCAATTTAACCACTGCGTAGCCTGTAGCTCTTGCGAGCGGCCAATTTGGAGGCTTCTTCTTCAACTGCACGTGGTGAGTGGCCATTTTGAAAGCTGCTTCTTCTAAAGATAGTAGTGAGCGGCCATTTTAGGTGGCATCATTCCCCAAAGGCCAGCTTCTACTATTCATAAGCTCCTATTCAGGCTACTGCACAGACAACACACAGTGAGGATTGCTTCCAGCACCTTTGTGTCTGTTTATGCATATTATGGATCAAGACAAGGCCCACACAGAGCCTTCAGGCCTGATCTCTCAAGGCCCCCAAGCTGGCAAAAGAAAGAGAAGGAGACAACACTCCCAGTCTGTTCAAAGGGAGGTGGCAGCCAAGATTAGGGCCAAAGCTTTGGGCCATCAGAAAACATCCCAGGCCGAATTAAAGGCAAAGAAACGAAGGCACGCAGCCTTAGAAAGGCAGTTCAACAAAACTATTGAGCAACTACAACAGGCTTCCCAACCAGACAATCCTAGTTGTTAAGCAGATCAGGCCCCAATTTTTAAATAGGCCTCTTGAGACCTCTCTTCAGCTTGGCCCTCCATGTTCCAAGGTGTTCTCAACCTAAACTTGAGGCTTCCTTCACCCCCGCTGCAGGCCTTTGCCCCTCAGATCCATCATTTGGTGGCAGACCCAATTACATCCAAGATGTAGTCTCCATTGCCATCAGATAGGGCCTAGCAGAAGGGCTGCTATGAATTTTTCGACCCTCAAACAGGACCCAGCCACCCTTTGCTGGCCTACTACAAGCCAGATCCCCCAGAGGGGACTGCTTCACCCACAGGAGCCCAAGCCCCCTTCTGCTCAATCAGAATGGGGGGCGCTAGAGCAGGGAGATTATACAGAACCATTGGAACGTAGCCACTCTCCTGCTTCTGAATGGGAGGAGGGAGAAATCTGGGACCCCAACCTCTCTGAGGAAGAGGAAGATCTGCTTCCCGATCAATCCCCATCAGCCACAAACCAGCTTTATTCAAGCCTCTCTTCCACAAGGCACTGGTTACTGCCCAGTGTCCCCAGAGGAGGCGGCCCCTGAAGCTCAGGTGATACAGTAGGGGTCCAGGGATTCCCTCTTCTCCAAAAACATAGTCCACTCGAAGGTCCTTCCATCACCTAGTTTTTCTGGATCTGATCAGAATTAATTCACCTCTCCTGCCGCAGGCCCCTACCCATCTTTATATGACAGGCAGTTCTACAATGTGGGCCCTTCCCTCGCTGCCGCTCTTACAGTTCCCTCTGTAGATGCTCCAGTAGTGGCTTCCTTCTTCTTGGGCACTCCAACTGAGCCTGAGGATGTACTTTAGGCAGGGGACAAACGTACTAAGCAGACATTAAAATGTAACCACCAGGCTTCTGCTTCGGCTCTCTGGGCCTCGACCGCTGCATCGTTTTTCACAGGTCCTCTATCTGCTGGCTGCACCAGCTACAAGACCGCATATCTCCATCAGACTTGAGATCGCATCAAGATCACAATACGATTATAACAGCCATGGAATTCACGGGGACACCACCCTAACTTCCACCAGTTCTCCTCCAGGGCCATGGCTTCGTCTGTGGCAGGGAGGAGACTGCTATGGTTACGAATTTGGCAGCAAAGCCTCGGTGCAAGTGGAAGCTGGCTTCGGGCCCCAGCACCAGTGAGAAGCTGTTCAATGATGCTCTTGATCCATTCATTGTCAAAACGAGAGTCAAAGGAAAAGTTCCTTCCTCACCAGGCTGGAGGGCAGACTTCCATCCTGCCCCTTACCTGCCACCTCCATTTAGGCCCCAAATTACTTCTTGCTTCTCCAGGCTGCAAAGAGCGTACTCCCAGTGTCAAGAGCAACACCCTGACATACCGGGCAGACAGCAACAAACTGCAGGTAAATGGCCTGGCTTTTGTGAGGGAAGGGGTCGCTCATTCCGTCACTCTAAATAATCCCTCGTTCTTCCCATCAGAGGTCATTTGGCCTTCTCATCCAAATGGGAGGCGTCAACGACGGACGCCTGGGTACTCAATACAGTAAGGTCAGGGTTACAACTAGAATTTCTATCATCACCCCCAGGAAATTTCGTGCTCTGCCCCATCTCGCAGGACAATTCAAAAAAGGGCCCTTATGGAACCGGCCATTCAACACCTAGTTGACATAATGACCATTCAACCAGTCACTGAACTCCAACAGGGATGTAGGTTTTATTCTCGGCTTTTTGTTATCCCCAAGGCCTGGGGGTGGGGGGTGGAGAGCTATTCTCAACCTAACATTTCTGAATGCGTTTATACCATTCAGGTGCCTTAAAATGCAGGTGCTGCATTCTATTCTAGAGAGTGTTCGGGAGGGCTATCTCCTCTCTTCCATTGAACTTACGACCCATCAGCAGCTCCTCAGGTTCTGTTATAATGGGGGACACTACCAATACAGGACCTTGCTCCTTCGCCTTTTTTCAGTCCCCAGATCATTTACTAAGCTGGTGGCAACCTTGCCAGCCCTTATTAGGGCAATCCCAGTAAGAGTTCAGTGTTACCTGGATGATATACTGGTCCAGTCATCTTCCCCATCTAGGGCAGCAGCAGATTTGAATATCACCATTCAAGTTCTCCAAGAGCACAACTTCTCTGTCAAAGAAGCCAAAAAAGCCACCTTACTCCCACCAATTCCTTACTCCATCTGGGAGCTTTATTAGATACTTTTTCCTGCAAGGTATCCTTGTCCCAGGAACGTCAGGGGAGTATCAATTAATTGGCCATATAAAATCTAACCCTAGAGTGCCCCTGGCTACACTTTCCAAGCTCCTGAGGAAAATGATATCATGCATTAATCTAGTGCCATGGGTTAGATTCCATGCCAGGTCACTCCAATGGTTTCTTCTACCTTATCAGAAAACAGGTAGGAGTTGTTCCTCTTTCAGGTCAGATTAACTCAGTTGGTCCTTAAATCTTTTCGATGGGGGTCATATGAGGCATTTTCCATGGGACTCTTGTTCAAGGAACCGGACAGGTTAGTGCTGACCATGGATGCCAGTCTGTATGGCTGGGGAGCCCACCTTCAATCCAGGGTGGTCCAGGGACCATGGTCCCAGGCAAATTTGGCCCATAATATTAATTGGCTAGAGCTTTGAGCGGTCCATTTGGCCCTGACACAATTCGAGGATGCTGTCTCAAATAGGGACAAGGTGTCAACCAAAGCACATTTTAACCGCCAAGGTGGGACACATTCAGGACCCCTGATGTTAGAGGCAGATCAACTCTGCTTATGGGCAGAGATACACCAGATATCGCTCAGAGCTGAGCTCATTGCAGGCGGGCACAATGTTAAGACTGACTGGCTTAGCAGAGCCACCACTGACCAGGCAGAGTGGTGTTTGCACCCCAATTTATTTCAGGAGCTGTTGGAGCACTTCGGATTGCCAGCAGTGGATCTCCTCGCTTCCCAGGACAACACCCAACTCCCGAGGTTCTACTCCAGGTGTGCGGTTCCGGTGGTGAAGGGAATGAATGCTTTATGCAGCCCTTGGCCACAGGAACTCCTGTATGCCTTTCCTCCTCTGCCCCTGATTCCGGGGGTCTTCCAGAAACTGGGCAGAAGAGCAGAACTTATAATTGTAGCCCACACTGGCCCAGGAGGCCATGGTTCGCAGACTTAGTAAACCGTTCCATCTCTAGTCCTGGGAGGATTCTGGTAGACAGAGTGTCGCTCAGAAAGGGGCCAATATTGCTTCCAGAACCCCAGTGGCTTCAGTTGGCCATCTGGAGATTGAGTGGGGATCCCTGATAGGGAACTATCATTCCTCCAGAGTAATAAGAACTATCCAAGCCTCCAGGGGACCCTCCACCAACTGCATCTACGATGCAACTTGGAAGGCTTTCAGAGATTGGTGTTTCACCTAACACTCTGTGGAGGCAGGTTGCAGCCTTGCCCTCTGTTCTATCCTTGGGGGGAGTGGAATCTTTGTCTAGACATCCCACAGTCCGCAGGTTTCTGAAGGGTGCTACAAACCTGAGGCCTCCAGTGGTCATCGAGATCCCACATGGGACTTCTTTAAAGTATTGCAGTCACTGACTAAGACCCCATTCAAACCACTGAGGTCAATTCCCTTGCAGTATTTTGTCTTGTAAGGTGGCATTTCTGGTAGCAATCACCCCTTCTAGAAGGATTTCGGTCCTGGCAGCCTTGTCTGTCAGGAAAGACATCTAGACCCTACCTTTTGTACCTAAGATTAATACTGGGTTCCTCAGCTCCCAACACATAGTGTTACCTGATTTCTGTCCCCTTCCATTCCATGACTTAGAGCGCAAGTGGCACTCCCTAGATGTTAGCATGGCATTTCGGATTTACATCAGACGTCCCTCTACATTTAGCAAAACTGAGCCCATGTTTGTGTCCTTTCCCCTTCCCACTGGGGGCAACAAAGCCTCTCCTCCCACCTTGAGTAGGTGGATCACGGCATGCATCGCACAGGCCTCCTAACCAGAGCCTTTCCAGTACGCCAGGTCCTAACGGCACACTCTGCTAGGAGTGCCTCAACTTCAGCTGCCTGGGCCACCCAGACACCCCTAGAGGAGATTTGCAGAGTGGCTACATGGACCTCCCCATCTGTGTTCATCAGACATTACCGTCTGGACTCCTATGCCTCGAGGAATGCAGCTTTTCGCAGACGGTTGCTTCAGTGAGTGGTTCCAACTTCAGAGAGACTTGCCGGACAAGGACCCTCCCGTGGACATTGCTGGCTTTGGTATGTCCCATCCTGGGCACTCGCAACAGCATTTAGGAGAATGGGCGTTGGTAAATTAACCCGAGAACGCCCTTTCTATAGATGCTGCTAGAGAGCCCAGCCCCTCCCTTATTTCATCTGGACCATGGTAATATGTTAATGTTAATGTTAAAGATTCTGTTTGGCTTTCAGAGACACTTCCTACAGTCTGTCAAGTACCTTCGCCAAAGCTGGGGGGAAACTCCTACAGACAGTCCTTTTTATACAAGACAGACCCAGCTTGATGATGTCATCAAGAGGAGTCTAACCCATCCTGGGCTCTCTAGCAGCATCTATAGAAAGGGCATTCTCAGGTTAATTTACCAACGCCCGTTCTCCAAGTCAGCAACCAATGGGACTATGTACAATAAATGTACCAATTAGGTACCTCCCATCTTCAGAGTGCCTGAAAGCTCCTTTCCCATTTTCAGAGTAACCTGCATGTCAAAATTCTGAAAGTGGATATAAAATATCAATCAACTATGGCTGACTCTCCAATAAATGCAATGCCAGAGAGAAAAATCCTCGCAGCATTGGTTTTTTTTCCCACCTTATTCATTGTAACCATCAAGCTGACTTTGTTAGTCACCAAGCAACAGTGGAGCTGTGGCAACAAGAAAAATCCAGGCCAAGGAGTCGATGTCCTTTAACAAAATCTGTACATTAGAAATGTTCATCTGAGTTATATTATAAAACCCTAACTATCTGGTACAAGTTCCATAATTACTAGTCGATAAATTATTATGAATTAATTATGAATATTTTTTGATATTTTCTTCTGGAAAAAATATGAAGGAACATCTTGTTCGATTCTACAGAGTAGTATTTTTTTCTAAAATTTTCTGAAGAAAGCAGTTATACAATTTGGTGGGCGTGGTGTGGTGTGGCTTGGTGTGGTGTGGCTTGGTGGACGTGGCAGGGAGGGGTACTGTAAAATCCCCATTCTCTCCCCACCCCACTAACCTGCTTTCCAGCTCTGTTCTCCTGTGCAGGGTAACAAAAGAAGATCCAGCCGATCAGGAGGCAGAGAATAGATGGGGGCAGGGCCAGTCAGAAGTGGCATTCTGAACTACTCAAAATTTCTGCTATCGGTTCTTCAAACTACTCAAAATTTCCGCTATTGGTTCTCCAGAACTAGTCTGAACCTGCTGAATACCACCTCTGACTGGTACACTAAGCAACATCAACACTGCACTGCACCAAAGCAAGCAATACTTTCTCAAATATCACTTTGTCGGGGGTATCCAACTTGAGGCCTACGGGCCAGATGCATCATGCACTGGCCTTGCCTACCCATTTTAGTGAAGGGGAAAATAGTTGCAATATATCATATGATGACAATGTAATGCCGTGAGTTTGACACCCCTGCGCTATGTGGTAGTCAGTGGGTAAAACTGTGGACTCAATGTGACTTTAAGAAAGTTATGCCCATGGTTTTGGAATGTAAGCTTTATATACAATAAAATGTAACCTTGAATCTATATAACTTCCTCATAGTATACAAAAGAGTTACTATGAATAGAGAATTTTTAACAGATATTTAGAATTCATCTACCATAACAACAGAGTAGCTGAGGTATCCTGGGCACTAATATTGGATGGCCCCAGTTCAAAATATGTATATTGTCAAAAAGGGTTTATGATTAATTAGATGAGTCATATGAGCCCTCCACATATTAGTTTTGCATCAGAACCTTATTTGATTTATTAATGCCATTCTAAAAGGCTGTTTAGAGGACTTATAGGAAACTTGAAGCAAATGTTCAAGCTCAGTGAGACAACTGGAATCATAAATGTAGAATACATACACATGCAGAGAGAGAATGGAGAGAGTGCAAAGTGAGCAGAGTCTTACAAGAGTATTTTTGCACTTGTTTTCATATCAAAAAGAAAAAAGCTAGAAATCTATTGGAAAGAGAAAGGGGTGAATTGGTAATGGATGATAGTTGAGAACAAACAAGGTAACACTTAACGTTATACTCACAAGTTAGCCCAGTGGTGTGTCCAACATTCAAGACAAACTAACCAATTTTCACTCAAGTCAGGATAGTTGTGACTATTTATATTATGCAACTGAAATGCCATATTAAAATCAAAGTAAAAGTACCTGTAACAAAATCTATAGCCTTTTTATAGTAATTATGAAATCTAAAGTCTTTATTTTTTATTCATATATGAGAGATATTATATATTAGTTATTATAGATATTACATTTAGATTATAAAAACATTGCAAAACTAGGATTTTAGTATTTCTTATGACAGAGGAGGTATAGACATGATCCCTAACCTTCAAATTGTAATTGCAAATGGTCACTAAACAGAGCAGTTGCTAAATGAGGACTATTGTACATATATTCACTACAACCTGAAGAATAGGAGATTTTTTGAAATAACAAATTATGCCTTTCTTTTCTTCCATATTCATTCAAGGGATTTATATCACAACTTTTTTCTGTAGGATAAGACATATTATGAAAGAGTAAACAGGTCTTTGTGACAGACAAGATATTTTTAATTTTATTTATTTATTCAGAAAATTATGTGACTTCCTATCTTAAATAAATTACCCTTGGTGACTTCTTACCCAAGAATGTAATCTACATATGTAGCTCCATGAAAGGAAGGAAGGAAGGAAGGAAGGAAAAAAATAAAGATCTCATACAACTCCTTCTCTGATCTAAGGATTCTCTATATTATGGCCTTAAAACCAATACTTTTAACAGAGGTTTATTGCTTGGAATTTTCAAAGATGAAGGTTACAAATCTAAGAAGTTTGCTTTAGATTTTGCCTTCAAACTTTAATTTTTAAAATTAACCATGTTAAAAGATAAGTTAAAAATAAGTCCTACCCAGAATGTTGGGTTGGGAAAAACTGTCTGAGTTAGCCAGGATCCAGCTTAGCCAATCATATTTGCATCAAACTGCCTTCCTTTTAACTACTAAGATTTTCAACAGAGCCTATTATGAACCAACACATTTTTCCTCCATTTTCCCCCACCAAAACTTATAGCACAGTACAAGGCAGTAAATAGGAATGTTCAAAATGCTGCAAGATTCCTTTTTTTTTTTTACTATTTTGAATGAATATAGTATATTGATCTAATTCATCACTGTAGGTACTGCATCAAACTTCAAAAGTATGATATGTGGAACCTTAGGAAGTGGTCCTGGAATTGCTTCAGCTTCACATTTATTCTAGTTTTGTGCTATCTATGTGTTAGGCAGAATCACAAAAAAGACAATGGGTGACCGAATAAATTATAGGGAAAACAACGGGAAGTGGAGCAACTGGATAAAAAGTAAGTTTGATATTCCCCTTGTTTATTAATGCAAGAGCTGGTAATATATCCATTCTAAGAACTAAGTATTGGTATATTATTACCATGTGTGCCTCCTTGAAGCTTTCACCTGAAATTTCAAATAAACAATGGGCACAATTTAATTTGTAATAGGGAAACATCTGCATGAGATCCTAATGTCTGCACACGAAAGTGCATCTAAGAAGGGCGAGATCCATGGGAAATGCCAATCTGGGAAAACATCACTCTAGCTAGCTATTTTCTCCTCAATAAAGTTTGTATGCTCTGGAGTGGTATATCTATACTCTGAAGGTTTGGATGACCTGGGTGGAAAAGGAAAAATGGAAATGTAGTGGAATGAACAGCCAATTCTGTTTCCACAGTGACCAGTCCAATGCTTTTAAGAATGTTTTTTTGAGTCTGGAAGGGAACTACAGACCCATTCTGAAAGCTTCCAATTACTGTAATGAAGTGACAACTCCATCTCTAACTTCAAGGTTCAAATTCATCATAGTCATTCTTTGTATAATTAGTGGTCATTTATTCTTTGTAGCTAAAATACAAAAATTGCCCAGAGATAAAAAAATTCCAAAGGTTTCCCAAAAAGAAAAAGTAGAAAGAGAGAAACCTAATTGAACCAATTAATACTGAAGATGCTCTAACTGTTGATGGGGGCAAAAACTAATTGGAATATATTGAAAAAAACCCACAGCTGACTGACTGCTGTCATAAACAGGTACACTGTATATATAAACTGTCACCCATTAAATACAAGCCCTGGGCAATTATCCTTTGTATTACAGCATGGAGTTTATATTCTGGTCAATAGGGGGCTTTATATTTTTATATCCACAGCTATATCAATGTCCCCCCAAAGCATACATTGTTTTTGTAGTTGAAAGCAACCCAATAGTTTAGCAGCATTCCTTCAGCATGTCCAAATGTAAATAATTTGGGAGATAACATGAAATTTACACTACGTACAACAGAGCCAGTTGTTAAAGCCCCATGCTAGAAATGGGAGACCTATCAGTTTTACTTCTGCCTTAAGCACAAACTCAGGTGAGTTCCCTGGGGCTGGTCCCTCTCTCAGCCCTACAAAGAAAGCAGTGAGGAACTACTTGTAAAACCTTACTAATAAAACTGCAGGAATTAGTCTAGGCAGTCACCATGATTTAATTTGGTGCCTTGAAGGCAGCAAAAACAACACAAAAACCTACTACATATTAATTCACTCAATCACTGTCAAAAGAAAACTGTACAATTTGGGCATCTTAAAAGCCAATTTACACCTGCTAAATGCAGTTATTATAAAGACTCCTCAGTACAGATAACACAATTGCTTGTTCTTTTGTGATACTATTTCTCATGAAAAAATGTTTTTAAATGATTGTGTGGGAGGAAACGAAAACTTGATGAGATAATAGTGATACCTTTGGGTATTTAATTCATGTCTATGTGAGAAAGAACACTGCTAATTGTGTTGCCATTTAGAAGGATGGCAAACTGAGATATTCAAGAACATATAAGATTAAAGTGGGCAAAAACCAGTATGAACTTCATAACATGTTCAGAGATTCTTAAAGACATGTTATAAAATTGAAAATACAGCAAACTAGTGGGAAAAGCATGAAGGAAGAGTAACTTGCTTATTGCTCTCAGTACTGTGTGGAATAAATTTGGCTTTCCATAGTGAAGTTCACACAAATGTGCCCTATGGAAAGAAATCTGTCGTGCTTCTAAAATACCTTGTGACTTTGAGAAGCACATTTTAGTCACTTACTAGGTACTTACTTCTAAGCCATTTCACAAGTTACATATACAAATATACAAGCCATACAAGCTTTACCTTCCAGTACTAATGTCGATCATGGAAAATATATTCATACTTTGTCCTTCTCTTGTGAATGGTAGTTATTTTTTGAGCTGGAAAAGTACAAGATCCAAAGGGTGTAAGGCAGAGAAACTGCAGAAGCGTTTGGACGGTTTCGTCACTTACCTACAGTAGAAACCACGGTGCCTACAAAAAAAAAAGCCCCTATCAAGTCCCACTGGGGCCGCGTTGTGTTGACCCGGACACCTATCAGGTAGGCGGACTCGTACTCAAACAGAAAATCCCTCAGCTCCGCCAAAGCCAGGTTGTACTTCTGGGAGAAGTTTTCAATCTTCATCTGCCACTTCTGAAGGGTTTCCAGCTCGGAGGGTCGCTCAATGACGGAGAAGATGGCAGCTCCGCAACCCATGTACAGAATAATCAGAACCGCCAGGAGAAGGAACCGGGCGGTGTCTTCGCTGAGGTTGCCAAAGGTGGGCGAAGAACAGGAGCAGAGACCGCGACAAGCCATCCCTTTCTGCCCGCCGGGTGCCCCCGGAGGTCAGCCCGATTCCCAGCTCCCCTCAACGGCTCATTCTCCTCGCGCCCCCTCGAGGCAGACGGCAGCTGAGTCCGTGGCGGCGGGTAGGGTTCCGCAGCTCTGGAAGGGGGGGGCAGATCCAAGCCCGGGCGCCCTTCCAAGTACTTCCCCCGCTCAAGAAGGGGCAAGAGGGCAAAGCGCGGACCCCCAACGCCACACCCCTACGGCCAAATCCCACAGAGGATGGGCAGCCAGTTCCCACGGCGCGTCACTTAGGATCGCGCGGAGCAGCTTCCTTCGTTCGATCGCCGAGCCGTCCCCCCCGTCGACGAAACTCGGGCTCCTCGATGTTCTTTCTCCTAGGAAGCGCGCGGGACTGAATGAAGCCTGTCAGTCAGACCTCACCATTACCGGGCGTCAGGGCCTCAACCCCACCCCCATATACCAGGTCGTTAAAAGCACCCAAAGCGCGCGCCCTTTGCCACGTGCGGTGCGACTCTTCTTCGCCAGGAAATCAACGTGGTCCGCAAGGGGTCGTTTCTCGCCCGGACTCTTTGGACAACCGCGCGTGGACAGGGCGTTAAAACGCTCCCAAATCTGTCGGAGAGTCAGAGCGCGGGTCTTTCGCTTCCTGCGTAGCGTGTGCCCGCACCTCCGCCTCTACGACCTGCTTCAAAGGAAAGACGTTGAGAGATTTGCGGTGAGCCTGGCTGTGGCGCTTGGCGGGAGAAGAGCTTCGGAAGTTGTGGTTGATCGGACTGTCGTTCCGGGGAAACTGGGCGAGAGAATCTGGAAGTGGGGCTGTATTTGTAGCGTTTAGGGCTACAACCACATGAAGTGAATTCCCAAGGTCCAGTTTAGGTAATAATCGTTCAGAAACGAACAATCCTGTTTGTGAAGAATACAGATAGTCCTCTAGTTTACTGCTATAATTGAGCCCAAAATTTATGTTGCTAAGTGAAACATTTGTTAAGTGAGTTTGCCCCATTGTACGACTTTTCTTGCCACAGTTGTAAAGTGAATCATTGCATTTCAGTTAGTAACGTGGTTGTTAAGTGAATCTGGATTTGCCATTGATTTTGCTTGTCAGGTCTTAAAAGCAGATCACACATGACCCTAGGACACTGCACCTCTCATAAATAGGAACTAGTTGCCAAGTATCTGAATTTTGATCATGTGACCATGGGGATGCTGCAAGGGTCATGTGAAAAATGGTCATTAAGTCTCTCAGTGCTGTTGTAACTAAATGAACTATTGAGGATTACCTGTATCTCTCGAGGTGCTAGGCATGCTTTATCTTAATCCTTTCTCTTTGCAAGGAACCAAAATTAAAAAAGGAAGTGTGCCAGGTGTCTGATGCTTCCTTGCTTTAGTCTTGAATTTTCTGGTTTAACTGAATTTAGAACAGATTGATCTGCAAGAAACAGATCAAGAAACATTTTATTTCCCATTTTCTTCAGATTAAAAAAAGCAGAGCAGCTACCTTGTTTCTTCTTCCACTCATCAAGGTCTCCTCCAGCCTCATCCAGCAATTTCCTTTCAGGGATACAGTAGTTCTGGTTGTCTTTTGGAAACTGGCCGATTTATGCTGATTGTTCTCACTAAATAATTCTAGCTTACCAACTTCTTTGGGGCTCTGAATGTTTCAGAATTAAGACCAGCAAGCTTTTGACAGAGAGGATTGACTCCAATAGTAGATTAATGGGTCCTGGTGTCAGTCTTCAAGATATGCCAGACTAGGAAACCAAAGCACACATGCTCATACCCATACTACTTTTATTATAAGGTTGTATAGTAACAGAACCTTGCAATGAATGCACTTTCCCCTCTCCCTTTGTCTTCATGAGAACTAGAGAGGTTCTTGTCTGAGATCCTTACTCAGGGTACAATTCTGGCCTGGACTCACATTTCTTTTATCTGATTGTTGCCTTGGTTGCAGCTCTTCCTCCTGTTTCTCAGATCATTCTATCCATTATACCTGGCAACCTGGGATTTAGAATACGTGTGCATAAAGTATGCTTCATACTATCAATTTCTTTTTTATGTTGATGACTGAAGAACAGAGCTGAAAACAATCTCACTTCCATTCCTTTGCCATTTAAGTGTAGCACGTTAGATTAAAAAGGGAGGATTGCTACCCACCCAGAAGCATCTAAATAGCAGCTATGGGTCCTCTATTTTGACATTGGGTGATTCTGATTTCTTTCTTTTGCTCAACTCTCTGGCCATTATGAGAGAATCAATTTACAAAATATCCAAACTCCCATTCTTGATTATTTGATCACCATCTCTTTTGCCATAGAGAAAGCAGACAAGAACTTGAAAATTTGCCACCTAATTCATGTCCTCCTCCTCTGGAATTATCAGGATTATCTTCAAGTAGTTACTCATGGCTATTACTAAAGCAAAAAGAATGGGAGTAGGAGGCTGTGACAATTGTTCCTTCTGCCTTCTTCATTGCTACCTCTGCCCTTGATGCAAATACTCTGATGTCTCTGTGACTATTCAAAGTGAAAATTTAAATGAACAAGACTTGAGAGCCTGAAATCTTTGATTTGATTTCTGTGATTAGGGATCCAAACCCTATTCTCACCAACTCTGCTCCTGAAGGCACAATACAGATGAGCAAGTAAGAGTGCTTCTTTAGAGATCAAACCTTTGTTAGGTGGCACATTAGCAGAATTAGATTAGAAATTCCTGTAAACTCTTAGAAGATACTTTTATAAATGGAAAAGAGGAGTTTAACAAAGTTTTTTTCTGTAATCCTTGGCAACTGTTGGGAAAGCTCAGATTAAATATAAGAATAGTGTGTTGAGAAGATGAGAACTGTGTCTTCATATAAAAACCTGTTAAACACGTTAGATACATAAAGAGATCTGTTAGGAGGGATTTATTAGAACCAACAAAGTTATAATTTATTTAAATAAATTACTGCCTGAATAAAATTCAAGGAAAATAGCTGAAAAAATGCTTAATTTTCTATTGCTAGGCAATACTTGACACTATCGCAAATGATATTTTTATTTTCCATTAATATAAATTCTTAAAATAAAAATGCTTTAACAATTGTAAAGATAGTAACGAGAAGAATAGTTTTCTGCATTAATGTAAATAGCAAAGTATTCAAACCTTGGGCTTTGATTAGAAGATCTATGCAGCGGGTATTTGCAATAAGTCAAGGGGTGGTCACATCGATATGACTGAAGTCCTACCCATTTTTACATATCACAATGATCTGTACACTTAATGTTCAACTTTCCCCAGTATCAAATAGCTCAAACATTAGTTATTTACATACAAAAACAGGAAAAGCAGAAACAAAAAAGGAAAGTAATATACACGTATAAAATACATTTATAATATTATAATCTCCAACTCATCTACAGTCTGTTATTTGCTACTTAAATGATTTTTTCTATAATGTTTTCCCCCAAACATTAGTTATTGAAATATAATGGGAGTATTTTATGGTTCTTTTTTTTCTCTGAGTACAGCACAGCATTTGTAAGTTCCATAAACTCTTATTCTAAATGATTTAACTACCTTAGTGTAAATTACACTAAACTTGAAGGTTTTCAGATTTCAGATTTTTATGAATTCTAAGTTGTTATGGAAACAATTTTTTTTAAATGCCACATGTAGTATCTGAAGATTCACTGAATCTCCAAAATTTGTTTAATATTTACCATAAAGTTCAATGTTATAAAAGCAAAATACTGCCAAAAGAAAGTACTGTTTCCCCCCCCTCAAAAATTCTAATATAGTTGAATATCTTGAATCAATTATGTGATGTATTCATGAGCAATCCCAGTGACTTGAATGTTTCTTGCTCTATTATTGGCTTGTCTAAGTAACTCACAAACACAGTAATATTAAAATATACCAAATGCTCATTTTTCATTGCTAACAGCTGGATACTTTATTTCAATTTTTTATAAATTTTCTCTTTTATCACGTTGAAAATTTCACAAAACTCCCCAAAAAGATTAAAGTTATTGTGGCTAAAAAAGACAACTATCTGACATGGCCATTTCTAAATTTTCTAATTTACAGGTGGAACTTGTTTAGCATTTGCCTCATTTAGTGACCAGACAGTTACGACAGTGATGAAAAATATTATGTAATAATCCTCATATTTGAGTTGGCAGGGCTGTAAAGCAAAGGAAAGATGAAGTAAGATCAAAAGAATATTAGCTATTTCATTTAGTGACTACTTCGCTTAATGACTGAGTTGCTAATCCCAATTATGGTCACTAAACAATGACTGTCTAAATACATGTAATTTCAAAGTATGATTTATCATGAGATTTAGCACTGTTAATCTTCAAAGCGGTTATTTTTTTCAAAAATGCTGTAATATTTATTTTATTTAAAAAAATTTTTTCCAAGTGTACAGATATATAATAAAATGTACAGATATAAAGCATAAAATCTTACAGGTATTCAAATGATTCCGAGTAAAGATTCAGAATTACTTTAAACTATTCATTTCGGAACCCACATATTGCCATGTGTATCGGGAGCTTTGGTGTAAGGAATATTCCAAATCCATGGACGGTCTGCAAAGCAAATAAAAAGGACTTATACCACAGACAAAGATGAACTGAGAAAAATTAAATTAGATTCTTTATATAAAAGCTAGCCATTTAAAATCTAGCCATTTTCTAACCCATCAGTTAATCTTAAATAATTCAGTATTGCTACTTTGAAACTATAAAAATGTTTATGAATAAGTTTTACTTGAACTATAATTAGCTTTTAAACTTCTACTTCATAACACAAAATAAACTCTTTTAAACCATCTTTAAGTAGTAAGCTATGTTATATATAATAACCCTAAAAGTAATTACAGAATCAAGGGTTCTTTGGTTATGTTTGGTCTTAAATAGAGTTGCATACAAAAGTGGCATGAAATCTGGGTTTCTTCTGGACTCACTGCTCATATTCAGGTAGCAAGTGACAGCTGTGACCAAGAGGGCCTTTGCATAGATACATCTAGCGTTACAGTTGCATTCTTTTCTGGACTGGGAGGCCCTTCTAACGCTTTAGTCACGTCACGGAACAGTTTAACAAATGTGCTCAACACAGGGCTGTCCTTAAAGATGACTGGGAGTCTATACTGGTTCAAAATGCAGAGTTACAGGCAATGATGGGCATGCTTCATTGGATTTATGTGACTCCATTGATTTGTGAGCAGCACTGGTTAGTGTTTGGCTTCTAGGTGCAATTTAGATATTGCCTATAAAAGACCTTCATGGCACTGATCCTGGTTATTTGAGGAACTTCCTCTATCTGGTTGTGTGTCTGCTGAGATCCGGTAGGGTGGGCACATTTCAGATCTTATTGGTTAAACAGTAGGAGTCCGGAAATATGCCTTTTCAGCTGCAGCACCTGCCCTTTGGACCAATATTCTTCCAGAGATCCAAATGTCTCCTATCCTGATGATTTTCAGAAAGCTATAAATATATGGCCATTCTCCCACTTCTTGGGCAGGATAATGTTTTGAGCACCTGTTGGGTGGTTTTGTTCATTTACATGTTTGTGTTCAGGATGTGTTGATATATATATATATATATATATATATATATATATATATATATATATATATATATATGAGATAAGTCTACTGTAGGATAAATTAATAATATGACCCTTCGACTACTGTGTGTGCTTATTTAGAAAACAAATATGATGAATAAGAAGAGGAATGTCTGTATTAAAGCCTTTGAAAATAATGTTCCAGAGATCCTAAAGGATCTTCCATTTCCATTTATTAACATTTAAAGCTCATCAATTCTGTTACTCACAATGATATTTTAAAATCCCACTGAATTTGAAAGGAACTACAAAATAAGCCTATAGTTTGTTAGATACAGGAGAAGCTGCAGTTCAATAACAGGAACATATTTGTGCACTGAATGTAGTAATGGGATGCTGATTGTTGATTTGCAAGATAATTATAGTAAAGTGCAAGTGAAATGTGGTATGTTCAATAGCGGTATCATTACACAAATGAATAATAACAACTGATAATCTTAACACTTGAAGCAGTATTCTGTATTTATTCAAGCTGTATTCCAAAAAGCTTGTAAAAACACTGGCAAAGGGTAATGATGTGCAAGTTTCAGGGTTCAGCTTATCACAATTGTAACTTAAGCAGCTGTCATAATTTGACTTCTTTATTATTTTAAATGGTTTTACATTCATTCAAGTGGATTAATTTTACTTATATGCAGAAAAATAATTATATAGAAGAATGCTTTACCTTTGTTTTCATACTTTTCAGGGGGCAGATCATAAGGAACAGAAATGACAATATTGATGTATTAGCAAACATGCTTTCCTTTACTTGGAAATAGTTTTGCATTCAACCAAAATTCAAAAACAAATACAGTAATATGGTGCTGTTAGTAGAAGAGAAAAATTGTAAAAAGAAGAAGCTTGTACTCTGCCTTGACTGTTTGATGACTGTGGGACTTTGGGACTTTTGGGAACTATTTTAAGTTTGGAAATAACTGATTGGTTTAATAATAAGAAGAGGATACAGAAAGAGAAGAAGAAACAGTTTAAAATGGCTCTATCTCTTCATGAACTAAAAAAACAATATTTAAAAATAAAGAAAGAAGGCAAAGATGTTATGGGAGAAGCCCTTTGTTTCCTAGATATGGCGCTTGTCATGTGTCAGCAAATTAAACAACAGCTGGAAGAAGCCGAGGAAGAAGAAGCCATTTTTAATGAACTAAACGGTGTGACTAAGAAAGAAAGGAGAAAGAGAGGAGCGAAAAGGAAGGACTTAAGAAATAAAAAATGTTTATGAAAGAGAAAAAGAAGATGCAAAAACAACAGAATGCTAGAAAGCAAAAGGAAAGAGGAATGCAACAGAAAGGGAAATCAAGAAGGCAGAGGTTTGGAGAGGAGGGGTAAAAAGTTTAGGCGGGCTAACAAGGAAAGGGAAAAGGGGGAAAAAAAGTTACAAAGGTATAAAACAAGATAGAGAAAAGGAAAATTTTTTTAGGGATAATGGGTAATATAAGGGATTTTTTTTAAAAAAAAAGGGGATTCTGCAAAGTACACATGAGTATTGTAATAGTGGTATTTGTATTATAAGTAGATAATCAGAACTTTTTAAGATCTAATAAAAGACTAAAATATCAAGGTATAACTTTAAAAGGTTTAATAATGAATGATATTAAGTTTTAATAAAATACTAAAGGGAATGTATAAAATATTAGTTTAAATATAGAGTTTAATGGACTAATGTGTTGACTGTTATGGATTTATTATTGTAGTATTGGTTTCTGAAATAGTAGAATGTACTAAGCAGAATCTGATTGGGATTTAGGTGTTATTTTAAATTTTAATTCAGGGGAATGATAGAAAGGCATCATACTCCGATTAGTGATTCCAGGGGAAACTATTCTTTTTCAAATTGGAAATGAGACAGATGTAAATGGAGAAATGGACAAAAGATATAAAAATATTTTTCTTTAAAGCAAGATTAAATATATAAAACAGAATTAAGATGAGGCAAAAGTGGAGAGGAGTTATATAATAGATATAGAATGGTAAATAAGAAGGGTAATGGTATATAAGAAGAGCATGAATTCAATTGAAGTCCATACAAAAAGAGGTAATCTGGGGCCAAGTTACTTTCTAGAAGAAAGTTTTATGTTTTTATGTTTATGTCTTATGTCTGTGTGTTTAATTAAGAATTAAATAATAAAATCTCGGAGGAAGACTAGATGAGAATAATTATAAACAAGCCAGAGGAAAATATAAATGTGATGACTGAATACCAGATAAATTAGAAAGGAAATATGATTGAATAATGATTAAAGAGAAACAATGTGGAATTTGGTAAAGGGAATTTATGTGTTTATATGGAAATGGGATAAATTATAAGTACGTGATATAAAGCAATATGTTACCTGCCTTGTAAAGATCTACAATGGAAAGAGGTTTTATGTTTTTAATGTTTAATGATGTTTTGTTTTGTTTGTTTGTTTGTAAAATCAATAAAACTTGTTTAAAAAAAAAAGATAAGTCTACTGTAGGATAAATTAATAATATGACCCTTCGACTACTGTGTGTGCTTATTTAGAAAACAAATATGATGAATAAGAAGAGGAATGTCTGTATTAAAGCCTTTGAAAATAATGTTCCAGAGAGCCTAAAGGATCTTCCATTTCCATTTATTAACATTTAAAGCTCATCAATTCTGTTACTCACAATGATATTTTAAAATCCCACTGAATTTGAAAGGAACTACAAAATAAGCCTATAGTTTGTTAGATACAGGAGAAGCTGCAGTTCAATAACAGGAACATATTTGTGCACTGAATGTAGTAATGGGATGCTGATTGTTGATTTGCAAGATAATTATAGTAAAGTGCAAGTGAAATGTGGTATGTTCAATAGCGGTATCATTACACAAATGAATAATAACAACTGATAATCTTAACACTTGAAGCAGTATTCTGTATTTATTCAAGCTGTATTCCAAAAAGCTTGTAAAAACACTGGCAAAGGGGTAATGATGTGCAAGTTTCAGGGTTCAGCTGGATTTGAAAACAGAACCTTATCACAATTGTAACTTAAGCAGCTGTCATATGGAGTTATCTCTTTTTCCAGTAATCTACAACTGCATGTTCTTTATTATTTTAAATGGTTTTACATTCATTCAAGTGGATTAATTTTACTTATATGCAGAAAAAATAATTATATAGAAGAATGCTTTACCTTTGTTTTCATACTTTTCAGGGGGCAGATCATAAGGAACAGGAAATGACAATATTGATGTATTAGCAAACATGCTTTCCTTTACTTGGAAATATCCTGTATTCAAGCCCTAAAAAAGAGTTTTGCATTCAACCAAAATTCAAAAACAAATACAGTAATATGGTGCTGTTAGTAAAATGCTACCAATGTGTGTCTATTAGGTAGATTGTCTAAATAGCAACCATAATCAAATAATGTATAAACAATCAGCCACAATTAAAAGCAGATAATCTATTACTCAGTAATTATTTTCTTTAAACTAAGCAACACTTCAAGAAAACAACTTAACTTTCTTAATTTGAAATGAAGAAATTTCCTACATCATACTGTAGGTTAATTCTATTAAATAATGAATGTAGAGTGGTTTTCAAGACTGAAAATGATGTATCCTGTATTCATGCTTAAAATACCATTAAGGAAACACAGAATTCTTGGATAATAAATATAATCTCAACAGAGATACAGTCGATACCCATGCTGGTCGTATGTAAAAAAAGCTTTTAAAATCTAGATCTCCAAAGGCTGGGATGATGGGTCCTGCATGTTTGACTACTTTTTACTGGTTGTTTTTCTTCCAGATTTGGGTTTTTAAAAAACTATATTTTATGATTTTCTTTTAATACATATTACCCTAAGTGGTTGTCTTATGCTTTTCTAAATAAATAACTAAAAGAGAATACTTAATATCCAACGTTTTACTTGCATGTAGTACCATATGTGTTACACCCTACAAATAATAGAAGTACATATTAAGCAAAACTATTAAGCAAAAAAGAAGCTTTATATTTTATGCAGGAACTGAAAAGATTAAAGAAGCGATTGGCAACCTGCCTTGCTTAGGACATTTTAACACAGTTTGTAACATTCACTACCATTATAGCCTGTATCAAGGAATTCTGAGTATTATAACCAAAACCTTTGAAAAGCATCAAATTGTTGCTTGGGATTGTATAAACTTCCATAAGATAAACAAAAAGGTTTATTTCCATGATCACAGTTAATGACATTTCCCAAGAGACAGCACAGTATTGGATAGTACTGCTACTGGACAAGAAGATGCAACTGGGTATATTTTCACATCTGGAGTATCCCAGGTTGTATAATCAATTTGCAAGAAGATTTTTGCAGCGTGTCATTTTATTATTTTTGCTTCATCCACCTTTGTCTTCTCAAATAAAAGGCTGAAAGATTATGTCTGTAATGACACCACTGGACATTTGATTGCAGTCCTCAAAGCACCCACAATTTATTTTTAAGATTGAAGTGTAGTCACTGTCCAGAAAAAAATATTATCCTTCTGAATAAAGGATGAAGAGTGATTAGATGACTGGGAGATATGAACAAATTGGTGATTCAGATAAGCCTCATTTTCTATTATTAAAGTACAATGTAGTTTTGCATAATACAGCCATTAAATGAACCTACATAATATTGAGTAACTAATCATTTTCTTTGGAACTGAGCTACACATACTTTTCTTTTTTACTTTCTTATGCAAATACATTTCTGACATTCTTGAGCAGTGGATTAAAAAAAGCAAATTGGCTGTGTTTGCATTCATTGCAGTGTAGGATTAAAATGAACTTACGAACTCTGAAGGCAGGAACAGAACTCCTAGTTCATATGATCGGATCATCAGCTGGGTGCCATTTTTCTCAAAAGCTCCCCAAGCAGCCTTGGAAAGATTGGCACTAAGCAGGCATAAACAAAAATGAGAAGAAACAAGTTCTGTTTATGCACAGAATGCAAGAATTTGGAGAGGGAAAAAATAGGAAAAAAAACCCATATACGTGGTCCTTGACTTAAGAATATTTGTTGCAAACAAAGGGACTCACAACCTGTGCTTGAAATTACAGCTGTTGTAACAGACATGTGATCAAAATTTGGGTGTTTGGCAGTCTACTTGCATTTACAATCATAAGGGTGCTTCAACTCCCTCTACCATAGTGGCATTCCTTGATGGAGGCAGTGCTGTGGTAGAACTAGAGGCCCAGGACCTTCAGCAGCTGCCACTTCTATTTCAGTCTCGGTGCAGCCTCTATTAGTAACCACATCATGGCCAGCCACCTCAGTGCAAATCAGCCCCGCTCCACTTTCTGCAGTCTGCTGTGCCCAGCTGATCTTCACCATATTCCTCCCATTGCTGACAATTGCTGCACCCAGCTGCTGACTGTTCCAGCTCTTCTTCCCAGGCCTCTTGCACTGTTCTCCAAACTGTGCCTGAAATTCTCTGTGCCAGATGCCAAGGAGAATTGTTGGGATTGTGGCTGCTAAGCAATGCAGTCACATGACATCTTGCTTTATGACTGTATGGCTCTGTGATGAAAATTCCAGTCCCAATTATAAGCTGAAGACTACTTGTAAAAGACTTACCTTGTCACTAGAAACCATGCAATCTTCTGGAAATCCAGGGATACTCTCATGTAAGTTTTAATATGTGGCATTGCATGACTACGACCTGAAGTTTCAGCTGACCATTTGCTTGGGTTAAAACAAAAGAAAGGAGTTTTTCAGATTCTAATTCCTAGGATGTCATATCCATAGCCAGAAGTATTTTATTCCTCCTTTTTTTAAACTGAATGTTACTTGAAATATTCTAGTTTGGTGACTTTAAGCTGTAATGGTTAATAGCTTCTACCCACCCCTACTAAAAAGGTTCATTCCTGATGGCAAGGGATAATGGGAAACATAACACATTTGAAGAATCTGGTTTATTTCAAGTACACAGTTATAGTAAAGTAATATAAATAAATATTCCACCAATTGATAGAAAAGACAAGATACTGTTTCAGTTATAGTTTGGGTCAATTTCCTGCAACCTGACAATGCTCCAGTACTCCAAGTACATTGGGATTTAAACTTTGAGTGGAACTATTCCACTCAGCATGGAATAGTACCAGTTTGGGGAAGGCTGATTTAGACATGCAAAACTGTAATCTACAACAATTCCAGTCATTATAGATTAGGATTAAATAGAAACACAGAAAACATTGTACTCATGTTTTTTAGCTTCCCTTTCTCAGTTTAGCTGTTCATACTTTACACCTAAAGCCATACTTAAATGTTGAGAAGTATAACATACATGAATGGATGTATATGAATCCAATAGGGATACATATGGAAAAGAAAAAAATGTAACTTTTTTGACATATGCATATGTTGACATTTAATCTCTGGACATATTTTGTTCTGCTATGGCTAGATTAATTATATTCAACTTGCAGCTTTTCATAAACTTAGAGGGAATTTTCAAAACTACTGTACACAAGAGAAAAATAACTAATCTTTCCCACTATGGGTTAGTTTGAAATATGAGGTGTCTATTAGGTTTCATTTTTGGAAAATCAATTGATAGGCATATAACTAAGCCATTTAAAAATGGCTAATAATTACAAGACACCTGAAACTCAATTTATATAATCTCTGTTGGATTTTTATGATGAACATTTTAAACTAATACTTATTCTAATACTAATCTTTCTAAAACATTTTACAAAAATAAGGCACAGTAAGTGTTAGTCTTTAAATTTTGATTACATCTTTATTTTAAAATACTAACCATAAAGACAGCATTTTTACTTACTGGAAATAAGAGTGTAGCCAAAGCTGCTTTTGTGCAGTTTGCATACTATATGGAAGAGAACCTCCAGCTGAAAAAGAAAGACAATATTAACTATTTAATTTTGACATGTGGACTTACAATTTTATTATCGAAGACAGGAATATATATATATATATATATATATATATATATATATATTTTACCTGGATAACCTTCTAAACTCTGTCTCACATTTTCAACACTTGGGTAAATCTAAACAAAGAAAAGCAAATATAATATCAGGTAATAATAAAAAATGCATCATGCATGTTATATAATTTACCAATTATCAAAATACTACCAAGTAACAGAGCATGAGTATATACCAGTCAAGTTTGATGCTGCTATTGGTTTGCTGAAAACTTATCTGTTTTTTTTTTTTGAGATTTGGCTACAATTTTTTTTAAAAAATCTGTAACATAGAAACTAGCTTCTGGGTAGACTTGTATGTTGATTCAAAGCTTGACTAAATCACAGTGCTGATTTGGCAAAGACTGGTTGAATTAAATAAACATTTTGAAATCTGAATACTTAAAAAAGCAAAGTAGAGATTTTGTGGAGATGAAAAATGCTTTTTCAGTAAGGATGAGCAACCAACAGATTATACTCTTAAAATTTGATGGCAAAATTGCTCATTTTTTTTGTAGTGCCATTATTTGCTCTTCATACATTATCTCTCCATAGCAACTATTCAGGAAGCTGGTTTCCTATGTTAGGATTTCCCCCCAGTTTTAAGAGTGGAGATGGGAACAAGTACCCCTATTTTGAATCCCTGCCCTTAAGGCTGTCAGCTCTAATCATTCTGGGTGAGGGCTTAAGGGGAATAAATGGCCTCTGACTCATTCATTATTCAAGAAAACCTTTCTTGTATAGGAGGGCATAAACCTCACTATTTTTCTGTACACTGGATTCTAGAAGATTTCAGTGTGTGGGGGCAGGTACATTTTTAACAATAATACAGTATATTCTGTAAATAAATGTCCCAGTAGCAGATATTCTGCTGTTCTAACTTTTATAAACACGTTAAATTTTCACACTCTCTCATAAATGTCCAGACCCACACATATGTATGTATCAAGTGGCCAATACCAGATGGATAGGAATTTGATTTGGAGGATTCTTCAAATTGCTTCCTAAACTCCCCAAACTTTCTCTAAATTCTGAACACAGCCATTTGGACTGATCAACTCCCATTGATCCAATACTTGAGAATTGTCCTATTATAGGCCAAGAATTTTGATCAGGTATTTGTGTTGCTTGTTCCTTCAGAAGCTGTTTGGGGGAAAAAACAGAAACAACAATAAAATATTAACACTTTATTACCTTCAATTATTCAATTAAGTAACAGACAAGGCACAAATTATCATTTATGAAGCTATTGCTCCTTAATTAGTTGCATATGTTCAATATTCTATACAACAGTGTATACTGCAATTATTGCAGAGACCTGTGCTGAAATCTTACTTTCCTGAATAACTTCCATATATGTTGAGCTTTAACTCTTATATTACGGCAGACGCAGGCTAACATATCCACTACTATTAGTGGGAAAACCAGCGTTCAATTTCTATATAAAACCAATTAAGTTTCCAGTCCCTTTGTAAACTGAAGGACAATGAATTGAAACTACCAATTGTTGCAGCAATCCAAATACAATTTTTTGGCATAAAATTCTGAGTTACCTAACAATAACAATAATACAGGGCTGTCTAATTGGAACAATTCAAGATTGTATGCAGTGTGTAAAATTCTAACCTTGCCTGCAGAGACTGCAAAAGTAAGCCTAAATCTCTTATTAATCTGCTAATTAAATAATGTATAATGTAGTGTACGTATAATGCTGGGAAAAATGAAAAAAACAGAAAAAAAGACAAACAGCAGCAGAGTGGATGGATCCAATTGTAATGATAATGGGCTCATTGTTGCAACACCTGAAGGCTCAGTTGGGGACAGATCCAATTTATTTATCAAATTTGTATAGTCATCTATCTCCCCAAAAGTGACTCTGGGTGGTGTACAACAATGGGAAAAGAACCACAAATATAAAATATATAGAAACCTCTAAGTACAAAAATGCAAACTGGTCACTGCAGCAATGGAGCCATCTAAAGTGGTGGGACTTATCTCTGGGGGGGATGAGTCTGCCTACCGAGATGAGGTGGACCGTTTGCTTTCGTGGTGTGAAGACAACAACTTGGTCCTCAACACCAATAAGACCAAGGAGCTTATAGTGGATTATAGAAGGAACAGATCAGACATCAAATATTTTAGAGCAATTCCTCTGTATTGATTATTTTATGATTTCTCTGAACTTCAGATGGAAGTTCCGTATTCCCTAAAATAATCAACTCAGTCATATTTTAATATCTCAACATAGACCAAATATTTTAACTACTTCAAAGTAATCGGAGGTGCTATCTCTTATGATGGAGTCCATTTATGAAACCAAGCATCAAGAGATTCCATTTTAAGTTTATTGAAACTGTGGAAGAATATATTTGAAAGGATGTATGTTTTCTCTGCAGCAATGTAAAAAAATTATGGCAACATTAATACATATGATTTGGTCTTCTAAATTACTGGTATTTTTAGAACAACATTTGTATAGCTAGCTAGATAATTCAAGATATTAATATATTGAATTATGTTCACAAAATGTAGAGTTTGATTGTTTTTGAAGAATTGTCCACTGCTCACAAAATTATTTTGAAAAACTGGAAAAGCAATTATTCCAGACATTAAGAACTGAATTTAAGATGTAGAATTAATCTAGTTTTGAAAATCATTTTTGCACTAAAAATGATGCAATGCATTTCATTTGACACAGAATTCAAATTTTACAAAATGTTTTATTTTAATTTGAAATTTTCATGTTTAAAACTTGAAATATAAGTGACATGCGTAGATGGTTCATACTTTTCAACTTTTGTTTTGCTTTTTCTTGTTTTTTTATTTTTGTTTACATCTGTGTATTTTTTCGTAACTTGAGAGTCCAAAATGCCTAACACTGAAACAAACTGGGTTTATGCGTTTATGATGAATTGTCTTAACAGTTTTCTAAGTCTGAAGATTATTCCAAGACAAATTCCTTGTGTGTCCAATCACACTTGGCCAATAAAATATCCTATCCTATCCTATCCTATCCTATCCTATCCTATCCTATCCTATTAGAAAAGCTGCTAGCAATGAATTTTTCAACAATAACGAGTAACAAGATTACGTCTTCATAAGATACGTCTTCACTGCTCACATTCCCTCAAGGGAGATGTGTGGTCTAGATGGCCAGTTTAGAAACATGAAATATAAATAAATAATTTTACAAATATTTACTTGGAAATATTCCAACTATTTCATAGTTCTACAAATATTTATCAGAAATACAGGAAAGATGACAGGCATAAACATCTAGTACCTTTCTCAGTTTAAGATGACCCCATTTTTCTTTTGCATTACCTTGATATCGACCTGGAGTTGACCCAATAAGATATACTCTGTATAAAAAATAACCACACAGAGTTTGGTGTTTTCCCAAATTGTGTCATAGTGCATATGTTATTACAGCATAATTATACAGCATATAAATACAGTTTATTTTAAAATAGTTTTTCTCCAAACTGCATTACTGCTTATTAAAAAACCTAGACACATCTTAACAAAAAGCTTCTGCCCAGAGTCTAATTTAAATTGCTGAACATACGAACCAAATGCTTTTCAAAAAGAAATACTGACATTATCTTTAGTAACCAACTTACAAAAATGCATCTTCAATGCTGTAACCTATTTCAATGAATGCAATTTTATAGTTTAAAAATGGCTTATACTGAAACAAATTATTTTTGTATAAGTATAATGAACATTGGAACTGTGATAATTTAATACATTGAATTATATACCTTGTCTCTGAAAGATCATGTTGCTTAATTATTTCAACCCACTCCATCAGACTAGGAGATTTATAAGATATCAAATAGCTTATTAGATCTGACTTAAAATTTGTATGAGATTCACCATCAGAATCAGCACTCCCAGGAGGCAATCTTGGATACAAAGGACTTAGCCATATTCTAAAATATTAAAAAGCAACAAAATAGCATTAACAAGCACATATTATGTAGTTTAAAAAGAATAAACACATTCACTTTTGTTTTTTTTGCAAAGCAAAGTTAAACTCAGTTATGACATCATACTCTATCAAACCTGAATTATGAACATTTACTGTGTCTTGAAATCATATAGGTAGACCTTGATTTACAACCAATCATTTAATGTCCATTAAAAGTTACAATGGCTGCAGAGAGTGTTTTATGCCTGTAAAGTCCTTCTGGTCATTGTAAAATGTCCTTCTGCCTTCCTCCCACATCACGTGATTCCTCCTCCCATGTCATGTGATAACAATCTGGGTGATTAGCAATCTGTTTGCACTTTTGATCAATTGCCAATGCCCCATGATCATGTGATCGCCATTTGCAATCTTCTCACAGCTACCCCAGAAAGTCTGTGGGGAAGCCGATATGGATGATTGCCAGCTGCTGTCACCTGCCAAGAGGATTTCTTCTCATCTTTGTGGGCTGGCTGAAATTGCTGCCTGCTGAGAGGAATTGAACTTTTTCAATGGGATAAAGAAATGGAGCTCAGATCCTGATGATTTAAGCTCTATTCCTCCACCTCACCAAAGAATTTGCCTTCCACATGTAGAGAAAAAACTGACAGCTGCCTGCAATTTGGCAGTTCAAATCTCACCAGGCTCAAGGTTGACTCAGCCTTCCACCCTTCCGAGGTGGGTAAAATGAGGACCCAGATTGTTGGGGGCAATATGCTGATTCTGTAAACGACTTAGAGAGGGCTGTAAAGCACTATAAAGCATTATATAAGTCTAAGTGCTATTGCTATCCTCCCATAGAGTGCAGAAACAGAGCTCAAATCTGCACCCCAAGGACACAGCTCTTTCACTCAACACCTAGGGACAAGATGGACTGAAATCCAAGCACAATTTTCAGCTCCTGAGCAAAGTAGCAGCGCAGTAAGTTAAGGAGTGTAGGGTGCCTCAGTTAGGTGAGGAGACCTGGTGCAGGCCCCATGCAAGTGTCTCTTCACTCAGGGGCTAAAAATCCTGTATGGATTTTGGCAAGGAGGATTTTCAGTTCCTGAGTGGAACCTCCTAGGATGTTCCCCTCCCATCCTGTGCTCCTTAGCTGGGACTCCATCTGTTTAACAATCTGTGTGTGTCTGCTTAACAACCACAACCAGGAGTGCCAGCATTGCACTCAATGAACAAACCTGTCATGTGGACAATCATGTGACATTGTGCTTAAATCTCATTTTGCTCAGCGACTGAGAGTGCGGCCCTGATAGTGGTAGTTAAGTGAGGCCTTCCTATATTGTAAAAAAATAATAATTAAATTTTCAAAGAAACCTCATCAGGAAATATTATTTAGTTATGTAAAAGAAATGGCTTCTGTTATACTAATGGATCCCCAACCTATCTGCAAATACATCTGGGCTTTTTATAAACCTTTTGTTGAGTACTCTATCACTGTGTGGAGAAAGAAAAGGAAGTCTGTAAATGTGTTGCTCCCATGTAAGTGTTAAAAAGGAAGAACAAGGATGGAATGAAGATTCACAAAAACCCAGGTATCACTAAACAGAGCATGGCAAGAGTAATAAGGTGCATAATTTTTTTTTTAAGTTTCCTCATTCATAATTTATCTCTGTAGCAAGGAAAGACAGATGTGCGGAGACATAGACAGTCTGACCCAAGAACTTAAGCAACTCATTAAGTCAATCTTAGGATATTAAAGCAACAACCATGAGTTATATTGTTTATACTGATGAATGAAATGGGGTATGTAGATGACCAAATAAGCTATTATGTACAAAAAAGCCAAATATTTTCTGTCATTTCCCCTCTAAAAGCAAACATTCTATGTTCAGGAAATACTCTTTATTCTGAATAAAAAAAGGTTCTTTATCTTTCTGAGTTGTATGAGAAAGAGAGCAAAACACTACCTTCTCAGTTGCAGACATCAATTGTAAGAAAATATATTCACAGCATTTTTCTATGAGCAGTACAGAACTCATAGAACTCCCTCCTGGAAATTATGCAGTAATTTAATTAGCTTCACTGTAATTTCAGAAGTCAGCTATATCATGCAAGACATTTTCTTTTGAAATGCTTCTTTCTGAGTAACATTATTAACTATTGTTTATGATTCTTTAGTTGATAAAAATAGGATTTATTGCAGATACTGCTTTTAAAATCTGCATGACCAGGAGATTTGCTGCTATATTTTGAAATCACACAAATCAAGCCAGTTAAAATCCAATATGATATTGTATTTAAAATGTGGTGGTGGGAGCAAGATCAGGAAGACCTAGATGCTTATCCACCCACAGCAGTGGAAGTTTACTAGATGACTTGGGCCAGTTGCTCTCTTTCAGATCAGTTATAGGATTGCTTTTGTGGAAAAAACTGAAAGAAGTGGTATTACATAGACTATCTTGAACTCTGCAAGAAATAACTAATATATAAACAAGAATGTGTCACCTAAGAATAACTGACTCAATGATTGTTGTGAAGGTATTAACCATGGCATGCAGTCATGGTCCAAAATATCAAATTATAATTTTTCTTACCCTTGTGTTTTCTGGTACCAATCATCATCAATAAGATTAGATGTATGTATCACCACTCGAAGGCCTTCTTCATAATTCAACAACATCATTTTCCTATAAAAATAATTTAATTTTAATTTAATAATTTAATTTTAATTATAAAAAATAATTAACTGCCAAGATGAAAATGAAGAGGATATTTACATAAAACCATGCAATAGAATTATAAAAGAGTTGCAATGATATTGATCCATTTGAGTCACTAAAATTTTCCTTCAAGAGTGATATTTCCTGAATGTAGATCTATTCTAGTTTGTTTGTTTTTTAAATGCAAAACACAACTTTACTTGGAACACTTTACATTCTGTGACAATATTCTAGTCTTGATTATCCAACTGATTGGCTGGACTAAATGTCATTTTTATCAGCCTCATATGTAGACCAGATCAGGAAGCAAACTACAGGGAGGGGAGAATTATTTTATTAAGACACACTATTATAACAGAATCTTGAAAGTCCCAACTGCCAATTTATACTCTTGCAAAACTATGAAGATGTCTGAGTCTTTTCTTCCTTTCCTTATATTTTGTGCTTGAATTCTTTTTGCTCTGTCATTCTATATTACATATTTTTGGGGACGTGCGTGTGTGTATTGTGTGTGTGTATCTGCCAAGATTAGATTGGCAGGGACTCATGACAGATCTAAACAAGAGGATCAATGATGCTAGTGCCTAATATTTCTATAATGTATGGTTTACTAATCTTTTTCTTTTAGTGTATTTGTCCTGTTATATTATCAAGAACTTCCAAACTTTGTACAAATTTTCTTCCTAATTACCAACTGCCATTATACTAAACAATTTATTATAACATGTACTTCATTCACTGTATGCTACATGGTACATAGAAGGCTTATATAACATTACAATACCATTTTAGTGCTTTTGCATTCTGAATGGCTCTACTTAAATTAGGAATTTGAAATTCTTAGTTAATGACAAATATTATACTATTGGCCATAGTGGGGCCTGTCTAAAGCATTAGTTTTACTTTAAAACTCTGTATTGATTATTTGAAGAATCAATTACACATATACAAATTTCAGGGACTCTAATCTCTCCATTAAAAGATTTTAGCTTACTGGAGAATAGTGCTTTCAAATAATTGACTACTATATTGTCTATGAATTCTTCACTGATATAATTCTATCAAACATTTTTAAAGATATTTATAAAAGCATGTCATTTTAATAGCTAGTCTAATTTTAAGACTGTGCACTTAATATATTTCATTTTAAAATGTACCCTGATATGCAATTGTTCCCACAATTTGAAGTGTGATCCTGCTATGGTCACCCACTTAAAAAATTGCTAAGTAAATCTAATAGTCACGTTCTTTTTGTACACTTGTTTTTGTGAACACTTAAAAAAGTAATTAAATCACCATAGATTCTAAATAGAAAATGTCCAATATTGCCCTGATGTTTTCCTCCAAACAAGTTAGGTTGCCTTAGAAACTGGCACCTGAGAATCAAAATGTACTGAAATAAAAATATACCTAGTCATATAACTGACTCACTGCATGATTACACATGGTTCTGCTAGTGTTATAAATATTTATAGTTTAGAAATTAAAGCAAAACCTTCTTTAGAGTATGCTTCATATGCTGCAAAATACAGTGAACAGTGAAGCCTAAAATAATAATAAAACAATACTATCTGGAAAAATTGTTTTAGAAAATATTAAGTACCAACTTGTAACAAAATATGCAGGAATAGTACAAATTTTATTTTAACAATTCCTAATTCTATCCTAATGGCACTCAAAGGAGCTTTGAGTTTACATTTTTGAAACAATACTTTGATTAATGGTTTATAAAATCACTTCTGAAGGCAACTAAGAGTTGGCATTGGAGGTGGTCAATGGATTAAAAAGATCCCACCTCCGCCCCATTATAGTTGATTTTTGCTCATTTTAATCTTAACATTTAAAATCTTATTTAATGTTTAATGATTGATATTGTTGCTTTTATCTTGTAAAAAGCCCCTTCATAGTGAGATGGATAGCCTAGACATTTAAAAAAAATGGAATAGAGTAGTGTAGAGTAGAACAGAACAGAACAGAACTAAAGGTAGTATATACAGTAGTAGTGCTGTTTAGCTAAAACAAAGCAAACATGTTGTGGTCATTCAACCATGGCCAAATTTTTGTAATTCAAACACAGGGTGCAATTCCAAATGCTGAATGCTACCATTAAAGTCCTATATTGCATGGTACCAGGTTATCTACAGGACTGTGTCTCCTTGAGGACTGCTTTGAGTTATTTGTAAAAATAATAAAGGTGAGATACAAATAAATAAATAAAATAAAAAATAAGGAGAGGTTGGGTGGAGTAAGCATGTTCCTAGTTCCCTCTTTTAAATGTTGCCATTTTATGGGACCCTAGGAAATACGCCTTTCTGTAGCAGCCTCTACCATATAGAACACCCTTTTTCCTTGAAATTTAGCTGGCCCTCACCCTTTTAATGTTCTGAAGAGCACTTAAGGCTTGGCTTTTCTCCTAAGCACTGGGATAGGATGCGATTTCTTTTTCTTTTAACAACCCTGTAATCCCTTGCAACAGGATGGAGTTTGGGTGACTGAATGGAACTGAGCATTTACTGGCTTTACTGCCCTGCCTTACGTCTATGTGGAGTTCACACCATATATTTTCTCTTTGTACCCAGAGAGAGAAATATCTGCCACTATTTAGGATCAAATGCACAGCTTCCTGATTGTAAGATAAGAGCTCCACCTCTAAGCCACCATGCCATTTGGGATAGGATGAGACTAATGAGATGAAATTGTGGTCTGCATGTAAAAGTTTAGCTACAGTATCAGATTTTGATTTGGTTTAACTGTATCCCCAGTCATGTGATCAAAATTTGAGAGCTTGGCAATTGGCATGTATTTATGACAGGGTGGATTTAATTTAAATCGAGTCGATTTAAATCATGCTTTAAATCACTAGTAAAAAAGCTCGATTTAAAACAACTCAATTTAAATCATGTTTAAAGAGCAACTGCCATCTCTGTCCTGCAGCGGCTCCTCCTCTGATCCACTACTGACTCACCAACAGTCCCAATATTGCAGAATATACAGCCTCATGCTACATAACTAAGCTCCATTTCATGCTAAATAAACTAAATTATTAATGTATCTTAAATAGAAAACTATCTTTGGATAGATTTTTACTCCAAAAGCATTTTATTAAAATAAATTTGATTAAAAAAACCCACTTTAAATTAAGAAAATCTGATTTAATTAAAACTGATTTTTTTTTAAAAAAAAAGCATTGATTTTTATTTACCCCGATTTATGATACATACTTATGACAGTTGCACTCTCCCATGGTCATGAAATCACCATTTGTAACTTTCCCAACAGCTTTTAGTCAATGGGGTAAGCCAGATATGAATTCACTTAATAACTGAAGTGATTTGCTTAACTGTGGCAAAAAATGTTGTAAAATGGAACAAAACACACTAAACAACTGCCTTACTTAGCAACATAAATTTTGGGCTCAACTGTGATTGAGAAGAACTACCTTGCTTGTATAAATATTTTAATTAAATAAAAAAACCATGAATATCACTAGGCTTTACTTAAGAAAAATGAATTTGTTTGCTAAATTTAATTCCTCAAATCATACTTTATTATAACAAACTTTTTATCTGGTGAATTTTTTAAAAAGCATCAGTCCTATCTTGTTTTTAAGAAACACATTGACCTGATTCACACATAATGCTAATATAATGCTTTTTTCTTTTGGTATTGCATAATTTGAAAAGGCACATAATGGGCTAGCATTGTATGTAAACCAAGCAATATGAATACATCTGCAGAATGTGGCTGTGCCATCCATGATTTAATCTGTCTTGCAAACAGAATTACAAATAACTATAATTCCAGAAAAAGACACATACATGCATGCCATTATGGACTCCAAGGAACCTTTTCCTTTCAAATCTAAAGTATTGTGCAGGCCATTATGGATAACAAATAGCTAGACTATCTAGCACCACTGTTTCTATATTTTTAATATTCTAATATTTTATGTTTTTAATCTGAAATTATGGCATATATGAATTATAATGCTCTATAATTCAGGGAATTTACTGCACAAATCCACTATTCACTAACTTGTGCACAATGCAAATATTATGTATTTGAGTTCTGTAGCCGCCCATCTCAGCAAACGACTATGGGCAGGTCTCAGTACAATTCAAATATGCCATCGTGATACAAGATCCCCATACAGGACAACCAATAATGTTGTACCTTTGCAAGAAAATAATCACAAATTGACTTGCTGTTTTCTTAGATTCTATACCAGATGGAGAATTCACAACAGAAATTTTTAATAGTATTTCTATGATAAGTTTAAAACGTAATCCTGTTCCTAGGATGATTTATATAAGGCATAATACACTGCTCAAAAAATAAAGGGAACACTTAAACAACACAATGTAACTCCAAGTCAATCACACTTCTGTGAAATCAAACTGTCCACTTAGGTAGCAACAATGACAATCAATTTCACATGCTGTTGTGCAAATGGAATAGACAGCAGGTGGAAAGCATAGGCAGTTAGCAAGACATCCCTAATAAAGGAGTGGTTCTGCAGGTGGTGACCACAGACCACTTCTCAGTTCCTATGCTTTCTGGCTGATGGTTTGGTCACTTTTGAATGCTGGCGGTGCTTTCACTCTAGTGGTAGCATGAGACAGAATCTACAACCCACACAAGTGGCTCAGGTAGTGCAGCTCATCCAGGATGGCACATCAATGCGAGCTGTGGCAAGAAGGTTTGCTGTGTCTATCAGTGTATTGTCCCAGAGGCGCTACCAGGAGACAGGCCGGTACATCAGGAGACTTGGATGAGGCCATAGGAGGGCAACAACCCAGCATCAGGACCGCTACTTCCGCCTTTGTGCAAGGAGGGACAGGAGGAGAACTGCCAGAGCCCTGCAAAATGACCTCCAGCGGGCCACAAATGTGCATGCGGCTGCTCAAACGGTCAGAAACAGACTCCATGAGGGTGGTATGAGGGCCCGACGTCCTCAGGTGGGGGTTGTGCTTATAGCCCAACACTGTGCAGGATGTTTGGCATTTGCCAGAGAACACTAAGATTGGCAAATTCGCCACTGACGCCCTGTGCTCTTCACAGATGAAAGCAGGTTCACACTGAGCACATGTGACAGACTTGACAGGGTCTGGAGACGCCGTGGAGAATGTTCTGCTGCCTGCAAAATCCTCCAGCATGACCGGTTTGGCAGTGGGTCAGTAATAGTGTGGGGTGGCATTTCTTTAGGGGGCCGCACAGCCCTCCATGTGCTCATCAGAGGTAGCCTGACTGCCATTAGGTACCGACATGAGATCCTCAGAACCCTTGTGAGACCATCTGCTGGTGCGGTTGGCCCTGAGATCCTCCTAATGCAAGACAATACTAGACCTCATGCGGCTAGAGTGTGTCAGCAGTTCCTGCAAGATGAAGGCATTGATGCTATGGACTGGCCCGCCCGTTCCCCAGACTTGAATCCAATTGAGCACATCTGGGACATCATGTCTCGCTCCATCCACCAATGCCACATTGCACCACAGACTGTCCAGGAGTTGGGGGATGCTTTAGTCCAGGTGTGGGAGGAGATCCCTTAGGAGACCATCTGCCACCTCATCAGGATCATGCCCAGGCATTGTAGGGAGGTCATACAGGCACGTGGAGGCCACACACACTACTGAGCTTCATTTTGACTTGTTTTAAGGACATTACGTCAAAGTTGGATCAGCCTGTAGTGTTTTTTTCCACTTTAATTTTGAGTTTAACTCCAAATCCAGACCTCCATGGGTTGCTAAATTTGATTTCCATCGAAAATTTTTGTGTGATTTTGTTGCCAGCACATTCAATTATGTAACTAACGAAGTATTTAATAAGAATATTTCATTCATTCAGATCTAGGATGTCTTATTTTTGTGTTCCCTTTATTTTTTTGAGCAGTGTATATAATTTATATAAGGGCAAAATGAAATTACTGAATTGCAGTAATAATGGATACACCATTGAAGAACCACATCAGGGACAATCGTCATGGAGAAAAATGTAGTTAAGAGTTAACACCAACTTGACAGCACACAATCAATAATTTTGTTAGTTAGCCAGCCGCCTTCTTATATTCTGTATTTTTATCATTTCAATTATTTTGCTTTTTAAAGTTACTTTCATGTTATCATTTTTACATCGCTTTCATTTTAATTATAGTCTTTTAATCATTTTCTGGTTTTATTATGTTTTTCCTAATCATGTTTAACATGTTTAAGATTTGTTATTGATTTGGTTGCAAATGTTTTTACTTAATATTTTTGTGTTAATCTTAAATATATCTGCCAGCTCTATCCATCCACTCATCCTGCAACAGCTTATAAAATCTTATCTGCCTATTAAATTCATTTCTTACTTTTTAAACTGGATTTTGTCATTTCAGAATTGGGATTTGGCATCACAATCTAGCAAGCCGTAGCCTAGAGGTATGAGCATTTAAGATGGGCTTGTAAAATACTACAAAGAAATTATAGAACAGACAATTTTATAATGAAGGATATCCAGAATTTAAACAGATAACATTTCACAATATTATAATAATGGGGGAAATGTGCTATATTCCTGGATGCCAGGATATTGTTAGAAGTCATAGTACCATGAATATAAAATTGTGAATCTTAGCTAGTAATTTCTGTGGACCAGTGTATAAAGACAGCAGAATAGGTCTTACACACTTCACAACTATTTGTAAAAAGTGCTTTGGGTCTTGCGCAAGTGGATCACCACTCTGCTATTCATTAAAATAAACTTATCCTTTTCAGGCTTTTGTGAACGCCTGAAAAGAAAACCCATTTTTTAAAAATGAAATCCACTCATTAAAGTTGTTTTCTGATACATTTTCAAAGTATCCATTGTTGTAAGACCATGTATGTAACTGTATGTACAAATGTAACTGGGCCCCAGGTCCATCTAACACAAAACATATCAAAATTAAAATGCATCTTAAGGCAATCTATATGAGCCTAAATTATTTTAAATAAACCATTAGTATAGCTGACATCTGTATTTTCAACACTGAGAGTTGAGATTCATAGGATTGTACCTTTTATTATAAACTCATCATAAAGCATCTTCCTTTCCAGGAGAAAACCTCCTCATATATTGATAACACTCCTAAGCAAACTTCACCAACTATAGCTACTTCTGAGAATTCTGGAAGGGGAATGCTACATGAATTAGGTTTATTAATTCAAAGAGCAGCTTACCCTAAAACAGTATTTTGTAAAGCAAAAGAGGTAGAGAAAATAGGTAGTGAGAAAAGGCAATTGGTATATCAAGATAATTGGCATTTTATTTGTATTTTCTCAGTATTCAAACACAACAAGATTGTAATTATTTCTACAATCACACTGGAATTTATCAAAATAATTACCTTATTTCTATAGCAGACATTCAGCATTTATGATAAATTACTTACGTGTGGTGCGTTCCAAAGGCAATATCCAATTTTGCCTACAATGAGAACATTGTTTAAAAATATGTTTTTCAGTATTGGGCACTTGTCATTATATGGAAATAATACTAAAAATACTTTTTTTTTGCTTTATTTTGATGCACTCTGGTGGCTGCTGCACAAACTGCACAATAGACCTTTTATAGCTAATACTACATAATATAATCTTTGATTCAAAGATATTTCACACATCATTTTGTACAGTAAATTGTCACACATTCATTTTAAATTTCTCAGTTTGTATCTCAACGCCATTGTCATCCAGAGCTGAACCTGCAATTTCCAATGTTCTCAGTAAATATAGTCATAATGACTGGGAATTTTGAGAATTATAGTCCTAATATAGACAAAAAATGCCAAGTTAGGGAAGATTTAAGTAGATTATTTTATCTATAACTTGCCTTTATTACTTTTAGAGATAGCGCAAGGCAGAAAACATCCTCCTTCTATTTTCCTTAAAACAGCCACCCTATGAGGTGAGTTGGGATGAAAGTGTGTTCCTAGCCCAAGGTCACACAAGCAACTTTATTATGCAGGAAAAAAGAAATACAACGTGAGAGAACATGAAAAATTAGGAAAAAGAACTCCTTCATTTTACTACTCTCCCTGCTCTCCCTCTCCCCCCCTCTCTCTACACACAAACACACAAACACAACATACATACATACAATTTTTTAGGAAGCTTTACATGATCACATTAATACACAGAAAAAAATTCAAACGTTGAACATGAAAACATTGGTGGGGGAGAGGAGTTTTTGAGCATACTTGCTAGATGATGAACTTATAGTGTCAGGTTAGAGTACTACAGGTAGTCCTCGATTTACAACAGTTCATTTAGTGACCGTTCAAAGTTACAACAGCCGTGAAAAGAGACTTCTGTTTTTCAGTTATGACCATTACAGCATCCCCAAGGTCACACGATCAAAATTCAGATGCTTGGCAACAGATTCATATTTATGACGGTTGCAGTGTCACTGGGGTTCTATAATCCCCATTTGTGACCTTCTGACAAGCAAAGTCAATGGGGGAAGCCAGAATCTCTTAACAATCATGTTCCTAACTTTACAACTGTAGTGATTCAATTAACAATGGCAGCAAGAAAAGTCATAAAATGGGGCAAAATTCACTTAACAAATGTTTCACTTAGTAACCCAAATTTTGGGCTCAATTGTGTTCATAAGTTGAGGACTACCTGTCTATACTTTTGGTAAATGTAGTGATAATAAAAGTGATTACCTGGCATAAACGAACATTTTTATACGGGTGAGCATCTTCATGTAGCTCAGCCTTGGATTCTCGCTTCTCTCCATGGACTATTAATAAAGGTTTGTCCCTAAGATTTAAAAATATATATATAAAAAATCACTTGCACAAGCTTCTAATTATTATTTGAAACAGCTTAATTATCTTAGAAATGTTTTGAGCTACATTCTCAAGGATAATTGTAAAAAGTTTTATTTACACTTTTTCATCTTCCTCTTTAAAAATGTAACTTACATTCACAGCAGCATGGGAAGGTCAACTTTATCTTCCAACTTCCAAAAATGCTAACCTCTAACATTGTATAATTATGTAGTTATTCTTGTAAAGCAAGCACAAAATAAGGTAGGGTATTCTCCCTTTCCCACAAGGATTCTAAAAGAAATGTGTAACCACAATTCAGTTTCCCTTCCATTTGTCTTCATCCAGACCTTCATAAATGCAATGACTTAAGGAGGAGAGCATAATTCAGCACCACACAATATTCAGCACCACACAATGGTAGGAAAAATTAAAGGGAACAAAAATGAACAGATGTCTTTCCTTACAGAATTCATGGGGAGGGAAAAGTGGATGCCTTTTCTATGTGTTGCTCTATTTTATAAATAGACAGGAGAAATTTATTTCACAATGCACTTGGACTACATCTCCAGAATTTTCAATCATATCCATCAGCCAATACTGGCTTCTTGTATCTGAATACCTGGTAGGTAACTAACCGACAATCTCTGGATTATATTGCACTGGAATAACATAATTTGAACATGACACATCGGGTTCTGAAAATAACACCTGCCATTTTGTGCACAAGACACAATCCAAGGAGCCTAAAAATCAACTAACATAAATTCTCTAGAACAGAACTCTTACACAGAGTGCAGATTACATGTAAACGCTACCTTTCTACCAGAAAATACCAAAAACAGCTATTGCTTCAATGCAACTATTTTAAATTAATTCAAAGCTGGTGGATATTATCCTCGTATTATCAATGAAGATTACAGATTATTTAACAAGAGAAAATATTTTTATAAATACGTTTGAAACATGTTATATTTTTAAATAAAAACTATGCTAAGAATTAAAGTTCTTCAGTGCAAAAATACATTTGTTTTCTCCAAAGAGTCAAATCTTCTAATGCAAGATTGATACTGTTGCTGTATCCTTAAACTTATTTTTCTTATCCAATGTAGCAAATAACACATTTATCTCACAATACTGACAACAGTAAACTTAGCATGCACAAATTAGAAATACAAAATGGAAGCTGAAATTAAATACTGAAGCTCTTTTATGTACCTGAATTCCTTTGGATATTGTTGGACCAGCCATTCCACATCTATACAATAATTAAACTTTGCCATAGGAAAAAGAAGAAAATAGTTTTTAGAAGTCAAAAGGAAAGAGATGCAATATTATCCCTATGAATGACAGCATGTTGGAAGTTGTACCTATGTTTATACAGATTTCTATGCTGCCTTATTGATAAAAAACACACACACTCTAATATATTAGAAAATTAACAAATGCCATTCCATACAATCTACAAAAACAAATGCAAAATTTAAGTGGGATTATGGGAGATCCTGGTTTCTCCTAATTGTGCCTAATTGTACACATTCTATTAATTTATGCATGGATATACTCTCAAGAATAAACAGCTAATTAAACAAGCATTCCAAACTGTCGATCCCAACTTATATTACTTAACAGCAACTGGTTGTATTATTAATGTACAATCTTGATTTGCTGGAGAATAATAAATCTGGGTTCCTAACTAAGAAAATTTAAAAACACATGAAAAATAGTGTAAATAATATTACACTGTATAGAAATGGACAAACTAACGATGAAGTTAAAAGATAAGGAAGATTCAATATATTAGATAGCCTGGGACGCCTGGTATGAATGGTTTAATAAAAAGAAATTAAAATGCCAATTAGGGAAAGAATGAGAAATTATGTAAATATGTATATGTATTATGGAGAAAATTGAAATATAAGATGAAATATATTGATTTGTAGTAAAAGTAAGGAAAGAATTATGCAATGGTAATGGAATAAGAAATTATATATAGAAAAATGTAAGGAAATGTAAAAGATGTCTTGATGTTGATACAATGGTGTATAAAGTTTTATTTCATGTTTTTAACCTTTGAAAATTGAATAAAATTTATTTAAAAAGAAAAAGAAAAATATTGTAGTTTGGTTAGACTTTTGCACTCAGAGATCCTAGCAAGCATCAAAGAGCAGAACTACAAAAGTAGTTAAGTTAAAACATTACAAATATTGACTTACCATCTCTAGTTTATAGATTTCTAATGAATATGTAACTAAGTTCATAAATGTATTTATATAAATTGATACATATTTTAATACCATTAAAATAAAAAGTAAATCGTACACACAAACAAAATTTCATGTCTGCCACCTATTTTGTGATTCTGGTCTTTAAAATGATAGTTTTATTATCATTCTACCACGGCTTTTGAACCTTTTTAATATACACAGCTATTTTATTTATACACTTCCAAAAGACTATTCTGAATTTTGACACTGCTATAGAAAATATGATCTCTATTTTACATTAAAAAGACAATAAATAAAATATACCTGAGCAGAAGATACAAGAGTCCCAAAAAGAGGAGATAAAATATCTATTATAAGAAAAAAATATGTGTTATAAGTACAGCAAGCATATATACTGCAATGTCAAGCAACTAATCCTAGATTTTGCCCAGGTCAGGTTCATACATTACAGGAAACCCAAACCAAACACCAAATTACATGAGTTATAACCATGATGTAGGAACACACACATATGACAGCAAGACTTATTTACTGCAAACACAAAATCCATGATATAATTTTCTGATTCATGGTTAACATGCTGTGTGAGTTCAACCAGCTGTTTTTATTTACATTAAACAAACCATCATTTATTATATTTTATAAATGCAATTTGCATGTTATATGCAGATTACATATTAAATTGTTACATAAACAATTTAAGAGTTGTGGAGGTGCAGTAGTTAGAATGCAGAACTGCCGGCTGCCTGCAATTTGACAATTCAATTCTCATTGGCTCAGGATTGATTCCGCCTTCCATCTAGGTCAGTAAAACAGGGACCAAGACTGTTGAGGGCAATATGCTGACTCTATAAACCGCTTAGAGAGGGCTATAAAGCAATGTCAAGCGGTATATAAATCTACAGTAAGTCCTATTGCTATTGCTAAACAGCCTCCCTTCACTGTTGCCAACTAAAAGCAGCTAGGTCTATTTTCAACTAATTGCAATATTCTAGTTTATCCAAATTAGGAAAAAATGCAGCTTGCTTACATTTCATGATTTAAACAAAATAAAATTAAGATAATTTCTGGTCCTGGTTTGGTTTAAATAGTAACTAAAAAAACTACGTAATTACAATGTTCAACTCTAGTATTAATTTCCAGGAATATTAGAATTGTCACAGTTTAAGTTTCAGGTTCAAAGGAGTGTCTTAGTACACTCTGGCAAGGTTTTTGCAGCCATAATTTCAACAATATTAGAACTTGGACTTGTTGGCCCTTCTTAATTTTGAGGGTTTCTAGCCAAATATTCAATTGAGATACAGGTAAGTACAGAACCTGCCTGCAGATTTACCAATCTGCATACAGGTGAAATTCGAAACGTGCAAAGTTCATTTATTTCAGTAATGCAGCTTAAAAGGTGAACCTAATATATGCAAAGCAAGATAGTTCAAGCGGTGATGTGCCATAATTGAGATGATTATGGCTTACAGCTCTTGAAAACCCCAAATCTACAATTTCAGAAAAGTAGAATATTGTGAAAAGGTCCAATATTTCAGCTAATTAAGCCATAACGCCTGCAAAGGGTTCCTGAGCCTTTAAATGGTCTCTCAGTCTGGTTCAATAGGAATCACAATCATGGGAAAGACTGCTGACCTGACAGTTGTGCAGAAAACCATAATTGATTGACACCCTCCATAAGGAGGGAAAGCCTCAAAAGGTAATTGCAAAAGAAGTTGGCTGTTCCCAAAGTGCTGTATCAAAGCACATTAATAGAAAGTTATGTGGAAGGGAAAAGTGTGGAAGAAAAATGTGCACAAACAGCAGGGATGACCACAGCCTGGAGAGGTTTGTCAGGAAAAGGCCATTCAAAAGTGTTGGGGACTTTCACAAGGAGTGGGCTGAGGCTGGAGTCTGTGCATCAAGAGCCACCATACACAGATGGATCCTGGACATGGGCTTCAAATGTTGTATTCCTCCGCTCCTGAACAACAAACGTCAGAAGTGTCTTACCTGGGCTAAAAAAAAACAGAACTGGTCTGTTGCTCAGTGGTCCAAAGTCCTCTTTTCTGATGAGAGCAACTTTTGCATCTCATTTGGAAACCAAGGACCCAGAGTCTGGAGGAAGAACAGAGAGGCACACACTGCAAGATGCTTGAAGTCTAGTGTGAAGTTTCCACAGTCTGTCTTGATTTGGGGAGCCATGTTATCTGCTGGTGTTGTCCACTGTGCTTCATTAAGTCTAGGGTCAACGTAGCCATCTACCAGGAGATTTTGGAGCACTTCATGGTTCCTTCCACAGATGAGCTTTATGGGGATGCTGACTTCATTTTCCAGCAGGACTTGGCACCTGCCCACACTGCCAAAAGCACCAAAACCTGGTTCAATGACCATGGAATTACTGTGCTTGATTGGCCGGCAAACTCACCTACCTGAATCCCATAGAGAATCTATGGGGCATTGCCAAGAGAAAGATGAGAGACATGAAACTGAACAATGCAGAAGAGCTGAAGGCTGCTATTGAAGCATCCTGGTCTTCCATAACACCTCAGTAGTGCCACAGGCTGAAAGCTTCCATGCCACGCCACATTGAGGCAGTAATTGCTGTAAAAGGGGCCCAAACCAAGTACTGAGTACATATGCATGCTTATACTTTTCAGAGGTCCGATATTGTTCCATGTACAATCCTTGTTTTATTGATTGCATGGTAATATTCTAATTTTCTGAGATTGTGGATTTGGGGTTTTCATGAGCTGTAGGCCATAATCATCACAATTATGACAAATCACAGCTTGAACTATCTTGCTTTGCATGTAATGAGTCTATCTCATACATTAGTTTCACCTTTTAAGTTGCATTACTAAAATAAATGAACTTTTGCACAATATTCTAATTTTTCGAGTTTCACCTATATGCTGGGAGCAAAATAAGAAAGGCACAAAATTGATTAAGATATATGTTTAGTATCTTGATAAATACATTTTAAGAAGAATGACTTACAAAAACAAGCCATCACAGGTATCAAACAAGATATAGCAATTCTTTTTTATTATTTTCGACTATGTTCATTTGTATTTTGCAATGCCAGTCATAAAGCACAGAAAAATTTAATCTTTTGGGCCTTTTGGCCATAAATATAATTGATTGGTTGAAGGCAATTTGGTAATTATGTAAGAAATTCCTAAGCTCTTTCAGTCTTTTTGGATTAGTAGGCACATTTTGCAGAATCCACCAATTTAGTTTTTAAGAATACTTTTGGGGTCTATGTAGAGCCCACAGGCATTGTTGAAAATGCAGACTATCATTGAGATTGATATTCTATAGCATGCTAGTTTCCCATTCTTTTATAAATTTATTTTTTTTAAAAAAATCAACAAATAGGGAGTTTGAGCAGGGGGCAGTTTTCCTAGGTAATGTTAGGGCCTCAGGTTCTTACTGCACTACATTGCTTATATGCCAGCAACAGCATGTATAATTGTTTTAGAAAAACAAAGCATCGAACACATTTAAGCACATTTTCCCCGCCATATTTTTGCCTTGATATTGCTTACCTTTTATATGAAGGGCTCCAGAATTGTACTTTGACTTAATTCCTTTGACTTTGGTAAGGAAGAATCTGAAAGGGTTCTGCCCATTCAACAGATCCCATTTGTCCTGCACTTCAGATGGGTCTGCAGACTTGTGACTTGATGAAATCTTACAAGCTGTTGGTAGCTCCAAGGGTGTACCACTTTCTACTTTTCTGACTGTAGTTATTGCATCTCTATTTCCACTAGAGGTTTTAAGATCCTCATCTTCACTACTGGAAAGACACCAGCCAAAATCTTCCCGGGCAAATTTCTGATCTGAGGCCTCCTCCTGTGAAAAGTTTCCAGCTGCATATGTCAGAGACGACATTTTTCTCTTGTGAGCAGCTTTCCTGGCCTCTGAGCATGAGTGGCCACTCTCTTTAATTTCCTGACCTCTCTGCCTCACAGAGGTAGAAGGCTTGTCAGAATCAGCTAACTCATCCATACTATCTTCACTACTGGACAATGTCCATTTCCCATGCTGACTTTCCTGAGACATGATATCCTATACCAAGGAGAAAAAAAGGGGACAGATCTCCAGGAAAGTCCAAAGGAATGAAGAGACTACTTCTCTCACCTTCTCACAATAGAGGTTAATTACCGACCATGCTGCGCCTTCAGCTTTCACACATTCCAATTCAGGGGCATCCAAAGAGAATTCAATTATATTTGGTTCGCCGCCCTCCGTTCCTAAGTAAGTCTGTAACAGGCAAACTCGTTTTCTATCCTTATTAAGGGCAAACCATCATCGATATAAAACAGATTAATAAAATATGCTGGGCAAGAGACAGTACGTGTGGATAATTCAATGTCACGAATTTAGTGGTTTTAGATCGTTCCTCTCTTCTATATACTTAAATCCATCGCGAGCCACGTCGCACAGTTCGTAACAGAAAATGACCGTGGGAACTTGTTCATATAAGAGAGAAGGGAGGGAAGCTCTGCGCGCTACAAATCAAACCTGAACAAGCTATATGTGAAAGAAAATGGAAGAAAAGAAACAGAAAAATAACTCCCCCCAAAAACCCAGGAGGGAACTTCCTCCTCACTGGTGGCTTCTGCGAGTGAACTGCGATCGACCAGCGAAACTGCTTAAAAAGTGGGGGGAAAGCCGCACTCGGGAGACAAACTTCCTCTTCCGGGTAAGGCTTCCGCCCCCCCCGGACTCCATGATTGACATCCCGTCGCTACCAATGATTGGGCCGTTTATCAAGAAATATAAGAGCTTTTTCCCGGCCAATGCCTCCTACGGGTCTTTCTCACACCTTCGGCGGCTGACAAATCCGCATTTTGATCGTGACGAGGAAGTTTGGGGAAGAGAGTCGCTCCGTTGCTAAGGGAAACTTCATGCAAGTTGGCGGTGCTTCTGCTGTTGGCAATGTGCGCGGCTGCTAATGAAGCGGCGAAATCAAAAGATTGCCCAGCCGTGAAATACCGCAAGAAGCGATGGCTTGAAGTAGGTAGTTTCAATGGGGCTTTTTATTATCGATGTCCCATTATTTTCTCGTCTCATCTAAAGATCCCCAACTGCTGAAGACCCCTAAAATCCTACCAATGCAACCTGCGAAGGATAAATTCCAAGAAAACACTGGGGGAGCGGGAAACTTTCCCCAAATACGTGCCAAAATACAACTTCGTTTTGTGTGTAGGTTGCGTCCTTTCCTGGGAGGGAATTGCCTTGGTCGCCACTGGAGTGGGTCCTGCAATGCTGCCTTACAAGAATATCCAGAAGCTTCAACTGGTCCAGAATGCAGCAGGATAGGCAGTTATGGGGGCTGCTCAGCATGCCCTTAAATTGCCAGTATGTTTCCAAGTGCAATACGAACTGTTGGTTCTCCCCTGTAAAGCCTGAGGTGGAGCATGAGTAGGTGAATTGTGGGACTGCCTCTCCCCAGTTATTTCTGCCTGCTCCATCCAATCCAGTAAGAGAGGCATGCTTGAAAGATGTGACCAAAAGTATGTCCAACTGTGTCAAATTAACAGATTATAACAGAGTCAGAAGGGACCTTGGAGGTTTTCTGGTCAAGGAGCAAATCCTTAGCATTTCAGACAAGTGCTTTTTTTCCCGATCTCTTCTTAAAAACCTCCAGTGATGGAGTGCCTACAACTTCTGAAGGCAAGCTGTTCCACCAATTAATTGTTCTAACTGTCAGGAAATTTCTCCTTATTTTTAATTGCTTCTCTCCTTGATTAGTTTCCATCTACTGCTTATTGTTCTTCCTTCAGGTGCTTTGGAAAAAAGCTTAACCCCTTCTTTGAGATGCCCCCCCCCCCAGTTATTGGAACACTGCTATCATGTCATCCCTAGTCCTTCTTTTCATTAAATTAGACATACCCAATTCTTGCAATTAGGAGGAATACATGGGAAAAAATAGGCAGAGGCCATGGGAAAAATAGTCCCTTAAATAAATGAACCTAAGACATAAAAGGCTTTTATATATGACACCTAGCATGTTGAATTTCACCTGGAAGCCTGCTGATAGAGGTGGAGAAGTTTTATATGGACATATCATAATTTGCTTGTACTTCCTTTTTCTGCACCAGTTAAAGTTTCCAAGTGGATTTTAAGGGCAGCCTCAAGTAGAGCAAAGTGCCAGAATCCAGATGAGAGGTGATTAATGCATGAATAATTGTGAATAGGGCCCTCAGTTCAGAAATGGGTACAACTGGTGCAAAAGTCAGATTTGTGCAAAGCTCATCTTGGCCGCAGCTACAACCTGTTGCTTAAGCAGGAACAATGCATCCAAAAGTTCTCGGAATTGTGTATCTGTTATATACAGAGGTGTTATGTCTCACCTTCACAAGATAGATGAGAAGGCCAAACTCCGACCAAATACAAGCAGGCAAGAAGATTCAGTATTTACAGAGTTAATTCCTTTGAGCTGGCTATGTTCACACACGCTGCCTGCCAAGTCCGACAAGATAACAGAAACATAAATCACTAAAGCTTTCCAGAAACAGGATACACCAAAGCTCCACAGAAAAATTCACACTTTGTCCCACACAGAGTTCCTAGAGCAAACACACCCACTTTTATTCCCTGTGGGGTGTGTAACTAACTCAGCTCAGTCTCTGATTCATCCAGGTCTCCTACGTTGCATCTCACACTTTTTCTTGTGACGTTGCCTAGCATCAAGCCAGCGTTCGTCTGCTTGATTCTCTGTCAAAGGCTGCTCTGATATGCCTTCCTCCTCCTCCTGATTAGCCTCAGGCTGTCCCTCTCGGTTATCTGCCGAAACCTGAGGCATAATCAGTGAGGAAGGCATTGCCGAAGAGGAAGGTCCTGGGGAGGAAGGCATTCCCAATTCCACCTCATCTTCCGAATCCTCTTCCTCTAAGAATGCAGACTCAGGACTCAGAGCCACAACACAGAGGTATATTATTCCATTTAAAACTAACATTACAAATCCCTAGGAATGGAAGGTCCATGAACCCACTTGGTCTTATCAGCTTTGAGCTTGAGTCTGTTGTTTCAATCCAGATCATCACAGAAGTAGGATCAGACTTTTGACAACATTACTGAATAGGGGCTGAGACAGAGAACCATCATCACTTTACTGATTTCACCTAACCCCATACTGATGGATAACCTCACCCAGGAGTCTAATATCACTGCAGCACCATTTCTCATAATCCCAAAGCCCATAGATGGTCCAGAAGGACATCATGATTAAGAGATCAATCAGGACAGATGCATCATTAAAGATCACCAACAAGTGCTGTTTCTGTACTATGTATGGCATACACCATATGTTGAATGAACTTTAATCTGAATTAATGTACTGATGTAACATTTTTATACATTCATTATGCCTGAAAGATGGGGATTTTAAAAGTTTTATTCTAACCAGGTAGGAAGTTTGTTTATGGGTTGTACTAATGTTAGCATTAAAATTTCAATGGAAGATAGAATTAGATCTATTTTTCCTAGTTCTCTGGAATGTGATAATTGCTTTATGCTCACTTCCAAAAGCCTTATAATCTCTAATGTATTTGTAATTGATATCTAGAATTTAAAATAACAGCTTATTGGTTGTTCCTTTTTATCATTAATCAAAGATTCTGAAGTAGCTTTGGTGTGTTTTCAGAACCTGATAATTTGTTCATGTATTTCATTAACGGTTTTCTTCACAAAGTGGTTCTAGTGATCATCAGTAGACAATTTGTCATTTTTCTTTTCTCTTTGGGTTATTTTAAAGACATGTTGCTGCATGATTCTGTAACTAAAAGAGGCTGAGATCTTTATTTAATGAGAAATATAGTATTATTAGATTCATGTGTATTTTCTCTAATCTCTTTCATATACATTCAAAGAATATCAAAGTATTTCTGAACTGCATTAGTACTATTATCCAATTAAGGATTGTTTTGACATTTTCTTATTTTGTGACTATTTTAGCAGCTGCTGAAAAAAAATAGGTACATTTTTTGAGGAAAGATATTCAAATTGTGAGCATTATAAATTCTTTTTTATTGGTCTTAAATGGTTGGGATTGCCAAATTCACTGCATCATTAGCTTTATTAAAAATAGTCTCAAGTGTAGAAGACGAGAGTTAGAAAGGAAGTTCAAGAGAAGAGGCAGAAAAGAGGTGAACAGTTTGGCACTGGGCTGGCCAGTTATGTCATATGTACCTCTGTGTTGGGCCATTTGTTAAACATTCATAAGTAATTGTTTTACTGTGTCTAGATTATTGTATATCTGATAAAGGCATGATCTGTTTTTGACAAACCCATGTTGGCTTCTGATTATAACTTTGCTGTTTTGTTTTTTTTGCACTGCTTTTTTGCACACCCACAGTCATTTGGTTTCTCTGTTTGGATAAGGAAATATCTCTGAAACAATGACCTACAGAACAGGGGTTGTCTAATATAGTGGTCACCAACCAGTGGGCCGGAGTCCACTGGTGGTCTGTGAGAAAATTTTGGTGGTCCGCAGAGAAATGGCACCCCCCAAAGCAATTAATCCTGGCTGTGTGGGAACACAAGGCTGTGCCACCCAAATGACCCGCTTTTTCTGCTTTTGGCTGCATGCAAGGAAAGCAGCAAAAGTCTTTCTTTCTCTCCCCCAAACTCCAGCAGAAATGAGTCTTTGGGACCCTGCAAGGAATCTGCTCCAAGAGGCTGTGCCGGCGTGGCAAGTCTTGCAAAGACTCATTTCTGGCGGAGTTTGGGGGAGAGAAAGAAAGACTTCTGTTGCTTCTGCTGCTTTCCTTGCATGAAGCCAAAAGTCTCTCTCTCTCTTCCCCTGAGAACAGAGCTGGAGACGGTATCCTGCGATCCCAAATAAAGAATGATCGATCGGTAAGAAAATGGGGTGGGGAATTTTCCTGCAGACTTTTTTGGGGATTTTCCCAGGGTCTCTGGTCTGTGGGATTTAAAATTATGAGTTTGGTGGTCCCTGAGGTCCACAAAGTTCCTGATCTAATATATACATAGCATTATACATTACAGACAATATAATTTCAAATTTTAAGTTGGAGCTGTTTAAGTTTGCAAAACAGTGATAAAACTGTCTTGAAAACTAACCATTTACTTTACAAATAAATTAATTTAAAATTATGGTGAAATAACTATGTTGCTTTCATACACAAACATAAAGATAGAATTAGGAACAGCTTCTGAAGCAGTTACTAAGGCTGTAAAAAGACTTTGTTGATTTAAAAATTTTAACTCCATGTTATTGTATGTTCTGAAGCACATTTTGAAGGATTTTCACAGCTCTAATATACATCAAGATAAGTGAGCTTTTAAATTTCTAATATCTTTTTTTTTTTTAGGTTTTTGAGGCATGTGATGAAAACAACAAAGGATACCTAAACCGAGAAGACTATAAAGTTGCTATAGTGATGCTATTTGGCTATAAGCCCTCAAAGGTACCATTTATTTCATAGATTGAGGATTGGCTTATTGTTTCAATATCCTGAATACAAGACATTAAATAATCTCTATTAATATGAAGTTTTCAAAGAACATTTTTTTCAGAATTATTAAAAAATATAAAACATTTGGCTCTTGCTATCTTTTTGAGATATTGCAGATAAGTTTCTCACTTTCCCTTGTTCTAAGCTTCAGCCTCCAAAAGCTAGGGAGGTGTTCCCAGTAGCCCTTATTATAAGCTTTTTAGTAGGGAGAGAACACAAACTGGATACAGCACCACAAACAGTAAAGAGGCACTTCCCTGCTTCTCAAATGTGGTGGAAGCAATCTGGTTTACAGATCAAAAGGATTGTTTCTGTATCAAAAGTGCTTTTTTCAAAAGGTAATTTGACTCTTTTTTCTTGAGAAAAAAGAAGAAAACTACTGATGAAGCTTCTTGGATGAGAAGTGAAACGTCTTCTTTTTCCTTAAGAAAAAAACAATCCAGGTGCCTTTTGAAAAAGCACGTGTGAGACCTGGATGACTTAAAATCCCCATAGACCGACTGCTTCTATACTTTAAAATACCATTTAGCTTTACTGCAATATCATCTGTGGTAGAATCAGTTTTGTTTGGCTTTTATTCCACTGCTGTCACTATAAGTACACAGGATTTTTCCCTCTGTGTTAAATGAAAAGACAGTTATGCTGACAAATATATTACAGTGTTGAGTGCAAATATCAGTAATCATGAGACAAATTGTGATAAGAGAAAAATGTTCTTGCTGTGTGATTCGTATTCACTCCTGTATATAAATTTAAAAGACTAAACATCTGATCGTTTCAGCCAATGGGAAAATGTCTTAGACTACTATGTAAGCATTTGTCTTTTACTAGATTTAAAGTCCAATCTCAAGCTAGGTTATTTTCAATTACATTGACTAGACAACAGTGATTGAATTCTAATATTGGGATTCCCAACTGAATCCTAGTATTGTGTCATTCGTGAGCTGAGGACTAGTTTGGAGGAGTATTGAGATCGAAAGTAAAATTCATGGGGGGGGGGGAGGAGAAAGCAGAAATCACTCCCAAATTCAAAAAGTCAGTGAGAAGACCTGTGGTTTGGGACTAACTTAGGGTGGATCAAAATTCTGAGGAGATAATGCTAAAAGCTTCTATTGTAATAGATCTTAGCAAATCAAACCTCAGTGTATTAGTATAAACTACAGCAATAATCAAATAAAATACCCTGTTTCTCCAACAATACGGCCTCCCCCAATAGAAAGTCCCAGCATGCTTTATAGGCATGAAATGAAATTAAGCCCCTCCCCCCAAATTAAGGCCTATATTAAAACATGCGAAATGGGGGGAATGGTGGGGGGGCTTGCCGTTAGGAAGTACTTTTGTTGCACATCCGGATATGGTGCTGCCTGCATTGACCCCGATACAAAGTGCCCTACCAATGCCGAGGTCAACATCCAAGCCGTTGCCGCCCGCCCAAAGATGCAAGTGGGGGGGAATTAAGTCACCCCCCAAAAGACGGCCTAGCCATTTTTTCGGGGCTCAAAAAAAAAATAAGACCCGGCCTTATTATATGAAAAACACGGTAGGAGTAATTGGAGTTTTCATTTTTATTGAAACTATTTTTTTTTGATGTTAGAAGAGAATGACAACATAGATTTTAATGTTGATTTAATATTTATTCATTTAATATTTGTATTGTTTCACTTCAGCTCAAACACGGAACTTTTGCTGCTCTTGAGTTTATGTTGTTCTACTGTTTGAACGCCCATTGTCACTTCTGAATTATTTATTTACCATATTTTTTGCACTATAAGATGCTCCAGCCCATAAGACGCATCAAGATTTTGGGGAGGAAAACAAGAAAAAAAAAATCTGCCTCTGCCTCTGCCTCCTAGCAATTTGCCTCCTTGCGTCAAACAGCAAACAACCTGGTCAGCTACAGCACAGCCTGATATAGCATGAGCAGCTGATCGGCGGTTGGATCGGATGTCTGGAATACCGCTGATCACCTGTTCCCGGCTGCAGGGATCACCAGCACCTATCACCGCCTCCACATGCCCCATTTTTGGCCCATTCCAGGTGGCGGGAAACGAGACAAAAATGGGATACATGGAGGCTGAAAATGGGGCATATGGAGGCCGAAAACAGGAAACACGGAGGCGGTGATAGGCAGCATCAGTGATGGGCAGCGACAGTGGTGATGGGTGCCAATCAGCTGCCCATATTAAATCAGGATGTGCTAAAGGTGACCAGGCTGTTTGCTGAAAGGAGGCAAACTGCTGGGAAGCAGAGGCCGAAGGGTGGGGGCCGGTGGGTGGGCGGGACTTTGGCAACATTAGCTCTATAAGACGCACAGACATTTCTACCCACTTTTTGGGGGGGGGAGTGCATCTTATAGTGCAAAAAATACAGGTACTCAATTTGTATAATTGCCCATGCTGCCCATGTCAGGTCAGCATATATTGGACAATAATAACTCAGCAAAACACACAAGAAAACAAAATCCACAACAGAAATGTATATAGGCATAAAGTGTCAGGAAATGTCATCCAACAGGTCATATCACTCCCAGACCCAATTCTTCAGGGAAAAAACAGTCTTTAGTGTTTTTCTGAAAGATCAGCAGGGTTGGGGCCTAACAAATCCAAAGTTATTGTTTTAGAGGACAGGAGCAGCAATAGGGAAGAAACATCGCATAGATCCTACCTAACTAACGGAACCCAGAGTTAAAATATATGCTATTGTATAGCTATGATGTATAGCAAATAGTTGATTGCCCTCAAAGATTATAAGCCATGTTCAATGACATTTAGTAATGTTGCTAATAATTCAGTATTGTATGAGGAATTTGAATTACAGATTATATCTGAATTAATTTAGTTTGGTTCTTATGTTATTTTTGTTTGACACAGTGATTCTTAACCTGTGGTCGACAGACCCCTGGGGGGCTGTGATGTCATCATAGGAGGTCTGCGAAGGCTTGAAGAAATGTTATGATTTAAATCTTAAGTCTTGGTGATCTGTGGAGATATTTAAAGGGGGTCTGTGATGAAGAAAAGGTTGAGAACCACTAGTTTAGCATGCTAATTCCAACACCACTGATTTTTAAAACCACAGTTAAAACAGTTTGATTTAATATGTTGAATTGGCATTTATTTGATCATGACTAGATTAGGTTCATTTCATTTCAGTGGGTGCATTGAGCCTGGAAAAGTTTTAAACTTCATTTTAGTGATATCAGATTACTTCTTGAGAAAAACAATTTTAATTTTGATATTTGAAAAATTAATTCTCTTAGAGCAGGGGTGTCAAACTCGCGTCGTCAGGTCGTCATCATGTGACGTATCGCAACTTTCCCCCCCTTAAACTGGGCATGGGTGTGGCCAGGGTGTGACACATCTGGCCCATGGGCCACAAGTTTGACGGCCCTGACTTAGAATTTAATACAATGGCTTCTTAATCTACTCTTTAACGTATGTTATTAGCGACATTGTTACCAGTATTACTGCCCAGTTAAGTACTTTAAAATTTTATTCATTTTGGTTTTATAAATTTATGTGTTTGACTTTCCAATTAAAATCTACAGATGATTGATGATTTGATTGATCTTGCTCTTAATGTTGAGTTTTTACAGGATGATTGTGGGGAAAACAAGAAGTGGATCAAAAATTAAAGTGGAATAATTAGATAATTATGTATTTATCCTAATAATTCTGAAGAATTGGGTTATATGTGAGCATTTAAGGGATTTTTTGTTGATTATGCTATTTTTTCTATTTTAGGTAGAAGTGGACTCAGTTATGGCCTCTGTGAAACAAAATCCATTTGGTATTATATAAACATGAAAATCTCTTACTATGCACTGATGATAAGAGCTTAATCAAAAACTAGAGAGTTTAAAAGTTGATGTACTTATTTTGTTTTGAAACCCATTTTGGACATCAACTTGCAAATATTCATTTTGTTTATTTTTAGTTGTGATAATTTACATTAAAAATATGGAAGGTGGAGAAATTGCACATAGGTGCCTTTGTGCAATTACAGCTTCAGACTATGAGCCAAACCTAATATTGTTAAGCAACAGGAATTCTTGTCTTTATGCTGTTTCTATATTTCCCAGATCTGTTCAAGATTATTTTCTAGTGTCCTGAGCATACTGGGAAGAAGGCCCTGCAATAGTGAAGGGTAAATCTGCTCCATGAGTGGTTCTTTACTTCAGATTTCAATAAATTATTAAATTGATTTACAAATATTTAAGTGAAGAAAATAAAGAAGTAAGAAATTTGGGTTAAAATCAAATAAACAAACAAGTAAATGTGTGTTGGAAAAGAGCATGCAAAGCTGGGGGAGGGGCAGAGTTAAACACATCATTAGTTTAGAGTCCTTGCATTGACACAAGAGATCCAAGTCCAGTCTCCCCTTGAATTCTGTTGACCCTTACCTAATGCCAATTTACTGCTGACCGTTAGTTGATTAGATTCTTGTGTATAGGCTTGAATAAATCTTCTATGCTGCAACCTTAAAAATGGTCCTAATTATCTTTTGCCTAACGATAGTAATTAGCACAAAAAGCTCTTACTTATATATTTCTGCCCTATATTAAATTCATGAGATTAAAATATAGTTTAGCTAGCAAAATAATTTGTCTTTATCTAAGGTTCATTCTGAAATATCAGTCAGCTACAATTCATTTTAGCATTAGTTTACTTTCATAATAGAAAAATTGTTTAATATCCACAGTAATATTATAAATCCTGGAAATCAGAAGTATATTTGTAAATATGACCTTTCTATAAATTAATTGTGGGAATAACATTGCTAACAGTTTAGTGAAACAATAATCATATGTGATGGTTCTAATTGGCTGAAATAATACAGTATGGAAATGAAACTAATAGTTTTGGTTCAGAATTTTAAGATGGATAGATGGATGGATAACAGTTCAGTCCATATTTCTTGTGTGCTGCAAAATATATTTATGACTTCCTACTTTTAAGCTGAATTTATTAAAAGTGTCCACTAACCCACATTTTATTCAATTAAAGCTAATTTTTACATTTTATTTTATTTTATTTTGATTAAATCTTCCTACTAACTTTCACCTTCAGATTATTATAGGATTTTTGGTCCCATTTTTCTTGTAACATACCGGGGGTGGGGGGGCACTTAAGTTTTCTAGAAGGGAAGTGAGAGCTTGTAGTAACAACTTTGAGTCAATATATTCTTATCATTAGAAAAAGGAATCAATTTTCCTGTTTATGGTTAATTGTAATAACTAATTTTGGTTTGCTCACAAACCTTGCTACAATATATTAATGAGTAATTATTAATTTTATAAAAATGTTTGTTTAAATTAAGAATATCCATTCTATACTTGCATATTTTGTAATAAAGTTAGTTTGCATTGCTGTTATACATAGGTATCTGATAAATAGTATTCTTTAGCAAATATATGAAACACTTATTTTGGAAAAGCTACACATAGTCAATATATTAGTATTTAGTTTATCTAAATTTTTATATATATATATATTTATATTTCTATACATTGTGATGCATTAATCCTGTGTACACAATGGGGAATAAGTTGAAATGAATGTTTAGTTGCCTGAACCACACAATGGGCAGCAACTAAATTTTATAAATAAATAAAAAAATTCATGAAGAAGATTATGTAATCTACAGTCTATGTAGTTTGAATTTTATCCATTGAAAGAATAATTATTTACTTGGATACATGCCTAACCATAACCCTATTTTTTTAGGTTTATCACTTGAAGAATTTTTAAATCTTATGACTACAAAGAAGGTTGTACACTTTTACCATAGTGAAATAAGACGGTTATTCATGTCTTTTGACAGACAATGTAAGTTTTCCCACAACGTGGAATAACTTTATTTGAATATCTGATTGATAAAATGTTTTGCTATTATATTTTAATTATATCCTTTGTTCTATACAGGTTAGGGCAGCATAAAAATCTTTCTCCTTCTGTTATCAATATCATTACAAGGCAATTATTGAAGGCAAATGGCATTTTGGGCTTATTTGGGTGGGATTTAAAGCATTTACAGGTAATCTGTTCAAAGTTAATGGCATGGATCCAGGGCAATATACGACAGATCCTTGTAGATGTGGCAGTCGCAACACCTCCTTGATCACCTGATTGTGATTTGGGCACTAAGTGTCTCGCAATTATGACATCACAGCATACCACAATCACAAGATCATCATTTGTAACCTTCACTGCCTTCTGACAAGTAAAGTCAATAGGCAAACTGGGTAGCGGTCGCAAATGGTGATCATATGACCACAGGATTTACCTAATGATTGCTACTGGGACTACCACAACTGCTGTTATGTTGGCATGGTCACATGACATTGCATTTTACAACCACATTGCTTAGCTGCAGAGTTTCTTGTCCCAATTACCACCATTAAGCAAGGACTACTTGTTCTATCTTGTGGACAGATTGGACATAATTCTCTCTAGTCTGATTTTTCAAGACACTATATTTGCCTTTAGTTAATGAGCCAGATGCTTCAGAGTTTACCAAGGTTAGAAATAATATTATCCAATTAAAATATAAAATCAGAAGGACTGTGAGAGCACTTTTTTTGATTAACAAATGTTATTAAAAAACCATAAGCTTACATTATTTTTTTCCAAAATATTATGAAGCTTTTCATTTCTTGTGGACCAATAATTTCAGTTTTCAGTCTTGGTTTATGAATGTACATCTAAGTATCTTTCAACCTGTATTCCCTTTTCTGTTTTATTTTCAACAAGGTAGAGGATTTTTATCATTTGAAGATTTCAAAAAAGCTTTCAGTATTGTTGCACCAAAGTTACCAGAAAGGATCATTGTTGAAGCTTTCAGGTAGGATGAATTGAATTATTTGAGATGCTCTGTAAAATTGCATGGTCTGGTCTGGTCTATTGCAGGCATTGTATAGTACTTTCCCACAAAGTAATCAGATCTCTGTATTCTGTCCCTGCTCTCTTCCCAGCATGCACTTGCATATATTTTATCCTCCTCTCTTATTTTCTCTATTACCCTATTACAAATAGTTTCCAAAGAGATCAAGAAGATGTTGGGTGCAAGAAGTGCAGTCAAATAACTTTAGCAAAAGGTAATGGGGGGCTTTGGCAATGCTCTGGAAGTTGTCTGACAAGCTGTCACTGCAGTAACTTCAAAATCTATGCAACACTTTCAACAACATTACAGATGCTTCCTGTCTCCTGATAGATAACTTTCTTGCAGATTTTATTCCATCATAATTTAAAAACACAAATAAGCTATGGGTGGAGTTAGACATCTGTTAGGCATCCCATATTATATAGGATGTGATGAGGGAGGGATTCCTTGTTTTAATTCATTTTTCAGAATTCCAATGAATTGGGCAGTTCCCCAGACACACACAAGGCAGAGTTGGCTACTTACAAGCTAATGGTTTAATTATAAAATGATTCAGTGGCTTTTCCACAGCCTTACTATATGAAATTCTCTATTTCAGTTTTATGTGACCTGTAAACATGCTTTGTCAAAACACAGTGTTTCTTTAAACAATTTTCTGTAAACAATTGTTTAATTTCATTCAAGAACAGCAGGGTTGTAGATGATGTGTATAGGTAAACATAAGTTTTAATATGTACATTGATCTTGACAGTGCATGTGGAACAGCAAAATGGATTTAAATTGACAATATATCAGTTGAACCATGTGGTGGTGCTAAATAGCTTTTTAAAGAGAATCAGTGGAAGAAATGTAAATTATTTCACAATGCGGTACTTATCTTAGATTTTTTTAGATACTGCTTTTTAAAATTAAATTCTTATTTTTTTCATATTAACAATGACATTAACAACAACTTAGTATACAGGTAATGCTATAACTTGTGAGAAGTAAATCTTCATTGCCATAGTTCATCAAATATATTTAGTCATTATAACAATGTCAATTCACTTCAGGTTTTCTTTAGTCTACCTCTTGATACAGGTTCTAAACACATATCAAAACTGTCACTGTAAAATGAAGCAAAAACCGCAACACTGGAATGGTACACAAATTCCAAACTCTTTAACTTTCTTTAACTGATAGAAGTCCATAACATACTTTGTTTCAGTACCTGCTTGCTGGCCTCCAATAGTCATAATGATTTTGCAAACAAAATTTGTGCAGGATTCTAGTGATCTGTTCATGCATTATTCCTGTCGGGAATAATTGAAATCATTGAGGCAGGTCTTCCAAGTGTTGAAATTTTGCATTGGACCAACAAAATCCACAGGTTTCAGTTTATATCCCTATTCAAATTTGTATTGTATAATCAATTTACTGTAAATAGTGTTAAGAACTCAAGTGTACCTCTGATCTGTGTCCATGGTTCTTGAGCTCTCTGAGTACATGGAATTCCCTGGTTGCGTATCTTTCCAAAACATCATGATGTACTTTTCTCACCTCTGGTCCATGGAATAAGGGTAATTGCTACCACAACCATCAATGTTCTTCCAGTGAGGAAACAGGCTGTAAGAAGTTGTATCTCTCCAAGTTATTTACGAGTAGTCCTTATTACTGACTGCTCATTCAGTGACCATTCAAAGTACAGTGGCACTGAAAAAGGCTGGTCCTCAAGCTTGGGGCCCTTGCAGTGTCTCTGAGGTCATGTCATCATGATCTGAGTGTCTGATAACCGGCATGCGTTTACAATGCCCACAACATGTTGTGCTCACGTGATCACTATTTCTCACAGTCAGCAAATGCAGTCAGTAGGGAAGCTGGCAGGAAGTTACAAATTGTGGTCCTGTGACATTGCACTTAACTGCAGTGATCTATTTTAACAACTGCACTTGGAACTGATGCATTAATTTAAGGAACTCACTTGCTGTTTCACTTTACAACCATGTGTTTTAGTAACAGAATTGCCTGTCTCAATTGCTACTTCCTTCCCTTTGGCTAGCTTACAATAAACGCCAAGATACCTTTCCAGTCAGCATCTTTCTTCTCTTTGTGCTTGCCATAAGACATAAGTGGAGAGGATTAGTAGCAATATATAAATATTTGATTTCTCTTCTGTATTTTAGTAATCACAAGTATCTTGATTCCTGTAAAAGAAGCCAAGATTTTTCTTTTAATATTTGCAAAATAGAGCCAAACAAACGGTGCAAATGAGGGATGGAGTCCCTAAGCTGCAGATAAATAAGTGGCTGGACTTGGCACATTATGTGTCCTTGTTCTCAGGCAGATATAATGGCACTGGCTTCTACCCCTCTTGCTCAATGGCAGGTATGCATATGCACCTTAACTAGTGGTTCTCAACTTTTTCTTCATCATGGATCTCCTTTAAATACCTTTGTGGCCACGGACCATGGCCATGGACTACCAAGGCTTAACTCAAGATTTAAATTGTAAGATTTCTTCAAGTCTTTGCGGAGTCCCTGTAAATACATCACGGGCCCCCCAGGGGCCTGCAGACCACAGGTTGAGAACCACTATTCTAGAGTGTTTGTTTTAACAGCACAACAAGGATATATGCCTTGCAAACTAGGAAGAGCTCTTTCTCCTGTTCAGCAAAGATTTCTTCCACTGTTATCACATTAAATGAGCTGGTCTAAGCAATTCCATCCTAAGTATAGCAGCAAAGTATGCATGCTAACCTAGAAAAACGAACCGTTGCACTCAGTAGGAATTTGGGTGGAGTAAGCATTCATGGTTTTATGCTTGATGAGCCTAGCACAAATGTCCCATCTTCCTATGTTCAGCTATTTCATCCTTCAGTTCATCTCTGTCTTGTTTGTTTTCTTTTCTAATTCAGCTTCCTTTTCTCAACTCATTACAGTCTTTTCTGCACCTTCTTTTAATAAAAGATGGTGTGTGTCTATGTATATATAAATGTGTGTGTGTGTGTGTGTGTATACTGTGTGTATATATGTATGTAAGGGGAAATAGTTTATATGTGAATATGCGCCTGAGCAATAAACAAAATTTACATATGATAGGCAATTAATTTAAATATTTTCTGTAAATATTTTACAGAAAATTTACATATTTAAATTAACATTAATATTTTCCTTTTTTCAGAAAGCTCTCTTGCATGTATGCTGGGTGATAGACAAATACCTGAGTATGAGTATGTTTCTTGTAGATACTTACAGCTGGAAGATAGCAATCCTAAATTGACAAAATAGGAAAACTAAGCATTATATACAGTATAGTATATTTTCTTTTGAGGCATCAGAATTTCATTTTTTAATATGTGCCAGTGTGTTCACAGAAAAAAAGTGGCAATAAAGGTTATTTTATCTTAAACAAAGAAAAAACACACAATACACACACATTCTATCTTAAAGTTCTTCTTATTTAACCAGTTTTAAAATTCCGGCTGTCTTTTGTGTAAATAACATTTGCAGAAGCAGATTTTTGGTATTACTAGTCCTTTTTTTTAATCCATTGAAGTAAACTTATGTTTTGGCATTCATGATGAGTAACAAACTTGCACTGATGATGTTACCTAGTTTGGGTAATGAAATATCTGCAAGAAAACAACCCGAGAAAGCACCAAGGACCCCTCAATAATGAATTCCTTTCTTTAAAAACTATGTACTTGGGTACTTTGTAAGAACCTAAGTTTCACACCGTAACAATTCCTATGTATGCCGCATATGCCATGAAGCAAATGCAGATTGTTAGCTATTGCTGCTTTTGTGGGGATTTTTGATCCGGATATGCAAGATAACATTTGAACAGAAGCTATTTTGTTTCTCATTTTAAGTTAACATGCTTAGATGAATAGAATCACACACTTGGAGGCACATTGTCTTTATCTGTTCCCATTCAAAATGACCTGAAATTAGATAAAAAATATGAAAATAATCAGATTTTGTGTGGATACCTTCAGCGAAGATCTTGTGCTGTCTATGAAATTTTTATTTAGGCATATACTGCAGAGTGAATATGAAACATTAATCTTCCTATGGCTAGTTGCCATGGGAACGTGGTACACAGTGCAATGTAATTCCAGTTCTGGTGATTTCTGCAGCAGCTTTTCAATGATCTTCTTTCTTAAGCAATATTCACATAGCTTAATCTTTGCAAAATAATCTCTAATGGCTTACATATTTCACCTATGTGCTGATTTATTGCATATTGTTTTAATTTAATGCGTGTTTTTAAAGTATTGCATAATTCTTGTATTTTATACTTATTCTGTAGAATTGAAATGTATTTTAATAGGCCAAAGTTCATCTGTGCCCCAAATAAAATATAAAATATTTTAAAATATTCTCATTCCTTACTATGAAAAGAATTATTTGTCGCTGCAAAATTTGGCTCACATTAATCTTTAGAATTCCAGATAAAAAGTCTTTCCCTATTCCTGTAAGGAAGTACAACAGACAAGAAGCTGGGAAATAGGGAAGCTTTTTCTGCTTTTTTTCTAGAAAACAATATAAGGGGGATTACATATATCCAGTCAATTTCAAACCGTGTATTGATTTTAGTTCATTTTGTTATTGCAGTGTGTGCAGTGCGTTCAGTGCAAAATGCAGTGTGTGCAATTTATTCACATCATTAGAAGGCTTCATACATTTTAAAAATATTAAATATGATTTTAGTCATGTAACAATTATATTAATTGAATTTACTTTTAGATATTTTCAAAGCTTTATTTTGATGTTCCTTTATGTTTTCAAAGTTTTTTTGAGTCAAAAGTAGATCCACTGACTTCTCTATAAATAGTCAAAAGCAGATAAGCCCCTCCCCCCCCCATACCCCAAAACTTAGGTATTGAATCTTTTGTCCTTTGGTTTATGTGACTTTGGTTTATGTGACTGAATTCATTCAAAATATACAGGTAGTCCCTGACCATGTTTTATCAAACTCAAGTTTCAACCTTGCCTCTCCAGCCTGTTATTTACAGTTACTTGTAACAGGGCCTTCTGGTTGGAACAAAATAGGATAGATGGGAGTTGAATGGTTCCGATTTCAATTTTTGGTTCCGAATTTTAATACTTAGGTATTGAATCTTTTGTCTTTTGGTTTATGAAATGCATCTTGGTTTTTCAATAGACAGTGGTACTGCATTACTTGTCCTCATCTGTATCAGAACGATTGTGGCCTAATATTCTAGATCAGGGGTGTCCAACCTTGGCAACTTTAAGACTTGTGGACTTCAACTCCCAGAATTCCTCAGCCAGCCTTTGCTGGCTGAGGAATTCTGGGAGTTGAAGTCCACAAGTCTTAAAGTTGCCAAGGTTGGACACCCCTGTTCTAGATAAAAGCCTTCTATTACAAGTTTGCCAGGGTTTATCTTTTATTCAAAATAAAAGAGCATTTTAAAGATCAAGAGTTCATTGAAAAGGACAAAATGTAAACAATAACAAATAGAAATCGGAACCATTCAACTCCCATCTATCCTATTTTGTTCCAACCAGAAGGCCCTGTTACAGGTAACTGTAAATAACAGTCTGAAGAGGCAAGGTTGAAACTTGAGTTTGATAAAACATGGTCAGGGACTACCTGTATATTTTGAATGAATTGATTGATTGGTTGGTTGGTTGGTTGATTGATTGTGCCACCAAATCAGTGTTGGCTCTGACCACAATAGACACATTTTCTCTATGATTCTGCATCTGATATTGTTCTTCAGGTCTTGCAATTATTCACATATCACAGCTGTAATGGACTAATCCATCTGGCTGCTGATCGACTTTTCTTCTATCTTTCCCATCATTATAGAGTTTTCTAGAGAGCTAGATATTTGTATAATTTCATAATTCATCTCCATTGCCATATTTTGGTTGGCTATCCCTTACAGTTTGCAATCTTGGCTTTTGACGTTTCTCTCCTTCGTTTTCCTTTTTTATTGTATTTTTACTAATGTTTCATCATAGCAGTACCCCAACCAAATTGGTGTTTATTGTGTAGGAATCGTGCTATTTTCACTCCAAAACCAATACTTGGAGAATAGAGAAGTGTTATATTAGTAAATGTTAATGTTAAAAGTAAAGTAGCTCACTGGTTTATAACAGTGATGACTAACCTTTTCCACTTTGCATGCCAAAAGTGCACTTGTGTGCGCGTGCTCGCATGCCTGCACCCATGATGCAATGTACACGTAACTCTGCTCCCTGCGCATGCGCACACAACCCCCTGCATGTGCACCATGTGCTTCTGCGCATGTGCACGCATCTCCCACGTGTGCGTCTCCCCCCACGCATGTGCAGCAAATACCCGAGAATCAGCTGGCTGGTGGGGGACGCACGTGCATGCGCAGTGGGGCTCTTCCGGGTGACCTCTTGCATGCCGGCAGAAGTGGCATTATGTGCCATTTCCGGCACACGTGCCATAGGTTGGCCATCATGGGTTTATAATGATGAGAATTCACAAACAAATTGATATTTTTTGGACTGGTCAATTTAATGGACAAGTTCTGTCTTCTTTAAACCAGTTTGATGAAGTTGCAGACTATATTTATTTCCAAAGGACTTTTCTGGGGGAAGCAACTGCTAAAATCAGGGAGATTGTATTACAGATGCTCAGCTGTTACTTCATAAAGGGTATAATCCAGAAGAGCTACATTATGCAGCTAGTATGGATATATATATAAGAACAAACAATTTGGACAACACCTTTAACATCAAGCTAGACAAGCAGTTGTCAAAAGTAAGTGGTGGCTGTGTTGCACTACAACCTAAGCTTTTGTCAAGATAAGAAAACACTTATTTGTGAAAATACTTGAATATAAATATTCAAAGAGCACTTCAGGTACTCTTTTATAATATGAAATCTATATATATATATATATAAGTGAAATATCACTCACGCATCATCACAAAATCCCCAGAACTGTAAAGCCTGCAAAATTGAAAATTAGCACGTATGTTCCTCTTGGCTTCTAGGTGCTCACTAAGAAAGGATTTTTTGAAATGACCATCAGAGCATTAATATTTAGTATATTTTTATTAACACACTCTAATGCTAAGGAGTTCTATTCCCCCTCCCCACCTGAAAAGAAATCTGTTCCAAATGCAAAACACAAGCAGAGGAGTTTCAGTTTCAATTTAGTTTCACAGCATCAACCAGCTTTAGTACAGAACAATTGAGCTAAACTACGCCCAGGCTCTTTGCTGTCTCCTTGCTCACACAGCAAATACTGTTTCAGTTTACAAACAACCCTCAACTTTCTCACATACTGACAGGATGCTAGCCAGATGAATACCAATGGATGCTGGTAGACAAGGCAGAATTTCCTCCTCCCCCTTATTTTCCTCTCCCAAAACTAAGCCCGACCACATAATTTCGTAGTGAAGCATGAGTATCGAGCTAGTAGTTTCATATTCAGTGATTCATGTATGTTGATTAGTGGTATATTTCTCAAAATATCTTTAAACAGTATTAAAAAAGAGAAAGTAAAAAGAAATTGCAATGAAATGGTACATATGGGAGATGGGAAGTATCTGAGATTATCTAAGTACCTAAGATATAGTTTCATTCATCTTAATGTTATACATGTTTCTTAGCAACAAGCAGTAAAAATATGAATTAATGACTAAAAAGTAATTTAAAAAATGACCTGTGTATTAATAGGTCATCATAGCTAGCAGGTGTTAAAAGTAGAGGTATGGAATAAAAACCTTTCCAAAATGGAAATCAAAAGTTTCCTGTTATTTTGGATCCTATTATCCGTGGGATGGAGAGACTGATTTTTAGATATTCTGGTTTCTATAATCCAGAAGGAGTTGGTAGCATCTTTTAAGACTTAAGAATTTTAAGGCATAAGCTTTGGGGAGCTACAGCTGTAAAACCTGGACTGAATTGTAAAACCAAATAAGACTACATTATATGAGTTAAAGAGCTTTCACATTTCTTATAGCATCAGCACAAAAATTCTAAACTGCAGCCTTTTTAAAAGTAAACATGAACATTTTCTGATGAATTAATTTCATATTGAAATCATAAGAAGATTTTTTTTATAATTTTAACCCTTTGACATGGATCTCCAGAACCAGATATTCCAATTCTACATTCTAAAATGTAGTTATATAACTAATTCTAAGTTTCATTTAATTTTTTAATTCCTTATAAAATTGGATTTGTTTCAATTCAAACAATGCGCCCGTTGAATTGTCACATGTTGTTATAAGTAAATCATATTTAAATAGTAATCTCTTAAAGTCTTTAAAACAACCAATTAGCTTGTTTAAAGTATTCGTCCCTTATTTTGCCAAAACATTTCAAGTCAGTGCATGTTTCCCACTATTTTCACATATGGCTTATTCAATAATATTAGTTTTATCATATGAGTTGGGATTAAAATGTAATTGCCTCATATTAAAGGCTGGAGGTAAAAATTCTTTTTAATGTTTCTGGAGTGTAAAACCTACTAAGATTTCTAAGTATTATTTAAACTCCAAGAGAGAGGAATTTTCATATAAAGTTTTGTTCTAGAAAAAACAGATGTTAAAATAAAAGCCCAGTGATACAATTAAAATTAGGTAAGTTATATCATCTTCATCATAAAAAAAGTCTCAGTTTGGCCAAAGATATTTGAGGGGCTTTTGCTTGCCATAAAAAGATGCTCATTAATTTATCTATCCGTGTAGAATATCTAATAAGGGATTAACACTGGAATCCTTCTTAAAATATACAGTATATTAATCTTGCCCTAGAGACTTAGTGGATATTTTAGCAATCCATTTATGTCTATTGAAATTGCCTGTATATATTTAGATATATTTAACTTAACATATTGTAATTTACTTTAAGAATAACATAAACCGAAATCTATCCATGCAGCATTAGCAACCAATCTCTTTCAATAGACTGTAGATACAGTGGATCCCAAAGGCAGCCAATTAGACTTATTCTAGTTATGGAATAGCAAGATTATAAACCATATTATGCAACTTCAATAAGTTTTAGTAATGACATTACATTCAAGGATAGTCATCTCATCAGCATATAAGAACAATTTACATTCAATATTAAATACCACCACAGTCTTAAAATCTTGGCACTGCCTAAAAGTTGAAGCCAGTTAAAAAACCAAATTGAAAATTAAAGAAGATAAGATCATTCTTGACAGGTACCATGATAACTTGTTAGGTTGAAAGACATATAGTTTTGTGATAACCAATGGTTAAAGATATTGAATTGAAATCCAGCATAAAATGATGGTAGAAACCAGTATTTTGTCCCTGGAGATTCTTAATCATCCAAGTCATGGTTGTTCCGACACTTCACTTCTCACTCAGGAAGCTTCTTCAGTAATGAAGAAGCTTCCATTGCATTTCAAATTCCCAGAGGTTGTGGAAGGAGTTGCTGGCTGCTTGTGAAGGAAGAAGAGGGTGAGTAGAAAAGAAAGAGGCAGTTTGATTGCTTCCATTGCATTTCAAATTCCCAGAAGTTGTGGGAGGAGCTGCTGGCTTCTTGTGAAGGAAGCAGAGGATGAGTAGAAAGGAGAAAGATAGCGGCTTTCTATAAACCCATGACTGGAGCATACTGATAGAAGGATACAAACTATTCAAAAAAACCAGACCCCATAAAAGAGGAGGTGGAGTTGCACTGTATGTAAAGGACCACTATATTGCTACAGAAATGTATGAAACCAAAGATGAAAACCACCTAGAATGCATTTGGGTCAATATAAAAGAAAAAAAGAATGACATGGCCATAGGTGTATATCATTGGCCACCCAATCAAGCAGAAAATATAGATGTCCCTTTTGCCAGCCAACTAACAAACATATGTAGGAAACACACAACAATAGTAATGGGAGACTTCAATTATCCTGATATCAATTGGAAAACTAATTCTACCCCAAGTGAGAAATCAAATAAGTTCCTAACCAACCTAGCTGACAACTTTGTTGTCCAAAAGGTAGAGGGTGAAACTAGAGGGACAGCCATACTGGACTTAATTCTTACAAGCAGAGAAGAAGTGATAGAGGGAGTTGAAACTGCAGGAAACTTCGGTGAGAGTGACCATGCCATACTAGAATTCAACATAACACAAACACAAGCAACAGAACATAATGACACCAGCGTCTTGGATTTTAAAAGAGCTGATTTCAATAAACTCAAAGAGAACTTGGGAAAGATTCCATGGATGAAAATCCTAAAGGGGAAAACAACTCAAGAATCTTGGGAAACTCTAAAAAGTATGATCATAGAAGTCCAGACCAGCACAATACCACTGAGAAAGAAAAACAAGAAATCCAAAAAGAAACCAGCATGACTGCACAAAGATCTCTCTGGCAAATTGAAAGAAAAAAAGGACAAGTACAAAAAATGGAAAGAAGGACATACAGCTAAGGCAGAATATCAGCAGATAGTCAGAATCTGCAAAGACGAAGTCAGGATAGCAAAGGCTCAGAATGAACAAAGACTTGCAACAAAAGTCAAAGATAATTAAAAAAAAGTTTCTTCCAACATATAAATAACAAGAAAAAAATCAAGGAAACAGTCGGTCCATTAAAGAGAGAAGATGGCAAGGAAGTAACAGGCAACAGAGAGAAAGCAGAACTGCTTAACTCATTCTTTGCATCCATCTTTACTCAAAAAGAAACTATAGCTCAACCCACCAAAAACAGAACTGTAAAAGACACACCAGAAATAAAAGTTAAAATAAACAAAAAAATAATAAGAGAACACCTGTCTGATCCTGATGAAAACAAATCACCAAGGCCTGATGGATTATATCCCAGAGTTTTAAAGGAGCTGGCAGAGGTCATCTCAGAACCACTGCACCATATCTTTCAAAAATACCAGAGGACTGGAAAAGAGCTGATGTGGTTCCCATCTTCAAAAAAGGAAAAAAAAAACAGACCCAGGAAACTATAGACCAATCAGCCTAACATCAATACCTGGGAAGATACTGGAAAAGATAATAAACAAATCTGCTAACATCTAGAAACAAGTAAAGTAATAACTAGCAGTCAGCACGGGTTTGTTAAAAACAGATCATGCTAAACCAATCTTATTTCATTCTTCAACACAGTGACTAAATTAGTAGACCAGCAAAATACTGTGGACATAATATGTTTAGATTTCAGTGAGGCATTCGACAAAGTAGACTACAACCTACTTCTTAGTAAGCTAGAAAAAAGTGGAATAGATAGCACCACCTCTAGATGGACTCGCAACTGTCTGGCAAACCGTACTCAACGAGTAGTCCTTAATGGGTCTAAGTCTACATGGAGGGAAGTAAGCAGTGGGGTGCCACAAGGTTCCGTCTTAGGCCCAGTACTCTTCAATATCTTCATTAACGACTTAGATGAGGGAATAGAAGGGGAACTTACCAAATTTGCAGATGATACCAAGCTGGCAAGAAGATAGGCTCAAGATCCAGATGGATCTTGACAGTCTAGAACACTGGGCCATATCTAACAAAATGAAATTCAATGTAGAGAAATGTAAAGTCCTGCAAGAAAAATACACATATAGACTGGGTGAAACCAGGATCAATAGCAGTAACTGTGAGAGGAATCTTGGAATCTTAGTGAACAACCAGCTAAATATAAGCCAGCAGTGTGCAGCAGCAGCAGCCAAAAAAGCTAATGCAATCCTAAATTGTATTAACAGAGGGATACAATCAAGATCAAGGGATCAAGGGAAGTATTAATACCACTCTATAAAGCCTTAGTAAGACCACACCTAGAGTACTACATCCAGTTTTGTTCACCACATTATAAAAAAGATGTTGAGACTCTAGAAAAAGTATAGAGAAGAGCAACCAGGATGATTAGGGGACTGGAAGCTAAAACATACAACGAACAGTTGCAGGAACTGGGCTTGGCTAGTCTAGTAAAGAGAAGGACCAGGGGAGACATGATAGCAGTCTTCCAATATTTGAGGGGTTGCCACAGGGAGGAAGGGGTCAAGCTATTTTCTAAAGCGCCTGTAGGTCAGACAAGGAATAATGGATGGAAACTGAACAAGGAGAGATTTAACCTGGAAATAAGGAGAAACTTTCTGACAGTGAGAACAATCAATCAATGAAACAGCTTGCCCTCGGAAGTTGTGGGAGCACCATCACTTGAGACTTTCAAGAAGAGATTGGACTGCCATTTGTCAGAAATTGTGTAGGGTCTCCCGCTTGGGTGGGGGATTGGACTAGATGACCTACAAGCTCCCTTCCAACTCTGATTATCTGTTATCTATTACCTGTGAAAAAATTATCCTACTTAATTATGATCTTGTTGCTGAGTAACAGATATGAAAGTGTTTGATAGAAAATATTGGTAGTTGTTTTGATGTTCTAGAAATTGTAAGAAACCATTCTTCCTTGAAATTGACTAGTAAAAATTATTTGTACAGGTTACTTTTTAAAAGCATGACTGCAGTGTTTCATAATCACATCACCTGTAGTGAGCACATATAAAAATAAAATGCAAACATACACAGTCTCATCCTGAATAAAATGCAGCCATTTAAACATTTCAGTTCAGTGTAGAAACAATAACCTAAATTATTGATTGCCTTAATCTTCCCTAGCATCTCAATCAAAGCAGTATTTTATTATTGTTGAGAAATAGAATGATATGAAAAATACGTTAAATACATTCTGAATATTTTAAAAATGTAATTTTAAAGAAAACACCATGGGCAGAATCTGACATAGCATTGCTTTCTCTAGGCTCAAAGAAATCGTTACAAAGAAAAGTGATTTAAGCACAGAAAAGGCCGAGGGCATGAGTCTTTGCTCCTGAAAGTTGTAGGAAAGACGCATCTGATTGCTTTACCATTTGGCACATTGCACGTCCATTTGCTTTTCAAGCAACTATTTGAAAATAGGTAATTGCAGTTCCACTAGGTGGGGATATCATAACAGATAATTTTGGGGGGTAGGCCAGTGTTTCTTAGCCTTAGCTACTTCAGGATATGTAGACTTCAGCTCGCAGAATTCACCATTCATAGGGAAATCTATGAATTGGTGCACACATCTTAAAGTCGCTAAGATTGAGAAACACTGAGAGAGCCTAAATTTGATAATGTTGGTCAAGCTTCCACATTAATATTGAACTTTGGAAATGTCAGACATTTCCCCCCCTTAAAAACATCTTGCTTCTACAGTTCTGACTGAATGTTGGGGAGTAAATTTCTTGGATGAAAAGCGAAATGAAAAAAAAAACCAAGAAAGTCTAATCTTTTGGAAAAGCATTTTGGTACAGTATTGCAACTTATTTCACAGTATCAAAATATCACTGTTTGTTAATTTTCTGATAGTCTGTTGCTAGGTATACAAATGAAAACAGCAAGAAAACTCAACAAATATGAACAGCTACCTCACATTTTTATTTCAAGGAATATAGTCTCCTTGTTGATAATATTGATTGGCTGTCTGCTTTTATTTTTGTCTCTTGTTCATTCAGAAATGGAACTTGGCTTTGATTGTGAGGTTTAAAATGTTTTCAATCATGGATGAAAATAAAATTGTAAAAAGAAACAGTAATGGAATAATAAAATATAGACTGAAAGTTTATGTTTTCATTTAGTCAATACAGTTAGTTTTGTTTATAATATATCTTTTTAAAAACGCTGATGTGCATCGGGCATTTGCTTTCATTCTGTGGAAATATTGTTAGGGAAAAGATAGCAGTCATTGTCAGATACAAAAGTGAAGCATTTTTTTAGTATTTGTGATACTCAGCATGAGAGTATTTTATTTATTTTATTATATTATCTTTGGACATTGTATTTTATCTTCCTTTATATAAAGAGAAAGCTATTTAGAGAACCATCTGCATTAAAATTTATTGTCACCAGATGATGATACAAACTGGCTACTATTTTGTATACATAAATAATCTCCAGCAATAAAAACAAGAAAAAGTCAAGATTAAAAAATATGAAGAATGAAGGCTCACATCTGAAAAACTGAGGCAAATTTTAATGGGAAAATTATGTAGAAAAAGCAAGATTACAAAAAACAAAAAGAATATTATTGAAAGTTTGTTCTCCTATGCAGCAAAAAGAATAAATAATTAGAGTGTCAATTTACATGTGAAATTTATTGCCAAGAGATTGATAATACAATATTATTAATAATAAGCGAGACAGACAGAAAGGCAGGAGCTTGCAGGTCATTTAATAGCAGGGATGGGATGCAAATATTTTTACTACTGGTTCTGTGGGAGTGCTAGGTGGGAGTGACCATGTGATTGGGTGGCTTCTTTTTTTGCAGCAGCACACCGCACCCCACTCCGTGCTCCTTTTTTTCCGCTTCCTGGGCCTCAGGGAAGCCTCCTGGGAGGCCTCCCAGGAGGCTTCTCTGAGGCCTAGGAGGCAAAAATGGAGCACGGGGGGGCTGCACAATACCCCCCGTGTGCCCCCTTTTGCCTCCTGAGCCTCAGGGAAGCCTCTTGGGCGAAGCAGTAAGAACAGTGAGGGGGATCCCAGCACAGCTGATCATCAGAACAGCTGATCGTCGGGAGGGGGGAAAAAAAGAAATACTGTAAGGAGTGACTAGGCGGTGGGGGGGAGAATGCAGTCAGCAATGTTGTGCATGATGTCACGCATGCACAATAAGGACTGGCTGGGCAGGGAGGGGAGGGGCGGACAGAGAGGGGCAGGGCCAGCCAGGGGCACGATTTGCCAGTCCTCCAAACTGTGCAGAATCGGAACAAATGGTTCTACCAGACTGGTAGAATCCCACCCCTGCTTAATGGTCAGAGAAAGACCTTTTCTAATGGATCAAGTAGTTAAAAACAGGCAGGAAGTTTGTGCTTTCAGATTTGCAAGATAAAACAGGAAACGTAGTAAGATGAACATTATTGTAAGGCTACATTAACAGAACCTTGCAAATATGAAGGCAAATAAACTTTTCTAAGTTTTTTTCTCTTAACATTATACAATTGCGGGCTCCTGCCATGGGGTGGGATTCAATTTTTTTAACAACCAGTTCTGTGGGCATGGTTTAGTTGGTGGCGTGGCTTGGTGGTCATGTTATTGGCTGGGTGTGGCCAACTCAACATCACTCACATTGAGACAGGCATCTCCTCGCCTGGCATTTCATGACTGTGGGGATGCTGCAACAGTCCTAAGTGTGAAAAATGGTGATGTCACTTTTTTCAGTGCCATTTTAACTTTGAATGGTCACTCCACGCAAGCCAAAGTCCCAGCAAAGGAGGGGAAAAAAACTCCAGAGAAGTTCCTGAGACAGGAAGTCTAGTCCTGCCAAGAATGTAATAAGGGTTAACAGAGAGGCAGTTTCTGTAAGCAACACCAGAGTGTTTCCTTCCTGCCTTCCTTACAGGATTAGGCCAGTATTTTTTTCTAACAACCAGCTCTCCGAACTGCTTAGAATGTTAACAACCGGTTCTAGAGAATAGGTGCGAACCTGTAGAATCCCACCCCTGCTCCTGCCTCACTTGACTGATTATTCCTTAGACAGTATCTCCTCTCTTTTTCCCAGGCCATTCATACATTCCATTCCAAGTCAAAAGTTAAATTTTAGCACGTGATATTTCAGGAAATTGCATTAGTTGTAATTAAAGAATAGAGGAATCATTCATGCCTTTTACCATTGTGAATAGAGAATCTGTGACCCACTGGGTCATCATTTCAGAGATATTTCCTTGCTAAACAGAGAAACAGAATGACCAAGGCCCCTTCCCACCCAAAAAAGCAGTGGGACCAGGAGCAATTTCCAATTTCTGACTTCCTGCTGGTTTGACTGCAATTGATTGTCTTTTGGCAGCTAATGGTGGGACCAATCTACCCAACCTCCAGAGAGCGGGACTACTCTACTTGATCTCCAGTGGTCAGAGGAGGGACTGGCTTGCTCAGCCTCTTGATGGCCAGGGTGAGACAAGTGTATTTAATCTCCTGGTGGTGGTGCAGCAACACTGAAACAAGCACCAATTTGCCAAATTTGAATCCCATGAGAGTCTGGGTTGTCAGATTTTGGGTGCATTCTGTAAGTTAGCCCATTTGGGGTACCTTAGTTCAAAAGTAGTTGCTCTATGATGCCCAGTTAAAGCTTACAGACACATTTTAGTAGTATATATATAAAAAAACAATACAAATCTGAAATGCAAAGGACTATTAATTTTTTTTATGAATGGCAGCTAGATTAATAATAGCAAAATATTGGAAACATCTGGAAGGCATATAAGAAAAATTGGTATGATAACTTATGGTCTAGTGTGATAATGGAAAAATTAACATATAAATTGAAAGATGATGAAAATAAGGGAGAAAAATACTTTTTTCTGTATGATGATTTTATAAAATACTTTGATAATGACAATAATAATTAACCACCTATTTCTCTCACATTATGAGAAACTATGAAATATATAAATATTGTGAATTGAAAGTATATGTGTGTGTATTATTGACTTATTCTTGCTTTGATGTTAAAAAGTATTGAATTTGTGGAAGTTTTGTTTGTACAGTTATAAAATAACTCTTTCACATGGTTTTATATTAGCATAAAATTGTTGTAAATTTAATGTTTCACTTTATAAATTCTGTGTGTGTGTGTGTTCTACTTAGCATCAATAATAGGCATTTTCATAGTTAGTAAATGAAATTTTAGCAATGAGCAAAATAAACTGATATTCATAACTATTGGGGCAGTTTGTGATGAAAAAATATATTGCCAATATTTCCCTGAAAAATGATGTTTTTAAACAATCTAAATTTGTTTTAAATGACAGCAGTTGAATGAAAGATAGGAGATATATATATAATAAACATTCTTAGTTAAGGTTTACACTTTCTAGTTTCTCATAATAAAATCCCCACCAGCTTCACTGAAAGAAATTTGTTCTTTCAAATGGTTTAACTGAAACTAAGCAAAAATGAACTCACAAATAGCTCATTCATTTAGGATTAATACACTATCAATAATCATAGAATCATTCATGGAGTTGGAAGGGACCTTGGAGATCTTCTTGTCCAATCCTGTGCCCAGTGCAGGAGTCCTCAAACCACCTCAGACAAATAGTTGTCTAATTTTTGTCTTGAAGACCTCCAGCAATGGAGCACCCACAACTCTGGGAATCTAATTGTTAAGAAATTCCTCCTTATTTCCAAATTGGACCTTCTTCAAATAAGATTTGAATTATAGCTTCTTGCTCTACCCTCAGGTGTTATTGAGAATAAATTGATGCTGTCTTCTCTGTGACAGCCCTTCAAATATTGCTGCTGTCATGCTATCATGTCTTCCCTCAGTTGCTCCTCTCTGCTCTCTTTCAAGGGCCTCAGCACCATTTTGTATTATGGTGACCAGAACTGGACACAGTATTCCAAATGTAACCTCAGTAGTTCAGTATAGACCACTGCTATGACTTCATTTAATTTTGATATTATCCTTGGTTGATGCAGTCCATAGTCTGCTAAGACTGTTTTGTAAAGCTGAATATTTCAATGAGCACAACTACAAAAAGGTATCCAGAGAAATCCTAACTCTTATTAAGTGATTTAGATTTTTGTGACAAAGTGCCCAGAATATCCATTGCTTTCTAATGAAATTAATGGAATTTGAAAAAGCTTGAGTGGATATGCTGTTTTTTAATAGAGCAAAAGCATCCATAAATTTGTATTTGTCTCTATTAGTGTTGTATTGAGAACAAAGCTGACATAATTTAATCAGTAGTTAAGCAGATGTTGAAAGTGTAGATTAATATAGTACAATTTCTGTTTTCTGATTTGTAGCTGTGTAGCACATTTTTCTGTTAATAAACATTAGAGCACATCAGTGTTTTAAAAGCTTCATATTTTATGCAATTGCATATGCTGAATATAAAGTTCTGTTGCTCCATCTGTTCCTACTAAGAAGGCAGCTATGATAGCAATCTATATCTATCTAGCTATTTGAAACCTTTTAAGTGAGTTTTCATACTTAAACAGTTAAGGGGGATCACTCATTGAGGGAAGGAAATAATATACTCTAAGAAAATCTAGACGTGAACATATCTATTTTGACGTCATAAGTATTGGTTTTTGTTAATAACTATAAATGTGTCATGGCCCCATTGGAGCCTGAGTCAGCGGAGGAGGACGAGCCAGAGCTGGGGCCGATGGAGGTTGCGGGGCAGCCTCGTTGGCTCTGGAGGAACACGGGGAGGAGCAAGACAAGGCATCCCTCAGGCCTGGGATGGCTTGCCAGCAGGGAAGAACAAACAGGATGACTGAGAGAGGGGAGAAGGAATGGGAAGCAGTGGAGTTGAGGAGCGATGGAGTTCAGGCGACAAGCAAGGACTGCCTCTTCCTGATGGGAGCCTTTGGGGGAAAGTTGGAGCAATAAAGGGGAATTTGAAGTATCAGCTGGCTGTGTTGCCTCTGTGCCTTGCCCTGGGTCATCACAAAATGTAGCATTTTGTTTTATAAAATATATTTCTATAACTTGATTCTAATATTATTGTATCAACAAATAAAAGAAGGAATGTAATTTTCTACCTAGTATTATATTCCGCAGGAGTAGTTGATCTGATAAATCATTAACATTGGAAGACAAGGGAACCAGGATGCAAGAAAATTCAGTATAGTAACCCTCTTCTGCTTTGAACATCCGCAAGATAATGTAGTGCAAGAGTGTCAAACTGGCAGCCCGTGGGCCAGATGCGTCAGACACAGGCCCCACCCACCTCAAGTCTGCAAGGCAAAAAACATTGCAACAAGTCACATGACGCGATCGAGTTTGACACCCATGATGTAGTGGCAAGATTGCTTTTACAAGAATTAGCGAACCATATTATCATTTTAGAGTTAAGATGATCCTCCAGTTCGTTCTTAGAAGGGAAGAGTAAATGAAGAAATGCACGTTGCTAAGTGGTCTAGGTCTTTGATTACATAGGATGAAAAAGTGCTGGATATGTACATGAAGAAAACCATTTGTTTGTTTAATGACTATGGATTCACTTAACAACCACAGTGATATTCACCCAATGACCACCACAAAAGTTGTAAAATTGGATTGGTCTTTATGACATATGACTCCATTAAAGTCATAGGTTGAAGTCTACTTGTAATTTAATAAAAGACATATATGCATATGAATTTTTATATAAAAATGTTACATGAGTATCCCAGCCCTCAATGAGATGAGTCGTCTTAGTTCCTTATTTTTATTTAAACTGATTGCCCAGAAGTAATAAAATATTGCTTTCATTAATCACATTATTTGAATATGGATCCTATTATATAAATAAAGAATTTCCAATAAAAAGTAACCATTTCTATTAAATCTTTGAACTCTTTTCTTCAGTACAATACATTGCCTTTCTTATTTAATCACATCACTTTAAAATAATTTGCCATTGAAAAACGAGAGCACTTCAGACTATTTTAGAGAGTATCTACATCAGATCTTGATTATATTATTGCAATTAAAATGTTTCCCTGATACTTTGTCCTCTCAAAATAACAGGTTTGATTGACATTAGGTCTATGCTACATTATTCTAAAAACCATAACGATCTTTTTTGTAGCTGTTCCACATTTGTTAAGTATTTATTTGGTTTTCTTTATATGTATTTTTAAAAATGAAATTAATACTCATGTATCTGAGTAAATTGCAGAGCACTGAAGGAAGCTCATCAACAAAGAGACCAGTATTAGAAATAAATAGCAGTGACTGATTTATTAGACAAATAGACAGATTACTGAAAAAACTGCCATCCTTGAAATATTGGTTGGTCATTTCATTCCCCAAACAACACTCTTTGTATGAAGTGTTCAGTCAGGTTGACAATTCAGTATTCCTGCAATAATAGCTTCCAATTTAAACTTATAAAAATATGCATTTTATAATCTCTCTCTCTCCCTCCCTCCCTCCCTCCATACACACACACAAACACACATACACCAATCACAGTGGCCCTCCTGGCATATAGTTAGAATGATGCAGTATTGCACACTATCTCTATTCACATCCAGGAGTTAGATCCTGACAGGGCACAAGATTGACTCAGCCTTCCCTCCTTCTAAGGTCAGTAAAATAAGGACCCGGCATTATGGAGTGATATATTAGTCTAAGTCAAGGGTGTCACACTCATGGCCTGCAGGCCAGATGTGTCACATGCTGGTCCTGCCCCTGCCTGATTTAGCTAAGAGGGGGAAAGTCCTGATACATTATGTGATGCCGCCGTAACAACACGAGTTTGACACCCCTGGTCTAAGTGGTATTGCTATATGTCTGTCATAAATATTATTATAAAATTACAAGCTGATATTTTCCCCAACTTCTATTTAGTATTAAATGTTGTTATACTAACAACTCCCATAATCCCGGTATTAAAATTACCTTCTGTGGCATTCTTCGTTTGCCTGGCTTTCATTCTCTTCCTGGCATGCTTAAAAGGCTTCAACAAAGGATAAAACGAGGGTGGTCATTGAGTGACATCTGAAAACATACATTCTCCAAGAAGAAATATTACTACTTAAATTATATAATAGTTACTTTGGCATGCCATCCCAATATTGTGGCATGCCATCTGAATTCTGATGTTGTTGACATTGAACCTTCAGGCAGTGATTTAAGATTTATCCTGTCTTTTAGGCACTCATTAAAGTGGTGCGCCTACAGATCTGGCATTCCCCCCGCTTCCCCGTTTCAACAGCTTTTAAGCCATTTATGCTTTTAAGCATTTTATTTTTAGAAGCTTTTATTGGATTATTTATGTAATTCAATTTATGGTTTTTTAAGTTTATCATAAACTGCTTTTAATTGTTCCCATTTGGGACCAGTTTTTCAATGTACCTGGATGAGTGGTACAGGGCTTTCTAAATAAATAATAAATAATACATAGCTATAGGGCGTATTGTCAGTAAAAGAGGTATGAGGGTGTGGGAATAAGTGTGCAGAAAACAAAACATGACTGAAGAGCCCTGTGGGTTCCTATGATTTGTTATAAACTCATTACCAGTTCAGTTTTTGTTTATACAGTACTTTTATTAAGAATATTAAAGTAAGCAAGAATGGTTTCTTAATTATTTGCACTGCATTCTGTTGTGAGTTCTTCCCTTTTTTCCTTCAGTATTTAAACAAAGTAAGCTATTTGCCTTTTAAATTGCAGAGAGAAAATATATTTTTCTTTAATCAAGATTTCAGCCCAAACAATCTCCATCTCCGCCTTCCCCCCTCTGTGTGTGTGTGTGTGTGTGTGTGTGTGAAGATTCTCAGTCATACAGGTAGAGTGCCTTCCAAGAATTGCTGTGCTGTAAGAATTGTGTTAAAATAGTTCTTAAAAAGTGGTTGATAAGTAGTTTAGAACCTTATCAGAGCCAATAGAAACAGAGTTCATAAGTCTTTTATATTTTTAATTATTTATTATATCTTATAATTATTATATCTTATAAATTAAAAGTGAATCTTGGTGGCTGTATATTCCTCATTACATTAGGAGGATTAAAATATAGTTAAATAAAAAACCACTAGTGACATAACAAAAAAAAAATCAGAATCTACCACACAGAGATATTACTTAAAATACTCAACAATCACATGGCAATACTACTTCAGAAGCAATTCAGTTGCTCACTTAATTCCAAAAGGCTCTTCAGAAGGCCAAGTCTTGATATCCTTCTCCAACAGAGCAATGATATGTTATTGCTTCCCTATTATCTCCAGTAGAATGCTGCTCTTGGAGAAGGGAGTCATCCCCTTTTTATGGAGAACGTTCCTGCAGACTGGGGAGCCTTCAGTGCCTTACATGATAGATCTTACTAGACAGGCAGGTTCCACTCAGAGAAAGTGCTCTCAAAGATACCTAGGTCCTGACATTTAAATGTGACAACCAGCACCTTGAATTGTACTGGGAAACCAGTAAAACTTCCAAAGTAGTAGTGTTAGATGGGTAATATGGGTTATATTTCTATTAGTATTCATTAAACTGCATTGCGGACCAGCTATATCTTCTAAAAGAATTTAAAGGCAGCCTTCTATAGAATGAGTTGTGGTATATTTAGCATAAAGTGACAAAGGCATGAGTGATTGTCAAAAGAGCCTCCTGGATTAGAAATGGCAACAATAGATATCTACAAAACTACAAAGGCTCTCCTAGCCATAGTCTTGAATTGCCTTTCTAGCAGAAGCTGTGAATCCAAGAGGGATCCCAGATTGTGATCCTTCTTTGAATAGGGAAGTTCAATTATATCTAATGGTTGAATTTCATTAATGGTGAAGTTCAGTTTCACAAATGGTGAAATTTAATGGAAAATCTTGGCTTTCTGCACCCATATTCCCTCTCTCTTTATGGCATTATTTGTTTTCATTATTTGCTGGTAGTTCAAAAGGATAATCAATATTTGCTGATGATATAATAATAATAGCCGGCAAAATGCACCATTATCAAGTAGAAAAAGAATTGTACATTTATCTGGTTGGAAAGAACAATGAAAATAGATTAGATGACCTTTTAAAATTCTCTTCTTCCATAACATACCAGGAAATAGTTGTATTATAATGCCAAATGGCACAATTGTAATTTTACAATACTGCTACCTATTGTTTAAGATTCTGGAAATCTCCTTCAGGAACAAAGGAAATATTTTAATGTTTATCCATATACTTATATTGCTAGTTAGAAATCTCAGGGAAATCAACATGCTGTACAACATAAGATGACATCAGTCATTTGTCTGTATCATGTCAAGAAGCGGTCTCAGTTCAGAAGTTGGTCATAGTCAGCGGGTATCCATAGGCCATCCTTGCACTGATCATTCTTGCAATATTTTATTCTGCTTGAATATGTAGTCGCTGCTCCATGGATGAATTTGCAATCATGGCATGACTGAGAGGAGGGATGAAAGTAATTTTTTTTTTGTTTTCAACTAACCAAGATTTTTTTATATGGAAATAAGGTCAAACTGTGATGTGTTCACCGTGTTTTATCCAATTAGCAGGAAATACAAATACAAGTTTTGTGATCATTATATTACAATATAGAGGAAAGATACAAAATGCATCCTACTGCCAGTAGTGTTAATTTCACTCTAAAACAGGGGTGTCAAACTCTCTTCATCACAGCAGTGTCAACGTGATGTATAGGGACCCCCCCCTTTGCTAAACTGGTAGGCATGGCCAGCTCATGACGCATCCGCCCATGGGCTGCGAATTTGACAGCCCTGGTGTAAAACATAGCAACCCTTAGATGCAACAGTGTTTGTTCTGTTCAGTGAATGAAAACAACCAAAATGATGGTTGCAAGCTGAATATGTTTCCTAGTAAACAGATCAGCTGCAACTATGCAAAGAGGAAATTATAGTTTGAATTCTCCAGGTTCTTCAAATAGGGCTGGGGAAGATGCATGCTTAAAATTGCTTTCATCTGACAATACTGGCAACCAATTATCTGACTTGGTGGTAGGCAAATTCTTTGGTTCATTCTGTATGCATAAAACACTCTTGTTCTGTTTCTGCCAATTCCTGTCACCTGACTCGGATTTCCAGGTATCAGTGAATTATCCGGTAGATCAGCAGCTAAAGAAATGTCTCAAATATCCAAAATGTTATCTGGAAAGAGAGCACTGAAAACTGAGTGAGAGAATGTGTTGCATTAGAAATTGGGTTATTAATTGGAGGGGGAACAATTGCAACATTTATAATATATGCATTTTAATTAATCAAGAAACTGGAGAGAGCATACTAAAAGTAATTATTTATGCTGTTTAGACAATACACTGAGATTTTAAAATTCCAGTTGGAGAGGTGGCTTTATGCAGCCAGGCAGGGTAGGAAGTGATTCAGGATGCTTTAATTACCTAATATAATAAGAGTGTAATTTATATTCTGCATTGAGTTAAGTTGTGCACTAATTACATCTATCATTCTAGTAAAAGATTAGCCTTAGGTGCTGAGTGGCACAAAATAAATAGTTTTTAAAATTACTAGAAAAATTTGATGAATAATAAACAGCAGTTATTCTGGACTATTGATTTATATTTACTGAATCAAAGAGATAAATATTTCTCCTACTTCAAAGATACATTTAAATGAAACATGTCATTTTCATCATAGTTATTCATTTGAACTAGATAATACTTGAAAACTCACACATTCAGAATATTTATTTATTTATATTTTATTCAATTTATCTAGCTGTTTGTTTGAAGCACATACTCTGGGTGATGAATACAGTTACTAACATCAGCATAATAATTCACAATGAAAAATAAAGATACACAGCAACAACAAAATAATTGGTTTCACAAACTGTCAACAATGAGCAAAGTAGAGCAACTTACAAGATGAACAGTTGTAAGTGTTCATTCTTGGACACATTCTAATGATGCATTATTTTTATTTAACAGTATTGTGTGACCTGTGCTAGATCAGTGCAAAAATCCATTTTGACTTTTATTGGCCACCATCAATATAGCAATTAAAAATTGTATTAGAAAATAGTCAAATAAATAGTATTGAAAAACTGGCAAACTCTGACCATCCTAGACCAAACCAAGTCAAAAAACAATAGAGAATTCCTGGAAGTCTGGCACTCTGACATATCAGTTATAACTGGCACATAGACATAAATAGCATCTACATTCAAGGGAGATAATCAACAAGCTGAAAAAGGAACAAAAAGACTAAAACATCTCTCCATCAGTAATCAACACCCAGATGACCAGAACACCAAGATTAACATCAAACCAGCAATCAAGAAGTAAACAATACCCCAATCAAGGATCTCCCAAACAAGCTAATAGTAAACAGCTCAACCAAAGAACCTCCCAAAACCACTCCCACCAACACTGACAGGGCAAGCCACTAGGACCATGATGGCGAACCTATGGCACGTGTGCCGGAAGTGGCATGCAGAGCCACTTCTGCTGGCACGCAAGAGGTCACCTGGAAGAGCCCCACTGTGTATGCGTGTGTGCCCTCACCAGCCAGATGGTTATCAGGTATCTGCCACGCATGCACAGGGGGAGACACGTGTAGAAGAGACGAGCGCATGCGCAGAGGCATGTGGCATGGGGGGGTTGCGTACGCATGTGCGGAGGTGTGTGGTGCAGGGGGGTCCTGCGTGCATGCGCAGGGGGTGGGAAGAGTCACACGCACACTGCATCATGGGAGCACTTGTGGCACGCAACATGGAAGAAGTTAGCCATCAGTACACAAGAATATAGATTGAGACCAAACCCTACTCTCTACCAGCACTGATGATGTTTTTTAGTTAGGGTAATGAAACATCTGCAAGAAAACAACCAGAGAGTTGTTATCAGAGAGCACCAAGGGCTTTATTTTCAGCAATGGTTCAGCCCAGTGCATACATTCTGGAAAGAGAGTTGTTCTCTTTTAGGCTCCAGCATGAGCCCGAAAGCTTGGAGGAATAAACCTTTGGTTCCAGTGATCGGAACTGGAATGGATCTTGCAATAATATCCTGGGACACATATATTTGTCTTCATTCATAAGTATGAAATATATTTGCCACCTTGACTTATTTATAAAAAATATTAAAGTCAGGGTTAAAAAAAAATCTTTAAAAAACCCTAAAGGAGCTTCCAAAGGCTGCATGAACAGCCTTTGCTCTCAGATACCCAGTTTTTAGACATTTCCCTATAATTAACTAGCTATATTTAAAAGTTGCAAATGTTGTATACACACTGTTCTGAGTTTAGATAATATATTCATTACCTGAGCATTTGACAATGTACATAGCACCCTATATTCTTAACTCTGTAGGATTAAGGATTAATAGTTTTATCGGAAAATATCCACCTACCTTGAACTGGAAATTCAGTTGTTTCCAAACAGCATTCTGGAATAGATTCAAAGATATATTGTAGATGAAAGGAAAGAGGATGTTTTATTGTAAAAAGTCCTTTTGTGCATTTGAAGTGCTGGCCTTAGATATTTGTCAATTAGATATTAGTCTTTGCCTTACAGAATCAACATACTTTCATGATATAAAATATAGAACTATTTCTTTAATAAAGTATCCAAATGTTTTTCTTTTATAGGGAGGTTGATCAGGATTCTGATGGCCGTATTAGCTTCAATGAATTTGAATCAGCAATGAAGTATGGACAAGAAAATTTGTCTCATCTTACCTGAAGTTCAATTTGTTATAAACTTGCAAAAGAACTGCCGTTTCCAAAAGCTGCAAAACATTTTTTTTTCAGCATTACAAATCTACACAGGATCCAAGGAAACAGAGAAACCCTATCCATTCAAACTTCCATGACATGTATTGACTTTGTTTAATTACTTCTTTAGTTTTGGTTCTTCTTCCTCAATATTTATGCAAAATTAATTGATACAACTGCATGAACATGGAAAAGGAAAAACAATGAAAGACTGCTTAATTAAATGAAAAAGCCAATTTATTTGAACACTTCATTCCCAGAATTCTGTCATTTCCATGAAGGCCGATCACAGTCTAGACAAACTAAATCCAGTTTTTCTATTCTGAGTTAAATAATCTGGAAGTGGGATTGGTTCTAGGTGTTCTGTAAAGAGGAAACAATGGGATGCAGAATGGACTGCTAGCCTGCAAAATCTGGACAACCAGTAGGATAATAGCAGAGATAAGAAAGCTCTTAGCTCCTTGTTGCCATTTACTGGTCATCCAGATTTTGTAGTCCATATCTGGTAATCTTAGCTTTTGTCTCTTAGAAGCAACTGTTTGATCTGGCCATTGCTATTTTAATTGAAAGAAATGTGAAGAGAAACTGCTTGGCTCTGGATGGATGGGTTGGTTGGTTGGTTGGTTGATTTTTTTATAGCCCACAAGACAACTCTTTCAGTCAAAATACAATCATTACCTTTTCTGTGGCTGGATATTTCACTTGAATTGCTAAAAGAGAACTGCAGCAAGTGAAAAAAAGAACCTAGCTCAAGCCTGTAAGCCCTGTGGGCTGAATCAACATTGCATAACAGTATGAAAAGAATGATCTGACCATGAATTAGCAGTTAGCAGGCCACCTAATACAAATATTTGTATTTTTAAACATGCTTTGAATTTTCCACAGACAAAAGAGCCGAAACAAGAGAATGCAACACACAAATTGTGTTGAATAAGCAACAGCCTGAAAGCCATGCCTCCCAGAATCAATGAATGCAAAACAGCCATCATCAGGAAATGCCTTGGATATGATAGTGGTGACTGCTTGCTGAATGTACATGTGCCCATCCACTCTGTGCATGCTCTTGGCTGTTCCTGTTTAGGGACACTTGCTGTGTTTAAATCTCAACATTAGAAACCAAGGGCATAGATACCGAATATTATGCACTTTGAATAATGCGCACATACTGAGTGCATTGTGCACTCTGAACAACCTGAAACAACGTACTGCTAGAACTTTTCTGTATTCGCATCCTTCGTGTATGGGAATATAGTCACGGTAGAGTTGCATGAGCAGAAATATCTTTAATTTTGCATCCAGCACCTGCTTTTCTTTTGAAGGTAGCATATTAATCTTCCCACCAAAATTCAGCTTGTGCACATGAATTCACACAAAACCCCTCCAGCAGTAGCTTATTTCTCAAGCAGACAGGCAACTGGGCAATGGAAAACTGCTTTCCTCTTCCTGGCTATGCGGACTGCTGTTGGATAGATGTCTTCATGCTGCATGTCCATGTGTCATATGAGTGCATGTAACCTCAGAGCCTGCACACCCTGTTTGACCTTACCTCCCGGTCTCACTGTTATGGTTTGTTGGTGTCTGGGAAACAGGTAATTTGGAAATAGTACAAGTTCAGAACAGCTACATATATTTATTTATTTTTCATATTTCTGTAGTGCCCATCTCCCAATGGTCTCTTGACCATATTATTTTCTTATCTAAAAAAATGGATAGCTGTATCACTTGTACAAAGGATTGTTACCAAGGAAACTTGTAAAAAGACCACCCTAATAAATTTGGAGATAAATTGGATCCTAACGGTTAAAATATTGACAGGATTTCTGCAACCTAATCCTCCCATTTTGAATAAATCTGTTTAAAGAAACCTCTTAGTATCCTGATCTGGACTATCAAGAGTTTGACATTATCAACATCATCATTGCCCATATGTGAAGGTACAACCTGTATAATAGCAGAACCTGTAGAAGTTGTGGCTTCTCGGTCTTGGGAGATTTTTAATAGGTGAGGCTTAAATCATAGTTAATTGTTTAATTGTTTTTTCCTGAAAAGGATTAAACTAGATGAATCTTGCAATCCCTTCCAATTCTATTACATACTAGCATGGCACTCAAGTATTTTAGCCACTGTCTATGGAGATTCTCAGATATCCAGGTCATGGTTGTCCCAAAGTTGCTTTTTGACAAGGCATTTGGAATTTCTGGTTTTTCTTTGAAGACGTTTCACTTCTTGGATGAGAAGCGAAACATCTTCAAAAGAAAACCAGAAAGTCCAGTTGCCTCTTGAAAAAGCACTCTTGGGATATTTTAGCCACTGTTTGAGTCCAGTGTGAAGTCAGCCTGCCAAGCCTCTGCCATTCTTAGAGCTCACTTTCTGCTGGAATTAATTTCCAAAGTGTTCTTAAAAATAACCAAGAGCAGAACCTAGTTCAGCATGATTCCCTGGAGTTACATTTATCACAAAAAATGGCCTAAGAAACCGGCTCGGCAATAGGTCTCATCTTCTGATTGAGGGGAGAACAATCGTGCCTTGTGTCATGATTAACCAGTTGCTTGAGCAGCTTGGCAGAATTCCAGGGGGATAGCCTTCAGAAAATCAGGTGTCCATGTAGTAGATGATCTGGTGCCTGTCTAATGTATACTTCTCCTTTGGACTCCAGTGGAGATAGCAATCTTTCAGCACTTGTCTGTAAAAGTGTCAGTGGCAAACTTAGTGCCAATGGAGAGGATCCTGGTTTTACTTCCTTCCAAATGAAGAGCTGCCTGCACAAACAGTTGAAATCTATGAGTCAGTGCTAGCAATTTGTACCTGACAGGCTACTTTCCCATGTTTGCAAACTGTGTGTGACCATAAAGCCATCTGATTAAGATTTGTTTGTCCAGAGAAACAGGCCTAAACATTGCAGATCTTGTCTGTGTTCATGTCGTCTGCACTACAGTAATCGCCTCTAACAGCTCAGCATGAATTAGCAGTTTAACTGTCTGGGTCCTGCATTTTGGGAAGTGCTAGTGATAGGGAGATTAGTGCACTCTCTTCACATGTCTGAGGACATGTGAAGAACAGTGATGCCAGGACCTGTAATTCTCACTTCCTAACACCTTCTCCCTGCACAACTTGTCTGCTGAAGGGGATGTGTCAGAAGATAATTATCAAGGAAACAACATGGAGGAAGTTTCAAAATCTGTCTACTCATTTATTTATTTATTAAATTTGTTTGCGGCCCATATCGCCATGAGGAGACTCCAAAGCCATGATCTGCATGATAGCGCTGATTGTGTCTGATGCCTCTAGATCACATGTTGCTTGCTGGATGACAACTGATTTAACAACTGCGCATGGATTTTGCTGTGCTTGCAAGCAGATACTAGTTGCATAGTGGTCATACTTATTACTAAATATGGATTTAAGTGAATTGCTATTTACATTTCATAGAAGAAAGAGAAAACATGAAACTATTACTCTATCCTTAGTTTAAACTTGATTGAAAACTATGTTTTGCCATTCCTGCATTTTTCACTCTGGTCTTTACTATGGAAAATTCCTCCAAAATGAATTAGATCGGAAGAGAGTTAGGAAACAATGTGGCAAGGAGCAATCATGAAAATAAATACTATCCTAAACAGCAATGAAATTAGTTCACAGGATTAATTTGGGTGGTGGTGGTTTATACCATGAACCTTGAACGTGTTAAGTTATCTAAGGTAGCCATGTGTGTATTGGACAGCCATTTAAATTTGTTTAACAAATAAGTCAATGTGTGTAATATTTTATAACAGAGATAGAAGCTAGATCACCTTTCCCCAGTCTGGGGCATCCTTCTAGATGTATGGAATGATATCTAGAATCTTCATAAATGCTTATGTTGTAAGACTGCAAATATAAAAGTTTGGAAACTTTATTTTCCACTGAGCACAGGAAATAATAAATGGATGCAAATTTCAATTATTAATTTCATAAGAGCAGACAAGTTGTTAATTAGTAATACTTTAACCTACAATTCTAGGAAATTATTTGAAAGTTAGTGTCCCCTAAATAAGGTTTATTAGATAAAGTTTACACATTATTTAAAGAATACAGCCAACACTATAAATATATCAACAAAAATGGGAAATGCATTTATGTTGATTTCAGTGAAGTCTTAAAAATGTAACTAGAAGAAAGGAATTTTTTTGTTGTCTGGATTCCTGGCGACCCCATAGATTAGTGCAGGAGCAGGGAACTATGACCCCTGTACAATCTGTGAACTTCAACTCCCATAATGTCACATTTTCTTGACAAAATTTTGGAATGGTTTGCCATTGGCTTCTTCCTGGGGCTGAAAGAGAATAACTGGTCCAAAGTCACCTAACTGGTTTCACATCTAAGGTGGGGATTTGAACGCATAGTCTCCTATTTCCTAGCCTGGTACCTTAACACTATATCAAATCAGCTTTCCAGTAGTATATGTATTCTCCCTTATAATTCACATGTTTAAATCTAAAGAACCATTTTATCAACTTATTTTTGCCTCAAAAGTAGTTCTATAGTATGAAATAGTATGAAAAAGTATCAATATTCAATCTATTTGACTAAAAGGATTTTAAAATGTGGGTAATATATATAAATCCATGTACAGATTATAAACATTTGAGTGAAAATTGTTTTTAAGGCTCTATGAGGAAATAATGGTAGAAAATATTAGTGAGATATATTTTAAAGTGATCTATTCATTGTTGGCTTAGGTTTCATAAAAAGCCAGGTATTCAAGGAATGGTATTAATTTGTTAAAAGTTGCTAGCATAAGCAGTTGGTTACAAGACTGCTAATATAAGACATTCCACCAATAAGGCAATGGCTAAAGAGGTTCAAAGAAATGTTATTTATACTGGAACTTAATACAAACTGGTGAAATTGTCTATTTTTGTTGTATAAAAAGAATGAGGCAATGAGATATAATCACTTGATTTAACTTTAAGCATGTGAAAATTATATATCAGTACAAATTGTCAATTAATTTAAATAATAGATGCTTACAATTAAAATATGTACAAAATTGATGTAATTGTATTATTTAATATCAGTATATCTAATCACATAGTATTTATAAAGTTTTTTAGGTGCTAGGTTTTTTATTGGGAAGAAGGAAGAAAACTCAAAATCTTAGTTTCAGAAATCTTGTTGTGGAATTTAGGAAAAATATACCATTTTAAAACAGTGACTAAAATGGGAGAAGCTGAACTTCATAATATTTTGCTTGTGAAGAGATAATCAGAGGCTTTTTCAAGCTACCCATTACTTGCAATTGGATGAAAATGTAACAATAACGTAAGGGACAATATGGAGAGATTTGGTTGTCATACTGATTTCTTTTTTCATGAGAAAAACCCACCAATTTTCTCAAAAGAAAAAAAGTAATCACATGCTGCTTCAGAATCTTCTGAAAGCTTTTTATGTTTATCTTTTTACTACTGTGATATGTGTGCCTAGAAGTTCTATTTTATTATGTAAATAATGTTATGCAGTAAATGTTTTATTAAAAAATTCTTAAGATCTTTATTTATTTCTGTCATATGTCTAATTCTGAATTGCTTAATATGATTTATTTAGTATGCCTAATGCCATATCTATGAAAATATTTTCCAAATGGATAAGAATGATAAGCTTACCCTGTAGGAATATATAAAAATTCTATGTGTTGCTGGTTACTGACCAGTGGTGGGATTCAAAAATGTTTACTACTGGTTCTATGGGCATGGCTTGATGGGTGTGGCTTGGTGGGCATGTCAGGGGAAGGATACTGTAAAATCTCCATTCCCTCCCCACCCCACTAACCTGATTTCCAGTTCCGTTCTCCTGTGCAGGGCAACAAAAGAACACCCAGCCAATCAGCTGGGACTCGGGAGGCAGAGAATAGATGGGGACGGGGACAGTCAGAGGTGAAATTGCAAATTACTCAAAATTTCCACTACCGGTTTTCCGAACTACTGGTTCTTCAGAACTGGTCAGAACCTGCATAATACCACCTCTGTTACTGATTCTAATATGAAACCACATATTAGGAAGATTCATCAATCACAACAAAACAGATTTTTTGGAAAATGCCAGTTTAATCTGAATGAGCTAGCATGCTCGTGTAATTAGCACTTGATCAAAGTATATTCAGAATATGCTTGTCTAAATTTAGCCAATCTATAAAGCTTTCAGCATTTTTTCAGGATTCATGTCACATGTCTATATTAAATATAGATTATTGAGAACTTTCATTTTACTTATCAAGAGCCTGAAACTATGATTTGAATGTAGCCAAACAAGACAATTCTTTGCAATAATCTTTTCAGCCAAGGAATGGAAAAATATCTTAAACCCACTGAGAAAATCTCAACCTTCTTGAAACTCAAGTGATATGAATCCCACTGCTATTAGTGAATTGGGACTTGTTTTTCTGTTCAATAAATCTATCCATACCTGGATTTCAGAGGTTCATTCAAGATTTCTGTTCAATGTCTCTCATAAGATTTAACAAGGTATAGAAAAAAGAATGACTTCTTTTTTTTCCCCAGGTAACCCTGGGAAAGATTTTTGCCAGTCATTTGGTGAGCTACTACTAAATTAGTAGTAAGCCACTTGGAATCCTCCAGATATTTTGGATAATTGCCTTTGCTATTGGCCATACTGGTAGAAGCCGATGAGTGTTAGACTCCAAAATATATGGAGGGCACCAAATTGACACTTTCTGCTGTTCATGGTTATGAAGCCAACATTTTGCTTAGAATAAGACCCTTTCCTGTTTTTATGTGCGAAGGAAGGAAGGGAAGGGAAGGGAAGGGAAGGGAAGGGAAGGGAAGGGAGGGAGGGAGGGAGGGAGGGAGGAAGGAAGGAAGGAAGGAAGGAAGGAAGGAAGGAGCACTGATTACAGGCTTGTTGCTTCTTTGCTTTATTTTCTTTTAGGCAAATTAACATGCTAGCATAAAAGTAATTGGGCTTATTTTAAAGTTCTCTTGCTGGTGCTTAGATTTGCCTTACGGGACTTCAGATAGAAAACTAACATCTGGTGTTTGAGGTTGCTGGGGATTTTCACCATATTATCTGTAATAGCTCCACTATAAATAAACAAAATGAATAATTAAATGAGCACTAACATAGCCTGAATAATAAATTGTTCAAAAACATTCTCTGCAGACGACCTGGTACTATATATTTTTTTGCAAAATACCTTGGCTTGGATTTTCAGACTAGATTCTCCCTTATTATATAGCCATGATGTAGGATTATGTCAAAACCAAAAATTCATAATCTAACATCAAGATAGTTTCACTGCAGCTAGATGAAAGCATAATCATATTTATTTATTAAGTATTTTATTATAAAAAGAAAACAATCTGTCTCATGATAGTTTTCTTAACAGCTTTTTCCATAATAGCACATACAAGCAGTAGAGTCTCAGTTACAAATTAGACTGAACTAATACTTAAAAAAACAATACCATGAATTAATATGGTAATATGGCAATATGAGAACATAGCCAAGATTTCTGTTGAGATTAATATGCTGGATAGAGCTGTGCATGTTTTTGAAAATTATTTGGAAGTGTGTTTGCTCAGTAGGTCTTTAAAAAACCCATTTTTTTTCACATTCCCACTTTAAACAAATATTCTTCCTGTGATATTCTGCATTCTGAAGCACTTCTTCCAAACTGCTTTTGAAGGATATGCAACCCTAAAACTAGACTACACACTTATTAAACTTAATTTTGAACTTCTAACGTCATAAATATGATTTCTTTTTCAAGGAACGCTAGATTGGCATATGTAGATCCCCCCCCCCCCACCCCCGTTTTATCCTCACAACATCAGGCAAGTTAGTTAATGGCCATTAAATATCTGAATAGCTACTAAGAGATTTGAACACCCATTGCCAGATTTCAGGTACAAACATGAATTATACTGCCTGTTTAAAAAGACTCATAAATTGTCATTGAAAAAAAATGCTACAATATGTTTCTAAAAATAAATAAAAATATTTTATAGGAATATAAGAGCACCCGTACTGGACACGTTCTACAACAAGAGTCTTCAAACTTGGCAAGTTTAAAACTTGTGGACTTCAACTCCCAGAACTCCTGAGCTAACATGACTGGAGGAGGAATTCTGGGAGTTGAAAGCCACAAGTCTTAAAACTGTCAAGTTTGAAGACCCCTGTTCTATAATCTCTTTTCATGGTAACCAGCAAAATGTCTTTAGGATGCCTACAAGTGGCACAGGAATACAACCACCGTTCCACACTTGTGTTTCCTTGTGTTCCTAGCAATTGTTATCTAGCAGCAGCAGCTTACTTCTGATAGCAAATGTAATATATAGTCATTACGTCTAACCTTGAAGATAAGATCAGGGTTTTAGTGTGGCCCCCAAATCACTCCTACTGTTGTTTTGGTTCTGGGAATTCTATCCTAACATAAAACATGCAGTGGGTTGTATTTATTTTTTGGCATACTAGATTGTTATGCCTCACCTGTAACCACAGGTGAGCAATTACAATTCTGAAGTTCCAAAAATATAAGCAACCAGAAACAAACCCCAACCAAGATAACTGCTGAAGTTTTTCCAGTCCTCAGCAGTAATTCCGTTATCTGTTTGGCAAACCTGAAGTGCCTATAAATCACAATACCTCAGAGAATCTTCACAAGACTTTCGCTCTAACAAGACACTTTGCTTCTGGAAAATTTCTCAAGCCAATCCGTTTCCTTTTATCCCCTAAAGGGGGCGTGTTAGTCTCATTAATCATTGGCTTCACGCTTCTTTCCCAATTGAGATTGACGTCTCAATCTCCGTCTATTTCTCACGACAAGCCAGGATCCCTCAAACCCCTCCTCTTTCGCACTTGAAACCTCTCGCATGTTTCCAGATTATCTGTTCCCGGCTGCTGTATAATCAGGGAGATTTGGGGGGGATCACCTCCAATAAATCAGGTTCGTCGCTCATAGCTAAGTCCACTTCCTCATCCTGGCTGCCCTTGGAATCACTCAGCAATGCAGGCTCAAATTTCACTGCCAGATTCTCTTCGCTTGAGCTCACATCTGCCAACGGAACAGATTCCAGTCCCGGAGTCACAACACTAGATATATTCAGAAGCACTGTTAATGTTATTCTTTGGCACAACTCCCAAGTTTTGTGCTGTGCTATAAAGTTGCAGTCCTATACATGTGTGCATTGGTGTAAGTCCTAAGAACTCATCGAAATTTACTCCTTATATATATAGAATGGTGTTTTAAGGTTTGTGAACCCTCCACACAAGTTCTAAAACTAAATATTGAGAACCCAATTTTAAAAATGAATCAAAGCCATTTTATTTATTTATTTTAGCTTTGGATAATTTTTCTCAATACATTGTAGGAAGTTAGCACCCACCCCTCTCCTAGAAAAATGAAATATCCTGGGAAATATTAAAAAGGCAGAATATTTCCCCTAAAAAGAGTAAAGTAGAAACTCAGAAAAGCAGAAACTCACCCCCCCACACACCTTTGCTAATGGGCCATTAAGGCCTAGGCCAAGAGTATTCTACATAATAAAGGGTCTACCCATCTCACCACCTGGCCTGGGAAGATTGTATCAGCCAACACTCAGGTGAAGCCATGTGATCCAGACAAAGCCTACAAAGTTAGCTAAGACCCCCACCCCTGGGAGTCTTGACAGCCAGTGGGATATATTTCTTACACAGGAACAGGAAACACAGGTGGAGCCCAACAGAGGTTATATAAGGGTCTCTCAGCATCTTGGTCTTCCCTTCTTGACCTTCTCACCTTGAAGTATGTGATCATCCTTCTTTGGAACTTCAAGCCATGTGGTCCTGCGGTCCACCATTAAACCATCTTTCCAAATAGCCTCCATGTTTCCAGTGTCTTTTTCCCCACTTGGAACTGAACCCAGAAGGATATTTCTTGAACAACGTAACATGTGGGGACAACATATCACATTTTAAATCATATATTTATGTAGAAATATTGAATATTCAAAAGGATTCACAAACTTCTTAGTCCCACTGTGCACTCACATACCTACAACTGAAAATAGTTATATATTTCTTCTCTCTTTTTCCTCTTACTATTATTTCCCTCTCTTTATAATTTATACAGTACTTTTATTGTTAAATTATTTCAGGCCAAAAATCCTCTTCCTCAGCAGCATGTTAAGTGCATCTGAGTTGAGGGGCTTGTCATCCAACACTATTGTATATTTTGCATCCATGAAATTTATTTAGTAAAATGCAAGAGTGGAGTAGCATTGTCTTCTCCTGCACAGTATGAAATGATGCCTTTGCTATTGTGACTACAGCAATCAGGCACCTCCAGGGCTTGTTTTATCTGATCAGCTGAGACTTCATGACTTGGGTGGCCCTGCTGAGAATTATATACTCCTGGCATCCTTTATTCATCTCTTCCAGGAATCCCCCTCTTGTCCTGATGAGTCAGCATAGCAAGACTTGAAGGAGGGTCTGGCTAATTGCAAAACTTAATTGTATAGGACTGGATCTGACTTAAGACAGTTCTTTGATATGATTTCAATCATTTCTCAATCACAGACAGATCTCAGAAACCAGAGGTGTTTATTTATTGTTTTAAAGCCTGTCATATATGATTGGACTGCAGTCAGTGTATTTATTTGTCAAATTTAGAGATTGCTCATCTCACTCAAAGAAAAAATCTATTTATTATTCAGACCTATATCAGATGATAAAACACTGTGATAAAAACTTATCTCTTGGGAGGATCTTTATTCTTTGAATTCAATCTACCAAATGGAGCAAGTGATTTACTGGTAAGCACAGGTAATCCTAGCAGGATTCCTACAGGAAATCTCAGTTAATGAGAATTCTATAAATCTCTTGGTGAAACCTGATACTTCTGGGTTGTATTAGAGGAAAGATTTCTTGACTTTGCAAAAGCAAAAAGCATAGATTCTAAGCTTGACTGCAAAGCTATTTCTCTATGAAAACATATCTTTTAGTCAATTTTTATTTGCTGAAATAGCAAGGAAGTATTTTGGATATTTACTTGAAATTACAAAAAGAGCAGAAAATCTAGTGACATTAAGGTGGAGGCTAGACAGTGCCAAAAGTTTTCTTCAGGGGTGGGAAAGAGGATGGCTTCTTTCTAATTTTACCCAGTTTAGAGGGGTGTTTAATTTTTGTCTTTGTATTTGTCCTTTTAAAGCAGGCTTGTCCAACCCGCAGCCCGCGGGCCGCATGCGGCCCAGGTCGCCTCGTAATGCGGCCCAGTGCCCATCCCAACCTTCGTGCCAGAGCCAGCGAGGAGGAGGAGGAGAGGCAGGCGCGAGGCGGGGCAAGGTGAGTGCCACGCCAAGCAGCAACAGAAAAGGCGGGCGCTGTCAGAGTGCCACCTCCTGCTGTTGCCGCCGCTGCCACCCCCGCCACCGCTTCTGCCCCTGCCGCCGCTTCTGCCCCTGCCGCCGCTTCTGCCCCGCCACCGCTGCTGCTTCTGCCCCGCCGCCGCTGCCGCTGCCGCCACTGCTACTTCTGCCCCCGCCGCCGCTGCTACTTCTGCCCCCACCACCGCTGCTGCTTCTGCCCCGCCGCTGCCGCCCCTGCCACCGCTTCTGCCCCCGCCCCTTCTGCCCCCGCTTCTGCCCCCCCCCGCCGCTTCTGCCGCCGCCACCACCCCTTCTGCCCCCGCCGCCGCTGCTGCTTCTGCCCCTGCCACCACCACTGCTTCTGCCCCTGCCACCGCTGCTGCTTCTGCCCCGCTGCCACCGCCGCTTCTGCCCCCGCTGCTTCTGCCTTCCAGTCCTGCCGCATCCAGCCAGGCCATTTGCAAGAGGAGAGGTAGGCGCGAGGTGGGTGAGCTTTCTTCCCCCCTCCCCCTCCCCCCACCCCTGCAAAATTTGGCCAAAAATAAACTGTGATAAAAAACCGTGATAAAAAAACCGTGATAAAAAATAAATATTTTTTAATAAATAATTAATAATAAATAATAAAAACATCTCACTAACTTCATTTCCAAATAAATTTAATATGTTAACATAATACAAAAATAGTTATTCCAAATATCAGCAGCTGTTAATGATATCAGATGCCTTTTCAGGTGCTTCTTACCTAATTAAATCATTCTACGACTTGTATTTGCTAAATAATAAGCTTCATTGGTTAGAGTTGCTAACTGAGGCATTGGCAGTCTTGAGAACATTAATTCTTCTAACTGATTAAAATGGCAATATCAAGTTATATGAGTGAAAGTGAGATGGGCAGGATCTAAATTTGATAGGTAAATGAATAAATAGCTAGTTCTACATTTATGTTATAAGGATATGACCTTATAAATCCTTTCATGAATCCATTTGCATGCTGAACTAACAAAAGACGTCTCATTTTCAATCCAATTTGCTTGTTAATCACATCCTTCTGAGTCAGATTTTAACAACAACAACATCCCTTAATGGGATATGAAGTTCAATCAAATTAACTAACTGGCAGGTTTTTCATTGGTCAACAAATATAAAGAATTTCTATAAGCCAAAACAAAGTTTACAGGCCAAACAAATAAACTTCCTATGATTTATTTATTTTATTTATTTATTGCTCAGGAGATATTTAAGGATGGGCTTGTAACATCAAAGTGAATCGATCCACAATCTATTGATAGTTTTATGAATCAATTATATCTATTTAAAAACTTAAATTATATGGTTGGAAGGGTCCAATCCCATACTAAATACAGGAATCATATTAAAATATACTTGATGTGAAGAGTGCATCTGATAAATCACGACAGTGATTTGTCATTTCCTTGATCCATATTTTTTGCAGACAATGCCCCTGACGAGCCAGATCTTTCACTTCTTCATAGTACTGTAGTGGGCTATCACCTACCATGACTCTTCTCTTCAATCTCTTGAAGGGCATGAATTTCTCTACTCTGATTTTTAAGGTCATGAAATCCTGTTTCTTTTTATCTCTTTCCATACCCTGGAGACTTGGAGCCTGGTGGTTTTTGTTTTGCAAATGCTTGAAAGCAGTTGTGCTGAATACTACTTTTACTTCTGGTTGTCATTCCCATCCATGGTTTGAATTTTACTCCTCTGTTTAAATTTCCTCCTTAAGGAGATTTTACTCCTCTAGCATCCCCTGCAGCAATCCTTCCATTGTTTCTGATAGATGACCATGCTATGGCACTAGGTGAAATGTGACCAATATTCTGGCTGTTTCTTTAAACACAACTGCAAGTCCACATCAGCTATAAATACACATTTATTGAATAAATGGATCAATAATAAAATACAGCAGGTTTTCAGTCATGCCTCAAGCTTTACAAGTCATAATTACAGAACTCTGTCCAGTTTTTTTCCCCTTTGTCATTGCCTTCTCAGACTTTCAAATCAGCTAGTTCACACTGTAAAAAGAAAAAATTGTTAGGGGTCCCCCTTTGAACAAGCTTGCTGAATCAACTCTATCAACATCCCCCATTAACTCTCTGTTTGCTCATTGTCTCTGTAGTGTATTTAAATAGAGACTTCTAGGGCGATGTTCCTATTGGTTAACAGAAGCAACGATACAATTGGTTAGTAACGTTAGTACCTGATTGGCCGTCAATAGCGGCGGGAAGTTTAGCTAAATGTCATTGGTTGCGAGCCATGGAGCAGCCACTATAAAAAGGGCTGCTGCGGTTCGACTGCAGTTGAAGTTACTGTTATTATGGTTGCGAGCCATGGAGCAGCCACTATAAAAAGGGCTGCTGCGGTTCGACTGCGGTTGAAGTTACTGTTATTATTAAAGAGCTGAATTCAACTCTGGTCTGCGAGTCTCTTTACTGGCAACAGAACACTGGCAACGAAGGTGGGATAAAAGAGACAAAGACCGTAAGCACGTGGCAACGGCAGCTGAAGGACCGACGAGATGGCCGGCAACAATTCGCCACCTGCACCGTTCAACCTAGCCAAAAAAGACTGGGAGTCGTACATTGACAGATTCCTGAAGTTCTTAGAAAGCAACGAGCTGCAAGGAACCACTGACCAAAGGAAGAGAGCCGTATTCCTAACGCATTGCGGTCCGACTTTTTAAAATGTCCAAAGCGTTAGCAAGACCAAATGATGTTAAACGGATGGCATGGCCAGACCTGAATCGGATGTTGAGGAACCATTACGCACCGGCCATATCCAACCTAATTAAAAGACACGAGTTTTACAAGCGGGACCAACTAGAAGGCGAGCGCATTGGAGACTTCGTAGCAGCATTAAGAGACATTGGGGGGGCATGCGAATTCCTCAACATAGACGAAGCCATGAGGGATCACATAGTCCTTGGACTAAGAGACACAACTTTACAGAGCAAACTATTAAACCGACCAAACATCACCGTCAACGAAGCCATTGCTGAAGCAACTGCCGCTGAAGCCGCAAAGAAGTCGGCAGCAAAAATGAAGAAGATGAATATGGCGAGCAGCCCGAGCATGAACAAAGAGAAGAAGACAGAGGGAACCAAAAAACACGCTGCCACATGCTCTCACCATGAGGACATCGAATCATCAACCGATTCAGATGACGAAGACGAGGAAGTGAACAGACTCTACTCAGAAAGGAACCAGAGCGAGAGAGATGAAGCAGAAGATCTGAATTCCAGTGTGCGGGTTGCGGTGGAAACCACCCAAGATCTGAGTGTCGATTTCTGGATGCCACCTGCCGGCATTGTGAGAAATGGGGACACATCGCAAGGGTATGCCGGAACAAAAAGAGCTATAATTCAAGGGGACAGGGCAGTACCCCCTCCCCAGAAACAAAGGAAGGACAACCGGAAACCATTGGAACTGTGGCGGAAAAGGTCAACGGAAAGATGAAAAGGAAGAAACGCACCAAACTATCACAATTGGGACAGCCAGAACAACAAACACCAAGAAGGTTAGAATCAACGTCCTGATTGAAGGCGAGCCGTGCAAGATGGAAGTAGACTCCGGTTCGTATTTATCAATGGCATCATGGAACACAATAAAAAGCTTAATTCCTGATATAAAACACAGAGAACTTGAGAAGCAAAGCTTAATCATCAAGGACTACCAGGGTAACAAAATACCAGTAGTAGGGCTAGGTCAATTCAAAGTAAGTTTTAAAAGGCACACCAAGATCCTGCCATTAACCATCATTGACAGAGATTGGCCCAGCCTGCTCGGTTTAGAATGGTTCGAACCGCTCGGGATCGAGGTGACAGGAATAAACAACAACACCATGACTGACTGGGAAAAAGACCTGATGGAAGAATTTCATGATGTGTTTGACGGGACCTTAGGCAAGTACTGTGGGACCCCTATATCGTTTAACTTAAACCCGAACGTAGCTCCAGTTAGACTCAAAGCCAGATGGGTACCATTTGCACTAAGACCTAAAATTGACAAACAACTAATCAAACTAATCGCTCAGGGGGTTCTAGAGCCAACTGACCACGCCAGATGGGAGACCCCAATTGTGACCCCTATAAAACCTAACGGGTCCGTGCGCATCTGTGGTGACTATAAGGCCACCCTGAACCACGCACTGCAACAGAGTGCATACCCTGTTCTGGTAGTCCAACACCTGTTGCATTCATTGGGAAGAGGCAGAATTTTTGCAAAACTCGACCACGCGCAGGCATATCAACAATTACCCATTGATCCTGAAACAGCCGAGGCACAAACCATCGTTATGCACAGAGGAGCATTTAAATGCAATAGATTACAATTCGGCGTAAGTGTAGCCCCTGGTGTTTTCCAGAGCCTAATGGAACGCCTTCTACAAGGTCTAAAAGGGGTGGTGCCCTATTTCAATGACGTATTAATATCTGCTGAAAACAAAAAACAACTAAAAGACCGTTTAAGGGCAGTTCTGACAAAATTTAGAGAAGCAGGACTCAAGGTCAAAAAAGAAAAATGCCAACTTGCCACAAACCAGGTCGAGTTCCTGGGATACCTTATTGATGAAGCAGGAATCCACCCCACACACAAAAAAATACAAGCGATTAAGGAAGCCCGCAGACCCCAAAACAAAATGGATTTACAGCCTTTTTGGGGTCTCATTAATTTTTATCATGTCTTTCTGCCACATAAGGCAACAGTAGCAGAACCACTGCATAGACTTCTCGATAAAAAAGCCAACTGGAAATGGGGCCACCAAGAAGAAACAGCATTCAATCTAATCACATCAAAATCAGTATTGATTCAATACAGCAACACGCTACCTCTAACAGTCACCTGCGATGCTTCGCCTTTTGGAATAGGTGCAATTCTCAGCCACACACTACCAGATGGCAGAGAAGCACCAATTGCCTTTTATTCCAAGATGTTATCCAAAACTGAAAGAAACTACAGCCAACTAGACAGGGAAGCTTTGGCAGCCATCTTGAGAGTGAAACGTTTCCACGAATACTTATACGGTAGGACATTTTCTTTGATTACCGATAGCAAACAATTATTGGGAATCCTAGCTGGAGACAGGGCAACCCCCAATATCCTGTCCCCAAGAATGACTAAATGGTCAGAATTTCTAGCAGCTTACAGTTACAAACTCATTTACCACCCGGGAAAAGCCATAACCCATGCAGATGCCTTAAGCCGCGCACCACTACCAGGACATGACAACAATCCAGCTCCCACCACACAGACCCTACAAATTGAAACGATGCCAAATTGGCCAATCACTGCATCAGACATCACCAGGGAAATGGCTAAAGATGCACTGATGAGCTGGATATTGAACTGGGTGGGACAGGGTTAGCCGGAAAACATGAAAACCAAGACTTTTAAACCATTTAAAAAACGGCAAACTGAATTATCGCTGGAAAAGGGGTGCATTTTGTGGGGAGACAGGGTGGTGGTTCCAAAAAAAGTTACAAGAAAAGGTGCTAACCATGCTACACGAAGGACACCCCGGCATAGTAAAAATGAAGTCCCTGGCCAGAAGCTATGTTTGGTGGCCAGGAATAGATAAAGACATTGAAGCCTGGGTTAAAACATGTAACAAATGCCAATCTTCCAGACCCACCTCCCCCTCAGCACCAGTCCTCGAATGGGAGACATCCCAAGGCCCCTGGTCAAGAATCCATATGGATTCTACTACTACTTTTCCTCCTCCTCCTCCTCCTCCTCCTCCTCCTCCTCCTCCTCCTCCTCCTCCTCCTCCTCCTCCTCCTCCTTTTCAACTCATGAATGAAGCATTATTTCCAAATTAGGCAAATACTTTCAGTCATAACTAATACATCTAATAAATTAAGAATTTACTGATTCTTAAAAGCCCAAGCCAGGTTCTGCCATTTCCCATATCTGCAATCCCATCAGTGTAACCCTCTGTGTGCTATTACCAGTTCCCTCTATAAAGTAAGCCTATGCCAGATCTAATTTGTTCTCCTCAGTCTAAGATAATGAATAGCATTCTACTCAAAACACAAGGTTAATAATAATTTTAAATTCTCTGCAGTCCTTCACAATTTCATTTTTGTTCTGAACAAGGACAATAGGTATCAACCAGTCATTCTAGTCCAATTTAATAAATGTTTCCTCTACTTGAACCAGTTTCTTAAATACTGCCATCTGGCAGCCAGTGATGTTGGGTTTTGCAAACATAGTTTGGTTTCACTGTCCAGAATGATGTTGGTCTTACTAGCTTTAAGACATTCATTGCCATTTTAAAACCCTGTTCACCATGTTTGCATTGTTGCTAAGATGTACAACTTCAAACATCCTGACAATTTCTCTCTCCTACTACCTCTATGGCAGCTATAAGTATTACCACAAAAATAAATCTCTTCAAGAATGTTGTTATACCAACTGCAATATATGAAACATGGAAGTGTACAGCCAAGATGATTAAACAGTTAAATGTTTTCCAACAACACTGCTTGAGAAGAATCCTCCACATCTCATATCGTAACCACAAAACACTAATAAAAAGATGCTACAAAGATCAAATTTAGAACACTTTTGTCTCAGTCTTAACACTAGAGGTCTCAAGACCAATCCACTTGAGGAGGGGTTACAGTTTTTTCTCATAAAATGCTATACTTTCTACTAACCACTAGAAGACAGACACTAGCAAATATAACAACTTACAATTGTACCTTCATCTCCACTGTGTTTTGGGACTTTCTTCAAGATCTGGACACACACAACTGTTATATGCTAATTTTTAGTAAACATATTACTATCAAATCACTGTTGACAGCTAGTACAAGCCAAAGAGGAACTACTATGATACTTTAGAGGCTGATCACAAAACAGATACAATCCATTCTTATTTTCTACATTTTGACTTTTCATTAACTGCTCACAAATGGTAGAATTGGTATCCTCAGAAGCAGAAATTTTCAAACTTGGAACCTTAAGAGATGTGGACCAACTGCCATAATTCAACTCCCCTGCACTTTTCCTGAATCTTTCTTCAGTTTGCCAGCTTAGTTTATTAACTGAGGAATAAAAAGAGGCAGACTGTATATGCTTGTTACATAAACGTACAAAAGCTTTTCAGGAAGAGTCATTTATATTCTGCCAAACTATAGAGGCTGGTGCCTTCCTCCCTCGTGGTGGTTACTTTTAAGTTGCAAAGAGTTGCTGGCCTTTAATCTGTTAGGATCAGTAATTTTAGGCTTGACTTTCATAGGTGAAGGCAGAAGTAGCTGCAGGGAAACCTGTCAGTCTTGTTAAATACACTCATGTATGCTGTCTTCCATGAATTTAGTGGATGTCAGTAGAAACTAAAATACGATAGCCATGTTTTAGCATAGAGACAGAAATGTGTTCCAGAAAAGTACACTTATTTTCTTCTGTGTCAGTTACTGTATGTTGCTAAAATATGCAGAAAAAACAAGAGCAACCACAAGTGATGCAGTCCCTTTTCTGGTATTTATTTATTTATCAAAATTTTATAGGCATCCATCTCACTGAAGGTGACTCAGTGATGAAACAAGAAGAATAAATAAAACAAATGGTACAATATAAAATACCTTATTAATAGGTACAGAAGCGAACAATAAAAACTGCAAGGATAAAAAAAAGCTACCTCAACAATGGATCCATCTTAGCAAATTTCTTTTTACGACTTGAGAACTTTACAGAATATCATAAAGGATGGAGCTAATTTAATTCTGAGGGAAAGAATTTTCCAGAAGACAGGTGTCATGGTAGAGAAAGAACATCTCTTGGGTCTTATCAAATGAAGGGTCCTAGCCGATGGTACTATATGACTACTCTCTGAGATTTAGTGGGGCAGGCTGTGTAATTGGGGAGAGGCGATCCCAGGTAACTTCAGTCCCATGACATGAAGGACTTTAAAGGTTAAAACCAGCACTTTGCATTGGACCAAGAAGCAAATTGGCAGTCAGTTGAGTTTGTAGTGCTGAGGTGTAATGTCACCAATTGAATTCTGAATTGCTTGTCACCAGTTGAATTCTTCTGGGTTCTGAGTTGCTGGGCCAAAATCTAGGAAGGAAGGAAGGAAATAGAGATGAAGGGTTAGAGTTGCTTAATATTTGATGTTCAAGGTTAGCATAAATTTACTGTTAGGTTTTGAGTTGCTGAGCCTATCAAATTCTAAGACTATCTTATCCATACTGCAAAATTCTAAATGACTTTTAGGTGGCAGTAGAGAGATGACAACATTCTCCCTACAGTTTGGAAAACTGGCTGCAAAAGAAGGCAATATAGTAGGGCAAACTGGATGAGAAACTCAGAAAAATCCTGGGGCCCAAACAGCTGATATTCATACACTTAAACTGAGAGCTTCATTCCTTGTAGCTTATTTCTTTTTCTTCTCCTCTAAGGTTCTCAATATCCTTATTTGTTACCTATGTTATTAATAGAAGTGTTACCTTCCCCCAGTGTGCTCTTCTGGCCACCAGCTAAGGACAAAAAAACCTTCATAGTAAAAATATTAAATTAATTTACCATTCAGCCAATTCTCTGCTATCTGCAGTTAGGAGTTGCTTCTTCCTTTGCAATTGGACATCAGAAATCAATTAATTTTTTAGGCAATCCGTAAGAGCACAGCAAAACAATCTGTGAGCCAACTGGCTAAGGTGACAAAGGACCTGGGCATTGAAGTCCACACTTCTTCAAGTTGCTAAGTTTGAAAAACACTGATGTAAACTGTTGTAACAGAAGTAATTGTTCTAATATGTAATACTTTCTATACAGCAATGATAATTTCATTGTGATGAGATAATGAAAAGCTATTGGGAAGAGAGCCTGTCTCTTCTGTCACAGGTTCAATTTTTTTTTAAAAAATGAAAACGTTAACACTCTTTACCATCTGCATCAGCTACTTTGGAGAATAATTATTATAACTAGTAATGACATAGCAAACAAATCTTAGTTTATTAATTTTAGTACCTAACTCAGGGGATTACATTTAGGCCTTTACTATTTTAATTAATGACAGGATTGATCGAGTTATTTTTTATGAATTTTGTAAGTTGACTAGTGTCTGTTAAGTTTCAATCTTATAAACCAATAAAGAGCCAAATAATAAGACTGGGAGAGAAATGTTTTTCCCCACATTGTGATAATCCTAGAGCTAAGCTACAGCAATATGAAGGTTCTTGGTGAAGGAAGAGAGGGGATGAGCATGTACTGCAGCAAATTTTAATGGCGTTAAAAACTGCCAACAAATCTCTGAAAATGCCACCAGGCAATGTCCGTGTATCATGTGATCACAGAAAAAGTCAACCCTTGTGGTTAATCTGGTGGCTATGAGTGAACAGCTGAGAATAAGTTTGCATCACAGGAAATAGTTCAGCTCTCCTTATCGCCGTGAAGCTCTTTTGCTCTGCTTGTGGAGTGATGCTAGCGGTTGCTTTCTGACACCCCGAGGCAAGGATTTCTTTGGGATTCTAGTCAGAGAAATATCAGCATCATGCTCCAATTCTTATGTATGTTGTGAGGCCAGGTTGGTTTGTGCTAAAGCTCCTTTTGTATGCAAAGTGTGCTTTCTCCCTATTTCCCATCTCTTTGGGACTCTTAAGTATGTGCCAACTGAAGCATGAGAAATATATAAAATATAGTACTGCTGCCCTATAATCTGTCCTTTACTTTTTGCAGTATGCTGTGGAATAGGGTCGAGTTTTTAAATATTATCTGCTTTGTGGAGACATAGTGGTTGGCAGTTTTTCCACTTTATTTTTCTGGCTTTCAAAATAGGAGGAGGAGGAACACAGTTTGCATTAGATGTTGGTCTTGTATTATAGGCAGCTACAGAGATGACCTTGGAGAAACTATTCAGTACCACTTACAAAAATATGTTTAAATTCTGGGAAAGGAAAAAAGCAGAGAAAAAATTTAAAGTCCCATCCTTAAAAATCCCACATTTGGCTACTCCAATTTAATCTTTGCGGGCCTGTTCTTGAAGACCACCCAAAAGTTTCAACTGGATTGAAATGAAGCAGCTGAACTACCATAGTAACAAGTTCAATTTATTTGGGAGGTGCCCTTGTGGTCAGTCTCTTCTTAGGTGAAGACATGATACTGATTGTTACCTTCAAGGGCTGCCTACTCTATGTGGAACCTGAATTCAATGGTTCCAAGAAAGAGGGGCTTTCCTATGCCAAAAGAATGCCAATAACAATAAACTGGGGTGGGGGGGGCAGGGCTGTTCTCCTGAAGAAGTACTGTCATTTTGTTGTTGTTTCACTGGAGGTTTTTTAACTGTAATTGTCAAACTTCAAGCAACTCAGAATTAACAGATTAGAGCAGCATAAAAACCCGTGAAATTCATTAATTAATGACTTGGCACCAGATATTCTATATATCCTTGAAACTATGGCTCTTTCCGAAATTGTTGTGATCAGTTTGTCACACAATTATCTACCCAAGGTACTAATGGGTTGTGCTATGGCATATTTGCAATTTCATACACCTAGATGTGATTTTAACTTTCGTAGTCCTCGACTTATAACAGTTTGTTTAGTGACTGTCCAAAGTTGCAACAGCACTGAAAAAGTGACTTATGAGAGAAAAAAAAGCGTTTTTTTTCCTCTCTTTCTCTTCTTTCTTTCTTCTTTTCTCTCTCTGTTTCTTATGTAATGTTGTTATGTTATTTTTTAATTGTAAATTCAATAAAATTTATATGAAAAAAGAAAAAAGTGACTTATGACTGTTTTTCACAGTTACAATCTTTGCAGCATCCCCGTGATCATGAGATCAAAATTCAGATGCTTGGCAGCTGATTCATACTTATGACCGTTCCTATGTCCCAAGGTCATGTGATCACCTTTTACGACTTTCTGACAAGCAAAGCCAATGGGGAAGTCAGATTCACTTGACAGCCAGGTTACTAACATTAACTGCACTGATTCTCTTAACAACTATGGCAAGAAAGGTTGTAAAATGGGGCAAAACTCACTTAACAAATCTCTCACTTAGCAACATAAATTTTGAGCATAAGTTGAGGACTATTTTCTATCAGTCTTTCTGGGGACTCTGGCATTGACCTCTGACAGAACATCCACTGATGTTAAACCAATTCTTGTTTATTTTAAGTAGAACATGTGAGAGAAAGGGCACAGTGGCTAGCCATTAAGATGCTGAGTTGTCTACACAATTCACAAAAGGAATGTGACCTGAAAGCTCAGACCCATTGGAAAGAGATATAGATTATATAGACTCAGAATTAACTGAGTTGATTAGCTATGCCTCTCTGAAATTCAAGCCAGAACTCTTTTCCCAAAGCAGAAGCATGAATGAAGGAAATAACAAACTGGTTTTCTCCAGGAGGACTGGACAAGATTGGGAAATGAATTTATCACATTTAATTTGCAACCTTATCAATGGAGATCAAGTGGAGTAAGTAGCCAGTTTTAAGTTTCTGGGTGTTACCCTAAAAGAGGACCTGACCTGGGGTGCTCACATTGCAGCATTGGTCAAAAGGGCCCAGCAGAGATTATACTACCTGAGACTTCTCAGGAAACAACAACTGAATGAAAAACTGCTGGTGACCTTCTACCAATACACACCATAGAGAGTATTTTAACTTACTGCACTTCTGTACGGTTTGCCAGTTGCACAGTGGCAGACAGGAAAGCACTCCAGAGGGTTAATGTCATTGCCCAGAAGATCATTGGTTGCCCTCTCCCCTCTTTGGAAGAGCTTTATAGGTCCCGCTGCCTTAAGAAAGTTCAAAACATTCTCAAAGATCCATCTCATTCTGGGAACCCTTTTTTTGAACTATTACCATCTGGCAGACAGTACAGAATAATAAAAACAAGGACAAATAGACTGAAAAACAGCTTCTATCTCAGGGCAGTAGCTCTTTTAAATTCTTCTGTATCGTGCAGTGTTGGGGTTTTTTGGTTCAATGTGTGGAGCGTGAAGGATGTGTGTTTTTGTTTATTTTCATGGTCATGATGTGCACTGAAGATGGTGTTTGATTTCGTTGTACGAGGTGCAATGACAATAAAGTAAAATAAAGTAAAGTAATCAGAAACCACTTTCATCTGGACCTTGTTGGGAAGATAGACTGATACTAAGGATTGAATTTATTTGTTTAATCAGACAACAATTAAGAGATGATATTAAGAAACAAATGTAGATTTAGATCCAAATTACTCTTAACTCTTGGGACAATATGGTATAGATAAGTTGCTGTGATAATTTTTTTACAAGTTGATCAGAATTAGTAGTTCCAAAGAGTGCAAACCCAATATTGTAATAGTATTAAGAGTATTAAATTAGGGGGGATAAAATGTTTATATCTGCTGGGTTATTTTAATGTATCTTTTTCTTGTTTGTTCTGTGCTTTTTCTCTTTTTTAAATTTTTTTTGGGGAGTTTTGTATTTTAACTTTTTTGAATAAAATTAAAATAGTTATATAAAATATATTCATATATACTTAGATCAATACATTCTAAGCTCGACAAATCTGTTAATGTCATCGTCTCCGGCATAAAGCAATTATTAAGGATGAATAATAGGCAAATAGTTGTGTATAGAGTTGAATCAACCTCCTTCATGATGCTGAAACACTAAGCATGTAGTTCTGGCTTATGCATCACCTATCAACTTGAGAGATATGTCAGGCTTTGGGCAACATATGAATAGCCATACTCCATATGGGTGTGTGTATGTGTCAATATTCACGTTGGTAATGGATTTAAAGATGTTCAAAGTAACATAAATCTCTTAAGCATCTGCAAGGCTTATGAGAACCAGTATTGCCTCTTATAACCCAATCTTTTCAATGTAAAATAGGGAACCTAGAAGTTTGATCCCATCCTATTTGGGAATGGGAGACATGTTTCCCCCATTTCCAGAGAAACAAAGGCTTATACTTGAGGAAAGTTTTTAAATGTGTTTATTAAATTATTTGGAAGAACTACAGATATTGAAGTGTGTGTGTGTGTGTTTGTGTGTGTGTGTGTGTGTGTGTGTGTGTACGTATGTGTGTATGTATTCCATTAAACTAAATTGTCCTTATTTCTGAATAAACATGGCGCTGGATAATCTTTGCTGACTTAATTAGGCAAATACTTCACTTTTGATTTGTTTAATTCTTTTTCTGTTTCCTTGCACGTTCAATGCATTCACAACTTTGGAATTTCAGAGAAACTGTCATGGGGAGGTTAATGCTTCAGCTTGCCATTACATAAATTATGGAGAGGAAACACATTAATCTGTTAGGTCTGTGCATTCCAACCCTAAGCAGTAATGGAAGCTGTGTTATATGAATAAAGAAGATTAGATGGAACTTCAATTTGACCTAAAGAACTTTTCCTTTTACTTAAGAACAGCTCCCAGATATGTGGACTGCAGCTTCCCTAGAAACAATGACTTTTTCTAAAAGAAGGAATCAACTTTGCTTAAATTTTATCCCTTTTAATTTATGCACAATTCAAAATGCTGCCCTTTTTCACAAATCTCAGAAACAGGCATATTTATTTTGCCAAAGTTAGAGCTTTTCCTCCTCTGATTCATGACATGAGCATTTGATAACGGATGCAATTTTGTCAGAAAAGTAACATAACCAAAGAATAGCAAAAAAGTAAAATCTGACTATTCCATATAAATTTTTGCACTACATTCCGAGGGCCTGTTTCCTTTCTGAAAAGCCTTGAGAAGTTAGAGTGCAGAACTAACAGAAGGAAAAGTTAGATACCTTCTCCTCCCTGCTTTTTCTAACACAAATTACAAACACACTATTTATTGAAGCTGTTTGAAATCAGTTGTTAGAAGATGCTGTTGAGGAACATAATTCTCCCAGTCTGTCTGTCCTACAGATATGTCAGATTTGTTGTAAACTAGGGAATTCTGGGAGTTGGATATCACCTCTGAAAGGCAGTCAGGTTGTGGGGAAACTGATATAACCTCCAGCTTGTTGGGCTAAATATGGATCACACTTAGCTTATCTAAATTGTGGTACTCACCACACCTCCATTCCTCCCCACATTTGCCACCAAATGTTCTTGCCAATGCTGGTGACAATGAAATTTGGTGTTAAATTCTGTTAACAAACCACTTGGAAAATAACTTGAAATATAATCTTTAGCAAGGGTGTCAAACTCACATCGTCATGGTAGCATCATATGACATATCAGGAATTTCCCCCCCCTTCGCTAAACCGGCCGTGGCCGTGACCAGCGCATGACACATCCAGCCCACAGGCCGGAGTTTGACAGCCTTAGATTAGAAACTGACCTAGTTAAACATAATCTCTTACAGCCTTCTGGGTAGCCTTTTCACAATTCTGAGGGGCACTGGCGCAATATTCCCTTGAACACTCACCCTACATTCTTTCCTCTATTTTCTCCTCTGTTTCTTTTTGTCCATTGAGGTCAACTGCCCAGTAACTGGGAATTTAATATTGTAATACCGAAGTAACGGTGACATTGTATTTTGAATGATTAGCTTTACCACTGTTTTGAATGAGACATTTCCAACTAATAATTTCAAACTTTAAATTATACTTCCACTAAAACTGCTCCACATGGGGCAGGTGCCTTGAATCCCCCCTCTCTTTAAGAAGAAAATCCCATCTCCTTGATCTTTGGATAAGGCATGCAGATATGAAGCCATGTGTTAACAATGAACATGGACCCCATGCCCTGTGCCTTCAAGAATGGGGCCAAAAAAAGTGCATCAGTATCTATAAACAGAGGTAAACAAATTTCTGACAAAGACCTTTCCTGTTTGTTCTTCTTTGCCAGGAGTTTTTGTATATTTTGGACACCTGCTACCTGCCTCCCTTCTGGGTTTTATTGGCACTTGTTGAAAGCAGCGGCTCACCCAGTGAAGTGTAGAGAACAGGCAACAGCCATTTGGCTTCTTGGCCTTTGTGGCTTTTCTCTGTTTGGAACCATGGCAGAAAGGCAGAGCATCATACAGAATGTTTTAATCAGTACAAGATGGTTGCACACAGCAGAGCTATTTATAATGTGCCAAGGAGACAGTTTCAGTTAACAAAAGGAGATAGTCATTAAATCAATGAGATTAGGTCTTAGCCTAGTTCTTAGATTATGAAAGAAACATCAAAATATTTATTTAGGGGGAACAGATGTCTCAAAAGTTTGAAACAATGAGGCACAATGTTCAAGAGCTTTACATCCCTCCATATAGCAGTGCTCTGATATAGAAAAAATCCTAGTAAAGCATAAGGAAATCCTGTTCTTTATAATTATTTAATGTATTGTTATCCTGATTATTTTCTCCTTTAGATCGTTGCCATACTTGGAGGGAAAAGCAGCCATCAGACATCCACAAAGCAAAATGCGCAACGGAAAAGAATAGAAGCAAAAAGCAAATCAGTTCTTCATTAATAGATACTGGTCAAGTTATTCCCTTTCAGGATAAATAATGTTCTGCAAACATGAAGACACAAAGTCAGAAATACTAATAAAAATGATAAAAGAAAATGGTCACCATCAGTTTTGCTCTATATCTCACATCTTTCTATCCTTGCAAGCCAACTTTGCTTGCACCACTTTATACAATTCTTCATACATGGACTTTAGTTCTTTAAACATTTTGCCACTTGTTTAGGATATCATAAAATTAAAATGGCTATAAATTTCTGAGTTTTACTCTCCTTTTCAATCCATTCATTTTTACTTTATATACTTGTTCTGCACTCCATGGTTTCCTCTATCTGATATATTTCATTGTGCCTCCATATATGTCCTTTGGTTTTAAATTCAATCTGCATTCGTTCAGCATCCATGCATTCTTGACCCATCCTCTTGTTTTACCACACATTCTTATGTACAGTAGCTCGTTTTATTGTATTGAGTTTGTTTTTATATTTCTTCTGATACAAGTCTGTAGCAATGATCTTGGAACATAGACGGCTCAAAGAAAGATGTTTCAGCCACATCAAGACATTTCTATTTCCATGTTAAGCTACTTAAAGTGAAGTATATTGTATTCACCTCCACCAAGTAGCTAATCTGCTAATTAGTTTGAAACATTTTTTCTCCAAATAGATTGAGCATCAGGTACAATTTAAATGTTGAAATAATATTCAATGTTTCCAGGCCCACTGTAGAAAAAAATTGTATGACATGGTGTCATTTTTGTCTCCTTACTAAAAATCTAATTTCCACCTGTGCATTATACTGATACCCAGATAGAATGTTAATTAGTGCAATAAGATTGCACATTTTAAGACCTTTTCTTTAACAGTGCATATATATTTGGTGCAGAAGTAGAATATGAAGAACTTTTAAGGCAGCTGAAGACTTTTTATCTCTACCACTCTGCATGTCACAACATCAAGATTGTTCTCATTTACACAATACCCTATGGGGTATACCACTTCAGAAATTGTATCCTTCTAATTATCATCAATATACATATCTCTGGTGCAAATAATATGTCAAGAAACTGAATTGGGAAGCTTTGAACTAAAGTTCCTTCAAAGTGTATACTGTAGTAGGTGGAGATTTCAGTGATTCAGGACAGATGGAGCCTGATGATAATTTATATGCACATCATTGGTTTTGTCTGCTAGTTCCTGAAGCCCTTGCATGACCATTTATGCTGTGTTCAAAAGACAAAAAATGGGTTTAAGCAAATTTCTATTTGGCCCATATGGTTAGCAGGTTTAATTTCCAACTTATATATATCTCTTGAAAATGACCAGTTGTCTGAATTTACCTTTGGGGCTAGGTGCACAATGAATGTTATTATTTATATTGTAGAAACTTGCTTTTTAGATTGCTTTTGAATTTCTCCTTAGTTCAGCAGCTATATATTCCCAGGCATTTTTCATTTCAAACATTTTGACCAACAAGATTATGCTGAAGTCTTTAACCACTTTTCCATCAGGAAGAGACCAACATATGAAATTGTTCTTTCATAAAAGAACTAAAAGAATTATTAAAGAACTATTAAAGAATTATTTTGATAAAAATAATCCTGCTTCAGAAAACGTATTTTCTGTTTTCATCTTTCCTTGCTGTTAGTTGAATTTCTTACTTAAACAAAGAGAGCTGCAGTAAGTAGTGTGGAAATTACAAAAGCGTTTAACCACTGTAAATTCTGTTCATCTGAACTGACAAATGTCATTTCTGTAAATTGTGGTTTGATTTCAAATGGTTACTTGGAACAAGAAAAAAAAAAGCTTATTGAAAGGTTGAATGCACACAAAATGGACATTAAGACAATGTCTTATTAAACAAAAAAACCCCACACCTTCATATAAATAACTGCTTCAAAGACAGAAGAGAAACATTTTGAAGGACAATTGGGCATTGACCTCATTTTTGCATTTAACTGTGGGCTCCCCTAATTATGGTCCAAGGCAGTGGAACAAGTATTTTAGAAGAATGATATTTCAGTGAATTCTAAAGGGACGAAGTCTTGGCTTATGACTGTCGCAAGCAGGATTTAAAGACTTTGTCTGATTAGCTACCAGGTATGACTGCAAAGGTTAAAAAATTGATTTTTGGCTAAGGCCTGGAAAGACTCAGAAATGAGGTAATTGTACCTGAGCAGGAGAAAAATCAAACCAACCCAAACCTCAGCATGATAAACTTCAATCTTAGCTTACCTGTTTATAAACATTAATAAGCATATACAAATCCCCACTAAATGAATTTAGCAATCATTTCCATCATTATTTAAAAAGATAGGAGGGATGCCTTGCTAAATACAGTCAAGATATTTTATGCCTGGCACTCATACTGGAGATGGAAAGACAGGCTAGAACAAGTACATTTTGAAGAGCAAAACTAGCTTTAGAGAAGGTTGCTTCTCCTTTAGCCAAGTGCTTTATATATCACTTAAGACTTTCAAGAAGAGATTGGACTGCCATTTCTCAATAATGGTGTAGGGTCTCTTGCTTGGGCAGCGAGGGGTTGGACTAGATGACCTACAAGGTTCCTTCCAACTCTGATTATCTGTTATCTCTGTTATCTGGTACCACACATGTGGTATATAATTGCAAACTCATTGCAAAAGTGAGTTTATTATATCTTATGGCCTTTGGGAGTGTGCCGTAGATGGATTCTAGAAGTGATTCTAGAGGCACCATTACCAACAGTAGAGCCACTGATGAATCTTTTGAAGCTGTTTATAGTGGATATAGGAAGACAATCTGACCTTGCTAGGGTTCTAAATCTTTCTATTAGCTGAAATATACAGTACAGTAGGAAGTAGTAACTATATATCCGCATTAAGATTTAATTGTAAATATGACACCAATAATGATAACAAATAAGGAACCACAAACTGTTGATAATGGAATTGCCTTTTATTCATTTTTTTTTGTTTTCTGTATTTTTCTATTTTGTGTATGTGTTTGTTCGTTTATTTTAATTGTATATTCAATAAAGTTTTTTTTTTTTTAAGAAATATACAGCACTGCACTATAGTACTTGCAGTACATCTTCCTTCAGTTTTCTGTCCTATGGGGAAGCTACAGAAGGATTCCTTTGAGGAAATAATTTTGCTTTTACGATGATGGACAGATTGAAACCATCAAACGATAAATTCATAAATTCTGTATATCAGTAGTACATAGATCTCTTACCAAGCTGTACAGATCAATTTTATAGCTACAGATTGCTTCTGGATAATGCTTATTTCACAACATTACCATGTTCTTGGTTACAGCATGAAAAATATTGTTTTCATGTATTCATAGCTTTAGAGTTTCTTGGATAATATTAACATTCTGAAATAACAAAATCACAATTTAATTTAATTGCTTAGTATTTTAATTTGGTTTTAATCCATTTTATAATGTTTTATAATTTTACTATGATAAATTTTAGCTTTATAGCCACACTGTAGTACCTATATTTTATGGTAATATGACTTAAAGTTATAGTCAGTTTTGTGCAATCTATAAACCAAGATTGTTTTAAGCCGTAGCTGATAATTCTGTGACAAATTTTGTAGCTATGACTATAATGAAAACAATATTTTATGTTATAATTTATGCCAGTTAGAAACTAAAATATAATTTGATTGATTGACTGACTGATTGACTAAATATTAACCTAATAGTTTTAATGGTTTTGTAAGTGTATGTTTATAGAAGCACAAATCTAAATAGGAAAAAACTGATCTGTTAAAACATTGCTATTAATGACTAGTAAATTATACATAGATTTGCATGAAAAAAATACAGTAATAATAGTAAGTCCAAAATAGTATTTACAATTGGGACTGCAATAGAAAATTGCAATATGGATATCTGGAAACATGCATCAAGGAATTTAATGATGCCTGCCTAGTTACTGTTCTTTTCCATGCTCTGTGCATACCAATTTTGTAGAGTACACTTAACCAAATCAAATTTTTAAAAAAATCTTTTTGTAGGAACTCTAGGTATACAAGATGTTACACTTATTTACTAGCTTAGTTATCTGTTGTTACCAGCTATTTATTTTATTAAATATATAATACAAACCCAGAAAGTGGTTTAATTGAGAAACTAGGTTGTGCTATGTGAACCCTGACAAATATTTACCTTCTGTCTTGCTCCAAAATTGAGGCATGGGTTTTACTCTGTTTTTTGGGGTGATACTTCTAAAAATAATTGGTATTTTCTCAAGTAATTGCTACCTCCCCTTTGGTGTATATCTTATCCACCTTGACTTTATAAACGGTGGTGCTCACCTTAATGCTGGCAATAAAGATAATTATATTTAGCATTTTATTCATCCCTTAATCTTAATAGGTTTTACCAGATATGAGAGAAGATGATATGCAACAATTCCAAGACACCTGCTTAAATACAGTTTACCTTACTAAGGACCAAATTATGCCTTGGACAATTGTAACAAGCTCAAGGAAACATTGCGCTCTGCAAATTTGGCCTTGTTTCCTTGAACTAGTATGTACTACTAGTAGTATGGTCCAAAATCTTCAGCCCCCAGCAGCATTCAGAGGGGGAGAAGTGGGCTAGGCCAACAGAGACATCACAGTGCAACATTTTGTTTTCTAAACAAGCATCACAACATCGTGCACACATTCCAAAGGGATGGAGCTTGCAACACACTTCTACAAATCTACTTTTGTAATTTTGTCAGGAAAACAGTAGTTGTTGCAATCTCCACCAGCAGCCATGTAATCGAAACACGGCTTACAGATTCAGCGTTGGATGTATTCTTCAAGAAATGACAATTTTGATACAATCTTATGACTCACATTTAATGACTTGTTACACATATTATGTAGGAGCTGATAGCATTGTAGCTCTTATCTGATTACATGGGGATCAATAAAAGGAACTATTAAATTAGCATTTGAGATAAATCAAAAGTAATACAAGTGACAAAACTACTAATACCAAAGTAAACTGCAAGTTGGATCTGTAGCAGAGCTGGTTAAATGATGCTTCTCCCTTTTCTTCTCTACTTACATTTCAGATCTTGAAGTGGAAATTCTCTGTTACTTTCTCCTGTCTCTGCATTTTCAAAATCCAATCAAGCCATGCAAAATAAACTTCTGATATGTGACTTTCTTCTGTACATAACTTCATTTGAAAAACTGAAGGCAAGCTATTGCTACGCTTTGCTAAACACAAATAGGAGAGAACTTGATGCTGAAATAACTGAAGCATAATAGCAAACTAAGAAAATAAAATTTGAAAGTAAGAGGAAGTGTGGAAAGAGTTAAGAGTCTATAAAGTTGTGATCCAGATCTCTGGATCCACTTGTCCAGAAGAAGGAGGATGGCAAAAAAAAAAAAAAAAAGGTCAGATGGAACTAGAGCCAAGATAAAATGTTTGGACTTTTATATCCTTGTCCTGGTCAGGGTTGGAGACTAAATTAAGGCAACTCTTCAAGTGAGCTTCACATACTAACCAATGGGAGTCTTTGAAACTGTCTCCTGGATAAGTTCAATTAAGTCTATTGATCTCCTTAATAAGATTGGCTATGGACAACTGTTCTTGGAAAAAGAGGATTAGAAGGACTTTTGCTGCATTCACTTATGATTACAGGTACAGCCACATCCTACTAGACTACCACAAGTTAGAATCTAATGATAATGTTAATTGTTTGTATTTTCCTTCATGCTTTTGCATAAACTGAAACCAAAACACAATCTGTAGTTTTCCAATGTGTTGCCTCAGCTTTTAGTTCAGAAATGTTCTAATGCTATAACACTAAATAATGTTACAAATTAAGATCTTTGATGGACATACTGTATTTCAGATCTCAAACAGGAATCTGGAGCCTTCAGTGCGGCTCTGCTATCTTTCTTTTAATAGGCCTCTCCCTATTAACTCTCAGTTTAATCCATCAGACCATTAACATTTTCAAGAACAGAATGATAGGTTTCAGGCACATTATTAGCAACAATAACTTTAACCATCAAGTTTACATTTGATGTTTGTGGTAAATGTAATCAACTGAATTTTTAGTGGAAATGAGACTCAGGTTCCACAACATTCTCCATTCCTTCCAAATTTCAATTATACTGGATTGTTATCCCCTTGAATATTGTGTCTACATCAATGCATCCTACAATCTATTTTGCATTTGGATTTAACCTTTTCATCATTTCATTTTAATTTTCAGTCAACATGAAACAAAATGTTCATCTTTTCAGTGGTGTTATGGTTATGTAATGATGCCTGTTGATAGAAGTAATTTAAAAATCCCAGGGCATAGAAGCATTGCAGAGTTTCTTTTAATATACAATTTAAGGTGATACCAGGTTTCTTATATATGTTTACAAAGAGGTATATAATAAATCCAAATGTTTTTATTTTACAACAAGCTCTTGTTTTCCTGGTTGATATCCTTTAGCCTCTTGCCAAACCATGGCTGCTGGTTGTGGCTATAGTGTGACAGTCACAGATGGCAGCGCATTGGAAGCTCCTTTCTGCCTTTTCATCTGAACACAAGTCTCCCAGGGGTGTGCTCAGGAAATAATGCACGATTCAGCTGTCATTACATCAACAGGAGCAACAGGCTTGGAAGTGGATATTTTGTTTGCTCGCTGGTTTTTTCCTATTTAGCCACTCCAAAACAGGTAAAGCTCCTGCTCAGTCTCTACAGTAGATTGTTTTATACCCCAGGGCTGCTTTACATAAACAAGATCTTCGAAGTACAAGGGACTTCTATAAAAATCTATTTGTTCAGCATATACAAGTGGAAGAGGGGATAAATAGGCAAACTATCACCAGGGTTACTAAATCTGGGCTGCAAAAATCCAGACAGCCACTAGCAGCGAAGAGTTTTCTGCCTTTTGAATGGTCATCTGGACTTTGCAGCCCAGATCTGGAATTGCTATCACAGAGCATAAATCTGAGGAAGCAGAAAATTACATCCTTAAGGTAGAGCAGTATATACTTAAACTGGCAGAGCTTATTGACAAAGCTAGAAATCCATCTGGGGTTAAGTAGCTTAGCTGGGCTTATTTCTATCCTATTACAGTTGATGCAATTTTTAAAATAAAAATGCTTGGCTCACCTGTCTATTGTAATAGAAAAAGTGCTATTGAAGCTTTTTGTGGCTACTATGCTTCTCAGAAAGTTCCTCTTCAGAGTTTCTACCCGTAGTACCATGTTGGCCAACATAGCAACAACATTATTGATATCAACGTTATTGATGTCATATTACCTTCTCACTGTTAGTTCATCATTTTTTGAGATAAAACAATGCTAAATGGAAGGAATTATGGTATGGAGTTAGGGGGAAAGGCAGGATAAAACAATATATGAAATTCTATATGATATACAGAAGCCAGACAAGGACATTTCTCTTTTTCTGATTTAAATCTAAAATACTAAGTTACCCAATAGAGATATGGGTGTTACTTTTGTGCTGTTTGTGCTGTCAGCTTCATCTACAGATGTGTGGCTATCATCATATCTGATAAAACAAAAGATAATGACAGCCATTAATATTATCCTGACTTAGTTGACTTTATAGAAGCAAATTAATGGAAGATAAATATAGCAATAGAGAATCAGTTTGGTGTAGTGGTTAAAGCACCGGGCTAGAAGAGACTGGGAAACTGTGAATTTTGCTTCTGTCTTAGGCACAAAGCCCCCTAGGTAACCTTGGGCCAGTCAATCTCTTTCAGCCATAGAGAGGAGACAATGGCGAACCATTTCCAAACAACCTTGCCAAGAAACCTCCAGGTATTAGTCCAGGCAGTTGCCGGGAGCCAAAAACGGACTTGGAGGCACATACATACAAGGTATAGCAATAACTATTAATTATAAAGGTATACTGCAAGTGCAGAGGAATCTGCAATTTCATTTTCCCAACGAAAATAAAGTAGCCAATTTGTTACCAAGTCAGAACATTTGTCTTTTAAAGGGAATGGCAGATTTTTTTCCCCCCATGATCTGCCAGCTCTTTTTGTTATCTATTTTGCTGCCTTTTATTGAATGGGGCTTGATTCATTTCCAGCAGCATATTACAAGGTAAGATTATGCGCTCTGCACAAAACTTGATTTATAAGGTAGCATTAAAAGACTGGGAAAATGGCTTGGCAGAACAAGAGCTTTCTCGTGGGATAATCAGAAATCGAGGAAACCTTTCATATCATTCAGCTGGCCATCTGAGGTTTTCTGTATAAAATTTCCATTTGGCCTCCTGGGGATTGCATCAGATTTGTTGGGCCACATAACTTTAGCTCATATGAATAAAAATCAGGGGGTTTATTTTTCAGTCCATTGATTTTATTCCTGACATTGACTTGGACATGCAATGTAGAAAGATAGAGAGCACTGTTGGCAATGACAGAATTTTAGGTACATTTCTTTTCATGCATATCTGGGAATGGCAGTGATTGAATCTGAACTCCTTCTTTAGATTTTTATTCCACCTTTTTCATACGTAACACAAGGCAGCAAATATACCAATGCTACTTCATCCTCCTATTTTCCCTACAATAACAATAACCCTATGAGGTCAGCTGGGCTGAAAGGAGGTGATTACCTCAAAGTATACCAGCTAGGTTTTTTTTATGTCTAAGGCAGGACTAGAACTCACAGTCCTTTGGTTTCTAGGCCAATAGTTAACCAGTAGACCAAACTGGTTCTTCTGTATGTAAAATATGCTTTATGAGTTATAGCCTCTAGCATATATCCTATATATTTGTCAAGACTCTGTCTATTTTCTATGTGACCATCATAGTCCATCCTGGAACTGTTACAAATAGTCCTCATCTTAAAGCAACAACTGGGACAAAACCTCAGCAAAGCAATCATTAAATTTTATGACTTTTTTTCATTAAATGAATCAATTGTCATTAAGCAAACCTAACTTCCCCCATTGACGTGTTGACAGAAGCCTTCAGGAAGATCATAAACGGTGATCATGTGACTGCTATTGTTGTAAATACAAACTAGTGTCAAGCATTTGAATTTTAATCACATGACCAGTGGGGACACTGTGATGGTCATAGGTGCATCAATAATAATGATAGGGTGGCACTAGATAGGTTGAAAATACTGAATGTCTTGATCTATCCAATTGGAGAATATTTAGTCCTTCTGTTCACGCCTTCTACCTTCATTTTTGCTCTAGAAAACAAAAAGCTCCTTTAGATCTTCCTGCCTAAAACCAGAAATATAGAACAAAACCTTGTGAACACAAGAGGTAGCCATGCAACCATACAGTCTTGCAAGTGAGAAAGGTTTATTGAAAAATTCCCGGTTTAAAACAAGGTAGTCAAATTTCTAGGTATAAAAAGAAATGTATTTTGGGAAAGGAAAAAAATAAGAAGACAAGGCAATTCACAGGCAAAAGATTACAAATATAAATTTAAAAATCAGTCTAAGTAATGACTTTGTTTACATGGTATCCATGATTAGCTCACATATGTTCTACTCAACTCAGTTTTCTGAGTTCAATATTCATACATCATGATAGATTGGGCAGTTTGTGGTTTACTATGTCATGTGAACTTTTTAGCTAGTTACATATTATTTGTTTTTTAAAACCTTGATTTTTAGGGCAAATAGAGTTAATTACAGAGAATGAGATCCTTCTGACCACTTGGTTAGATGTTGTTAAGCACAACATTCTTCTTGGTCTTGTTCTTCCATTAAGAACTATACTTTCCCAGATTTATAGAATGAAGCAATAAGTAAAATTCAGCCTTGGGGAATGTTTGCTTTGAACAATCAAATGATAAATTCTAGCTCTGAGGTGAAAGGTCTGGACAACAAAGTAGAAAATTATCTGTGAACCCAGATTCCAAAGTCACTCTCTCTCATCCATCTTTTCAAGTATCCTTGGATGAAGAGGTTTCAAAGAAGGTAGTGGGAATGAGTTAGCAGGGGTGTTCCCCAGGACTGAATAGATGACAAAACACTGTATAATTTACTCATGCCATAGCAGTTGACGTGATATTTTTCCCTGCCTCAAAAAAAAAAAAAGTGTGGATTTACCTGCAAGATTTTTATATAGATAGGATGATATGTAAATAAGCTGCCCAGTCACCTTGTAGAGGAGTCATGGGTGGCATAAAAATGTAATAAATAAACAGTCAGTTTTCGTAATGTTTAGCTAAGCACCCTCTATACCTCATAATAATACTTCCCAATAAGTCAACAAATGGGATTTCTGTTACTGTCCTTTTCCTATCCTTAAAATTGGGCTTCCCACATGCATAAATAGACGCAACGTGAATCATTTGACTCAGTTTCAACCTTCCACTGAATATGCTGGGGTAAGGGGCATCCCTCTGGAGGCATTTCTAATAAAGATACAGATAAAATTATCTCAATGACAGATTGTGCTTTTTGTTTGCTTTTAAAAGTTGTCCTGATCAATTGTGTAATGATAATTACCTGAGTCAACAGAAGATTTTTACAGTTAATGATTGTTTGACAGTATTATTACCTTAAGAAAGAAAACCCAAATGGCATCTGTTTTTTAAAAAAATCTGAGTAAATTACCTCATACATGATTTAAATTCTTTCCTGTCATGTTTTAGATCAGAAGTAATCAACATTTTTATATCTACTGCCCACTTTTGTATCTCTGTTAGAAGTAAACTTTTCTCTAATCGCCCACCAGTTCCACAGTAATGGTGATTTATAAGGTAGGGGACGAAACCCCTACCGCCCACCATGAAAGCTGGAATGCCCACTAGTGGGCGGTAGGGACCAGGTTGACTACCACTGTTTTAGATGTTCAGGTTCATTCCATGCTGTAGCTTTATTGTAGGCCACTGTATTATCTTCTTTTTCTTAATGATTGTTCACAGCAACTTGGTATGCATAAATTAGTTAAGAAAAGTTGTCCACATGTATGTGACTCTACACTGGCTGTCACATTTAAATATCTTCTTTTTTCCCCAGTTGTGATGTTCCCTTAATGAGAAATGGAGAGGAGAGGTAGACATAATTTCATAATATCTTAAAGTAATGATTTGTGTTTGTACAATATGGGTCAGTCATGGTTTGTTGGATTAATTTAATTGGTTGGGTTCACATAACACATTGAATCATGAACTATTCACTCTGACTACAAGTTATGCAACACACTGAGACATAACACGACAACCATGTTACACAAATCTAGCCATTGGGTAAGCCAAACTGTTGACCATGTTTACTCAACAATGCCAACACATCTGGATGAGCTAGCACCACACAGCTCAATTTGTATAATATGGTTTGGTTGGTTGACCAGTGCCCAGGTTTTAGTTTTCCTGGATGTCCCTTTTTTCCATCCTTCCTGCTTCTTTAATAAGCTTTTAAAATCCAGAGAGTTGCAGTGGGGTCACAGCCATCATAGACAGGTTCAGGGGTGCCTACCTATCACACAGATTTGTTTCTTTTTCATTTTCTTATATAGCTATGGGAAAATTAAAACAGCCATAGTGATAGAAGGCTAGAGAGCATTGTTTCCATAGAGTAGACTTTCAGAGAAGTCTGCATGATGCAGAGAGGGAATTTGGTCTCAAATGAGATCAGGTCACTTTGGGAAAAATTAATTAGTTTATTTAATGGGGATTAACTGTTCCTATGGCCTGCCACCTCCCCTATAACCTAGTTGAGAATGCCATGCTAAATGGGGTCATATTGATGAAACAAGAGCCACCAGGTATTATCCTTGTTGGGAGCATAGGAGAGAGCTCTATGTGTTGCACAAGCTTTAGTTTGACCAACTTTTTCACTTGCTCTCTTTTTGAAACTGCCTGTGCACTGAAATTAGGGAAATATAAACTCTATTCCTAGGAAAATGTCCTCTGACAGACTGTCTTCTAAATATATTGATGTCTGCAGGTTTAATAGGGGGACTGTAGATAGCTTTAGTAGATATTGCTATCTATATTTCTCTAAGAATCTGAAGGATAATAGTGATTAATTTAAATAATAGCTTCCTGTGCTAAGTTGCCCAGTTCTTAGGAAGTTTCATTGCAGGTATCAGCATTGGGCAGAAGAAGGGTTAACAACAAAAACCTTGGAGCCAAATTCTTCCTTTTGGTCAAGCTGGGTCAAAGAAGGACAAACTGTTCTGGAATTCTTCAAGACCATCAGCCAGACTTTCTGGAGTCCATTTTGGAAAGAGAGAGAAATAAAGGAACAAAAAGAAATAAATCAAGGAGCAAATTTTCCAAGTCCCCATGTGGCCTTCCTTGTTCCCATTTCACATTCCTTTTGGGCAATACTTAATTTCTGCAACGTTGAAAAATCAAAACTTCAAAACTATCAGGTTGTAATAATGTTTAATTTGGAAACCATTTCTTCTGTGACATCCATAAAGAAGCCCATTGAAGGCATAGGGTGAAGAAGAATTGGAACGGGGAGAGAGGAACAAGAAAGAAGGGAAAACTAACAGGATAAAAATAAAATGAAAAAGGAAGGGGGAAGAGCATCTTACATTGTTGGTTTAAATGCAGTACTTAGATCAAATGCTTTAGAGGTCACTGTGAACTGGAAGGCTAGAGTTTTCTTCTGGAATTGACTGGTGGTTATCTATCTATGTAAGAAGTATAACCTATAATAGATTAAATGGGCCTCCTCAAGAGATAAAATCAAATATAGCACACTGAACTGCAATACTTAAAGCTAGCTGTGCTATGTTTGGCTTTTGTAATGGCCTTGATGAACCAAAGCTTAATGTGACTCTTTCATTTGTGACTTAATATGTAGTGTGAATCCAATCATTGAGATTTGTAAATCATTATTTGTATCTTAGCATGTTGCTGGAACCTAATCAATTGTGACTTACAAAATAAACCATGGTGCAGTGGCGAACCTAACCACTGTTTTCCACATGTGGCAAATTATCATTCTGATTTAAATAAGACAATATCTCCATCAGAATAATTTTAGGAAGTGATACTATTTAGAAAAAGAATTAAGAAAAATGTATTTGGTTTATCAAGGAATTAAGTATACAGAGTATCTTTCAAGTGAGAAAATATTAGGCAATAAAAAACTATCTAGAGGTAATAGAGAGGGAGCGTAAACAAGCACCAACATTTGGAACTTCAAATGAAACAGGGACATAGTTTTTTAAATGAATGATTGTTAAGAATTATAATAAGAAACTAACAGAAATATGGATTCTCTTCTAAAGAAAACACTTTTCTGCCATAGCTAACAAATAGAAAAAAATGTACAGACAAAAATAAATGGCTAAGATAATGCTGAATAACGTTGTCGGGTTTTTTGCCTTCTGTAAAGCTAAAGGGTGTCAGATCCACAAGTTTCTTTATAATGCTTCGAAATAAATACAAGAACATCTTGCTTCATGAAACAGAATATCTAGAAACAGTTCAGAACAGCCACCACAACATGCTACATTGTAATAAAGCAGTTTAATGCAGTTATCTGGAATAGACATAAACCAGTGGTGGAATTCATTTTTTTTAACTACTGGTTCTGTGGGCGTGGCTTAGTGGGCGTGGCAGGGGAAGGATGCTGTAAAATCTCCAGTCAGAGGTGGTATTTGCTGGTTCTCTGAACTACTCAAAATTTCCGCTATCGGTTCTCCAGAACTGGCCAGAACCTGCTGAATATCACCTGACATAAACACATGAATCCAGGAAAACTGGTCCAAGTGTTGGTTGGCAGGCATGATACAAACAGCCCTTTTGTTGCCACTCCAATGAACAAATCTTTCCAAAAAAAAAAAAAATGACACCACAAATGTACTCCAATGTCTTTGAAACACTGCTATAAACCCTTACCCAACATTCTGGGGAGATGTTGCCTTAATTCAGAGTTCTTGTTCATTGGATTCAATGTTGTCTTTAAAATACACAGTGACAGCTCCACAATCACTTCTGTGCCCTTCTCATCGCTCATTTAGAATTTCTTGTGGTATGATAAGCCCATTTTTCAATTCCAAAACTAGATATTGAATAGGAAAAGAAAAAAAAAGTAATGTAATGTAAAAAAGTTGCTAGTAACAGCTTGCCATGTTGTTAGGACACTTTACCCACTTTTTCTATTACTAATTTTTTAGTATAATAAATATCTGAATAATTTGAATACACCTGTTATTCACATTATCTGGATATGAGAATATCCAGCCTTGGGAGAGAACTATATCAATACTGGATCCTTCCCACGTTTGTAAAGTTTACATATATGAGGCACAGATGTGCATATTCACAGATATGATGCAGAAGCATTATATTGTGAATGTTATTAAGGTCTATAATGAACTTAGTTGTGGCAGCACTTATTTGAATGCTGTTAATTTTACAAAGTATAGTCCAGGGATATCAAACTGGCATCCCATGGGCTGGATGCATCATTCACAGGCCACGCCCACCCCAGCTCTGTGAAGGGAAAATGACGGCAATGTGATGCCACGAGTTTGACACCTGTGAAGTATGCAATTTGAAGAATTCCATTTGATCATATGAAAACAAGAAAATGACCAACACATTTAAGATGGAATGTTTCAAACCAATGATTAAATGCATAAATGTAACTTTCTTGTATTGCCTCTATCAACCCTTAATGCCAAATATGTGCATGAAACTACGTATTTACAATTTCATTAAAATATTTAAATAAACAATTTTTTTAAGAAAGCAAATCTTTGAAAGCATTAAATATGCTCAAACAACAGTCTTTACTTCTCCGACAGTCAACAGTTTTTACTTCACGTTTATTTGGGTTGATGTAGGATGTTCTCTGCAGAAGTGAGGATAGGATTACAAAAGCTAGGTGAGCTGCATCTGTTCCTCCTTCGCATCCTGGCAAAGCACTTTTTCCTGCAGAGAAGCTATTCTCTCCTCTGTGGTAAAACTACAACAAAGAAAACAAAGAACTGGTGACGAGCTGAACAAAACTGCCAAACAGCTTACAATGAATGCTTCAGAGAAGATTCTTTTTCTGATGCAAATACAACAGCCAAGTTTCATTTAAAAGGCAACAAAAGACAACAATAACTTCTAAAAGCAATAAGCTCATACTCTTCAAATCCTTTTCCTCCTAAACTGTTTCCTTTACAGTCTGGTAGCATCATACTCACACCTGAGATTTAAGAATGTTTCTCTTCAAATTAGCAGCCCATTGAGCTACAGCAAGATGAATTAAACAGCTAACTTCATAGTTCATAGGCAGCCTTTCACTGAAGAAAAACGATATCACACCTCTGAAGGAACACAATATGTGTATGCAATCGGAAGAATGTTTTGTAGCCATTTGGCCCAGAATTATCATTTCTGCCTTACCGCAGCTCTCCACATTCTTAGACTATTATCATTTCTATTACTAGATAGCTTTTTAACAAAAAAAATATTAAAATGAAATTCTCTACCTTTATGTCTACATTTATTTAGAAGCATTTAGCCCACTACTTTTCCATCTCCTAAGCAATAAGAAGCTTAGAATAACATTCTGATTAAGAAGAGATGATGATTCAAAATATGTAAAATTATTACAAAATGGCTGCCAACATCAAAAAGATCAAGACCCATTGGAATTATAGAGCAAAATTTAAAAGGTGTTCTTACATTTTATTACTATTTACAGAAATGCAAAATTTCACCTAGATGAACTAATTTTCTAATAAAAGAGAAGAATTGTCATATTCAAGCTTGCTGAAGAGACTAATAATATAGCAAAATGGTCTTGAAGATTTCCAAGTCCTACAGCTGTCCTCTATTTTCTGCTTAGCTGATTCACTGAAGATAAATTCTATTTCATAGTCTTTAAAATTCAACTAAATTACTTCCAGTAATTAATTTTATAGCAAGTTATTCTCAAGTATCTTAGCAAAGAAATGGACTTAACTTCAGTATACCTGCATTTAAATTTCAAAAAATTAAACAGTCAGTGAGAGAGGATGTTAGGGATAATCAGGTATCCAAGATCCTTGGAATACCCTTGTTTTCTTGAGATCCATAGAGATAACTAAAAAGTTGATTTTCTCTTATCTTAAGTAAATATCTTAACATATATGTGTTCTTCCAGTGACAAGCACAAGAGAATTCCTGAAATGCATTCTGATGGGCAAATTAGAAGTTAGATAACTACCTTTAAATACAAGTGAAACTTTAGATGTTATATTATCTACTGACTGTAGAAGGCCCTACTGAACTAGTTTTGTCCTTATTTGGACTCTTCAGTCATAGTTCCATACTCTGGTATTTTCTGACCAACACTTCAAAAGGCTTTTGAAATATGCCTTGCACTTGCTGACTATACAAAGCATTTAGTTTTAGAGCTACCTTGGCCCAAAGCCAAGTATCTGCAATGGGGGAGATCTTACAGAATACCTGCACAGCTTCTATAAGTGAAAGTTGCCCTCCATCTCCATTTAATTTCTCCGTTTTTGCAGAGACTGTTTTCAGAAAAACAGGCAACATTTCCAGGCAATGCATATTTGTGTTCAGAGCACATCTGCAATGCCGAGTTCCACCTACACACACACACACACACACCCCTCCCTAGTTGCACAATGATAGACATTAGCGTGTCATGTATAGAACTAATAATGATTTGCTGGAGTTTAGAGTACAACCCTGAATGTTGTAATATGAGTCAATGAAAACAGGAAGGAAAGCCCAGTCTAGTTCATCTCTCTCTTGACCCTAGAAGCAAATTTGATCTCATCCATTTTCCTTTGATGGTATTTCTTGGAAACATGCTGCTCAGTTGCCTTGGAAATAAAGATGTGTAATTTGTTTAGTGCAGCAGCATGACAAGTGGTTTTTCCGCTGTGTTCTCTGTTCAAGAGGATGCTCTGGTTCCCTTGCTCTCACTTCCCCTTTCATTTCTCTCTCTTGATACAAAAGGCTCTCCCTCTTCAGATTCCTGTTTTCTTTTATTCAAACCTATCATCATCTCCCCGCAGGGAATCTACTGACAGTGATTGAGACTAAGGGAAATGGTATCATCTCCATGCTGAAGAGTGTTAATGGGAGTTAAGTGCATAATTCCCAGCAGAAAGAGCTAAGAATATACAGTAGAGCCTGGTTAATTTACTCTTTGCTCTTTCACAAAACCAAGAAATGCCGCTGCTCTTTAACCTCGGCTAGCCATGCAATGCTTTGAGCTCCAGCACCTTGGAGAATCTCTGAATTGTTTTTTTTAATGTCTCCCAGCAGACAAAGCGAACGCAGGTTGTTGGATGCGGCTGTTTTTGAAATTCATTTGATTTTTTTTTCCTAATGAAATGTTGCAGCCTGCATTCTGCTGTGCTGTATATGACCGTGGTAAAGCAGTAACAATCGCACAATAAAACAACAAAACTGAATGGCCCAATGAAAATATTTATAGCAACTTAGAGAAGGAAAATAAAAGCTAACAGCCCAAGTAGATAAAAGTGTATTTATTCTTCATTGGCAACCTTCCCTACTCTGGTGCTTTTCAGGTCATGCTAACTGTGAAGTATGGGAGCTTTAGTCCCAATAGAGATAGTCCTTGATGTACGCCCAAAATTGAGCCAAAAATTTATGTTGCTAAGTGAGAATTTTTTTAAGTGAGTTTTGCCTCATTTTAGAACTTTTCTTGCCATATTTGGTAAGTGAATCACTGCAGTTGTTAAAATAGTAACACCATTGTTAAGTGAACCTGGCTTTCCCAATGACTTTGCTTGTTAGATCGCAAAAGGTGATTACATAATCTCAGGACACTGCAACTGTTATAAATATGAACCAGTTGCCAAGCACCCAAATGTAAATCATACGACTATGGACATGTTGCAATGGTCATAAGTGTGAAAAATGGCTGTAAGTCACTTTTTTCAGTGCTGTTGTAACTCCGAAAGGTTACTTGTAAGTCGAGGACTACCTGTACAGCTGGAAGATGCCAGGTGGAAGTAGATTCTTCTGAATTAATACTTCAGAAATAAAACACCTGATGGTTCCATGAACATTGGAGGAATTTGAGATCAAAGACAATTTGAGAAATGTAGTTTGAAATGGATCGTTTGCTCAAACTTTTATTATCCTGTTTCCACTAAACAAGAGAAATTGTAGTCAGAAAAACTGCTTTACAGACCAGTTTCATTGCTACAAATATAAATATTTTGTAGGAGATGCTTTCAATTGCATTTTTTATTCTGAATCCAATTGTAAAATTAGATCAATTTTCAGTCCATGAGAGACAGTCAAAAGTCTATGGAGAGTTGAAGCAATCTGACTGGAAGTAATATAACTTTGTGATTATGAAGCAGGCACATTTAATGTTTGCATAGCATTTAAATGAGGGACCTCAAATCCATTGTTATGGCGTGATATTGGTTTTGAGTGGGTTTTTTTAAATGTTCCTATCACTGTTGTTGTGATCCACCCAGTTATGCCTTGTATGTCTAAATTAACAAGTAGGTAAAATCATTATTTGGCTGATGATGAAGATTTTGTACATTTTTTAGTTCTTCAGATGTTCTCATTAAGCAAGTTGATACAAATGACAGGAAATATGGAAGAAAGCAAACAGCTAGAACAGTTGTTTTAGCCAGAAGCTCTGAATTAACAGTCAATCAAAAGGTAGGATGTATGGATATAATGCACATTGTTAATATGGAACACATCATTTTAAAGACAGAACTTAGTATGACAAAGACATAAAATCTTTGCTAACTTGACAACAGCCAAGCTTCTTCTGGGAGTTGTAGCCTAAAACATTCCAATTGCACAAAGCTGCAAGAAGCAAATTTACATATCGATTTCTTTTCTCTTATTAACTATTACAAAAAAATGGTTGTAGGAGTTTTTGAGGCACCACAAATCTTTCCAACCCTGATAAGTGCTTTACATAATATAAGGTTCAGGTCTTGGAATTTTCCTAGAATTTTCAAAGAACAGATAATAGAAGATGCTTCTTTCTGAGATTCTAAAAAGATGCAGTAATATAGCGTTTTTCAATCTTGTCAATTTTTACAGTCAGAAACATACAGGGGAGTAATATACAGCCAGATATCACTAGTGTACTGATGATACAGTACCTTGCTATGTGTCAAAAGAGGACCTCATCTAGTAACTTCCTGCTTCTCCAGTCTAGCCTTTTTACCCCCTTGTTTCTTGATCTCCACCCTCTTCTGTATTCCTCTTTTCTGTTGCTTTCTAACAATTGTATCGACTTTTCACCTTATTTTTCCCTTTTTTGGTTGTTTTTTTAACTCTTAAATTCTCCATTCTCTTTCCCCCCTTTGCCTTTTCTTCCCCAGTTAAAGTTGCTTGTTCATTAAAGATGGCTTTTTCTTCATCTTGTTCTTGTAGTTTCTCATAAGTAGAAATTGCCATTTCTAAGAAATGGAAAACGGAGCCGAAAGAGCCCTTCCCTTCTTGTTCCTCTTCTTTATACTTTTAAAATTCCATATTCAGTTCATCGACAAGTAATGCCATTGTAAAAAAATTTTTAAACAACCCAAATGTTTTTAATCTTTCAAATAGTAATTTCCAAAAGTCCCAAAGTTACCAAGCAATCCAAATACACACAGTTTCATTTAACACTTTCTTCTTTTTACTCTTTCTCTTTCTGGGGTTACAATTCAGTTGCAAAGTTCCAATTAAAATGTATCTTTTAGAAGTCTTGTACAATTTAGCTCTAGTCTTGTAAATTCCAAGCAGCCTCCTCCAGCAAAATCTTAATATTAATTCTTTTCCTCTCCCTTCCCACTTACAGCAAAAAAAAAGTTTTTTCCCGCAATGTTTAGAAATCTTTATTGTCCCCTTGGCACTCATCTAGCAACTTCCTGTAAATGCTCCATAGAAGTGGGGAGAGAACAGAAACCTTAAGTGCCTTATAAAGCAGGACCCTAAGCAGGGGTGGGATTGACTGGTGTGTGAATCATCATCAGCTTGCTGCCTGGACAGCTGAGCAGCACTGTGCGTGAGTGCGCAGCAGTTGTAAAAGCACTTTTTTCCTGCTTTTTCAACCACAGCTGTGCTGCACAAAGCAGCTGAGGTTGAAAAACCAGGAAATAGTGGTTAAGTAAGAGCCAGGGCGGGCAGGTGGGCCAAAACAGCAGCAGGTATAGAACCAGTTCTATGTCTGCTGCTCTTCAGAGTTACCGGTTCTACAGAGCTGGACAGTACCCATAGAATCCCACCCCTGATCCTAAGGCTTAATATGTCCCCACCTACTGCAATACAGTGGCCTCCTTGTACCTCCGTGAACCTAGAAGTATACCACAATTATGTTGAAAACTGTTGTGAGACTAAGGAGGACCAGGTTGCATATACTGCCCCCGTCCCAAGCCCACCAAAGATTATTGACAAATATGATCAGTATTGCTTCAGTAATATTACCAGGACTAAATCTGGAATGAAAGGGGTCCGGATTATCTGTCGGAACTGTAAGCCTACCTTCTATTCAACAACCTTTCTTAGAAAGGAAAGGTTTGAGACTGGACAAATATTGTCCGGATCCATAGGTTTCAGTAAGGAGGCAGATGATTGCTTTTTCAAGTTGGGTAGAACCATTTCCTCCTGTAAAGAAGCATTCACAACTGTGTGGACCCAACCACATATCATCTCCTGAGATCATGGATCTAAAATGCAGATATCTGAATTTACAGCTCCAAAAACCCTGCCCATTTCCTCATGACTAATTGGGTGAAACTAGCTTATCACCATGAGGTAATTCTTAAGAAAGACTCTTACCTGTGCTAGTTGGGTTCACCCATTCTACGAAAATTCTTGACACAAAACTATAACATGCTTTTGTTTCTATTTTTAACATTTTTTTCACCAACTCACAAACTTTTCCATGGATTTTAATTTATGATTACTATACTTTTATCCATTATTTAATCATTCATTGCTTTAATGGCTATTGTTTCTGCTTTGCTGCTTTAATGTAATATGTCATTAATTGTAACTGCATAATCTACTTTGAAGGCCAGTATAAATGTGCAGGTGTGATTTAAATATTGAATAAATAAATGAGTGAGAGTGAGTGTTTTACCCTCAGGCAACAGAAATTTGATTGTGTTTTTAAACAGCAAGCTTCAGGGGTGAGCAGAATAACTCCTTACAAAATACTTTAGTGGATGTAGTCCATTTATTCATTTAAAGCATTTATAAACTTGTCCAACTCACCACTACATGATGCTGGGCAGAGTCCAATATAGCTGCACTAGTTAAAAATATATAGCTAAAAAGGGACCACTTGTGCATATTCAAACTGGATCCACAGTTTTCATATTGTGAACTAAATGAATGAATGAAGAATGGATGGATGGATGGATGAATGAATGAATGTCACAAAAAAACCCCTCAATATTTGCAGAAAAAGGATGGGGCTCTGATCATGCACTCTGACCACTTTTTGGAGTGGGACCATGGTAGATACATGTGGATATAAGCTATGACAAGCCTATTTTGCTTAAAATGGTTTTGAGTGTTTTTCAGACTGAAAGTAATGCTATCCTGGGATAAAAGTCTGTAGAGATTCTCAGTCATCCAGGTCATGATTGTACCAAAGGTGCTTTTTCAGGTGGCAACTGGACTTCCTTGTTTTTTCTTTGAAAAACGTTTCGCTTCTTATCCAAGAAGCTTCTTCAGGATCCTGTCAGAGCTGAAGAAGCTTCTTGGATGAGAAGAGAAACATCTTCAAAGAAAAAACAAGAAAGTCCAGTTGCCACCTGAAAAAACACCTTTGGGATATCCTAGGGATATATTTATCTATTTTACTCCTGCTTAGTATTCCCAAGTGCTTACTGCCTAAATATCAACCCAGGAGAAAATAAAAACAGCAGAGAGATAAGTGGAGGTGGACATACAGTGGGAAAGAGGACATGATTCTTATAGTTACACCAAGACAAATTCCTTGTGTGTCCAATCACACTTGGCCAATAAAGAATTCTATTCTATTCTATTCTATTCTATTCTATTCTATTCTATTCTATTCTATTCTATTCTATTCTATTCTATTCTATTCTTAGTAGTTACACATCCTGAGGCCTGATTACACATGAGGGTTGAACTACCTATTGGGTTACAACTTATAGCAAGCCACCTGTTGTATTTTTGTCATTACCATTAGCATGGTGGCAAACAGCCTAGAAGACTGAGATTTTATTATTCTGGATAATTGGAACTGCTTTCAGCAATCCAGACAGGGAGGGGGCAAATGTTTCCAGATCCCGTGTTCAAGTGTTATAAAAAAAAAATCAAAAGCAAGAAGAGAGAATGAGAAAAGTCGGGAAAGCAATAAATATATATTGTCATCTCAAACTCTCCAGTTGTGTTCTGTATAAATCATAAACATAAAGAAACATCCCATTTGATGGCTTTTTGGCAGGAAGGCTGCATAATTAAAGCACCAACGGACTGCACTGGAAGAATCCAGGACAAAGGAGCTGCTAGTTAGGAAAGGACCTGAATTTGCACTTATACTGGCAGCCACAAAGAAATAGAAGCAGCTGAAAGGAAGATAGAGGTGCTTACTCTAGAAATGTATAATCGTCTCACCCATTCTGTAATGCCTTGAGTTCTTTTAAGTCTAAACTGCCTGGCAATGCTCAAGATCAGTCCTGGGGCTTTGAGTATTTAACTGTAAGGGTGGGAAAGATTTGACACCAGCAGAAAACCAGTTTACAAGGATAAACACTTTAGTGGGACTACATTTGTGGATGGAGGTGGAGGGAACACATTTTCTAGTTAACTGCATCATTAGTTGTACTGTGTATTATTAATGAGCTAGTCTGTAAGCTTTATTTTTAAGATAACTTTAATAAGGAAAACCAGGACTGATAAAATTATCAGTTTCTGCTTTGTAGAGGCTAACATGAAAAGGTGATTCTGAATTTATTAGAAACAGCAACTTCATTAGGCTTTATAGATGCATAATCTCCCTCTGTCAATGGGCTCAGCTAAGTTTGAATAATAACACATCAAGCAAAATGAATTTCTGTACATATAAGTGTCAAATGGAAGACTAATCAGGTAGACATACATTTTGGCAGGTGGTAGGAATAACAATTTCAGATCTGAAATAAATAAGTCTCATTTATTAGTAATTCATTCCCTAACTTTGTCATCTGCAGAGTTTTTCTGCTGACTTCTTCAGTGTATCTTCTTTAATCAGCCTATATCAAGGAAAATCTTTATTAGTATCTGCCCATTTGATCTTAATAGCCATGGAAGGAAGACATAGTCCTAATGTCATTTCCTGCTGGGCTTTTCAGACATTTTTGTGTGATTGCAATGTTGGACCAGAGAGGTATTTTATGTGATCCAGCACTATAGTCAGTGTAAGGAGAACTTGTGGACAATAAGCATTTGTGACCAACTGCTTTATTTCTTCTAGATTAGATTGTATCAGCTGTGAGAGGGGTTTTTCAGTTTTAATACCTATAGACTAGTGGTATCAAACTCACGACATCACGGCATCATCACGTGATGTAAATTGTGCCTTCCACCCCTTCGCTAAACTGAGTGTGGGCGTGGCCAGCATGTGACACATCTGGCCTGTGGGCTGCAAGTTTGACAGCCCTGCCATAGACAAATGTTTTTGAAGATTTGAAAAATATTTCAGAGAAACTTTGCCTATTTCACTTGATTTATTACCATATCTGGTTGAACATGAATTATAGATTTTGAAATAATATGCAAAGTAAAACACAGCATGGCAGCATTTGCACACTAACTAAATTATGATTTGTTTTAACGAGTAAGCATACTGGTTGGCTTTACATCTAACAATAAACCATACAGTATTGTTTAAAAGATACAATAGCTGAGTTCACATATTGTACTAGGTCATCATCAAGTAAACCACATCATGGCATTGTGTGATTTATGAACTATACCTATGTTTATAATTCATGAGTAGCAGTTCTTCCTCTAAAGAGCCTTTAATCCCTTTCTTTAGAAGGATTATGGAAAATTACCCCTCTAAGTACGCAGCCCTGTGTGAATTAATTTGGAAGAAAGTACTGTTGAGCTACTGTAAATGAAATCTCTTTTCAGGAAAATGTTCATAGCATTCTATATGTAAAAGCGGCTTTGAGGTAAATAAGAAATCAGGCATCTGTTTTTCATATTGCAACTAGTAGCATTGTAGCTAAAATAATTTAAGAAAGGGGAAAGTAACCAATAGCTGTTCTTATTCGTTTCTATGTCTGCTGCTTTGCATCATGGTGGTGGAGTGACTGGGGCTTTGCCTGTGGGGCTGGACCACTGGAGCTTCTCAATGCATGCTGGGGAAGCTGTCTGCAGTGTGAAGCTTGATTGGCACTCCTTGGCAGCAGTGATGAAGCTCTAGTAGATATCTAGGGATTACAGCAGTAAGTTGAGACTGCCACAGGACCTGGGCCTCCATTGCCACTATGCAAGGAAACCAAGAGGGCAAACATGAGGGATGCAGATAGGTGGTTGTGGGGAGTTGAAAAGGGGGCAGCCCTTTACTTTGGAAGTCTTGGGAGGGACCATGCTGGGAATGGCTTGGGTTGTGATGGCTCCTCTACTGATTCACTTAATAATGGTAACAGGGACTGCCAGAAGAGCAGTCACTAAGAAGGGCAGTTCCATAATGTCTTGCTGAACAATTGCATTGCTTAACAATGGAATTGCCGGCCCCTTTTGTGGTCATTAAGCAGGCCTATACTCTTTAATTGTTCTTATAATTAGGAATGGTTTTTTGAGCACAGTTGGAATCTGCAGTCTTGCAATATGATTCTAATATTTCGTACACTCTGGAGTAATCAGAAACAGATCTTGATCTTCCATAGGTCATTCTTTCATACTTGAAAAATGCTTGCATATCTCTTACAGTCTTCTCAAGTTTGTCTGAATCCCTGTCTGGGGAAGAAGCATGTCTAAAACTCAAGGTGTAAGTGACCCAGAGATGTATCGCCATATGCATCTTATAAGCAAGCAAAACAATATATATGAATAAATACATACATACGTACAGGTGAAACTCAAAAAATTAGAATATCATGCAAAAGTTCATTTATTTCAGTAATGCAACTTAAAAAGTGAACCTAATATATGAGAGACTCATTACATGCAAAGCAAGATAGTTCAAGCCATGATGTGTCATAATTGAGATGATTATGGCTTATAGCTCATGAAAATCCCAAATCTACAATCTCAGAAAATTAGAATATTGTGAACAGGTTCAATATTCTAGGCACAAAGTGTTCCACCCTAATCAGCTAATTAAGCCATAACACCTGCAAACGGTTCCTGAGCCTTTAAATCAGGGCGGGGGGCAAACTACGGCCCGTGGGCCACATCCGGCCTGTTGGTCTGTCCAATCTGGCCCGCCCCTGAAAAAAAATCGCTGGGCGTGGTGTATTGCCCTGCGCCGTGTGGCCCCCAAAGCTGCAAAACAGTGCGGAGCGCTCTCGGGGGAGGAAATAAAAGAAGAACTTTGCAAAGGCCTCGGCTGGGAATTCAAAATCACCTTTGAGTGTGACCTCTCCGAAGGTGAGTGCCCGCCGATCCCCATTTTTTTCCTGGGGCTTCTAGGCTTAAACTTTGCAAAGGCAAAGTTTGCAGGTGGGAGTGTCTTCCCGACAAGGAGCGGGAAGGGTTCCGCCTGGTGGGCAGGCTGCTTGGAGCAGGCTGCTTGGAGCCACCTAAAGCTAGGCCGCTGCTGATGGAGCCTTGCCCTGCCTTGGTGCCCCGTTTCCCGGCTCGGTGGTCCTGCTCGGGCAGCACTTTAAAAGCCTGCTCCCAGCACCTGAGCAACTTCCCAGCAACTTCTTTTTCCTCGCGGGCGCTCGCACCTGGCCCTGAGCCGCATGGCGGAGGGGAAGCCCGGAGCGCCGCCGTGCAGAAAACCATCATTGACACCCTCCATAAGGAGGGAAAGCCTCAAAAGGTAATTGCAAAAGAAGTTGGATATTCCCAATGTGCTGTATTAATAGAAAGTTATGTGGAAGGGAAAAGTGTGGAAGAAAAACATGCACAAGCAGCAGGGATGACCACAGCCTGGAGAGGTTTGTCAGGAAAAGGCCATTCAAAAGTGTTGGGGACTTTCACAAGGAGTGGGCTGAGGCTGGAGTCAGTGCATCAAGAGCCACCACACACAGACGGATCCTGGACATGGGCTTCAAATGTCATATTCTTCTTGTCAAGCCACTCCTGAACAACAAACAACGTCAGAAGCATCTTACCTGGGCTAAAGAAAACAGAATTTAGTCTGTTGCTCAGTGGTCCAAAGTTCTCTTTTCTGATGAGAGCAACTTTTGCATCTCATTTGGAAACCAAGGACCCAGAGTCTGGAGGAAGAATGGAGAGGCACACACTGCAAGATGCTTGAAGTCCAGTATGAAGTTTCCACAGTCTGTGTTGATTTGGGGAGCCTTGTCATCTGCTGGTGTTGGTCCACTGTGCTTCATTAAGTCTAGGGTCAACGTAGCCATCTACCAGGAGATTTTGGAGCACTTCATGGTTCCTTCCACAGATGAGCTTTATGGGGATGCTGACTTCATTTTCCAGCAGGACTTGGCATCTGCCCACACTGCCAAAAGCACCCAAACCTGATTCAATGACCGTGGGATTACTGTGCTTGATTGGCCAGCAAACTCACCGAACCTGAACCCCATAGAGAATCTATGGGGCATTGCCAAGAGAAAGATGAGAGACATGAGACCGAACAATGCAGAAGAGCTGAAGGCCACTATTGAAGCATCCTGGTCTTCCATAACACCTCAGTATGCCACAGGCTGAAAGCTTCCATGCCACGCCACATTGAGGCAGTAATTGCTGTAAAAGGGGCCCAAACCAAGTACTGAGTACATATGCATGCTTATACTTTTCAGAGGTCCAATATTGTTCTATGTACAATTTATTGATTGCATGTAATATTCTAATTTTCTGAGATTGTGGATTTGGGGTTTTCATGAGCTGTAAGCCATAATCATCACAATTATGACAAATCACAGCTTGAACTATCTTGCTTTGCATGTAATGAGTCTATCTCATATATTAGTTTCACCTTTTAAGTTGAATTACTGATATAAATGAACTTTTGCATGATATTCTAATTTTTCGAGTTTCACCTGTATGCTAAATAAAGTGAAGGCCACAATTCATATAAAACAGAGATTAAATCATGATGTTGTGGCCACCAACTTGAATTTTTTTTTATACTCTCTCTGTCCTTGTGGACATTCCTGATCCTTCTAAAAGGGTGCTACTTAGAAGTAGACATAATATTAGATTAACATTTTCATCAAAAGCAGAATAAAATGGAATGATTACATTCCACAATGTGAAAATGCCTAAAATCACACTTACTTTGTATGTACAGGTGAGTTATATTCAATTTGTTGTTGATTATTGTTCTAGGTTCTTTTTCAAAAGTATTAAACCTAGCCAATATTCTATTTCCATCTTATTTTAGATTTCTGTTACCTAAATGAAGAACATTGTCATTGTCTCCATAGCCATGTGAAAGGGTGGGGAGTAACAAAATATGGGTTGTGATAAAAACTCTGACAAGGGATGTCGTGCTGCAATGTAAGTATGAAAAGAAAGATGGACTTGCCCTGTTATGTCACAATATGTTGCTCTGTGGTTTTGGCAACCTTATGGTTACGAACAGATGCCAACGCTTGATCCCTGCTAAATTCCATTCTATCTTTATCATCTCATTTCTCCAGTCTATCAAGATTGTTTTGAATTTCATTTCTCTCTTCTAGGGTATTAAATGCATCTCCCAATTATGTGCCATCTAGAGATTGATGAGCATTACCTCTGTTTCTTTATCCAGTCATTTATAAAAAGTTTGAAGAACCCTATTTGTAAGGAGTTTTGCAATATTACATTTATCATCTCAGCTGCTTTAGGAGGAAGTTTAAGAGGGGAGACATGACTGAGATAACACTTTGAATTAAATCATGGTTTGCTTAACCATGGTAGACTGAACAATTCACTGGTAATTAGATTGTTATGACATTCAAATTATAAAACAGAAAATCAATCAAAATAGCTGAGCTGCTATAACATACTCTATTATAATCATAGAGGTTATGCCTATCACAAGGAAGGAACTGATCCAATGATTGATTCAAAGACAGCTAATGTTTTTATTATTATTAAGGAACAATTTAAATCCAGGTCTTCAACATCAAACCTAAGATTTATCACTGCACCATCTTGCTTTGGTCACTAATCTATTATTATATATTTGATTAAATTTGCAGGGTAAATTTACAATCTTATGGGCCTTGGTGGCACAGTGCTTAGAATGCAGTACTGTGGGCTACTTCTGCTGACTGCCAGCTGACTGCAGTTTGGCAATTTGATTCTCATGGTTGACTCAGCCTTCCATCCTTCCAAGCTTGGTAAAATAAGGACCCAGATAGTTGGGTGCAATATGCTGACTCTGTAAACCACTTAGAGAAGGGTGCAAAGCATTGTGAAGCGGTATATAAGTCTAAGTGCTATTGCTATTGCTATCTTATACATAAATGGCTTCAAAGAAAGGCCTACATTACTGCAATTGATATTGCTGCGAGCCAAAATATAGAAAAACTCACAATAGTGCTTGAATAAGTTAGGACTCAGAATTTCCTATTCTGCATTAATATAAATGGTTTTCTCTTTTTACTTTTTATTTCAGATGCTTTGAAGAACTTAATATTTACATTATCTTATCTACACATTTAAATGGGTGGCAAGGGTAATATTGTAATCAACTAAAGCAGTGGCCCCCAACCTTTTGGGCACCAGGCCCCGGTTCCACAGAGAGAGATTTTTCCACAGACCGGAGGCAGAGTGATTTCATGTGCTGCCTGGAACTCATGAATGGGGCTTCACTTGTTTACGGGACTGGTTTCTAGCATGCTGCGGACTGGTGCCAGTCCATGGACTTGGGGTTGGGGACTCTTGAGCTAAGGTTTATTACAATTCTGTTTTTGGGTTAATCAAGAGAGATAGAAAAGTAACCAAACCTATATGTTATGATATCCAAAGAAATACTGCTGTACATTAAATTGCTAACTTTTCTGCAGGCTACCAAAGTTATGCCTTTAATAAGCAGTAGGTAGAAATATTTATTACTTTGCTGTGGAAACTAAACAGCATTATCTGATTTCCATATACCTCAAAGGTACAAACACAAGCCAGATCTGTGTGTTGTTTTTCAGATTAAGTGGTAAATTCACATGAATTTTCTGAAAGAATGTTGTATTGTCTCAGTGGTGATATTGAACTTTTATGCAGCATGTATTCAGGATAAGTGGTTATATTGACAGGCATTTAATAGATAAAGCATTATCAGAAATAACTTCTGAGGGCTTTCCCCCTTATTTCTATAAAAAAAAATTCACCTTATCAGTAAAACAGAAGAGTCCACACTGGGACAGATAAGGTTGTCCTGATGTTTGATCCACAGTAGGCAGTGAAAGATTCTTGAGACATCTGAACAAAAGCTGGCATGCCAACGAGATAGGAATCCATGAGTGTTGGTTTTATTTGAAACAAATTTTTCATTTCTAGAATTTTAATATTTGTCAGAGTGCATTGTAAACCACCCAGAGTTGTTTTGATAGTGAGATGGGCAACATATAAATAAAATAAATAAATACATGCTAGATGGGTAAACTTCAGAAGATGGCAGTGTCCCTCTTATACTGGTTCGGAAGGTTCTTGATAGAGCTCTCCAAGATATTTTTAGACCCAAATGAAAAAAAACCTGAGAGGTGATTTAAATGTTCTTGAAAATAAGTACAAAGATAGTCAATTAAATCATGACTGATGCTTTAAAATCATGAAATGGCCTCCACACTCAGAATTTTGAAAGTTGCAGTCCCAAATATCTAGTGATAGCAAGCCTGAAAATACAAGGCCATCTTCTCTGTTTAAAGGAATAAAAACAATTCAGGAAGAAAGCTCCTATGTACAAGTGACAGAACACAGCTGTAGTCACCGATGCTTTTTATCTATGGCAAAATCATAGTCTCATTTGCGGAGGATCACTAGTGACATCTTCTGACAGTGCACCAACTGTGAAGTGCCATCTGTGCCATGGCCACAGCACTGGATAAAGAGGTGGTACACATGATGACTTCAGCTTTTATTCAGATCTCCTTTCTCATGAACAGAATGCAACCAGCTAACTAGACATAAGTTGCACAAAGAATACATTTTCCAATATATTTTAAACACCTCTTTTCATATAAATCCTACAATCACACCACTTTTGGTTTAACTTCAAAAAAGTGCTTCAGCACACAGAAGCACAAGCATAACGTCTGTTAAAGCTGTTGTAGAATTGAGTAAGAAAAGCTTCAGGTCCATTCCTCAGCCATGGAAGTATACTGGGAGACTTTGGACTGATTATTCTTGCTCAGTCAAGACTCCTTTGCAGGATTGTTGTTATGGAAATAAATTAAGGGAAATTGCCATAAAAGTTGCTTTGAGCAAAGGACCCTCATCATTTAAACAAGTTCCAATTGCTCTAACTGGAAGACAGTTTAACATACTTATTTTACCCATAAAATCAGGGATAAACTTCAGCTGCATTGTGTCCATAATGTCTAAGAATCTTCCATGTCTATGGAGATGGGTAGAGCTATTTCAGAGAAATCACCTCAGCTCTAAATAACTGTCACATAATTTGCAAGACAAAATGAGCACTAGGACCCCACAGATTTCCCCCTTTTCAGTGATTTTACAGTACCTCTGACACAAGACATACAATCTGGGTTAGGGCTGTGGTTTTGTCTGTGGGGATAATTTCCAAATGATGAACAAGAGCAGAATGAAGGGATTAACTGTGTGAATATAATAAAAACTGCAAAAGCAACTAAAGCAAAAGAAAGCGGGGGCGGGGGGGTGGGGGAGACAAAGCCACACATATGAAGATTAAAGGTAACTGAAAGGGTTCTCATTTCCTGTTTTTAAATCTTTGGCTGAGGATCCAGTATTGTCATTAAAGCTTATAAAACATCCAAGCGGCTGCATTTGTGCATGCTTGGATTCTAAAGTTTGTACACTGTCAGCATCGGCTTTCCTAACATGTCCTTGATTTTTAAGGTAACCAGCATGCAGCTCGTACTCAAGTGATTATGGGAACAGCGCTGATCCTATTTCGTTCACTCACTAAAGTTAATTTTAATAAGAGTAGTAAAACTTTTGAAGGTCTTGCCTAGAGGAATGTCTTGTTTTGGGGGGGAAAAAAAATCATTTTTTTACTTGAGGCAGAAAAAAAGTCTAACTTGTTAACTTTTGCTGTTTAATTACTGCATTTTATACATACCTTTTCAGGACAATACATAGAGAATTTTCCAAGCATAACACTCAAAGATGTCCAAGTTGGCTGGCAAAGTCTCCCTTTTTTCAAGTATTTGGATTTTGGCATTTTGTGATAAGAATGTGTCAAAAGTTGTAGCGCTTGTGATAAATACAGTGCTGTTACTGCTTTTTTTGTGACAGTTTTTAAATTAAGACATTATTTTAGATGGAAATACTTTTTTTAGATGGAAATACTTTTTTTTACTGAAAGAAATAAAATCCTGTCATTTTTTCTTGATATTGAGGCATATCTTATGAAATAACATTTCCCAATACAGAGATTCTGAATGATCATTTTTCCTAGAGTTACTGTTTTTAGGTATCACTAAATATTGTGTCTAGAAATCTTCTGTTTTTTCTACAAAAACATTTCAGTTGCACTCTTATAATTATTGCAACTACTTATATACTAAATTTTGCAATTTTGCAGCTAACTTAAAGAGACTGTCAGAACTGTGGCACTACATTAATTAGCAAAATTTGATCTAGCTATTAACATGCATATTTTTTTTAGTATTGATGACTCCATTGAATTTAAATTACTATAGGCCAGCTCATCCTATTTTTCCTATATTTATAATTATATATTCATAAGTTGTATGTTAGCTAAAACCCATTGATCCTTCTACCAGAATCAGTTCAGCTACTGATAACAGAATGGCTGAGAGGTCATCCTATTTGGTTAAAATTAGCCTCCTTCTAAGCTTGTAATATTATTGATTTCTAATTTTCATAGGCTTCTCACTGGATATTGTATTTGTTTTTACATAAGCTATTCCACTCTAGTTGAAAATACATGGAACAGTTTTAATGTTACAAACATACTATTTTACAATTTTTGTCCTATACTTGCAAAGGTATTACCCAAACTTTACCCAAAAAGATTAACAAAAACCCCTTTTATCAAAATTCAAATTGAATTCATAGTAAAATCAAACATTAAATATGAACTCTCCCAAAAAGTTTGCTACTGATGTATTTTTAAAGCAGATGAGCTCTGGTAGCAAACGTTACTCTTCAAAAAGGCCTCCTCAAGGTTTATTAATAGCAGGTTTATTAATAGTAATAAAGTGATGTCAAACTATAGGAAAATAAAAGCCCTTTTAAGGTTTTCAGTCTCTCGTTTGTGGCAGATGCCTCAAGTAACCCTCGGAGTGGGAATGGCCGCAGAAACCAGTAACCCTCTAAAGGCTTCTCTGATTGGTTTAAAAAATTAAACAGCTGATGGCATCTAATAAGAGACAGAGGAGACACTGTTGTCATGGAAACTGAGAAAAATATTCTCCCTTCCCACTTGGGATGGAAAGGTAGGAGAAAGCTGCACGTCATCACAAATGCCTCAGAACACTTTGATTTCTATGTTTCTTGCAGCATTTCTCAAACATGAGAAATCAAGGCCCTTTTGCAGTTGAATTGGAGGGAGCTGAAGCCTGCAATGTAAAGAATAGTTGTGCTCAGACAAAGATCTCTGGGAAATAAGTGGGTTGCTTTGCATCTCGCCAGGCAAAACTCCCCTAGACCAGCACCTGACCATATTGCAGGCTTTCTGAAAGTCTTTCTAAAGATGGGTGTACAGGAGAAATAACCAAGTTCTGCCCTAACGTAGTGGTAAAAAGCATTGGTGAAAATTCTCAGTATAATTATTTCCACTGTCTTGGATTCCAATTCCTATCATTAGCCATTGTGTGAGAACCATGTTCCATTACTTCAGCATAAAACGAAGTTGTTGTTTTTTACTATAGAATTTTAGATATCTGAACTTCTTCAGGTTTTAGATAAACTGCTGGGATGTTCTTAAGTACTACTGAATCATACAGGCAAAAATGCTGAACAATTTGTGCTTTTACTGTATTTTTTAAAATTTCTCAATATCAGGGACCCTGCATGATGTCCTTCCGGTTTTATTTATTTATAGATCCCATCAGTTACATCTGTGCTAGATGTGACTGGGGTTGTAATTCAATTCACCCAGAAAGCATGGGTTTGGGGAAGGGTGTGCTAGCTAGTGGCCAGATATTTATCTATGTATGTATGTATTACTTTTATTGTACCCTACTTTCTGTGATTCAAGACAAAAGTAGGGCTGCATTTGCATGACATGCTAACAGATAGCTTACAATTATACAAGTGATCTGATTAAGTTTTATGGTTCTCAAGACACACTAGTCCATGCTGGATTCACACAACATATTAGGCTAAAACATGGTTTCTTAGTTTGCAGTTCAGTATATTGTCTGAACAAAGTCAAGGTTTCGGAGTTGCACAAGTGTTATATTAAAGCATTTCTGTCATAAGTCTGAATTGTTACAGTCAGTTGATGAGGCCATATACCTCCTTTAGGGGTCCTACTAGTGTGGCTTGCCTTCTGTTGGCCCTCTCAAGTAAACCAGACAGGAAATACCACTAGATGAATTAATTCTACTTTATATAAAATTACATTAATGTAATCTTGCAAGTGTGAAGGTACAGATTTCCTGCCGGCCATTTTTAACAGCCTGATGAATTATGGCGTGTCCTTCCTAAATTTCATGGCCATTAAAGCACTGGGAACTCTCCCTTCTTTTATCTGATTGTTTCCTAGGCAGCATTTCTTCCCCTTGTTCCTCAAGGTTATTCTTACATAACATTATATTTTCCTTCAGCTTTCCTTTGAGGAAACAGTTAATCTTGCAAACAAACCACATCCCACTCTGGTAACTGCTTGGTTATCTAGTGAAGACTGACTGAAGGCTCACTTCTACATAGGAGGACATACAGGACTCATGCCTTGTACTAATCCACAGATAACAGACTAGAGATTATAGCACATGGAGCGAAAATCAAGCAAGCCACATTAAGGCATAGTGTGAGGTATTAATCTAGCCAACTGTGAAAAGATGAATGAACCCATTTATGCTAAATGCAGATGTGTCATAACAATACATGTATAGTTTTATTTTACTTATAGTGCTAATATTGCTAAATGCATTGATAGGGAAAAGTTACTAAAATCAGATTGTAATTCACACTCATTGAGCAAGGACTTATTTTTCATTTTCTTGCAATATAAACATGAACCATGTTTGCTCTGGCTATAGAAGTCTGTTCTGTTGGCAAGAACTGCTTGTTGTGAGAAGTTTCTTATAAAAAGTATGTTCCTAGAGTGGAAACCTGTCACTGCCTCATTTTTACAAACCAAAGGACATTATCTAGATTAGATTGTCCATAACACAGCTTCAGTTTCTCAGTATTCTTAACATACAGTAGTTCATCAATCTTTTGTAAGATCAAAATGCTGACTCCTAATTAGCTGAATCTGAAAATATTTTATTCTATTTGCTCTGGAACATACATATATACTATATAAATGCATATAATATCATCATCATTTTGATGTGGTGTTATTTTATAATTCCATTTTTTAAAATCCACATAATGCTGGATATATCTATATTTGAATACAGACTGAAGGAGGGGCAGCATTTTAAAAAACTGAATGAAATCAATCTAAGAGCTCTCCCTGGTTCTTTGTCCGTGTTTAATAGTGTAAATGAGAAGAATGAATGATTCTCTGTTACCCAAAGCTTAACTAAAGCTTGCTGATACCTAAACCCTGGAATTTTCCCTTAATCCTCATTCTTTACCATTTAATATTCTTTGCAATGAAACATTTGTTTTCCTCTTTGTTTGTGTGTTGCTTGATTGTTATTTCTGGAAATCAATTACAGTCAGCTCAAATAATATCAATCAATAAAATGGAGCATTCTTTTTCCTTTAGCAATAAAGTTGCAGTCTATGTTTGTGTGGGATTAAAGAAAAGTCAGAGGAGGGAGCTTCCCTACAGCCTTGATTCCCAGTCCTGCAGATAAACTCAGTCTATCTATAATTATAGTTAACATTGTATTCAAGAATCTATCTTCCATACTGTATGCTTGTTTACTGATTGGGTTCATATATCATACAAAACCTTAGCTGAATGTATCTATAGCTTAATATGGGATTAGATTGGCATATCATACTGAGCTATATAATCATGCTTTCTAAATTACATATAGTACAAAGCAAAATCAAGCAAACACATTGTGACAATGCTATTCTTGAATTTAACTAAATATGATGTAGGATTAAGAGTTTTGTAAATAAATCTGGTGCTGTGATTTTGCATGATCAGAATGTGATAGCTGACAAATGAATGTGAAAGTTTTTTAACTTGGAAAAATAGCCAATATTCATATAATTCATTCTTATGAAATGGAGTATATTTAATATGGAGATATTAGTCTATCTGGATATAATATTCCTATATTTCATTCTCATCATAAATATAAAGATTATGATAATTTATTTCCATAAAAAGAAAAACAATTCATTTCAATAAAAAGGATTACAATAATGCAAAAGGATTTCTCATAAATATAGCCCATCATCTCAAATATTTCTCTAAAATCACAGTTCAATGCCAAATCAGAACATATTAATTTATTTTATGGATTCTTTCTTATCTGTGCAGGAAGTGATGGAGAAAACCTAGAAACTATTTATTTTAATATTAAAATAAACTATATTTCTAAATGCAATAGTAGCAAACAAGAATCTACAGCACTACCATAAAACAGCCACATTTCTACATGTAAAAATAAATCATAATCAAGTAAACCCAAACCATCACATTTCTGTACTCTTATTTCTCTGTACTGCCATTTTTCAAAACCTATGAAATTATGTCTTAATAGCGGGAATTACTGCAAATATTATTTAAACCTATCAACATTTTAACTAGAATTCAAAGTTTCATGGAAACACTTATTATTTTGCCTTAGAGACAGGTCCCATAATCCAAAGGGCATTTATAAAAATAGATAAATATTAATTGAGTAAATTGTAAATACAATATAATTTAGTTTTGAATAAATATGCTCTGGAGCTGCCTTTCCTAATAGTTGTTTTGAGGAACAATTCTATAGACATTGATTTATCACTGATAGTATTTCCCCAACTATTACATGTCAAAAGAATGAATTCAGTGATTAAGACTAGTTGGACATGGATTTGCTGATTCATTGCCATAAGACTTCAGGATCAGACACTCTCACTTATGCAAACTTGGCACTGATATAGTTAATGACATGAAATGTGTATCCCATCTTCTGACCTAGAAAGCAAAACTCAGTTTAATTTGGAGGATGCTATTCATGGTCCCCTAGTTCTCTTTCCATTCTTGGTAGGCTTGCTTTCCCCATTCTCATGGCATTGTCTCTATTTCAGCTATCTTGTTTCAAGTTAATATGCTTAGAATAATAGCATTTCAGTAACAATTTGACTACTATAGCAAAAGAAAAAAAGACAATTTGCTGAGTGAATCAGGCCAGGGTATAATTTCACCTCCTTGAAGATACATTAACAAAACAAAAGCTGATGTTTGATTTAAAAGAATATAAATGCATCCATTAGATATTAATGGAATAGAAATATACTTCACTGATCAAATTTCCTATGTGATCAAAGATGATTGCTTTGATTTTATAAAAACCAGAATACTAAAAAAAATCAGGACAAATTATTGAAGTCAAGCAGTGGAATGGGCCTGCATTTGTTAAGGAAACTATTTGCCAAAATGTATATTTCACATAGTTCTTAGGCAGTAACTTTGGACTATAGTATTGCTAACTTCTCTATAGCAATGGAACTGATTTCCTTCTTTCCTTCTATACAAAGAGGAACACTAACTTGCAACATTTCTTTCAATTTCAATTTTTAGTTTCAAAATTTGTTGAAAATTACTTTTGAACAGTGTTAAATTGTGCATTTAATACAAAGGTACTAATAATGTTAAATATGCTATTTATGAGGTGGGAAAAATAATACATATCTTTACAGAAAGAGCATTTAAATGTTAAGAACTATAAAAGGAAAATGGGCCTAAGTATCAATTAGCAATGTGATCAAATAATTTTTATATATTGGAGCAGATAGAAGACTCTGAGGGGGCTGCTAAGATTTACTGTAGGAATTGCTACAGTGGAAAGGAGTAAAATTGGTTTCCAGTGGAATACCTCAGTGTATCAATCAGTGTTGTAGATAAATCTTGTTTCCTCTCTATGTAATCTACTTCTTTGTTAGATTTATATCTATTTTTCCTTAGGATATTAAGGTGACACTGATTCTCTAGCTACTTGCAACAACAACAATCTTATTAGATTGAGTTAGACTAATAGCGAGTGAGTGACCCAAAGTCACAAACTGATAAGCATCATGTAGCTGGTGAAAACCACACAAATGTTATCCTGGTTAGCACTTTAATGCTAACCAGGATAAAAACACAGTCTTGAAATCATAAAAGGAAACCCTCACTCAGATTGTAGCCAGTGAATTAAGATGGAGTCTCTTTGAATCAACTCTCTCCATCCCCGGACTGAAATGTCTCTCCTCATATCAAATGAACTTTTTTACTCTCCCTGCTTTGTCAGCCCTGCAATGTAGACCAAACCAAAGGAAGTCTCACGCTGCTTTTATTAAGATGGAATATTACAACATAATCTTGCAAGATTGACTGCTTTACTTCCTCCTTCTGCTTATCCTCCTGTGAAACTATGGAGGTGTCTGTCAGGATTGATGTTCCATCTTTGCTCTGGGAACAAACCTGGCTTATGTCCATCCAGGTCATCTTTTTTATTTACTTTGGGTTTGGTTCCATCAATCCTGCATCTCCTGAAAGGCTGTGAGTGGACTCTGATCCTGGTATATTTTTGCCTCTATGCCACTTGCATCTCCTTTCTACATCTGTGTACATTATATAGCTCATTGCAATTCTGTATTCTAGAGCACTTAATAAACATCTTAGCATGTAAAATTTGAAGCAATCTTAAATTTTTTAGTGCTTGATAAAAGTGCAGCTAAACAACTATCTCAAGAATGCTGTCAAAATTACTACAGTATGTGCTTATACCACTTCAATGAGAAATGGTTAAGTGAATATTTTTAAGCAGCTGATGCTTAACAACATTGAGGTATAAACAAGCCAAGACCACACTCCTCTTATCTCTGTGTGCATTTTCTAAAATAATCTCTTCTTGTTACAAAGTAGTTTAATACCTTAAGAGAGAAGACATTAATATCTTGGAGGTGGTTACCCCACATCACTAATGTATACTTAATGTGCTGTTTTGACAGTTCTTCAGCAAAAGTTTGCCTTGAAAAGGAAATGGAAATTTGGTTAGAGAATATAGGTAAGGATTGGCAGCATCTAGTGCATCTAGCAGCATCTAGTGCAGGGGTGTCCAACCTTAGCAACTTTAAGACTTGTGGACTTCAACTCCCAGAATTCCTCAGCCAGCTTTGCTGGCTGAGGAATTCTGGGAGTTGAAGTCCACAAGTCTTAAAGTTGCCAAGGTTGGACACCCCTGATCTAGTGCATCTAGCATCTAGTGCAAACTCAATGGTATTTGGTGTGGTGGTGTGGTGGTGGTGTGTGGGGTGTGTGTGTGTGTGTGTGTGTGTGTGTGTGATGCCCAAATAGCAGATGTGATTGGCAATTGAAGCTTGTCCATGCATCACATACACTGCATGCACAGAAAAAAGAGATGGGACTCTGATTGTCCAGTTCTGCCCACCATTCAATGTCATTGACCCCCACCAGCCTTTGATTGGTTAAAAAAAATTACTCAACTTAACATGTTATACAGAGTCAGCCAACTGTGCCATATTCAAGAAACTGTGGTTATGAAAGCCATACTTTAATGTGAGGTGTAAAGCTTTTAAGACATCTGGAATAATTTGGAGTATATTACTTTCTTTTCTTTTAAATTGAAATCTATTTTCACAATGTCTTTTCTATTACTTTTAAATGTTTTACCTACATTACTTTAATTTGTCCCCAAACCCCAGGTAATATGAAGCAACATGCGGAAGAGTTACTAGGGGTCGGCTTTTATAAATGAATCCGGATATTTTATGCCCTTGCGTGCCTGAGAGCATGGGTAATATGTTTTATAAATAAATTAACAGGCATTAAAATATAAAGAGAGAGCAAAAACAGCAAATGCACAAAATAGATAGCAGGAGAGATAAGCAAACTAAAATGTAACTAAAACACCCAGAAGAAGAAAATTGATGACAAAGTAGAAAATACTCCAAACTGCTTTGATGAGTTCCCTACTGCTTTTGGGGGGAAAAGAACCATTCCCCACCACCACAACCCAAAAATCTGAGGTATACACAGGAAAAAACAAAGCTTAGTATTGTGTATATTTGGTCTATTGGTTAAAGCACCAGGTTAGAAACTTCCCAGTCCCACTTTGGCATGAATAACTTTGGGCCACCACTCTCTCGCAGTCCCGCTCAGGTTACAGGGCTGTTGTTATATGGGGAATAGGAGGAAGGAGTATTAGGATATTTTGCTTTATAAAAGTTATAAATGTCAGGAATAAATAAATAAATAAATAAATAAAAAGTAATAATAATATGAATATGTTCCAGAATACAAGTGATTCTTATTTTTCCCCACAAAAGTTCTATCCCCTATACCAGTGTCCCTTAACCTTTGGAGCACCAGAGAACAGTTCTGTAGAGAAAGTTTTTTTCAAGGACCATAGGGGTTGTAGTTTTGTGTGCTGCCTGCACCCCATAGATAGGGCTTCACTTGTTGCACGGCCTGGTTACTGGCATGCTGCAGACTGGTGCCAGGCCTGGACTGGGGGTTGGGGATCAGTGCCCTACACCAATGTTTTTCAAATTTGGCAGCTTTAAGGGCCAAATGGACTTCAACTCTCAGAATTCCCAGTCAGAAAAAGCTGACTCTTCCCACTTTGCCAACATAATTACTTACATGCAGGGGTAGGATTCAAAATTTTTAACAACCGGTTCTGTGGGTGTGGCTTAGGTGGTGGGCGTGGCTTGGTGGTCATGTGACTGGGTGGACATGGCTTGGTAGTCATGTTATTGGTTTGGTGTGGCCAATCAATATCACTCACATCGAGGCACGCATCTCCTCGTCTGGCCTCCCATGAGTGTGGGGATGCTGCAACAGTCATAAGTGTGAAAAATGGTCATAAGTCACTTTTTTCAGTGCCATTGTAACTTTGAATGGTCACTCCACACAAGCAAATTACCAGCAAAGGAGGGGGAAAAAAAAACTACAGAGATGTTCCTGAGACAGGAAGTCTAGTCCTGCCAAGAATGTAATAAGGGTTAACGGAGAGGCAGTTTCTGTAAGCAACACCAGAATGTTTCCTTCCTGCCTTCCTTACAGGATTAGGCCAGGAATTTCTTCTAACAAACTGCTCCAAACTGCTTAGAATATTAACAACCAGTTCTAGTGAATAGGTAGAATCCCACCTCTGCTTACATGCAGGAATAAAAAGAGGCTGGCTTGATCTGCCTATTAAATCAACCCACAAAAGTTCTTCAGAAAGTCATTTATATTCCACTAAACTATAGAGGCTGCTCCCTTCCTCCCTCGTGGTAACTACTTTTAAGTTGCCAAGAGAGAGAGAGATGTTGGCCTTTAATCTGTTAGGATCGGTAGTTTTAGGTTTGATTGTAATGGTGAAGGCAGAAGTAGCTGCAGGGAAACCTGTCAGACATGTTAAATGTACTCATATATGCCATTTTCCACGAATTTCATGAATGCCAGTAGAATCTAAAATACAATTAGCCATGTTTTAGTGCAGAGACAGAAATAGGTTCAAAAGCAGTATATTTCTTCTGTGTCAGCTGTGTTGCTAACAGAAAAAAGCAAGAGGGCCAGCCACAAACCATGTACTCTCTTTCCAGATAATTTGCTTTAATGCAGCAGATGCCTCTCCATTGGTGGCAGATGAGTTGCTTATCACCAGCTGAGTTCTTCAGCTTTGAGTTGCTGGGTCAAAATCTAGGAAGGAAGGAAATAGAGAAGGAGGGTTAGAATTGGCTTGAGATTTGATGTTCAGGGTAAGCATACATGGTGGCATCTTTACTGTTAGGTTTTGAGTTGCTAAGCCTATCAAATTTTAATACTATCTCATCCAGGCTGCAAAACTCCAAATGACTTGAAAATGGCAGGAGAGGTGGCAACCCTAATATTCTTTGAGTGTCTATATTCTCTCTAAAGTTTGGAAAGCTGGCTGCAAAGTAATTCAGTAGGGCAAACTGGATAAGAAATTCAACCTTTTCTTGATGTAACTGTTACTTGTTTCATTTAATAATGTCTTGTTCACACATTGCACAGAAAGAATTAAGGAGAATCCTATTTCAGAGGGAGAAGCAATGAGATAGAACCATCCAGGGAATTCTCCTAGGGGTCCCTCAACTCTGGGAACTCCATCAATCTCCTTCCAACAATGTTCATGTATTTTTCAGAACTGCTGTATTTTTTTTAAGTAAGTAGGGTCCTTAGTGCTCTTTGAGCTTGTTTGTTGGAGCACTGATTATGTTACCTAGTTTGGTAATGAAATGTCTTCAGGAAAACAACCAAGCTTAGAGAACACCAAGGAAACCACAGTTCAACCTTGAGCTATAATTATCTGTAGGTAAGGAGCTACAGTGACATCCTATGCCAGATAAATCCTGGGGCCCAAACAGCGGATATCAATAAATTTAATCTGACAGCTTTGTTCCTTGCAGCCTATTTCTTTTTCTTCTTCTCTGAAGGATTGTTCTGAGCATCTTTATTTGATATCCATTTTATTAACAGCAGCTTTACCTTCCCTCGGTGTGCTCTTCTGACCGCCAGCTAAAAGCAAAAGCAACTTACATGGTAAAAATAGTAAATTAATTTACCATATAGTCAATTCTTTCCTTTCTGCAGTATAGAACTAGCCTCCTTCCTTTGCATTTGGGGTCTCGGAAATCAATTAATTTTGTATGCAATGCCTAAGAGCAGTGGAAAACAATCTGTGAGCCACCTTGTTAAGGTAATTAAGAATCTAGGTGCCATTTGGGATTGGAACAGCTTTTACACAGGTTTAGGCAACTTTGTTCCGAGCTGAAGAAAATATACATCACTAACTAATAATGGATGGAAACTGAACAAGGAGAGATTCAACCTGGAAATAAGAAGAAATTTTCTGACAGTGAGAACAATCAACCAATGGAACAGCTTGCCCTCAGAAGTTGTGGCAGCTTCATCACTGGAGGCTTTCAAGAAGAGACTGGACTGCCATCTGTCAGAAATGGTGTAGGGTCTCCTTCTTGAGTGGGAGGTTGGACTAGATGACCTACAAGGTCCCTTTCAACTCTGTTAATCTGTTATCTGTTATTTTATCTAGATGCAATTGTAATGGAACAAATGTGCAAGATTTTGATGATCCGTTATTACCTTTATTTCTAGATGCTGTCTTTCAAAGCAAAATGTTCACATGAGAGTATATATAAGACAAATATTTCAATGTTATAATGGTATTTAAAAAACAAATCTAAAAAAATTAGAATAGAATAATTCAACTTTACTATCTGAAATATGGCTTTTAAGCAATTTCATAGGACGAACAATCATGATTTCACGTTTTAAAATTCAGCCCACCTTTTTAAATTAAAGGTAGATTGAAAGAAAAAAGTCACAGTTTATAAAGATTTAAAGAAAACCAGGAAGAAATCAAACATACTCTCAAAGGTCAATGTTAGGAATGTAAGTCACCTAACAGCTCGGTTGGAAATATATAAACCAGGATAGACATTTAATACTGTCTCTTTAAGGGAATGCTAAAATTGTGATTGGGCGTGGTTCCTCAAATGGTCATAAGATGGAGCCAGAAACCTAATTTGGATGTCCTGTTGTTGATAGTTGCTAGTTGGTCAATGTTCTGATGTTCACTGTTTCCTGAATATTTCCCTATTGACTGTTGCTGATCGTCGTTATTCTTGGATTTGATGCGAGTCTATTTACTGAACTGTTTTTGATATTGGACTTTGATTTTTGGATTATCCCTGGACTGAAAATCTGACTGCTTTAACCGTGTATTACTTGGACTGCTTGTTGGACTTTGCTTAACCATTTACTAGAAGTAAAAACCTACATTTTACTATACAGTGTATCTGTGTGCTGGTTGTTTGTTATTCCTCACCACTCTCACTATGTCTCCCTGTGTGCACTCATTCTCCTAATGGGGAATTACCTCAACAGTCATCACAAAAAAATCCTTGTTTTTGGCTCCCTTGTTTGACTAAATCTGCTCCCAGAGTCAAGAGCAGAGACTTTGTAACCAAGTTTAAGACTCAGAATTGGTCATAGGAACAAGTAAATATTTTGTACCGTCAAAGTTTTTGTCATGGCATATTATGCAAACTTGGGCATTGTCCAAGTTACCTCTCCTGACATCTGACTTGCTAGGTTCTGTACAAACCAAATCTTTTGAACTGTTTTAAAAGATATTCCATGCCCAATATTTTGGAACAGTGTTGTCTGGGTATAATAACCAACTAAATTGTTTCTCTCTATATATAGTAAGCCCTCATAGTCACTACAACTCCATAAGTTTACATTCTGAATTATAAACTTAGTTCTTAATGATGCACAGTTATTTTTTTAAAATTAAAATTTCTTTTTGTTACTTACTACACAGAGTCACACAATATGGGTTGAATATCCTTATAATTTTTTATAAATTAATTAACTAGCTATCTAGCTAACTAACTTTTTTTTTAAAGAGGTTATGCTGAGTTTAAGGATTTTCATGCAAGAAATGGTTCCCTCAAACAATTTAACTTTCTGAAGCCTTTAATGAAGGGTGTTTATGGGGGGGGGGGCACGTGTGTGCCCACACACACACATATCTTTGAGTCACTTTTTGATTCCTGACAATCGCTTAGACTAGTTCCTGCAATTGTCTTGACAAACTATTTTGAAAGTGATTTACTATTGCTGTTTCCCAGGGGTAAAAGAGAATGACTGGCTCAAGGTCACTTAGTTGTTTAAGGCAAGACTAGAATTCATAGTGTCTAACCTGATGACTTAACCCAGGGGTGTCAAACTCGATTTCATTGAGGGCCACATCAGAGTTGTCTTTACCTCAGCAGGCCAGTAGTGTGTGGCCACGGTAGGTGTGGCAAACTCATTGAGGCTCTATTTTCGGCCGCGACAATCTCTTGCAGACCTCTGCCAGCAAAAATGGAATTTGGGGCAACTGTGCATGGCTCACCCAGGCTCCATTTTTGGCCGCAATGGCCTCCTGCAGCCCTGTGCCAGTGAAAAGGGCCACATGTGGTCTCCCTGAGCTCCTTTTTCTCTGGCAGAAGGTTCGAGCTTCATTTTTGCTGGCAGAGGCACCACGGGCCAGTCCTTCGCTGTTTCCAGGCTGGGCCCGTGGACCATATTTAAGCACCCTGCCAGATCCCGCCCATGGGCCTTGAGTTTGACACCCCTGCCTTAACCATTATACCAGACTCCTTAGATAGACTATCAATAGTAGTGTGATTGTACGATTGTCTGCACCCACAGCCAGGGCTTGGAATTACGAGAGGCCTTAAAATATTCTGGGAAGTATGGATCATGATCCATTCTGATTCCTATTTTCTAACAATCAAAAGTCGTTAGTGGAGAATGAAAGAAATTGGAGTTCTATAAAGACTTCTATACCATTTCAGTGGATCTCTTTAGTAATTTGCATAGAAATTAATATTAAAGAACTTAAAAGAACTATTCGTCAGTAGTGAAATTGTATCAGTAAGAACCAAATTCTCATGAACAAAAATAAGAAATAAAAATATGTTTCTGTCAAACCACTAAAAAAAATTTCAGGGAACTTATAATGACACTGTGTTATGATTTTAAAATATGAGCACCGCTGTATTTTAAATCCCAGCTATTTCTTCACTGTTGGAAGGTAAAGAAATCTCTGATAAAATAATAATTAAATGCAGAGAGTACTAAATTTCTACCCAGCGTGAGCTGCCAGCAGTTACAAAATGAAAACATTAGGTCATTAAAATGAAAGTCTGATTAAATATCTAGGTAGACTTTTCTGATAACCTGTTCTTTTGAGAATATCTAGCAAGAATAAAATGATTGCTCTTCAGCAATTGGCTTTAGTCAGGAAAAGTAAATATTAACATTTTTCAATGAATGCATAACTGTTTTGAGGTATGTTTTAAGGTACTAATTATTACCTATAAAACCCTACATGGCACAGGACCAGCTTATCTGAGGGACTGCCTGTCCCATGCCTTTTGCCTGGTTGGTAAATGTTGGCCAAGTTGACATGCTCCAGACCTCTTTGATTGATCAAGTGCCCAGGGAAGGAAAAGGAAATACATCTTTTCTGAAATCTATGTAGCTATCATGCTACTGGTATTTAATTTAATTTATTTATTTATTTGATTTGTCAATTGTTTACAAGATAATAAGTATAAGTGTATACATAGTTATGAATACATGAAATGGGTACATATAAGAAAAATAAAATAAAAATAAAAGAAACAATAGGACAGGGACGGTAGGCACGTTGGTGCGCTTAAGCACGCCCCCTTTGTATTCCATAAAGACCTGGTCATCCTCCCAGATCTTGGAATGAGATAGACAGGGCCTCCTTTTGAGTGTATCTGCTATTTTTATTTGTACGCTGTGTATATATAAAACTATCATTTGTATGGGGGGTGTTATTGGTTTTTATATTATTATTTTTGAACTGCCCAGTTCACAATAGCCAAGTGGCACCTATGTTGAATTAGATAAATAAAAGCCAAATTTCACAGAAATCAGCACCACAGAATTGTATCTTTTAAAATCTTATTTTTCTAAAGTTCTTATGACTTTATTGATTTAGAACAATATGTGGTAAAATCTCCATTCATGGTAGCCTCTTGAATGGACAATGACAGACATATTATAGAAGTAGCTGGTGTTCCTGAGGATAAAGAAGCATCTGCCACGATGCAGATGCATCCTCCTCCTCCTCCTCCTCCTCCTCCTCCTCCTCCTCCTCCTCCTCCTCCTCCTCCTCCTCCTCCTCCTTCTTTTTTGCTGTTTCAGGTTTTATTTTTTAGAATTTATAAAATTCCAGTGTCACCCATACTCATGAGCCTTTATACACATTTTACATATAATCTCCAAATGAGGTAAGATTATAAAGGATTAATTTGGTGATCTTTTCTATAAAATAATTCATTCTCTTGATCATACAGCTTGCTAATGTAGCTCAGAGAAGACCATCCCATATCTGAATGCTGTCACTGAGACAGAATCACATAGATGATCTTCAGGGGTGAGATTCAACCGGTGTTACTACCATTTCGGCAATTACATTTTGACAGTGTTTTACACAAATGCTGTTTTACCCTGCTTTTGCTGCCCATTGTACAATCTCAGAGGTCAAAAGAAACACCTCACAATCAGAATTTGTTTGGCAGAACCAGAACAAATCAGGTTCCAATCTGGAAAATTAATACCTGTTCTGAATTATCCATCTATTTTGAAGTCTAGTTGAATCTGATTTTCATTCCTAGCTTGATGGCTTTTTTTAGCACTTGTATTAAAGTTTTCCAAGGGCAGCTGAAATGTTGCTGTTCCTTGGGGAACTGTATAACACAAACACACATTCTTGAACACTGTGCAGCACAAAAAGTAATTTCTCAAGGACAGTCTTGTCCATTCAGTCTCCAGATCATCTGATTTTTTTCTGCCATTGCCTCCATTTGAACTGTCTAGAAGAATAAAGTTGTTAAATGATGTATCATCTAGTTCTTATATGGACAGGCAAGGGAGAATGTTTATATACTGTATTATTCTTTTTACCAGTACTACATGAGAGTATGGTGTTCTACTGTTAATCTAATCAGACAAATATATAGGTAAAGTAGCATAGGTGAAACCAGAATCTATGTATTATCCTGCCAATTTTCATGTCCTGAAATACTGTGTGTCAGCATTTTGTCTCTTCTTTCAAACTAATGGTATGCAGCAAAATATTCTGATTGGAAGAGTAGGCTATGGATTCTAGCAGGTACAGAATAGAAAGAGCATGTTTGGGGTAAAACTGGGCTTTGTTTCTACTTGTGGCAGTCTGACCCAAATGTGTTAAAACTGGCTGTTCTTATCATTATCAAGGAATGCTGTATCTGGCATGGGTATGACACCGGGAATCAAGGCTGTGTCTTATCTATATTACTAATAGGCTCCCACCCCCACTTTTTACAACCCTTTAGTCCCTTTAATTGGGGTGGAGTCAGAGTGACTGAATGGAACTGAGCATTTACTGGCTGGATGCCCTTCCTGATGCCTACGTGGAGTTAACACCAAATATTTTTCTTTTTGTGCCCTGATTCTCTTTATGCCTCTGCCTTTGCCTAGGACTGAATTATCAACCTTTGAGTGGAAGGCAAATGTCTTCGCTAGGCTTCCGTGCTGCTGTGTATTGCTAATAAACTGAATATGAACTTCAGAAATAAATAATGTATAAATATAAAACAAACAAATATTATTAGTGGCTTACTGGGTGCTATACCAAATGGCCTGGATGCTACTTAGAAAATCTGCATTGAAAAGTTTCTATCTGTCACTAACAAAATGCCATACTGCTTGAATCCTTACATATACTACGCCAAAGTATTATAACTTTCTAGGTTCTTGGGAAGAACTCTGTGTGAATGAAGACCAACACCAGCTAAATAACTAGTAGTTATGATTTCACATTATTGTATTTGTAATAGTAATCCAGCTGAATATGGAGCTTTTCCAGAGTATGCAGGGGTTGACAGCAGATGTAGTTTTAGGTTATAGGTTTTTGTATTCTGGATTCTTATTATATGCTATTTCACTACCTGTTGTGAGTCTCTAGGAGTCAATTTGTGATTGTGATTATAAATAATAAACAAAATAAAATAAAATGAATAAGATTCATAACAAAACTGTACAGTTAGCAAAAAGAAACAGGGAATTGTTCAGGAGGAAGGGGAAGACCCTGAAAGCTGTAGCTTGATGAAGTTGAAAAAATGAAAAAAGGGAAGTTTAAAGAACAAAAGGCAGTGAATGGATGTGGGGAAAACAAGGATAATTCACAAAGATAAAAGGATATGGAAGTGTAGATCCAGATTCAACTATATTTTCTTATCTCATACATTTCATTTCATTGAGTTATGATTTCTTTCTCCCTTTGTTTACATAACATTGCTTATCTCAATGGGAATCTATATCCATGATATCCATATTAAGCTAAGGAAATCTGCCTTAGTTGCTGGTTGGACTAGAAGACCTCCAAGGTCCCTTCCAACTCTGTTATTCTATTCTATTTCTATTATTTCTATTTTATTGGTCCTCCTCAGTCTGAATCCACCTATGAGAATGGGAAACAGTAGAATGATTTGTTGGCTAGTTGCTTGAGTGATAATTCAGTTATAGCAGCAGCAAAAATAATGGATAAGTTCACACAATCATGGCAATGAGGATCTCTTTTTTTCCAATCTTGTGATTACTTCTTTCATTTTTGTCTACAGTAAAGTTTTTTATCTAGCCAAGTCATCTTTGGGAGTCTTCTGCTGAGTCTAGCCAAGAATCAGATTAAGGATTAAATGTCTCAATGGCTGTGACTTACTAGAAGTCTGGTATGAGTCTGGTAGGTCGTGCTGAAGATATCTCTGTGTGTAAATAATCAATATATTGTCCCTGTGGCTTAATTGTCTTTGAATATGTGACAATACTGTAGCTTTTTATTTCTTAATTTAGGAAACTTTTGAGAGTTTCTATACATTTTAATAGACTGATATTTTTTTAAGAATATTCCATTTGTTCGGTTTTGTAGATGAAGGAGCTGCTTATACGATAGCTTGATTTAAATTGTATGTGCTCATAACTGGTTTATAATGCTATTTTTAACTATGTTGGGTTCATTTTGGCTAAGTGCAAGGTATAAATCCAATTATGGTAATCTAATATAGCCATATTAATTTGGACATCAGAATCATTATTTGATCATTTTTATTCTTCTTTATTCTTCTCATTATTATATTCTGTGAAAGTACTATGGAAAAGCTCTATGTAAACATAAACACAAATAACTTTAAATCTTTAAAGTGGTGGGATTTGTACAAGCATTGTAATAGCAGATTCCATATGGGATTATCTTTTGGGGGAACATATATTCTTTCAACTTCATTTCTTGATATTGTCCTTAAAAAAAATAGATGATGATATGTAAGTCTTCCATTTCAGACCTCTAGAGAATCACAGACCATCTAAATAGGAAGGTTACATTCCTTTTGGGGGGAGTTCAGTCCTCTTTATAGAAAGCTATCACAAAATAGTGCCATGTTTGTAGCACTATTCTATTCAAAGGTTGACCAGATGATACTGAATTTCAAAGACAGAAAGTCAGAAAAAGAAAAAGAAAGAAGAAAATTGTCTATCAGCTAAGCTGTATTTCTTTTTAAGGAAATGGAAAGCAACTGGGAATATAGGTGTGCAAACTGCAAATAAGGTATTAATGTGAGAGTCTCAGACAATGAACTGTTGCAAGTAGACCAGACAATTGAAGGGGGAAAACGGGCATTGGAAGAATATCTGAAGGACAGTGAAGAAGATATACTGAAGCTAGTGCACACGAAGGCTTACTGAATATCAGAGAGAACAAGCTGGCCTATAAGATTGACGAGATGAAGATGATAAGAAATAGGGCAAGGCAAAACATTACGTGGTCAAAAAAAAAATCTAGCAGAGAAATCAGATAACAACAAGATAGCTAACAGCAGGAAAGTTGAAGAAAGAGACTGAGGCACTAATTCTGCGTGCACAAGACAAGTCTTAGAATAAATGCATTACAAAGCCTGAATTGAGTAGATAGCAACGGGTACCAAATGCCATCTCTGCAAAGAAACTGAAGAAACAGTGGACCATGTAGTTAGCCATTACAAGAAGATTGCATAGACTTCCACAGAAAATGACATGACAAAGCAGCAACAATGGTGCATTGGAATATCTGCAAGAAATACCATTTGCCCCAAGCAAGAACTGGTGGGACCACAAAATAGACATAGTACTAGAAAATGAACAAACTAAAAAGCTCTGGGGTTTCAGAATTTAAACAGACAAGTACCTGTCACATAAATACCCTAGACTTAACCATTGTTGATAAGTAAAACAAAAAACTCTGGATAGTGGACATGGCATTTCCTGGAGATAATAGAAAGGAAGAGAAAGAACTGAGAAAATCACAAATTACAAAGACCTGCAAATAAAAATAGAATGAGAGCTTCTTGGTGCTCTCTGAGCGTGGTTGTTTTCTTGCACACCTTTCATTACCCAAACTAGGTAACATTATCAATGCTAATGATATTACCCAGTTTGGGTAATGAAACATCTGCAAGAAAATAACCAAACTCAGAGAGATCAAGGATCCCTCATTTCAACCCTGAGCTACAAATATTCCACTTTATCAGTAGAAGAAAAATGAGTGTGGCAAAAGAAGCAGATTCCATCAGTTATATTGATGGCATTGCAAAAACCTATGGAGATATTACAAACAAGATAGTACAATATGAGCATAAGAATAATAATAATTGATAGATGACAGAGGTTGGTTTCAGAGTACACAGTTTTTTGAAACTATATATCAACTATAACTCTGGACTCCCAGCTAGATTACGATGATCAATACTGTTGTTAGATAAGAATTCCTGGGACTTGTAAGGCAAAAACATTTGGAAGCTGAAGATTTGATTAAAAAAACTGATACCCATAGTTATACCAAGTTTATTTCTTGGTTCATTATGCTTGCATGAATGTTCCTATGTTTTAAAGTAGTACTGCAGCAGTGGTCTTCCTTTAAAAAAGATCACTTCGTAATGATTTGGGTGGGACTGGAGGTGGATTTCTCAGTGATGGTTGTGCTTTATAGAACTGCTTTCCAAATACTCAGCATTTTAAAAGACTTTTAAAAACCATCTCTTTTTAATAGATCTAAGGAAGCTACTTGGATGAGAAGTGAAACATCTTCTAGGAAAAAACAAAGCCGAGTTGCCTTTTGAAAAAGCACTTTTGGGACATCTTTTAAATGTTTTTAGCTGGTTGTTGTATTAGTCATACTGCTATTTTATTTATGATTTATTGCTATGCCCCTGGAAAGAGATTTTATGCCAGCCAAATTATATTTTAATGTTGAGGTATATTTCTAAAACACTGTTATATTAGTCTGTATATTTATATATTATACATATTTATTATCTTCACTGGAAAAACAGTGCATAGTTAAATAAAGCTAAATAACACAATATCCTAAACATTTAGGATATTTTTGAAAAATTAAAAAAACCTGTTTTTAAAAAAACCTTCCTCTGTTAGCTGAAAATTCTGGAAATATTTAATTTGTTTGCTTTAGAAAGAACAAAAAGATAGATACAACATTGAATGATAATGTTAGGAAAGGAGAAAGGTTCTGATATGTTACTGACAATATGATGAGCACCACTGCAATTACTGTAACTTTAAATTAATTAATAATACATTCCAAACTTTCCTAAAGGCTCATTTGTTTATTAGCAGTTGCAGTTATGGACTTAAGGTGAGTTCATCAAATTTACTGAGGGACCTCCGATGCATATAGGATAGATCATTGATCCATAAGCTGGAAAAACATATTTGTAATATTTCAGACAATTGGTGCCTACCTAAGAACTGAGTGCTCCCATTGAAATAGCAATCTGTTTCAAAATCAATGACTAGGTTCACAATCACAGAAGTCTGCCCATTATTACTTATGTGAAATGCTTACCAAGAATAATGGAATACTTGAAATCTGCAGCATAATACCCCTGTGTTTTCAGATATGCATGTTATTCTCTACATGTTTAGTTTTTTGTCCTCCTTTATTACTGTAAATATTGAGTTTCATACCCATTTTTGACAGGTTTTAGAAGTTACACCCAAGATTTTAAGAATCAGAAGATGGCTTCTGAAGGAAAAACAATGGTAGGCTGATATGGGAGAATCACAGAAACACAAAATGGCCAATTAGATATCATGTTCAGCTCTCTGTTCAGCATAATAATTAGAATTATAGTATCCCTTTGAAATGCCTATCTTTAGATTTAACATATCTATCAAACCACACCCTAGTAGATAATTGGTTTTAATGGAAATTTCTCTATGATGTTTTTTTCTAACATGGATCTGGAATTTTTCATCTATCATCTATCTATCTATCTATCTATCTATCTATCTATCTATCTATCTATCTATATCTATCTATCTATCTATCTATCTATCTATCTATCTATCATCAATCTATCAATTTTATTATGTCTCCTATCTCACTCTGAAAGCAACTCTGCCTTTTTGTAGTTTAAGATTATTATTCATATCTTGCACTATGAGATGTTAAAGAACAAGTTGTAGTCCTCTCACACTTCTTATTTTCTACACTACATTTACTGATTTCTCTCAATGTCTCCTGTATACAATTTAATTTCCAGTTCCCTGATCTGGAAATATTCAGATGTGAGAAGCCCTTCCTTTCAGATAGCAAAATCTCATGTTATTTTAATAAGTCCTACTATATTTATGGAATTTGTTGTGGAGCGGCGGAGGAACGAGGCTGAGCCAGAGTGAAACGTAAAAAGGCTTTATTGCAATGAATAAAGGGTTGCCGCGTCTGCCTCCTAACTAGGCAGGTTAGCTGGCGGCAACGGGGCTGGCACTGATCGACAGCCGCCTTTATAGCCGGCTGTCAAACGGTGCCAGCCAATGGGAGCGGCTGGTGCTCCCGCTCAAACAGCGGACCTGGTTGGGGACTCCAACCAGTCCCAAAGACATAACACTCCTTTCCCCAGCTGGGAGCATGCGTAGTCCTTCAGGTAAGTTGGTTGTCTGCGCTGGCGGCAAGAACGTCGCAACCCGGGCAAGCTGCTGGCTGGCGCCAAGTCCTTGCCCCCAGGAATTGTCTCGGAGGTTGTTGGGGAGTGGGCTCGGTCCGGTGTGGTGCTCTGTGAATTATGTAAGCCCCCTGTTCGGGCTGACCTTGGCGAGTCGCTTGGTCCGGCCGGCAGACAGGTTCGCTTGGCTGCTGGTTCGGTGTCCCTTGTTGGTAGCTCGGGCCCTCCAGCAAACTCTCTTGGTCGATGGGGTAGATCGGATCCTGCAGGGAGCTTCCGTCTGGGTAGGCTGGTACCGGCAGGGAGTCCTCGGTGCTAGGAGGTTGGGCTGGGTTGGTATCAGTTGTGCTTCTCCATCGCCTTCTGAGCTGGTCCACGTGTCTACACCACAGGCGTCCATCTTCCAGGAGGACCCGGTAGGATCTAGGACCTGTGACTGACACAACTTGACCTGGTACCCACAGAGGATCCCCTGCATAATTCCTGGCGTACACCAGGTCATGCAGGGCAAAGTCCCTGACCAAACTGTCGGATCCTAAAGGGGTGTCTGGGCAGTAGTGGGGGTGCAACCTGTCCAGGGTGGTCCTAAGGCGTCTCCCCATCAAGAGCTCGGCAGGGGATTTATTTGTAGCGGTGCATGGCGTCGTATGTTGGAGGTAATGTGACAGTTTGGAGTGCCAGTTTTCCTGGCCAAACCTGGCAAGTGCCTCTTTTGCTGACCTGACTGCCCTCTCAGCCATCCCGTTGCTAGCGGGGTGAAAGGGGGCTGTAAGGATGTGTCTGATGCCCAAGTTGGCAACGTACATGCTAAACTCACACGACGTGAACTGGGGGCCATTGTCAGACACCAGCGTGTCAGGGAGCCCATGGGTAATGAAGAGGCGGGTCAGAGCCTTAACAATTGCTTGAGTGGTTGTCGAGGGTAGTAGGGCCAAGTCTATCCATTTGGAGTAAGAGTCTACTACAACCAAGAAGGTCCTGCCATGTACTGGTCCAGCCAGGTCGATGTGCAGGCGAGACCAAGGACCACTAGCACTCTCCCACTTGGTAGGCGTAGCTGCTGGTGGGGCAGCCCTGGTTTCTTGGCAAGGTTGGCATGAGCTTACCCAGCTGGAGATTTGGGCATCCATGCCGGGCCACCAAACGTAGCTGCGGGCCAGAGCCTTCATCCTTACGTGAAGTACCTTCAAGATGGGTACACGAAGAGTGGCTGGGATGACTACCCTTGTCCCCCACAACAGACATCCTTGTAGTTTCGACAATTCCTGCTTACGGGTTTTGAAAGGAGCAAAGTCAGCAGTGTATTGCGTTTCCGGCCACCCCCTTCCCACCCAGTCCATAACTTGGGCAATTATTCTGTCTTTTTTTGAGTGCGCAGCAATGTCCTTGGCTGTAACCGGCAATTTAAGTTCATTAACTTCAAAAATGGCATGAACAGGTGCTGGGTCTTCGACTGGGACTGGTAGGGGGCAGCGACTAAGGGCATCGGCGTGACTCAAGTTTTTTCCAGGGCGATGCACCAACTTGAATGAATAAGCGGCCAGGAACAAAGTCCACCTGGTCATTCTAGGTGATAGTACCTGCGGGGTTTGCTTATCCCCTGATAACAGCCCCAGGAGTGGTTTATGGTCAGTTATAAGTTCAAAATGGTGCCCAAACAAAAATTCATGAAACTTTTTTACTGCAGCTACTGCAGCCAAGGCCTCCTTATCTATTTGGCTGTAGTTCCTTTCTGCAGTAGAGAAGGTCCTAGAGAAGAAAGCAATTGGTGCCTCGGAACCGTTGGGAAGCCTGTGGCTCAGAACAGCCCCAATCCCAAAGGGGGATGCATCAGCAGCTAGGACCAGGGGAAGTCGTTGATCATATTGGATTAAAACTGCATCAGATGTGAGTAAGGATTTGACTGCCTTGAAGGCATGGGCTTCTTTGGGTCCCCAATGCCAGGGGGATTCTTTGTCTAACAGTCTGTGTAAGGGTTCAGCAATAGATGCTTTGTGCGGGAGAAATGAAGCGTAAAAGTTTAGTAGCCCCAGAAAGGCTTGGAGCTCCGTCTTGTTAGTTGGTGTAGGCGCCTCATGGATAGCCTTTACTTTGGATTCGATTGGGTGAATGCCAGAGGCATCTATCCTATATCCCAGAAAGTCCACTTGCCTAGTGGCGATGGCACACTTCTCCCTTTTAAGTTTGAGGCCATGCGCCTAAACTTCTCTAGGACTGCTCTGACCCTTTGTATGAGCTGAGGTCTGTCAACTGCTGAGACTAAGATGTCATCGAAATAAGGGACAACCCTGGGAGACCTTGGAGAATCCTTTCCATGAGTGATTGGAATATACCCGGGCTACACTAACACCGAATTGGAGGCGTTTGCACTTGAATGCCCCTCTATGTGTGACTATGGTTTGTAATTCAGCTGTCTGATCATCAACAGGGAACTGTTGGTATGCCTGGGACATGTCTAATTTGGCAAAAATGGTGCCGGGTTCGAAGGTGTGTAACAGGTGTTGAATAACAGGGACCGGGTAGGCACTGACCTGCAGATAACGGTTGAGGGTGGTTTTATAGTCTGCGCAGATCCTTAAACTGCCATCTTTCTTGAGTGGGGTGACTATGGGGTCTCCCATTTGGCAAAGTCAGTTGGTTCTAACACCCCTTGCTTTAGTAACTTATCTAATTCTAAATCTAACTTGGGACGGATGGCGAAAGGCACCCTGCGTGGCTTAAGGTGAAGAGGAATTGCCTGGGGGTCCACAGAGAAGGAGATGGGGGTGCCAGAATAACAGCCCAGCTCGCTGCTAAAAACATCAGAGTAATCTGAGAATAGGGCGTCTACGTCAGAAGTTGAGACAGCATGGATCCCAGTTACACTAAGGCCGAGGGAGGGGAACCAATCTAGCCCCAACAGAGTGGGGAGGGCACCATTAACAACCACCAAAGGCAAATGGCCTTTAAAGGCTTGGAACTGAACTAAAAACTTGCCTTTCCCGAGGACAGGGATGTTCTTGCCCTGGTAGTCCCGCAGTGTCAGGTGGCATCTCCGCAGCTTCTTCCTCGCAAATCTGGGATGAATCTTCTTTAGGGTTTCCCAGGAGATGATTGAAAGTGCAGATCCCATGTCTACTTCCATCCTGCAGGGCTTACCTTCTAAAGAAACAGAAATACTGATTTTATTAGGAGTCTGGGAAGTTTGGTTAGCGTGGTAGCAGGTATAGCAGTCCTCCACTTGCCTTTGAAAATTAGTAGGTGGTAGAGGTCTTTGAGGAAAGGTTCGCCCTGCTTGGCAGATTCTAGCGAGGTGGCCTTTCTTTTGACAATTCAGGCAGATGGTGTTCTTAAACCTGCAGGATGCTCTAGAGTGGGAGCCCCCGCAAGCTAGGCAAATGGGAGGTTGCTTGGGGCGAAGTTGTTTCTCTGCCCTGCTCCTACCTGTGAAGGCTTTTGTTGCTTAAGGCGGTTAATGTCTGTTGAATCTATGGGGTCTTCTTCAAGGGAAACTTCCTCTGAATGAATAGTGGAACTGCTGGGTTTTAAAGGAGTTCCTTGAATTTCAGCTGCTGATTGGGCAGAGAGCTCAGCAGCTTGGGCTTCCTCCACGGCTAAAGCTAGGTTTAAGTCCTTTTTGCTAGCAAACGTCTTTGAAGCCTAAGGTCTATAACCCCACAGACGATCTGGTCTAATAACATGTCTTCTAGGTAGTCTCTGAAACCACACTGTAAGGCAGCTGTCCTCAGAGCTGCCATATACTCATTAATTGACTCTCCCTCAGCCTGCCTTCTAGTTCTGAAAGCATATCTCCTGGCTATCTGGGATGGTTTAGGTGAGTAGTGGTTGGAGAGGATCTCTTGGAGTTCATCCCAAGGTATGCTCCTGATAGCGCGAGGCGACTAGTGCTGTAGCGGTGTCAAAAACCGCAGCCCCACAGTAGCTGAGGAAGTAGGATTTTTTCCTGTGTTCAGCAGCATCTGCTAAACCGATGGCATCGAGGAAGTAGCTGAAACGGTTTTTGTATGAGTCCCACGTTTCCTCAGCTGGCTTGAATGGTGGGAATGTCAGATTGGCATTCATTTTTTGAAGCGGCAGGGTTCGTCCCCTTCAGTCGTGATTCAAAATTCGCGCTCTTAGAAGAGCGCTAGCGGCTGCGCTTATCAGGCGGTGTCTGTCTCTCCGGCTACGGAGGCTTTTGAATTGCGCCCTTTGTGAGCGCCGGCGGCTGCGGCTTCAGCGCCCGTGGCTTCGCTCTTAGTGACTACAGCTCAAAAGCTATGGAGGCTTTTTTGAATTTCGCGCTCTTTGTGAGCATCGGCGGCTGCGGCTTCAGCGCCCGTGGCTTCGCTCTCGGTGACCACAGCTCCTCTGAATTGCACGTCTGGCAGCCTTCGATCGCATCCCGCCCTCGTCGCCAGTGTTGTGGAGCGGCGGAGGAGCGAGGCTGAGCCAGAGTGAAACGTAAAAAGGCTTTATTGCAATGAATAAAGGGTTGCCGCGTCTGCCTCCTAACTAGGCAGGTTAGCTGGCGGCAACGGGGCTGGCACTGCTCGACAGCCGCCTTTTATAGCCGGCTGTCAAACGGTGCCAGCCAATGGGAGCGGCTGGTGCTCCCGCTCAAACAGCGGACCTGGTTGGGGACTCCAACCAGTCCCAAAGACATAACAGAATTCATAACAGACTTCAGTGTTTACCAGCTTGATGCCCTACAAATAGAGTGGTCTTCAATTTCCACATCCCGACTATCATACGGCTGAGAGAATTGGCAGGAGAACAGGTCCGATAAAGGCTGGTGTATGCTATGTTCACTGCTTGAAATAATTTACTATGGAACTGTGAAGGGAGAGATGTAATAGTATTATTTAATACTATGAGTATAGCATGAGTTCAGGTAGTCCTTGACTTATAACATTTCATTTAGTGACCATTCAAAGTTACAACAGCACTGAAAAAAAGTGATTTATGTCTGTTTTTCATATTTATGACCATTGCAGCATCTCCATGATCACATGATCAAAATTCAGATGCTTGGCAAGTGACTCATATTTATGATGGTTGCAGTGTCCTGGGGTCATGTGATCAGCTTTTGAGACTTTTTGACAAGCAAAGGCTTTTTGACAAGCAAAGTCAATGGGAAAGCCACGTTCACTTAACCACACTGTTACTAATTTAACAACTGCAGTGATTCACTTAACAACTGTGGCAGAAAAGATAACTAAAATGGGGCAAAATTCACTTAACAACTGTCTCGCTTAGCAACATAAATTTTGGGCTCAATTGTGGTTGTAAGTCAAGGACTATCTGTATAGTCCTTCGGTGCATACATTAGAACTACAGTTTTCTTCAATTTTCTTCTTTTGTTATAAAAAAAGAAGATTGATGTTGGTGGCAGAAAGATTTGATGAAGAGAAGATGGTACAGAGAATTTTTTTATCTTTCCATAACATCTCTGCTTTAATTCTTTCCTGTGCTGCTTTTCTTTCTTCTACCTCACTGTGTAAAATTTTAAACTCTTGTGCCAGAATGCCACTGGTAAACTTGTTTACCTCATATTTAATTTAGTACAAGCTCCCCAAATTACTATTTACCTTTTGAATGTATGTATTAGTTCAATGTATTGCTATTTGCAAAACAATTCTAGCAATTCTGGCCCATGCTCTAGACAACTTTAGGCTGCCAACAAGTTCTTTTTAAAGAAATTGATATCCAAACACCAGATCATGACCCTATATGTCAAAAGAACTGGTAGGATTTCCAGATCCCATGTCTCTTGTCCAGTCTGATAATAAACACAGCCACGATCTCACACAACTTACATCACAGGATTGTTGTTGTGAGGAAAATTGTTGTTGTGAGGAGGAAAGTGTATTGGATAGGTTTGCCACCTTGAGCTATTTGTAAAAGTTGGGATACAAATAAATAATAATGCTCTTGAAATGGTAAAATGCAATCACTAATTTTGTCCAGCTCCCAGCACAGTGGTGACAATATCCTGATGTGTGTTATTAACCCTAACCCTCAATTAACACCCTCATGACAAAAAAATGGTTTTGATCAACTGGTACAGTTCAACATAATGTACATCTCCTAATAATGAAAATGATACATTTGTTTATGAGTTTAGAAAGATAGGACATCCCTTAGAAATCTCAGCCTAACTATAATAATATAATAGCAATGAAAAGTTAAATTGTCTTATTGACAATGTAGGCATGAAGTCTCTTTTTTTAACCTACAGTGAGTTTTTAGTAACTGCTCCTCTGAATGGTAAAACAATGGTTTCTTTCATTAATGGCCATGTTTTTTTACCAACTGTCTTTGGAATGAATCAAGCCTGTGTTTTATGGCTATTTGTTTGTTATCTTAATGATCCCTGCACTTCAAAGGGAGGAGCTGAGTAGATTTTCATTTTCTTTTAATCCATCAAAATCAAGTTAGTTGCAACTGATGGGGGGAATCTGACTGTTGTGCCCAGATACATTAGCTCTGAGCTGAAAGTTTGCTGGTTGCTTGGCAACCTTCTTCTAGGAAGATAGATGTCCTGCCATTGGCTCCTTTTTTAGCTGAGACAGAATATATTAGTGATAATGTTCTGCTGCAGACAAAAGGAAAGGCAACTGAGCTTAGCTTTCAGGGACTATTTGTGTCCCTCAATAGTTGCCTCCAGTTCCAGCATTAGACAAAATGTTCCTTTTTAATTCTGCCTTGTTAATTTACTTGACTTCATAATGTAAGGTTCATAATAATGGTGCTAACCCTATTCATTTCATTTATGCACAGTCTGCTCTCCTTCCAGAAATGGAGACTTTAACTGTACTCTTTTATATGTATGTATACATGTGTGTGAATACATAGCATGCCTCCAGAAATAAGTTTGGAGTGGTATTATCAGCACGACTGGAAATTTATATTTATAGAAATATTCTTATACTTTGGAAATGTTGGAAATGAATACATGTAATGTTTTCTCGGTATATATTTAGGGCATAGAAAGTTTGCAGAATCTCTTTCTGGGGTTCATTTTTGCTGGTTGCTCATAAAAAAAACAGATAAGTAAGACTGGAAAGTATGAGTTAGCAAGCCTAAGAAAGTAGGAACATCATTATTTCCCCAAAGGATTTTCTAGCTAGGAATTTAAAAAGAAGTCTACTTATTTTAATGGAAATTACTTACAAGCATGTGTATTCTAGATCCATATACTTCAGAATGAGGGTCATTAAGCTTAATGGGAATTGGTTTTGACAAGACATGCATAGGATTGCGTTCTTAATTTTTCTTCCTTTTCCTTTAACTTAACTTCAGCTAAGCTTTTCTGTGTTGGAGTCCAAGGAAGATGCTGCTCTGCTTTGTCTGGGTAGCTGTTCTTATTAATGTGTCACACCATAGTAGTTCTCCAACAATGATTCTGGAGATGCAGAAGAGGTTGGATATCATTTGGTATTTTCCTCTCTTGGATGATGTTGATATTTACAAGATTATCCTCTCTGCAGTTTAATTAAGATTTCCTGATGTGTCCATCCAACATACAGTAGAGTGAGCTGGTTTGCATTACTATTCACCATCTACTCTAATGCCCAATCTCAGCAGTAGATTTAATGAAAAAGAACACTTGGCCATTCTGCCCATGATGACATCAATGGATATATTTTTCAGAGTAGAATTTGATTTTACAAAGGAAATTGATAGATATTGCTTAGTTCTGTTATTAATGGATAAAGGATATTTTACAGGAATGAATAGGCATAAAAACAATCCTCCACAATTACATTGACTAGTATTCTTGTGTTCTAGAAACAATAACCTTGTGTTGTATTGTTGTCATATTAACTAGCTTTTTCCTGCCACATCCTTCTTCAGATTACTTTGTCGCTTAGATTCATACAAAGTAGTTCCAAGTATAACACAAACCTCTTTAATTGCCTAAACAGTTTTTTTTACTTGCCTGCATTTCTGTACTCCTGTAATCTGACTAACCAGATTATTACAGCATAACCTTTAATAGATTATATCTCTGGTGAGTGGCTACCGTTCATTCACAATTATGTCTTTAAATATCAAAATATTTTTGGGGTGGGATACACATCACATGAGTCATTATCATGAGTCATTTGGTTTTGGCTTATTATTTATTTATTTACACAAATGTACATACACAATTTATGACATATAATCCAAATTCTGTACTGTAATCTTGCCCTAAATTTTATTCAAGTATGTAAAACTTTTCCCTGTTAGATCTTCAGCTACATTTTACTCTCAGGTAGATGCAACAATTAGAGATCTACATGCAGAAGTGTGTTTGCCAATAGAACTCTATGAAGAGTTAATTTAGAGGATGTGAAGAGCAGATGAAATAGCTTGCAATTTTGTCAGAAGCCAGAAGAGTGGTTCCCAAATTCCCTTTTTCTTTTCCTGATGCTGCATCTCACGCATTCTTGGACTAGCCTGAAGAATGTTGTCCATTTGCCAGTGAAAATAAATAGTATGTATTCAGATCTACCAGTCTAGTAATACTCACATCCATCTAAATAGCTTTATGGCATTTTTAGAGCACAACTGCATATTAATTATGACAAGTTTTGGAGGTCATATTTTTATTTTGTCAAACAATAATTGAGGTGGTTATGGCATTTTTTAAAAGAAGTAATTACTATGAAATAATTGAATCATTTGCGATTACACTCATATTAGTAGGAAAATGAGACTCTTCACAGGAATATTGAACAGTTAAGTATGAACTAGCTTGTCAACCTTTTAAAAAGCATGTTTTTTTGTGGAGAGCTGTATATCAACTTGTTACTGAACATGTTATTTCCTAAAGCATACAACATGTCATCCCTGACTGAAAAGCTACTGTTCAGGTTTCTTATCCTTCACTGCTACATATATTTGTTTCTCTTTGTTTTGTTTCATATCTCAGCTGCACAACTGATAACTTCTATCAAAGAAATAGCAGAGTTCCCTTAAATGACAGCAGTGCTCCTTTAAATGATAATAGTGTTCCGGGTGCTATTTATGGAGTGTTTGAATATTGGTTGTTGTTTTTTGAGAAGACAAGTGTACTTGTATGCAGAAGAGAATTGAGTCTGACTCAGTGAAATGAGGTTGAAATGATAAGCAGAAACATCTTAAAAATTGACGCTGCCTGTTTCTGTGTAGATATATTTGGAAATAAGTGGAGACTACATTGAAATTAACTATAATTTTCTCAAACATCTGTAAGGGATTTATACAACTGCTCAGTTGTACTGCGAGCTCTTTGAATTTGAATTATTGTGTTGAATGAATCCAACTAATTCTGGTTTATTGACTAAGCGATAGTTAAACAAATCATGTCTTTATGCAAGGGTGGGCAATATTTGAGGAATTAGGAGTACAACTTAGCCTTCTAATTATGTTAAATGCTGCAAACAGCCATCTGGCAGCAAATAAAATGGATGGATGGATGGGTGGATGGATGAATGAATGAATGAATGTCAAGTTCCATAACAGTAACTAAGAAAAGTAGATTTTCAAAAGACTTGATGGTTAGATTTATTACAAGAAAAAAGTTGTAGAATTTTGAAAATTGGATCTCTGTGTATTTTGGCCTTTTTTTATTAGCAAGAATGTTAAGTCAGGTCAGTCTGGATGTCTTTGATTTTCTTTCTAACTGGTTTAAGAGGGAGCTGTGTTATCCATGTAGTAGATGTCCATTGGTTCTCATTCTGCAATGTTTTGCAAATGTCCATTTTCTTCTCAGAAAAGAATTCATTTCATAGGGGTAGGTTAAACATTTTTCAGATTATTCATTTGTTCAACTGGGTTATCTGCTTCTCTCAGGTGGCAAGGCAACCCCCCACCCCCACCCAAGCAAGAATAGATTTCTAAAGACACAGAACTTCAAACAATCTGATTGGTTTACTGTAGGAAAGCTAAAGAATCCATTATTGCGATGAACCAAATGCAAGGTTTATTTACCATAAAGTTTGATATTGTATCCATTTTTCCTGCTCTTGCACAGAAATGGCTAAAAGCCAATCTCTTTGGGGCACAGTTATGTGTTCCATCTATCTCATATTTTGGTAATAGATTATCTGCTGTTTTCTGATGAGGAATAAGAAGAAAAATAGAACTGACAAATTTCTGGGAAGCAGCTTTTCCTATGCTGTTCAAAAAAAATCTCAAATTTAATTTCCCACTATCCACACAGCTGAACTGCAATTGAAATCCTACTTTACCTATAAATGGTAAAAGTAATGTCTATATTAAATCATAGTCTACCAATTTGGGGGAATACAGTGTGATCTGCTTCAGTTTTTTACCATCCCTGAAATTGAAATTGAACTAATCAAGAAGTGATGAAATTATCATTATTTTTACATTATTCACTTTATTGATGATTAACTGACTTTAAGTTGGGGGAACTCTGGATTGAGTGTCCTCTGATATACTTGATTCTGTTAGTGGATTCTAGAACGCTTATGAGGGTGTTGACAGTGATCTCAGTGGTACTAACTATCCTAGCTGCCTTTCACATTTTCAAAAGCAACATCAGGCCCGGAACATGTGGGAAATGTAAATGGTTGAAGAAATTGATGCAGATCCTGACTGTACCACATTTTTTGTATTTCATCTATCCTTAATTATTATATTCTCTGTTGCAAGAGCCTGTTAAAATATAGATTCATGTTTTAACCCTCTTTTTAATGATTTATAGTTATTTGTATTTAAAACTATAATGAAGATACTTGTGGTCCTACCTTTATTCTGAGCTAGAAGTGCTACTTTCATAAAATGTGTTATTTAGTTGCATTATTTGAATTGCACCATTTACATTATTTTTTCTTAATTTCAATTCAGAGGATTTTGTACCTGAATCACATACTTACGCAAAAGGAAGAGATTTTTAGTGGTTCCCATTACCTCCTCTTTAGGTAGCTAACCCTAACTGAGAGTAATCTCATAAACTATTTTTAAAGTGTACTTGTTGAAATTGTATATCCTACTTTCCAGCTAAAAAAAGTGCTCCCAATAGCTAACAAAAAGATAGACAAAAAGAAACCAATAGAAAAGTAATCAAAGCACAGTTAAAATGATAAAGTATAAACCAATGATAAAAGTTAGAACTGTATTAATAAAGATTCCATAAACCTCAGGCATCAAACCATAAGCAATTTAAAGATTATTGAAGAAGATTTGGAAAACTCAGCAGTTACAAGGAAAAATACGTTTCTCTAATTAATTTAGACTGGTAGAGTATCTTTGGCTAACATGCAAAGAATCTGGGACTTGAATCAGAAACAGGCAAATGAAAGGAGAGCCAAAGACATGCTTTAGTAATCAATTTTTACAATTTGTTTCAAAAGGGATAGTACTTAATAGGTGAAGTGAGGTGTTTGGGGCAACCAGTCAGTCAAACAATCCAAAGGATGCCCTATACAGGCTTAAGATTGTATAGGGCATCCACTGAATCCTTCAGAGTTGGGCGTTTAGGACTTTGCCATTCAAATAAGCTACAAAAAGAGTAATTTAGATGGTTTTTCTCTTGGGCTCTTGACAAATGAGATTAACTCCTACATGTTCAAGTATAATCAGTGTTTTTTTCCTACTTTTCTGAAATGGATGAAAACAGCCTATGGCTAAATAGGAATTCTTGGAGAATCTCCTGAATTTTGATGGGATGAAATTACTTTCTGTAAATAAGATGGAGAAAAGACTAGGCAGAAGCAATTTGGAATTTCCAATAAAAGCTTGTGTTACTATAAAGTGAAATTGTGTCATCCAAGTAGCTAAAAATCTCTTCCTGGACCTCTCTTCCTACTTCCCCACAATTAGGTCATGTGTGATCCATTGACTTCAGAATAAAATACAGAAGAAGAACTGAATTTACATGCAGGATTTCTATATGAATTACAAACTGAATTTATTCAGAATGTGATTTAAGTCATGCATGAAAAATATCCCTTGATCTCCTAGTCTATTTTGCATCCCCCTCCACTCCTTAATGATAGCAAGGCATGGTTAGGACATAACCAAAGCCATGTGATTGTTGTTTCTTCTGGAATCAGGAATCTTCTTGTATTGGCAATGCAGAAACATAGGAATTAAGCAGGCCTTTTTGATAATTGCCATGTTACTTTCCATGCTAGTGTAAGCAGTCTTGATTAAGCAGTTTTGTGCTGAAAATAAGGTAATTTTAAAATATTAGATCAAGAATGGGTCTGTCAGTTTCCACTGCAGTTGTCTATATTCCATCCACTAATGTGTTGGATAATTGTGCCAATAGAGAATTAGACCTGCATTAAAATAATTGTTGTCAAGACCCCCAAAGAACAGTACTTATCTCATTAAATGGACTCCCTTTAACTGTAGAAAAGGCTAAATCCAAAAGGTGATTTAGAAATAAGAAAATAAGAAAAGTTGATTAAGAAAACAAGAAAAGGTGATTTAGAAATAAGAAAGGTCATTTCTTTCTAGTGTCCAAATTTTGGCTGTCTCAACTGTGAATTTGATGAAGCTCCCCACCCCTCTGTCAGTCAACTCACAAGATGATCAAAGAAACCTCCATTTTCATAATTTACTTGCAGAGTGACCACCTGGGAGCTACATGGGTCGCTTCCTGAATCATTCCTTCAATCTGGAGGAAGAAATAAAACCTCTATTGTGCAAGGAGTAAAAGGAGCTTTGGCATTGTCTCTGAATGCACCAGAGGCATCTAAACCATATTTGCCTCACTAGAATTCCCCCAAAACCAAATTTCTCAAGCAACTTTGCAGATAAGTTTTCTCCTGACATGCCCTATTGATGTGCTGGACTAATTCCATAATTCCTGAAAATCAAATTCAAATATATCAAGATGGCATCTAGATTCAAGAAAGCTCCTGAAGACTCTATAACAATGAATCAGAATGTATAAGAAATGTTTTATTAATTTAAATAAAACTTTGTCTCAAGAAGATTATTATAGAATTAGTAAAGAATGTCTCTTTCCTCCCTGTCTTGCCTAACTTTGCCTAACTTCATTATTCAAAACTGCATTGGTGTAAAATTTAATGTAGGCCAGATGTATTTTGAAATTGCATGTCTTTTATCTAGCTATGTATGGTACCTTCCATATAATGCTTAAAATTAATCAAGGAATGGTAGATAGCATTTATGCAGACACTAGATGTCATAACATGAGTAGCAAGGAAATACTGTAGGTTTTTTTTTTAAATGAGCTTGTTAAAAGGTATAAAAATGAGTATTTTACAGTCAGTAAAGGGTATTTTTCACCTAATAGCAGGAAAAAGTATCTAGCCCAAAATAGCATAAGATAGACCTGAATTAAAATTTCAAATATTTATTATAATATTTATGATATTATGACAGCTGTGATAATGTATTTAAAAACTGAAAGTAGTGAACAGAGTGGATTTTGAAAAATATTTATGTAACTTCTTTGATTAGTGCTGTGCTAATAAATGGTCAGATTTTGCTAATACTGTAATTAGATGTAATTGAAATATATCTATTTTCCTTGCATGTCAACAGCCTTCAATATTTTAATTCTAGTGATAGGATTGATACATAGTCGCTACTCAGAGAATGCTCCCTAGCCTTAGTTTCTTTGGGAAATGATCCTTAACAGTGCTCAGACTTTAGGAGCAAATGCTATCTTGGAGTAGTGATTCAGCCAATCATAATGCAACTTCATTTATGGAGGAAAGGTGGATTTCCAATAACTTCCCTGCCTACAGCAAAAATTCAGAGCACTTGATAGATTTTGCTGGAATGGAGCCACAGTTCATGGAACACATTGATTAGTTTTAATACTTTTTAACTTGTATTGAGAAACTTGCTTGGATGAACAGTTTACTAATTTATTTTTTATCTATTTGTAATATACTGTACATATGGAAATAGTTCTGATCATGAAAATATGATCAGAACTCTCAAAGTAGTAAAGGATCTTCCTGAAGCTTACTGGAACCTTACAAGAGGCAACTGAGTGATACTTAGAGCTATCTTAAATCTCACTTAAACAAAGCATTTCAGAAAGCCTTGTGCATTACCATCACAACAGAAAAGTGTGGGAAAGAGTACTCATAATTTTTCTTGGAACTAAAGGAACCAAAATTCACTTTTTTTCTGCTCCTGCTCCTGCTCAGATCCCTATATACCAGCTTTTCACACCATACACAAATATGCACTGTACTCCATATGGTTGACTATCAAAGTGGGAATTTCCAAGCCTTGGAAACAACCACATGTGGACGCTGACATGGATATCGGACTTGATTTCCCTTTGAGTTTGTCTCTGTTCTTGGAAAGGGAAATTGGTCTATTAGCCATGAAATCATATGTAACAGTGCAGTGTAAGTATACACCATTCTATAATGTGTATGTATCTCTTCATTATTTTTATTTTCTCTGAGTTACCATAGAATTGCAATTACGAAAATCACAAATGAATGTAACCATAAAAACATTTTGGAGTCTTGGGTTGAGTGTCCCACAAATCCCACAGTCACTGAAGCCCTGGTCATCTCACATTTGGACTACTAGAACAAGCTCTTTATGGGGCTACCCTTGAAGTATATCCAGAAACTTCAACTTATGAAGAAAGCAGTTGCGCAGGCAGTTCTTGGGGGCCCTCTCATGGTCCATATTACATTGCTGTTCCATGAACTGCCCTGGTGCCCAGTTTGCTTCCAGTCTAATTCAAGGTGATGATTAACACCTTTAAATTCCTGCATGGCATGGGTCCATGGTATCTGAGGAACTGGCTTATCCCAATGGGACTAGCCCACCCCACCCATGCCAGCAGAAGAGGAATGCTGTGGAGCCCATCAGCCAAAGAAGTTTAGTAGGTGGCATTTAGGAGAAAAACCTTTTCTGCCATGGTGCCTGCCCTCTGGAACATCCTATCCCCCTGAGGTATGATCTGCCCCCATCCTTCTGGCCTTCTGAAATGGCTTGAAGACCTAGTTTTGCTAGCTCGCCTGGGATCCTAATGGAATGTAGGCTGTTAATGGATTAGAACCTCTTCCCTATTCACACTTTGCTTCCTTCCTCTCATCTTGGTTAATTGGATTTTAGCTGAATTTTAAATGTATGTTTTTTATTTATTGTTTTAAGATTTTAAGTGGTATTTTAATTATATGAGTATAAGCTGTCTAGTCACCTGGGAAACATGAGTAGCATAGAAGTTTAATAATAAATAAAACATTTTTTCTGAATTCTATCAATACATTTAGACAACTGGATAACATGGTGGGAATTTTGACTAATGTTTTAATCTATTATTATTGCAGCAAATGGAGGCTGTCAATGGATTCAGGGTATTGAGGATAATGAAGCTAAGTAAGTGAAAACAAGGTGATGTTTTTTTGGTCTGGGAGACGCCCATGTCTTGGTGTCAGTGTCTGTATTTTATACTGAATGTCTGAGATTTGATCCTTCTTGGTATTTTTTTTAAACATCAGTTAAGTCTCATTTTTATATGACTGAAAAAAACTGAGCTAATCTATATAAAATATTTTTAATTCTATAAAACAACTTCTGATGTTCCTCTCTGTCTTGGGATATGATTGCCATATGTGATTTGAAAAAATTAGAGCATAGGAAGAAGTATTCAGACAAACTAAAGTAGTTATAAGGGGAGATTAAATTAAGAAAGAATGAAAGATCTGAATATGCTGAGCAGTGAAAAAAAAGACAACTGAAGGGAAATCTGTTAACACTTTTCAGATACCTGAGATCTGTCATAAAAAGGTCGAAACCTGTGTTAACTCAGGAAGTTGTGTTACAGGAACACAGATTCCAATTGAATGTTAATAACAACTTTCTAATAGAAAGAGCACTTGGGCAGGAGAAAAATTATTTATAGAAGGAGATGGGCTTTATTGGGTATATTCAGAATCTGGATAGCCATCTGCTGGGAAAGTTTTAGTTTGGATTCTTGCCACAAGTAGGAAGTTGGACTTGATGGCCAATTACTCCTTTCAACTCAAAGATTAGTTCCTCTCAGATTGATTGTAGAGCCTGCTTCTTGCTTACATAAGCCCATTCTTCAATAATTTTGTGTGAGATCAACATACAGATGTAAAAGAATTTTGGCTAAGCCTATGAAATCATATGCTTCATATTCATCACTGAATATTCATATTCATCACTGGAGGTTTTTAAGGAAAGATTGGACAGCTATCTGTCTGAAATGATATAGGGTCTCCTGCTTGAGCAGGGTGCTGGACTAGAACAGGGGTTTCCAACCTTGGCAACTTTAAAATTTATGGACTTCAATTCCCAGAATTCCTCAGCCAGCAGTCTTAAAATTGCCAAGATTGGAGACCCCTGGACTAGAAGACCTTTAAATTCCCTTCTAGCTCTATTCTGATTGATTGAGATGGGAACTAGTGATTCTCATTCTAATAGAACATGGGATTAAATTTTTGAAGTGTCAAGATATATTATCATGCCTGTTGTGAAGTCTAGTCACAAGATCAGCATACTGCTATAAAAAGGGAGGACAACCTGTGCCTTGTCACCAGTGTTAAACAATTAAAGGTTTTCCTGCAAAACTATCAAGACAATAAATCCTTGCTTCAGTATTGGAATCAGGTTACATCACTGATGCTTGGTTTCTGCCACAAGGATGTATCCTATATGCATCCTAGTCCAAATTTTAGCAGCCATGGCCCTCAAGTGCTGAATATTAACCTCTTTACATGACAAATAGCAAACTTACTACCTTCCTTACTCAATATGAAGTATATATCTCCCTAACACTCAGGATTTTCCCAGGAACCTGTCTGAAGTAGGATTTATAATTTGTCAGTTGACAGAAGGAGCTGTAAAATAGGCAACCTCCCATATGATACAGAATAGCCTGAATTTGGTGTTCTGCCTTGAGTGGTAAAAGGAGGGCATGAACTCTTCTTCCCTAGCCTCAAGGCTGTTAACTTCTCTCACATTTTTAATAAGATACTTTTCAGAGTTCTGATACAGCTCAGCTAAATGTAAAGTAAGTCAATAGGAATCCAAGTGTAGGCCTAGAGACAATTGGCGAAGAGTCATAACTCAGAGCACAAACTTTCTATCCAGAAGGTCCTAAGTTAAATCCCTGGCAATTCTATGTGGGCTGGGAAAAAATAGTTGCCTGAATTTTGAGGAGCCACTACTAATTACATTTTAAGCGAAATGGGTCAGGTAAGGATTCACAAAATGGTCTATATCAGAGGTGTCAAACTCTTGTTGTCACAGTGGTATCACATGACATATTGGGACTTCCCCCCCTTTGCTAAACTGGGCTTGGGCATGGCCAGTGCACGATACATCCAGCCTGTGAATTTGACAGCCCTGGTCTATATCTAGACTCAGTTGCATAGATTCACCTTTTAGTCCATTCTGTCAAATTCCACCTATGTCTAGTGTTTAAAAAGAATTAGAAGGAAAAGCTTTCTATCCTTACACACACATATTTTTGTGCAACTGATATGTATACATATGTGTGTAGGCATATGCATTTACACATATACATACATATGCCCTTTTTATATTCTTGGGAGTTCCTTGTGCATGAATCTCTACTATTTCCCAGCTCTGAAGCTTCTGGTTAATGGATGGATGCACCTGCCTCTGTGTCCCAGTGGCAATTGGGCTTTAACAGTTGCAATCCTTTAAATGCATTTAAGACACCAAGAGTACTAGAAATCCATTACCATACAATCTGGCTTTTCTGTAATAATTGTGTGTTGTCTCAGAGCCAGAAATCTCAGGTTTAATTATATCATTTTCCCATTCATTAACATTTTGAGCCTTTGAGCTTGTCAGAAATGAATTCAGATTTTGATTTAATACAATGACAGACCGTACATATTAATTTCAAGGGCCTCACCCTGCAAGCTGTGCTCATTTTTTAAAATATACCCAAGATATTGTATGCATATAGGAGTAGGAGGTGGAAGCTTGCTAGGAAATAGCTCTAAAAGATAGGAAAGGATTTTTCTCTCTCAACTGAATTATCTGGAACAATTGTTCTTTTTAATTTGCTTGCAATATGTGCGTGTGTCATCCAGTACAGTTTAACCTACTTACCTACTTGTTTAATTTAACCACTTGGCTAATTAATTAATTTACAAGTTATTTACTGTTTAACATACTAATTGTGAGCAAATGTCTGTTTTGTGTAATAAAATAAATAATATTTTTTCTTGAGTGTCTATTTTACTTAGGACATAAAAGATCAAAATAGTAAGACCAAAATAATTTTTTATCTAAAAAGCATAATTCCCAGAGTATTAAAGATTAGTGACAAAACATTGAAATCCCAGTATCTTTTGAGAATAAAATCTAAAAAAGAGGATTGATGTGTCAGAAATTATTCTAGAAATATATAATGATATATTTTTAATAAATTAATTCCTTCTAAAGTTTATTCTCATTCATTTTGCATGTTAAAGGGATTCCTGTAGTTTATCTTACTTCTTCTCTGGCAGCTATTGTAAATCTGAATTTTCTTTTCATTTTAGCTGCTCACAGTTCCTGACTATAACTCTATTTCTGTATATTTATCCACTGGAATTTTGAGTAAATATCATAGTCGAAGGACAACTTCCTTCCTTCCTTCCTTCCTTCCTTCCTTCCTTCCTTCCTTCCTTCCTTCCTTCCTTCCTTCCTTCCTTCCTTTGCACCTGCTTTACTTCACTATTCTAAGATGGTATATTAAATTGGAAACAGATGTCAAAGAGAAGACTAGAAAAACAACAATACTATAATTAAAACCTGAAAAAGCAGGTGAACCTTATATTAAATTGCCATGAAAGTTCCATGGAACAAAAACATCTTCATTCTCACTAGTACATAAAGTTGAGCAAGATTAGGGCTTATTCTTACTATCCTAAGTTTCTTGGTTGTGAAAGATATAATAGGATTCCCAAAGAAAATGTAAACTCTATAAATAGGTTCATAATACCTTAGCTACAAACATGCCCTACTTCATAGATAAAAATTAGCTTGTTGAATCAATCAAGTCTTGAGCTCATCTTAAACATCAATGATGAGCTTATGCAACTGATGACAGTTATAGTTTATAAGTATTAAACATATAACCAGAAAGCAATCTGGACTGAACCCTTTTGTACCATCTGCAATATCTTATTTTCCTCTGGTATTAAGGTCTGGGTCATTAGAATATAAGACACTTAAATGTCATTCTAAATGTATTGCTGGATATAACATCAACCCTAGGTTAACTGCTTGCCTTTGGAAGTTGTGGGAGCTTCATGACTTGAGACTTTCAAGACGAGATTGGACTGCCAATTGTCAGAAATGGTGTAGGGTCTCATGCTTGGGCGGGCGAGGGGGTTGGACTAGATGACCTACAAGATCACTTCCAACTCTGTTAATCTGTAATCTGTAATTAACTGAATGACTTTTAACCAGTAGCTGTGATTTCACTGGATTAAACTGCTCAGTCCACATTCAATCTCTTATTGTATTAAAAGGCTGTAATGAAGGAATTAGAAAATTCCATGAACAATAAGCAACCATGGCTTTTCCCTAGCATCTACCTCCAAGTTTAAAGACAGCAGGGCTCTGAATGCTGGTCACTGAGGAATTGCAGAAGGAAATGGTGAGGGCACTCAAAGAGGTTTCTTTTATTTTTATCATTGCTATGATAATATTGAAGTGTAGTAAGTAAAAAAAGAATGTTCCTATTTATTTTAATCTACAAAATCTCAGAGGGCATAGAAATTTTAAGCTCTATAAATAGCAAGGTAGAAGATAGTGGGGAGTGCCTGGCATTTAGCTGAACAAAAACCCTATCTAATATCAGATACTTTCCTTTGTTGGTAGCAATTTTTCATCTGTCGGTTGACTATTTAATTAAGAACAGACTTTCCTCTTCCTACTTGTTACTAAATATTTTGAAAGATTTTGACTTTATTTTCTGATGCGGTTGAAAAAAATCCTGGGAGAGTTTTCTCTCTACGTTGCTCACTGCAGTAGAAATGTAGAAAGAACATTGTGAAGCCTCTAGATGGAATTTCCAACAATATAAATCCCTTGACAGCTCGTGGTGAATGTATGGTGATAATCAACAAGTGTTTAAACAGTAATCATCCTAGGAAGTTAATTAGACTCAAATGAAGTATGATTATTATTGCAATAAAAACGGAAATGCTGGAAAATGGGGAATATGTAATCGTTGCAGCTAACTTTATCTGATTGACTGGAAGAGCCTTCCAGGAAAAATACACTGGTAGGGTTAAATGCTACTTTTGGAAAACTTGTTGAGATTAGGGAAGCTAGCAAAATGACAAATCTTATGGATTCTGGTATGATCTGCGCTTTCTAATGGACAGGTTGGCGTTTAGGTATCCATTCCTTCACACTTTCCAAATGTTCCAGGAAAGAGAAATGTGCCAGGAGAAATTAAGATATGCATACATGAAAAGGGAAGATAGAAAGAGATGGAGAATAAGTTTATTTGGGGATAAAAATATATTTAGAAATTCATATTTTAGGAAAACATGTGAAAAAATATATCTGAATGAGCATTTTATGTATTTATTTACAACAGACAAGCAGGTAAGAAAGCATAATATGATTTTATGGATAACATACATGCAAGTGATAACCTTAGAAATAAGTAGCTGTGCCCATCCCAAATTGCACTGATTCAGAAAGCTGTAGGTCATAGGCCCCCATTTATGGATTCAAACAGACTTCATCCTGCAGGAAAGAAATCAGGATTCAAGCCCAATGTTCCAAAAGATGTAATAGAAACATAAAATTTTACCTTATATTTAACTAGATCTTCGTTTCAATGTTCCTAGGTTATCTAACAATTGTATTTTGAAGTGTGGGTAAGGTTTTGCCAGCCCCACCTGGAGACATTGGATTGAACCTTAGATTTTTCTGCATGGAAATCATGTACTCTATCACAAAATATTGATTTATTTCCTACCATTATAAATGTTTAGGCTGCATAAAAAAATAAGATATTGGGCACAATTATTTCTTTCTCTCCCTCTCTTTTGTGCCCTTGAATAAATATTTATGCCTGTCTGAATTTTTCCCTGCAAGATTTTGGGAAGTGGCTTGCCATTGTCTCCTTCTTCCTAGGGCTTAGAGAGACCAAGTGGCCTCTGATCAAGCAATGGATTTTGTGCCTAAGGTGGGACTAGAACTCACTATCTCCTGGTTTCTAGCCCGATACTTTAACGAGTATTTGTGGTATGTGTTTGATATGGTTTACTAACTCAGGATCTGACTATTTCAAACATAAAAACACAATACTCCTTGTCAGTGTTGATAAGGTTACTTCATGTGTGAAGCATAGGGCAATTACATTCATTTTCAATATAACTCCTGTCATGTTTGTGTATCCTACTTGCACCCTGATAACATAACTCTTCCTGTCCTGGTAATAGTAGAACACAATTTGCAAATATAAGCAACAATAACTACTGTGTTTTGTTTTTGAATAACATCACATTCACAGCACATAGTCAAACACTCACTCATTTTGTTTTTCTATATTGTATTATGGAGCACAATTTTTACAACTTTCACAACTTCATCTCTATGCAAGGATCGAACTTTTATAGTGGTATTATCATTCTTTTATCCCAATCTTCATGTAGGGTACAAGCTTTAAATTGATTTCTGTTGCATTGATGCAACAGGTGGAATGTTTGAGGAACCTCTATGATTTTCCCTACTTATTAATTTTAGACTGATTTGTCAATAGGACTAAAATAAAATTAACTCTGGTTAATTCAATTACACACACACACACACAGACACACACACAGACACACACACACAGACACACAGACACACAGACACACACACACACACACACACACACACACACACACACACACATATATATATATATATATATATATATATATATATATATATATATATATATATATATATATGTTTTCTGAGGTTCTCATGGTATTTGTATGTGGATCTTTGGTTGTTCGGGTTTTCTCCCGCGTAAGATTCGAAGTATCTAGGCAACGTTTCGATGAAGTCATCATCTTCAGGCTTCTGTCTCCGGCTCTGTGCTTCTCAGAGTGATGTGAGATTGCAGCTGCTTCTTCCTTTTAACTGCTAGTGGGGGTGGGACTTGATTGGGTGGGGGCTTGGCTGTGTTCTGATTGGGTGGGGTGTGTTCTCATTGGTAGGGGTTTGGCTGTGTTCTGATTGGTTGGGGGGTTGGCCGTGTTCTGATTGGCTGGAGGCGTGTTCTGTTCAGGTGGGGGCTTGGTTGTGCTCAGGTTAGTCTTAGTTGCTGGGGGATTTGAGCTGGTGAGCTGTGATCCTGTGGTTTGGCTTCACGTTTGTGGTCGTGCCACATCTTCATAGTGGGTGTCGGTTTGCTTCATGTATGGCTGGGAGGGGTTTGAAGTGGGTAGTGATTCAGCTGCAGTGCGGCTTCTGGTCCGTGGTCGTGTCTCATCTTCTGAGTGGGTGTGAGTCTGTTTTCTACATGGAAGTATGGTGGTGGCATCTTGTGTGGCTCTCATGGGTGTGGGTCTGGTGTCATTCTTCATGTTAGGTACTCGTCTGTTCATGAGGGTGGGTTTCCAAATGGCTGGAGGGCGGGAGGTATCATCTCGTTTATTCATGCTGTGTGGGCGTTTTTCTATCTCTATGGCTTCTCTGATTATTCTGCTGTTGAAGTGTTCGGTTTTGGCGATAGTTCTGGTATTTTTAAAGTCAATCTCATGTCCTGTGGCTTTGAGGTGTTGGACCAGGGAAGAGGTCGTTTCTTCTTTTTTGATTGAGTTCTTATGTTCTTCGATGCGTGCACTTATTCTTCTGTTAGTTTGTCCAATGTATGTGGTGGGGCAGGCAGTGCAGGGGATTTCGTATACTCCTTGGTTTTCTAATTCGATTTTGTCTTTGGGGTTTCTTAGGATGGTGGATATTTTTCTGTTTGTGCAGAATGCTGTTTTAATGTTGTGTTTTTGGAGGATCTTGCTGATTTTGTCTGTAGTGCCTTTTATATATGGGAGGAGGGCT